>NC_073247.2:103786666-104465000 GCF_029281585.2 Gorilla gorilla gorilla
ATATACATCATGGAATACTATGCAACCATAAAAAAGAAGGAGCTTATGCAGGAATATAGATGAAGCTGGGGGCCATTACTTTAGCAAGCTAATACAGGAACAGCAACCCAAATATCGCATGTTCTCACCTGTAAGTGAGAGCTAAACAATGAGAACTTCTGGACACATAGAGGGGAACAAGAGACACTGGGGCCTACTGGAGGGTGGAGGGTGGGAGGAGGGAGAGGATCAGCAAAAATAACTAGTAGGTACTAAGCATAATTCCCGGGTGATAAAATAATCTGTACAACAAACACCCATGACACAAGTTTACCTATATAACAAACCTCCACATGTACCTCTGAACTTAAAAGTTAAGAAAAAATCAAAAGAAGGACAATGTTTTGTGATATGTGAAAATTATGTGAAATTTCAGTGCCCATAAATGAAGTTTTATTAGAACAAAGCCACAGCCATTCATTTATGTAATGCCTATTGCTGCTTTCACACTACAGTGACAGGATGACTACTTGCAATAGAAACCATATGGTTCAACAATCATAAATTATTTACTATCTGCCTTTTTACAGAAAAAAAAAGCCAACTCCTGCTGTAGATCACTCACACTGGAGGAATGTGTGGCTGAAAGAGGAGATACATTTCCCATAAGACTCAAGGAACACTCATTATCCATTCTTAAGAGAAAATGATAGAGGTTTAACAAGTGATGTGAATGAAACAAAATAGTATCTATGGATTCCCTTTTGGAATTTGGAGGAAGAATACTTTTCCAATTTTAGGCATTAAATCCCTGTGAGCATGCGTTTCTGAGTACTATGGTCCTTATGTCAAACATTGCATAAGGGTAGGGCACAGGTAGAAAGGAGAAAAGAAAACTTTTACTCTATTACCTGTTTTTTTCTCCATGTGTCATGTGAGAATAGAAGCTATATCTCCTTCAAGATGAACATAGTTATTACCTGGGGGTTCTATTCCCTGTTCCCTCATTAGAAGGTAAATGCTGGGAGGAAAATTGCTACTCTGATGCCATAAAGGAACGCTTCTAGACTAAAAGGAAAGAATTGTATCCACTTGCAATTTAGCCTATCTTTCTTCATCTTTTGCCCTGTCTTCTTTGGGAATGTGAATGTAATGACTGTTTATTCTACACAGTCATAAGGGATACATATTGCCATTTTAGTGGCTATGGTTTGCATTTTGTTAAGGTACACGTTTTAAATTTCTTCCTTGTGCTAAAATATCCAGTATTTGTGTGTATGTGTATATATACACACACACAGCACACACACACATAGTGTATGACACATATAATGTGCCTTATTTGCATATTACATTTATGTATGAATGTGTCTCAATGATAGTGTCATTTTTATAATAATATGATAATATATTGGTATGATCTAATAATTTAGCTTTCTTATCTCATTGGAATACAATTACCAAGGGGCTTATTGGCCTGTAAAAGAAAACTCCTAGTTGGGATCTAAATGCGTTTACAGTAGCCAAATTTACATCTACTAGCTATCTAGACGTCAAATAATATAGACTATAGGGGGCCGAAGCAATTTTTACTAATTGTTTCTTAACTGAAGGATAGGAGATATGCAGAACAGTTAAATAGCCCTAGGGTCCATGTTTATTATGGCCAAGAAAGAGAAACGGTAGTCATAAATTAAGTTTATTACATCTTATATATAGCATAGCAAGAGAAGCATGAAAGTAACACCGTATCACTCTTCTTTTCACCAATCCATGAATATTAGATTTATGAATTATGCTTAGTAGTTAGTCCATGCATAAAAAAGCATTATAAAATACATATAATATTGCAATATAGCTGCAAAAATATAGTTAAGTATCTGAAATTCACTTCTATAAACAAAACTATAATAATCCAGTGGGAATTGACTTAATATTCAATGTTTCAGCCAGGACACGAGATCTAAGTTATTGTTACAAATGTGTACATGACCATTGTCATGTCATTGAATTGCAAGAAAATTCAACTTATTATGTCATTTTCTTTCCATCTGAATTAGGCATATTTTATATTTGATGTTTTCTTGCTAAAAAGCATTTATAGGCTTTCTCCATTTGACTTTATTTTCTTTCTTTCAATTTGTCATAGATGAGTCCATACTGTGAACTTTTTAATTAAATTTTTTAATGATGCTTGTCCCAGCTTTCTAAACATCTAATCTTACCCTTAAGAGTTTAACTTACCATTTAAGTTTAGAGTTTTCTAAATATTATTATTTAATTGTCTTATAGTGGCCAGTGTAATGCTCCCTGCATAGTCAGTGTCATCAAAAGCTTATTAACTAAGAGAAACAAAGGTAAGTGTTAAAATTTAAAGATCACACAGTAAGGGAAGTCTTGGAAAACTGGCAGAAACCTCTCCAAAGTATATCTGTGGGTAATATTACATACTTCATATTCTGTAAGATGGTGACAGTAAGGATTATGACAGATTTGAAGATTTGATCCTTATGTATAAGCTTCTCGCTTGTGAATAGAAGTCAAACCTACAGTTTATTAACTTACCTTCTTCACTATTTCTACACTGGTCCAAGCCACCATTATCTTTCACCTGAATTATTCCAATAGTCTCTATAATTGTCTCCTGTTTTCACATCTTCTTTATCACACTGTCTTCTCAATATAGATGGGAGAGGTTCTATTAAAGGAAGTCAGCTAATTCCTCTTTTCAAATCTCCAATGTCTGCTTCTCATTTAGAGTAAAACCCAAGGTCCTTACAGTGGTCTACAAGGCCCTACGAGATCTTCCTTCAGGTCTACCATTTTTTTTCCTACTACTTTCTCCCTCACTCAAACTAGCTTCTTTGCTCTTCTCTATGAATTGCCATTTATAAGTGATTATCACATTTCATTTTTAAAATACCATGAAGCTCAGATACTCATGAATTACTCTCTACTTGTTTGCCCTCTGAATACTTTCTCTAGGACTCAACAGGTATAAACATTTGTACAAAGGAGGCCAAAAACACAGCAATAACAGAAACAGCAAAGACAAGCTATCTTTGTTCTCCTTCTGAGATTTTTTGCTAAAACTGCAAATTGTGCCAGGTTGGAAGGAAGAATCAATGACCCATCATGAGCAATGTACACACACTCTTGGTTTTGCCATTTTCTTGTCTTTTTGTTGGGCCAGAAGGATACCATTGAAAATTACTGCTTCAGTGCTTTAAAGAGTTAATGTAGCTTCCAGAAAGGCTTATTACACTCCCCGGGAGTAGCTTATGCATTATGAGAATGTGGCTCAGTTTGTTGGCAAAATACACATCTGCTACAGGATAGGGACAACTGCTGATTAAAGGAGACTTCAGTGGCCCTAGTCTTTAGGAGCAAGTTGACTGATGGCAAAGTTTTCGAAGATTTTATCTAAAGTCCAGTGTCCCTTTTATCACCACCTCCCGTGGGTAATGATTGAACATAATTAGCATTATTTTATATGCTCGAATCCTTCTCCCATTACTGTTAACTGTCTTTCTATCGCAGTTTATTGGATTGCCACTGATCTCAATTTCACCTTGGGCATTCAAGTGAGGCTGAAATTTCTCCCTCTTTCTAGTTAAAACTTAAAATATGTGACATCATCAGAAGTTGGAGGAAATCAGGCATTTATAATGAATATGAGATTGTAGAGCTCCCAATGTAATTAAGATTATTTTGTCAAAATTTATCTAAATCCACCTATATGAAAGACTACCACACACACTTCCTTTAGTTTACCAATATAATCCTAGTACAGGTGAGTTGTTGTTTAGGCTTATAGTAGCATATGCTGTTTTAGGAAACTTTTTGCAAAGAAATGGGGGAGAGGGAGTACATTTCAAAATTGTTTTGAACATTAGGTAGTATAAAATATTTCTAAAAATAAAGAGAAGCTTTTTGGATTTTAGAAATGTTGCTTAATGAACATTGCATTTGAACATAATTTTTCATAATTTAAAACCTTATTATATCACCTATTACATAAAGAGAAATCTTAATTGATTTGTCCATTTCAGATGGGGGTGTTGATTGATATTAGAAATTCAGGCCAATAAGACACAAAGAGAAACAATAAGTAGATTTCAACCTTTCGGTTAAGCTATATTTCAATTTTTTTTTGAGATGGAGTCTTGCTCTGTGGTCAGGCTAGAGTGCAGTGGCACGATCTCGGCTCACTACAACCTCCACCTCCCAGGTTCAAGCGATTCTCCTCCCTCAGCTTCACAAGTAGCTGGGACTACAGGCACGTGTCACCATGCCCAGCTAAGTTTTGTATTTTTAGTAGAGGTGGAGTTTCACCTTGCTGGCCAGGATGGTCTCAATCTCTTGACCTCGTGATCTGCCCGCCTTGGCCTCCCAAAGTGCTGGGATTACATGTGTGAGCCATCGCGCCTGGACAAGCTATATTTCTAAATAGTAACTGAGTGGTTTTACAATATTATAATATTTTCTGGTTGGGCAAAGATTTTTTTTTAGTTTTTTTTAATTTTTAATTTTTGTGGGTATATAGTAGGTATATATATTTATGAGGTAGATGAGATACTTTGATACAGGTGTGCAATGCATAATAATCACATCAAAATAGGGCGTCTATCCCCTCAAGCACTTATGCTTTGTGTTACAAACAATCCAATTTCACTTTACGTTATTTTAAAATGTACAATTTAATTATTATTGACTATAGTCACCCTGTTGTGCTAGAAAATACTAGATCTTATTCATTCTTTCTATTTTATTTTTTACCCATTAACCATCCCCATCTCCCCCAACCCTCGAACTACTCTCCCCAGCCTCTGGTAACCATCTGTCTACTCTCAATGTCCATGAGTTCAATTGATTTCATTTTGAGATCCCACAAAGAAGTGAAAACATGAAAAGTTTGTCTTTCTGTGCCTGGCTTATTTCACTTAACCCAATGATCTTCAATTCCATCCATGCTGTTGCAAATGACAGGATCTCAGCCTTTCTATGATTGAATATCATTGTGTATATATATGACTTACTTTTATCCATTCATCTGCTGATGGACACTTAGATTGCTTTCAAGTCTTGGCTACGGTGAACAGTGCTGCAACAAACATGGGGGTGCAGATATCACTTCATTATACTGGTTTCCTTTCTTTGGGGTATATATCCAGCAGTGGGATGGTGGGACTGTATGGTAGCTTTATTTCTAGTTTTTTGAGGAACCTCCAAACTTTTCTCCATAGTGGTTGTACTAATTTACATTCCCACTAACAGGGTACAAGAGTTCCCTATACTCCACATCCTAACCAACATTTGTTATTGCCTGACTTTAGATATTTCATTTTAATTGGGGTGACATTATATCTCATTGTAGTTTTGATTTACATTTCTCTAACAATCAACATTGAGCAACTTTTCATATACCTGTTTGCTATTTATATTTCTGGTTTTTAGAAATATCTATTGAAATCTTTTGCCCATTTTTAATCGGATTATTAGATTTTTTTTCCTATAGAGTTGTTTAACCTCCTCATATGTTCTGGTTATTAATCCTTTATCAGATGTGTAGCTTTTAAATATTTTCTCCCATTCTGTGTGATGTCTCTTCACTTGGCAAAATGTTTTCTTTGCTGCATAGAAGCTTTTTAACTTGATATGATGCCATTTGTCCATTTTTGCTTTGGTTGCCTTGGCTTGTAGGGTATGACTCAAGAAATTTTTGCCCAGACCAATGTCCTGGAGCATATCTCCAATGTTTTCTTGTGTTCATTTCATAATTTCATGTCTTAGATTTAAGTCCAATTCATTGTGATTTGACTTTTTTGTATGTGGTGAGAGACAGGGATCTAGTTTCATTCTTCTGCCCATGGATATCCAGTTTTCCCAACATCAGTTACTGAAGCGACTGTCTTTGCCCCAGAGTATGTTCTTGGCACCATTGTTGAAAAGGAGTTCACTGTAGGTGTATGGATTTATCTCTGGGTTCTCTATTCTGTTCCACTGATCTATGTGTCTGTTTTTAGTGTCAGTGCGTGCCGTTTTTGTTACTATAGCTCTGTAGTAAAATTTAAAGTCATGTAATGTTATTCCTCCGGTTTTATTCTTCTTTCTCAAGATAGCTTTGTTTACTCTGGGTGTTTGGTGGTCGCATATAAATTTTAGGATTTTTAAAAATTATTTCTGTGAAGAATGTCATTGGTATTCTTTTAGGGATTGCGTTGAATCTGGAGATTGCATTGAGTAGTGTGGCCATTTTAACAATATTCGTTCTTCCAATTCATTAACATGGAATGTCTTTCCATTTTTTGTGTCCTCTACAGTTTTTTCCAGCACTGTTTTATAATGTTCATTGTCTTGATTTTTCAGTTCTTCGGTTAGGTTAATTCCTCGGTATTCATTTTTTTGGGGGCTATTGTAAATGGGCTTACTTTTTTTTTTTCCTTTTTACATTGGTCACTGCTAGCATATAGAAATGCTACTGATTTTTGCATGTTTATTTTCTATCCTGCAATTTTACTAAATTTGTTTACCAGTTGTAAGAGTGTTCTTGTGGGGTCCTTAGGTTTTTCCAAGTATAAGATCATATCATCAGCAAACCAAGATAATTTTACTTCTTCCTTTCCAGTTTGCATGCCCTTTATTTCTTTGTCTTGTTTAATTGCCCTAGCTAGGACTTTCAGTGCTATGTTGAATAACAATGGTTAAAGTGGGTATCCTTGTCGTGTTCCAGATGTTGGAGGAAAGGCTTTCAGTTTTTTTCCCATTCAGTATGATACTCACTGTGGGCCTGTTGTATATGGCTTTTATTATATTGAGGTATGTTTCTTGTATCTCTAGTTTTTTAAGAGTTTTTATCATGAAGGGATGTTGAATTTTATCAAATACTTTTCTGGGATCAGTTGAAATGATCATACAGTTTTGTCCTTCATTCTGTTGCTATGATGTACCACATCAATTGATTTGCATATGTTGAATAATTCTTGAATCCCTATGATAAATCCCACTTGGCCATGATAAATGATTTTTTTTTTTTTTTTTTGAGGCTATTGCAATGACGGCTCACTGCTGTCTCAACTTCCTGGGCTCATGTGATTCTCCCATCTCAGCCTCCCAAGGAACTGGGACTGCAGGTGTTCGCCACCATGCCTGGCTACATTTTTGTAGCTATAGGGTTTCTCCATGTTGCCCAGGCTGGTCTTGAACTCCTGGGCTCAAGTGATCTGCTCACCTCAGCCTCCCAAAGTACTGGGATTTTAGGCATAAGTCACTGGGCCCAGCAAATGATCTGTTTAAATGTATTGTTGGATTAAGTTTGCTAGTATTTTGTTGAGGATTTTTGCATCAATATTCATCAGAGGTATTGGCTTGTGGTTTTCTTTCTTGACATGACTTTGCTTTTGGTATGAGAGTAATAACTGGCCTCATAGAATGAATTTAGAAGTATTCCCTTCTGCTTTATTCTTTGGAGTAGTTTGAGTAGGATTGGCATTAGTTCTTCTATAAATGTTTGGTAGAATTCAACAGTGAAGCCATTGGGTCCCAGGCCTTTTTTTTTTTTCTAGAAACTTCATATTATTGTTTTGTTCTTATTACTTGTTAGTGGTCTTTTCAGGTTTTGGATTTCTGCGTGGTTCAATATTTGTAGGTTGTATGTGTCTATGAATTAATTTGTTTCTTCTAGGTTTTCCAATTTATAGACACAGAGTGGCTCATAATCCTTTAAATTAGTCCTTTAAATAATCCTTTCAATTACTGTGGTTTCAGTCATAATGTCTCCTTTTTCATCTCTGATTTTATATATTTGTGTCTTCTCTCTTTCTTCTCAGTTTGCCTAAAAGTTTGTCAATTATGTCTTCACAAAGCCAACTTTTCATTTCATTGATCTTGTGTATCATTTCCTTATTTCAATTTCATTTATTTCTCCTCCAATCTTTATTATTTATTTTCTTCTACTAATGTTGAGTTTGGTTTGCTCTTGTTTTTCCAGTTTTTTAAGATGCATAGTTAGGTTATGTATTTGAAGTTTTTCTTTTTCTTTTTTTTAAATGTAAGCACTTACAGCTATAAACTTTCCGCTTAGTAGTACTTTTGCTGTTCCCATAGGTTTTGATATGTTGTGTTTTTATTATCATTTGTTTTAAAACATCTTTCAATTTTCTTCTTAATTTCTTCATTGACTCACTGGTAATTCAGCATTTTATTTAATTTCCCTGTGTTTGTATAGTTCCCAAATACCTCTTGTTATTGATTTCTAGGCTTATCAAATGGTGTTTTTAGAAGATGCTTGATATGATTTCAATTTTTTGGATGTTTAAAGACCCATTTTGTGACTTAAGGTATGGTCTATCCTTGAGAATGATCCATGTGCTGAAGAAAAGAATGCGTATTATGCAGCTGTTGGATGAAATGTTCTGTAAATATCTATTAGGTCCATTTGCACTATAGTGCAGATTAAGTCAGATGTTTAATTTGCTGCCTGAAAGATCTGTCCAGTGCTAAAAGTGGGGTGCTGAAGTCTCCAGCTATTATTGTGTTGGGGTCTATTACTCTCTTTAACTCTAATTTTTTTTTATATATATTTGGGTGCTCCAGCGTTGGGTGAATATTTATTTACTATTGTTATATCCTCTTTCTGAATTGACTACTTTATCATTATACTATAACCTTCTTTGTCTCTTTTTTCAGTTTTTGCCTTGAAATCCATTTTGTCTGATATCAGTATAGCTACTCCTGCTCTTTTTTGGTTTCCGTTGACACAGAATATCTTTTTTCATTTTGTAAATTTTCAGTCTGTGTGTACATTTATAGATGAACTATGTTTATTGTAATCAACACATCATTGGGAATTGCTTTTTTTATCCATTCAGCTGTTTTATGCCTTTTGATTGGAGAGTTTAGTCTATTTATATTCAATGTAATTATTGATAAGTAAAGACTTACTCCTTCCTTTTTGTTATTGATTTTCTGTTTGTTTTGTGGTCTTTTCTTCCTTTTCTTCATCCTTCCTGTCTTACTTTTACTGAAGGTGATTTTCTCTGGTGGCAAGATTTAATTTCTTGGTCTTTAATTTTTGTATATCCATTTTAGGGTTGTTTTTTGAGATTACCATGAGGCTTGCAAATATCATCTTATAACCCATTATTTTAAGCTGATAACACCTTAACATTGTTTGCATAAACAAACAAGCAAAAATAAAACTAATAAAAACTTTACACCTTAACTTTGTTTCCCTAGTTTTTAACTTTTCTGTTTCTGTTTATATCTTATTATACTGTCTTGTAATTATTATTTTTGAGTGGTTAATTGTTTAGCCTTTCTACTTAGGATAACAGTAGTTTATACACCACAGTTACAGTGTTATATTATTCTGTGTTTTTCTGTGTGCTTACTGTCACCAGTGAGTTTTATACCTTGGGATGATTTCTTCCTGCTCATTAATGTCCTTTTCTTTCAGATTGAAGCATTCCCTTTAGCATTTCTTGTAGCACATATCTGGTGTTTATGAAATTCCTCAGCTTTTGTTTCTCTGGGAAAATATTTATTTCTCCTTCGTGCTCCAAGGATATTTTTGCCAATTTTTGCTATTATCTGGTAAAAGTTTTTTTCCTTCAGCACTTTAAATATGTCCTGACACTCTCTTCTGGCCTGTAAGGTTTCGACCGAAAAGTTTGCTGCCAGATGTAATGGAGCTTTGTTGTATGTTATTTGTTTCTTCTCTCTTGCTGCTTTTAGGTTCTTTTCCTTAGAATTGACCTTTGGGAAGTTGATTATTAAATGCCTTGAGGTAGTCTTCTTTAGGTTAAATCTGCTTGGTGTTCTATAACTTTCTTGTACTTGAATGTTGATGTCACTCTCTAGGTTTGAGAAATTTCCTGATATTATCCATTTAAATATACTTTCTACCCCTATCTGTTTCTCTACCTCCTTTTGAAGGCCAATAACTCTTATATGTGCCCTTTCGAGGTTATTACCTAGATAGCAATAGCTTTCAAGTGTGCTTTATGCTTTCATATTCTTTTTTCTTTTATCTACGTTGACTTTTCAAATAGCCTGTCTTTACGTTCACTAATTATTTCTTCTGCTTGATTAATTCTGCTGTTAAAAGAGTCGATGCATTCTTTAGTATGCCAATTTCAATTTTCAACTCCATAATTTCTGCTTGATACTTTTAAATTATTGCTATCTCTTTGTAAGTTTATCTGATAGAATTCTAAATTCATACTCTGTGCTATCTTGAATCTCTTTGAGTTTTCTCAAAGCAGATATTTTGAATTATCTGTCTCAAAGGGCATATATCTCTGTTTCTTCAGGATTGATCTGTGATGTTTTATTTAGTTCCTTTGGTGAGAATATGTTTTCCTGGAGGTTACTGATGCTCGTAGATGTTTGTTTATGTCTGTGTATTGAGGAGTTAGGTGTTTATTATACTCTTCACAGTCTGGGATTCTGTTTCCCATCTTTCTTCGGATGGTCTTTGATATGGTTTGGCTTTGTCTCCACCAAAACCTCATCTTGAATTGTAACTCCTACAATTGCCACTTGTCATGGGAGGAACGTGGTGGGAGGTGATTGAATTATGGGGGCAGGTCTTTCCTGCACTGTTCTCATGATTGTGAATAGTCTTACGAGATTCGATGGTTTTAAAAATGGGAGTTTGCCTGCACAATCTCTCTTCTCTTGTCTGCTGCCATGTGAGATATGCCCTTCACCTTCCACCGTGATTGTGAGGCCTCCCCAGCCTCGTGGAATTGTAAGTCCAATAAACCTCTTTCTTGTATAAATTGTGCAGTCTTGGATATGTCTTTATCATACCCAAGCATAAAAATGGACTAATACAGTAAATTGGAACCAGTAGAGAGGGGCGCTGCTGAAAAGTACCCGAAAATGTGGCAGCAACTTTGGAACTGGTTGGTAGAGGTTGGAACAGTTTGGAGGGCTCAGAAGAAGACAGGACAATTTGAGAAAGTTTGGAATTTCCTAGTGACTTGTTAAATGGCTTTGCCCAAGATTCTGATAGTGATAAGGACAATAAAGTCCAGGCTGAGGTGGTCTCAGATGAAGATGAGGAACTTGTTGGGAACTGGAGCAAAGGTGATTCTTGTTATGTTTTAGCAAAGGGACTGGCGGCATTTTGCCCATGCCCTAGAAATTTCTGAAACTTTGAACTTGAGAGATATGATTTAGGGTATCTGGTGGAAGAGATTTATTTTATTTTATTTCATTTTATTTTATTTTAAATTCTGGGATATATGTGCAGAAAATGCAGATTCATTAAATAGGTATACGTGTGCCATGGTGGTTTGCTGCACCTATCTACTCATCATCTAGGTTCTAAGCCTCGCATGCATTAGCTATTTGTCCTGATGCTGTCCCTCCCCTCACCCCCTACCTCCCAACTGGCCCCAGCGTGTGATGTTACCCTCCCTGTGTCCATGTGTTCTCATTGTTCAACTCCCACTTATGAGTGGGAACACGTGGTTTTTGGTTTTCGGTTCCTGTGTTAGTTTGCTGAGGATGTTGGCATCCAGCTTCATCCATGTCCCTGCAAAGGACATGATCTCATTCCTTTTTATGGCTGCATAGTATTCCATGGTGTATATGTACCACGTTTTCTTTATCCAGTCTATCACTGATGGCATTTGGGTTGGTTCCATGTTTTTGCTATTGTAAATAGTGCTGCAATAAACATAGTGTGCATGTATCTTTATAGTAAAATGATTTATATTCCTTTGGGATTCCTTTGCTTGGTCAAATGGTATTTCTGGTCCTAGATCCTTGAAGAGTTGCCACACTATCTTCCACAATGGTTGAACTAATTTACATTCCCACCAACAGTGTCAAAGCATTCCTATTTGTTCACAGCCTCCAGCATCTATTGTTTCTTGACTTTTTAATAATCATCATTCTGACTGGCATGAGATGGTATCTCATTGTGGTTTTGATTTGTATTTCTCTAATGATCAGTGATGTTGAGGGTTTTTTTTGTATGTTTGTTGGCCGCATAAATGTCTTCTTCTGAGAAGTGTCTGTTCATATCCTTTGCCCCCTTTTTGATGGGGTTGTTTGTGGGTTTTTTTTTTTTTTTTGGTAACTTTGTGTGAGTTCCTTGTAGATTCTGGATATTAGACCTTTGTCAGATGGGTAGATTGCAAAAATTTTCTCCTATTCTGTAGGTTGCCTAGTGGAAGAAATTTCTAAGCAGCAAATCATTCAAGATGTGACTTAGGTGCTGTTAAAGGCATTCAGTTTTATAAGGGAAGGAGAGCATAAAAGTTCAGAAAATTCAGAGCCTGACAATGTAATAGAAAATAAAATCTCATTTTCTGAGGAGAAATTCAAGCGGGCTGCAGAAATTTGCACAAGTAACAAGGAGCCCAATGTTAATCCCCAAGACAAAGGGGTCCAGGGCATGTTAGAGGTCTTCATGGCAGCCCCTCTAATCACAGGCTCAGAGGCCTAGGAGGATAACATGGTTTTGTGGGCCAGGCTCAAGGTCCCCATGCTGTGTACAGCCCAGGGACTTGGTGCCCTATGTCCCAGCAGCTCCAGCCATGGCTGAAAAGGGCCAACATGGAACTCAGGCCATGGCTTCAGAGGGTGCAAGCCTCAAGCTTTGGCAGTATCCACGTGGTATAGAGCCTGCAATTGCACAGAAGTCAAGAATTGAGGTTTGGGAACCTCTGACTAGATTTCAGAGGATGTATGGAAATGCCTGGATGTCCAGGCAGAAGTTTGCTGCAGGGGCAGGGCTCTCAAGAAGAACCTCTGCCAGCACCGTGTGAAAGCAATGTGAGAACATGAGATTTGGGAAGGGCCAGGGGTGGAATGATATGGTTTGGCTGAGTCCCCACCCAAACCTCATCTTGAATTGTAACTCCCACAATTGCCATGTGTCGTGGGAGGAACCCAGTGGGAGGTGATTGAAATGGGGACGGGTCTTTCCTATGCTGTTCTTGTGAAAGTGAATGAGTCTCAGGAGATCTGATGGTTTTAAAAATGAGAGTCTGCCTGCACAAGCTCTCTTCTCTTGTCTGCTGCCATGTGAGACATGCCTTTCCCCTTCCGCTATGATTATGAGGCCTCTCCAGCCACCTGGAACTGTAAATCCAATAAACCTCTTTCCTGTATAAGTTGCCCAGTCTTGGATATGTCTTTATCAGCAGTGTGAAAATGGACTAATACCACTTTCCAGGTCCTAAAAGAGACTTGAACCCCAAGACCAATACTACTGTCATCCATGGAGACTCATAGAAGCACTGCCTTGATGGTCTTGTAAAAGATTTGGAAGAATTAAAGTTGGAGCCACCAACACTGTGACTGTGCTTGGGCAGACCTGAAACCAGCACAGCACTGGGTATCACCCAAGGCCCACTGTAACCACTACCAGGCTCCTTTCTATGTTAACTCAAGGCCCTAGGGCTCTACAATCAGCAGGTGGGAAATCCAGCCATGTTTGTGACCTCTTCTTCAGGGCAGCAAGTTTCCCAGGCCCTGTGCAGGTCCAGAGATGCTCTCTGGGAGCCAAGGATTAGAGTCAAATACCTTAAAAATCTACCTGGTGTTCTATTGTACTCTGGCTAAGCTGGTTCTTGAACCACAAGACAAAGTCCTTCTCCTCTTCTCTCCCCTTTTCACAGGCAGAGGAGCCTCTCCCAGTGGACACCACCACCACCAGCCCACAGGGATTTCTGCCAGGCCACTGCTAATGTTCACTTAAAGCCCAAGGGCTGCTCAGTCAGCTTGTGGTAAATGCTGCCAGGCCTGGGACTCACGCTTCAGGGAAGTGGGCTCCCCTTTGGCCCAGGGCAGGTTCATAAATGTTACCCAAGAGGCT
Source organism: Gorilla gorilla gorilla (assembly GCF_029281585.2). Lineage (NCBI taxonomy): Eukaryota > Metazoa > Chordata > Mammalia > Primates > Hominidae > Gorilla > Gorilla gorilla. The sequence goes on from NC_073247.2 coordinate 103,800,483, forward strand.
AGGCCTGGACTTAGGGACCCCAAGAGCCTGCTTTATGCTGTACCCCACTGTGGCTAAGCTGATACCTAAGGTGTAAGAAAAGTTCCCTTTGCTTTTCCCTCTGCTTTTCTGAAGCAGTAGGAGTCTTTCATCACAGCCACCACAGCTGGGAATGTGCTGGGTCTCACCTGAAGCCAGCATGTCTCACAATCTCACTGAAGTCCCACCATGTACTACCTGGTTATCACTGATGGTTACTCAGAGCCTATTGAATTATGCCACAATTGTGTCCTTCCCTTCAAATCAGCAGATTACTTTCTGGCCCAGGGTATGTCTAGCATGTCATCCAACATCCAGGGCCTAAAAATAGGGACCTCACAACTCTGCCTAGTGCCCTATCCTATTTTGGCTGAGCTGGTATCCAAGATGCAAGGCAAAGTCCTCTTTACTCTTTGCTCTCCTCTCCTCAAGCACTGCCTGGGGCTGGGGGGATTGGAGGGGGAAGTTGGCACAAGCACTCCCTTAGTTTCCCTGGCTGATGTCTCCCTAGGTCACATGTTGCTCTGGTCCCCTGGCTCTAGGCCCAGCCCAGAACTAGGACATGCTTAGGAATTTTAGTCTTTGTGCTTTTGACTGCCTTTCAAATTTACCCAGGATCCCAGAGCGCTTTACCCCATGGTGGCAAGGCTTGATGAGAAACTCAAGTTCCAACCACTGGGATGGGGAATTCCCCTCTGGCTAGGGCTGGTCCAAATGTTCATTCTGTGGGTGGGTAATGGCTGAGCCCAGCAAGACTTTGCTCACCACTGTGACAGGGCAGCACTGAGTCCAATGCCAAGTCCTCCAGTCGGTGTTGTTTCTCTCTCCCAAGTGCAAAGATTCTCTCCTTGCATACAGCCACTGCCAGAGATATGGGAGGGGTGACGTCCATGATACACGACTGTCTTTCCTAGCCTTCTCAGTGCCTCTTTTGGTGATATGAAGTTAAAACCAAGTACTGTGATTGCTAACCTGATTTTTGACCTTATGACATTGCTTTTTGTGTGTGTGTAGTTAGTTGTTAGACTTTTATGTTCCTGTCAAGTGGACAATCAGTGGAGGCTTCTGGTTGGCCATTTTTCTCTGGGGTGGGACAGAGATTTTACCAAAGACTAATTAATGCATTTTGAAAATTGGATAAATATTTCCTCATTCAATAGTTTCAGAATTTCATTATTAAGACAAAACTATTGCCACATGTTTTGAATGTTTTAGAAATTGCTGATTATGTTATTGATTATATCTAAAATCTCAATATATCTGCACATAAAAAAAGAGGAATAATGCTACTTTTTAATTTACCTAAAAGATAATATTTTACATATTTATGGGATACTTGTGAGTATTTGTCACATGTATAGAATGAGTAATGATCAGGTCAGGGTATTTGAAGCATCCATCACCTTGACTATTTATCATTTGTATGGGTTGGTAACATTTCATGTCCTCTTTTCCAGCTACTTTGAATTATACAATATATTTTTGCCAACTATAGTCACTTTAGAATGCTACTTATTCTTAATTTTGCCACTCCTCCTTCAACAAAGTATAGAATTATGGTGACTTTTAAAACATTATGTTTTGAAAAGTATGCATATTCATATACTTGACTACAAATTATAAAACCTAATTAAAATTATTTTCTTATACAATCACCAAATCTATGCTGTTCTGTATTGTATTGTTCTATGGTAAGAGAGTTTTTGTGTTTCAGTCTTGATACTTTGCTCACAATAATCCAATGCAAATCAGTACAACACAAACTGACTATTCAAACATGTAGTGTTTTGAAATCACAGCCCAAGATATATGCTTCTTCCTAAATTTTCACATTAAAAACGTCAAGGTAAGGTGACATGTATTGGTAGTTAGATCAGAAAAGAAGTAAATAATTCTGAGTTCTATTCCTTGAACTTCTATTGATTTTAATACACCATGTATATATTTAGCAGGTGCAAAAAAATGAATGAGTACCATGCAAATATTACAGTTTAAAAAATAGCCTCTAGGCTGGGCACAGTGGCTTATGCCTGTAATCCCAGCACTTTGGGAGGCTGAGGCAGGCAGATCACGAGCTCAGGAGTTCAAGACCAGCCTGACAACACGGTGAAACCCCATCTCTACTAAAAATACAAAAGTTAGCAGGGTTTGGTGGCATGTACCTGTAATCCCAGCTACTCAGGAGGCTGAGGCAGGAGAATCGCTTGAACCCAGGAGGTGGAGGTTGCAGTGAGCTGAGATCGCACCACTGCACTCTAGCCTGGGCGACAGAGTGAGACTCCATCTCAAAAAAAAAAACAAAATAGCTTCTGTATTCATTTTGATCTTATAGTGAGACGGGATTATTGATAAATCAATTTTAATAAATAGTATAAAATCCTAAAGCAACTAAAGTATTTAAATGTAATTTAACTTTTAATTACAGTATTATGTGATAAGAATACGAGTGTGAATATTTCCCATGCAATCCATTAAAATTTAATATTTTATTAAATTAAGAAACACCATAAATAGCTTATATCTTAAAATATTATATTATTAAATTAAAATATATCATGAAAGATAATGTCACATTCTTCAGTGAACAATCAGAAATCCTTGTCTTGAATGAATTATCAACTAAATATATTTACTTTTATTAAATACATGCATAAATGTTAATAGAAAATTAATCTGTGTTAAATGTGTCTTTCTGAAGATTTCTGTACATCATATTATATGGCTCAGATTAAGACACACACTTTACAAAATCTAGCATTTCTGAGTATAAAATCTTCTGACAAAATTTTTTTTCTTATGAGCACCTACCATGTGATTTTAGAGTAACATACATACATTAATTCTCTCTCAATGAACTACATTTAGCTATTTATTGGCTACTTCCAAATACACACAAATAATTATTTGAATAAAGATTATAGCTCAGGAAGCTATAAAGTTGTTGCTTTTTTTTTTTTTTTTTTTTTTGAGAGGGAGTCTTACTCTGTTGCCCAGGCTGGAGTGCAGTGGGGTGATCTCAGCTCATGCAACCTACACCTCCTGGGTTCAAGCGATTCTCTGCCTTGGCCTCCCGAGTAGCTGGGATTGCAGGCGCCCGCCCCCACACCCAGCTAATTTTTTTTGTATTTTTTAGTAAAGACGGGGTTTTGCCATCTTGGCCAGGCTGGTCTTGAACTCCTGACCTCGTCATCCACCCACCTCAGCCTCCCAAAGTGCTGGGATTACAGACATGAGCCACCGCGCCCGGCCGTTGCTCATTTTTTAAGAACACATTTCTGTGATGTTCAGTTTATTATACCATTGTAGGTAACCTAAAAATAGCTGTGCATTTTCGATATATTAGATATTTTTATGTTGTTATTGAAGGAAAAAAACCTAGCTTTCTACTTGAAAGAGATGATACTTGTTCATTAATATTTATGTGTTTTAAAAGTGAGGGAGAATATTTTTTCAAAAATTAAATATTGCCTCTTTTGGCATATTGACACATAAGCATGCCAGCACTTAATAATACAAATAATTTCTTTAACATATTTTACTTTTCTTGACTTCATTTCAGTTGAAATTACATTGCAATTTCTGCAATTAGTGATCTTAGCTTTACTGTTTTCCCTGTCAGTTCAACGAAGTAGTGATTGGACAAAATGTGGAGGATTGGGCTATAAAACATTTAATCTATGCATAACTGAAAGCCTAAAAGATCTCTAGCAGATTTCCTGGGTTGTTATCCCATAAGGCTCATAATTTCTAAAATACACCAAAGTTTATGTTTAGGAATACACATTTTTTACAAAATAAATACACTGATATTCTCTTAGTCTTTCATCAAAGTACTAAATGATCTTTGCCTTTCTAACTTCCATGGATGGGCCACTGGTCCTTGGTGATGGAGCCATGACCTGGAGCTAAAAAACAAAATGAACATATGCAGAAATATAATGTCTTGGCTGCTGTAACTTACAAGGAAATGTTCACTGTATGAAAAACAGCTTCACAGAAATACTAAGTTGTCAATTTATCAGTCAAAATTATGTGTAACCGCCAGTGTACGATCATATACAAATCCTAATATAAAATTTTAATTTGCCTTTAAATAGCTTGAATTTCATTGACAAACATCCTATCATAGGCATAACTTTCTTGAAGTTTAAAATAGCAGCATTAATGTATTAATTATAATCTTGCATTTTTAGATGATTGATAGAGTTAAAAAGAGATATTCCAACTCATTTATAATCTTGCAAGGCTGAAATACTAAGTAAACTATTAGTTCAACTTGTCACTTTAATATAAGTACATTGTTGAAATTCCTAAGGATATAGTCTAGCTGCTTGGCAATGGATTGCAGTGAAATTCATTTAGAGTTCATTGAACATGGAAAGGATGTAATTTATTTAAATCCTTCACTTATTAAATCAGGATTTGAATTTTTTTAATATTTTATTTTTTTTCCAACTAATGAAATGGACTTGAAAAGAATTAGCAAAATCTTTGTAGAGTTGTGACAAAGTAATTCTGATGACTATGTTGTCTACTAAAGTTTTTACTGATAAGCGCTGAAGGCTGAATTGAGATGAATATATTCACTGTTGTTTAGAGGATTTGTTTTTATTTTGATTTGTTTTACAGAAAGATATTCAGTTTTAAATACCTTATAGAATAGTCTTGCCCATATCTCCCTTTCCATATAAATAATAAGATCATATTCTTGCATATTTAATGAGCATATAGATTAACAAAAAGTTTACAAAGGAACTCCTGTGTTTCTTAATAAATAATCATATAAGTAACAGAAGGTAAAATTTTTCCACAGCTTTATTAAATTGATTAGTAAGTACAGACTTTTGAAGCATATAGTTTTAAATATGTAAAAATTTAGCTTCTGATTTTGTGTCTTTGTCTCTACCTCCCTCATACTTTTTGATTTCATGGGGTTTTTTGTTGTTGTTCTTTGCATTTAAGTTATGCATTTGCTCTCAACCGTGCTTTCATCCATTCTTTTGAGATTTCAAATATTAAAACCTTAAGTGTGATCTTTGCAGGTGTATTGTCAAGATAAAATTCATGAATTCTCTCTAAGAGAAATGTCTTTAGACTTAGTAAAGGGTTACTACTATACTGTTTTCTGATTGATGCAAGTACTGTGGAGCTTAAAAGTCAAAATGGTAGATATGAAAATGAGTTTTTTGGGGAACACTTTATTTGCATCAAATAATGTGTAAGATATATTGGCACATCTGTATGATTATGTGTCCTCAGCCCTGTCATACCCATCATTTCTTTCACTGAATTACAGAAGGGATTCCTAAGGAGAAAACCACATAATTCCTAAGTTTGTAATTGGCAATTATAAGGAAAGGCAAGCTTTATATTAAATCTTGATAAAAACTGATCATGCTCTTTCTAAAATGACAACATAGACTTTTTCTCTCCTCCTCTGCTCTAATAAATGAATTAGGCACAACTGTAGATTTCAAGACGTTCACGATGTTTTAGAAGCTCTGGGGGATAGAAAGATCAATTACACCTGGTACCTGCCCTTAGGGAGCTTGTAGTCAAATTAGTGCAGATAAGAAACAAAGGCATATAATTATAAACTCAGGAAAAAACTGATTCCAGAATGAAGATGAAGTCTGGACCACAGGATACCAGAGGAAGGAGAGATCTATTTAGACAGAAGGATTACAGTGCAGGTGGTTCTTAAGCAGGTTGTTGAAAGATCAAATTTAGATATGTGGGTCATCAGGAAAAAAAGGTGTTTCAGAAATAAGAACAGGACTATTAAAGGCACTAACACAGGAAATCTCTGGTGTACACTGATACAAATCAAATAGTTCAGTTTCATTGGGTTAATGTATGAAACAGGGTTGTTACAAGGAAATTTGAAATGTTTGATTTGGATCTTGGATGCCAGGTCAAAGAGTTCAGTTGACATTTACAATTTTGGGGATTGAGAGTCAGAACAACACTTTCAGGCCAGGCGTGGTGGCTCACGCCTGTAATCCCAGCACTTTCGAAGGCCAAGGCGAGTGGATCATCTGAGGTCAGGAGATCGAGACCAGCCTGGCCAACATGGTGAAACCCCGACTCTACTAAAAATACAAAAATCAGCCAGGCATAGTGGTGTGTGCCTGTAATTCCAGCTACTGGGGGGCTGAGGCAGGAGGATCGCTTGAACCTGGGAGGCCGAGGTTGCAGTGAGCCAAGATTGTGCCACTGCACTCCAGCCTGAGCAACAGAGCGAGACTCCATTACAAAAAAAAAAAAAGGAACAACACTTTCAGAAGTTTATTTTGGCAGGGATTCCAGTAAAAAATCTGTCTCTAATATGTTTCACTGTATTTCTAACCAATGCTACTAAAAATACACCAATGATGGTGTGCTGGAGCCAACAAGTACCCACTTGTGAGAGCCAATTGTGCATCTCTTTCCAATTCTATCTAGTGGTATCATGTTGTTAGCTTGAAACAGGAAATAGTGGGAGTATTTATGCCGCATAAATTGGCAAATCCTACAACAGGGTGTTTTTCACCTCTTTTGAGAATTGGTCATTAAATTTTTGACCAATATACCACTGGATGGACACAACACTCTCTATGTTAGTGTCTACTGGTGATTTTTAAGCATGTAGGTTTTATTTCTCATCAGACCTTTCAAACTGGTAATAGACTATCTATGAAAAATAGGAGTATTATCACTGTGGCTTTAATATAAAAGGGAAATGATAATCTACCAAACACAAAATTATAGTTTGATCCTCCAAGGATTTAAAGACCTTTCAAAATATAATCTTTGGAAAGTACCATCTATTTCTTGGAGCAAATTAACTAAAAACCAAAAACATGTGTTGTTTGTTTTACATTGATATTGGCACTGTTGTAAATTCTTTTTGTTTTTTGCTCCACATAGTGTGTGTTGGCTGATCCAAAAATAAAAAAAGCAAGACAGGGGTGCCAAGGAAAATAGTACTATTTTTTTTTTATCTGAGAGGATCAAACGAGCAACATAAATGCCTAAAAAATTACTAGAAAGACAATGCAAATACTTTATTAAACTGAATAAAATAGCACCATATTTATAGATGATCCACATTATAGTCAATTTTAGCAAAACATATCCTTCATTACTATTAGAAATACAAAAACTTTTACAAAAATCTTGACTCAAGGCTCTTCTCAAATATAGTTGTCTCCAACATACTTTCCCATGGGATTAAGTGGTGTTACCTTTTTATTAAAACATTATACAGATTTCCCTTTGAGCTCACAAAATTCAATTAAGAAAAAACATTAACAAAGGGGAAACCAAATATCCACCTATGCATACACATGCTTACATGAAAAAATAAAACCTAAAATACAAAAGGGGCAAAGAGCAATGGTTTATTTTCTCTCCTTTAGGATATATCTTGAGAGGAGTAAGATATTTTTGTAATAATACCGTACATTTTAATGGTGTTTAAACACACACTATCTCCTTTGCATAATATATTAATGTGAAGTATAAAGATTTAGAAAATATACACAATTGATTATAGTATTAATACTGTATCATTTATATTTGGCAATAATTTATATTTCACATTTCTCCATTTATATTCTTTGAAATGTAAATATTTTTGGTCACTGTTTTCTATGGGTGTAACCAGTAAAAACTAGGGTTCTACTGCAGTGATTCTTTTTATGCCTTGATAGACCTTGTTTTATAGGGAGGAACTGAGTCAGGAGCAGTGAAATTGATAGAGCCTCCAGCTCTTTTTGCCAATCAAAACATTTAAGATGATTCTGTTATTTATGTACTTTAGCTTTGAGCCTCTGCTTAGCTATATTTAAACTTTAGGATGTGATGCTATTGGGCTATTTATTGAAAGCTGACATATGGCACAGTGAAACCTAAACAGAAAATATTTATGGCTTAAATTTCCAGGTTAGGTATAGAAAGGTGAGCAGCATTTTCTATTTTTTTTGTTGTTGTTGTTTCTAAGAAGTCAGAGTAATTAGTTTCCCCATCTTCTCATCTTTCAGTCAGAAATTTGAAATCCATTGTGGAAGGAATACAGAGGCATATTTTTGGAAGTCTAATTTAGGAACATGCACACAATGTATTTTCTAGCAGTGAGAAGATTTTAGCACCCCAGAAAAAAAGCAAGCCTTATCCAGCTCAATGAATTGTCAAAATCAAAGTAGCTATATGCACAGGAGCCACTTTGGATTACCCATTCCTTTTATGGATGAGCTTTAAGTGCACAATGGAAAGCTGCCTGGGAGGGAAAAGAATATTTGCATTCTGATGTCTGGGAGGTAAACTAATACTTGCTGATGACTTTTTTCAGGTCAGGCTAAAGTAATGACATTTGTATCAGCATTAGAAGTAGAAGTACTTAGTAATATACCATGTTTGTGGATGCCTTAAAATGCAGGAATTTCATGGTTCAGAAGAAATGACCAGTAGTCTAACTTACTGAGGTTTGGAGAAGATATGATCCTCCAGGAACACATCATTTCAAAATACAAATAATTCTTGATTACGTATTGATATAAAGCTTTTCTTTTGAAAAAAAACACCGACTTTCTCTCTCTTCCTCAACATTTACCTTCTCACTTTGGTTATGTTCAAAGTGTCCCTTCTCTCAAATACTCGTTATTTAAAACTTTGAGACGAAAGAACTTCCATTTTGTAAGATATGGCTCAAAGTAAATGAAACAAAAAAGCTCTTATTTAAAGAATAAGCTATCTAGTTTCAATGAGTAAATGCAAGGCACCTAACATTGATAAGCCAGATAACGAATTACCAAACAATTCAAAACTTAGTTATATTAATTACTGAAAAAGAATATGCTTCATTCTTTTTACATAGCTACTTATCAAAAGAAGCTAAATGTGGCAAAACGTCTGAATTTTAATGATTTAGAGGAAAGTAACACTCTTTGGTTGAAAGTGCTACGTGTTAAATGTCTATTAGAAAAATAAATTCATTCTGTGGCACTGGTAGCTCATGATTTCTCATCAAACACAGTTGTTGATGAAAAGACTTAAACTCCGTATTTGAAGAGATTTATTCTGAGCCAAATATGAGTGACCATGGCCCGTGACACAGCCCTCAGGAGGTCCTGAGAACATGTGCCCAAGGTGGATGGGGCACAGCTTCGTTTTATATATTTTAGGAAGACATAAGACATCAATCAAATACATTTAAGAAATGCATTGGTTTGGTTCAGAAAGGTGGGAAAACTCTAAGTGAAGGCTTCCAGGCTATTGGTAAATTTAAACATTTTCTGGCTGACAATTGGTTGAGTTTATCTGAAGACCTGGGATCAATAGAAAGGAAATGTTTAGGTTAGGATAAAGGATTGTGGAGACCACGTTTTACAGTGCAGAGGAAGCTCTCAGATAACCGACTTCAGAGAGAGCAGGTTGTAAAATGTTTCTTATTGGACCTGAAAGGGTGCCTATCTCTTAGCTGATTATCTCCTGGATCTGGAAAGGAAGGAAGGAAAGCAAAGGGGAAAGGGGATTCTCTATAGAATGTGGATTTTTCCCACAAGAGACATTGCAGGATAATTTCAAGGTATGCAAGGAAATATATTTTGGGGTAAAACATTTTGTTTTTTTCTCTTGTTATGCCAGAGTCAGATTGGAAAGTAAGTCAGTCATGATATACAAGGTTAAAGGTTAACTAAAACCCATGTGATAAGAATTTATGGTTTGTAGGGCATGACTCCCCTGACCCCTCAGAAGGGAATTTGGGCAAGATAAAAAAAAAATCAGAGCTTAGTCCTCACAGTTTTAGAGGATCTCCTGTGGAACTTAAGGAGAGTCACATCATTTCTTGAAAAATTAATTGGAATTTTAATTTTAGTAAGATTGAATTTAGCCTTTAAAAGATTAAAATTGTATTTATGGATAGAAAAAAATAGTATCTGTAGATAAACAGGTATTTTAATTAAAAATAAATATTCTGTAAATGTTTTATACTTACTAAGGTAATTCTCCCTTTTCTTGTTTAGTTATTATATGTTTATACTTTATTATTATAAAATTAAGTTTTTCTTAGCACCAATGATTGTCAGCGTGGTTTTTTTGTTTGTTTGTTTTTTCTTGACATGGAGTCTCGCTTTGCTGCCCAGTCTGGAGTGCAGTGGCACAATCTCTGCTCACTGCAGCCTCTGCCTCTCAGGTTCAAGTGATTCTCCTGCCTCAGCCTCCCGAGTAGCTGGGGTTACAGGCGCCCACCACAATGCTAGGCTAATTTTTTGTATTTTTAGTAGAGACGCGGTTTCGGCATGTTGGGCAGGCTGGTCTCGAACTCCTGACCTCAGGTGATCTGCCCGCCTCGGCCTCCCAAGGTGCTGGGATTACAGGTATGAGCCACCAGGCCCAGCTGTCAGTGTGTTTTAATTTCCAAATGTAACAAAATATTTGGCTTAAAAATAGAGGTATTATTGACATATACATACCAATATTTTGGTGACCCTGAAACCCACATTGATTCATTTTCTGCTTTCGGTTAGTGGCACAAGCTTGTATTATATGAAAATAAAATTACCTTTACTTCTTAGAAAAGCTGGCATTCATACTTCAAGAAAAATATTTTCAGAAGATAAGTTAGGTATTGATGTAAATTAAAGGTTTTTTGTTGTATTTCATATCATCTTATTGGTATGAATATAAAGGATAGTAGAATGATTTTCCATCATGAAATTCATAATTTACTGGAAGCATGTTTTGATGCTGTTCATTTATTTAGTATTCACTAAAGATTGCATTATATGTACAGTACACTTTTTAAGAGTATGGATTCTGGAGCTAGACCGTCTGGGTTCAAAGTCTTACACTTTGACACTCTCTAACTGTGTGACCTTGGACAAGTTAACTAATCATTCTGTGCCTGTTTCTGTATCTTCTAAAATGGAGACATTCATCATAGAGCTTTTCATATAAGATAGTTAACCTAAGTACCAGCAAAGTAGGTCGTAAACTCTTTAAGTGTAACATATACTTTGTGGCATACACACCTTTATATTCCGAGTACCTAGGATAGTTTCTAGCAGACAGAGTTAACGAATAATAAATATTTTTAATAAAACTAAATGTTCCAATGCATGTTGAAAATTGATTATAATTCCCTTGCAAGTTTTGGTTCTGATTGCACTGGAACCCCATGTAGCTCCAAGTTGGACAAAGTCAGCTGGTTTACATCTCAATGTAATAAATATTTGTTGAAAGAACTGTATGGCATGATGCCCCCTTTGTGTCTACTCACATTGACTTCAATAAATGATATTCTCTTTCTTGATACAAAAATGTACAAAAGTTTATTCACATAAATTTCTATAGTATGAAAATTAGCATTCCACAAATTCTATAAACCAAATCATGAGTTACAGGATTGATAGATTGAGGGATAGAGGGATAGATGAACAAGTGCATCAAATGAAATATAGTTCGAAAGCACTATTACTCATTCAATTCCAAGCACTAAACCATTAAGAAACTTCTTGCGGTTCTCTTCCTTTCCTTAGTCGGCATATGATAAATCTTTTTGTCCTAATGTCTCTTTCATGTTTAATTTCCCAGTGTTGGTTTACAAGTGTTACTCTTTCTCTTCCCTATTGGAAATTGGATGATTAAATTTATTTTTAAACTTTTAATGTTAAAAGGCATTGGTACTTCAAAAGAGAAAATGTATCTCCTAGGTTTGTGATATGAGCAGTGATACAGCAATGATTTCAAATACAGCATGCTTTAAATTCCAAGCTGGTGGAAATGTACCTGTATATTAATTAGGTGTTTATTATTTATGGCCAGAAACAAAATATCGTGAATTGTTGAGATACATGTACATGGAGAGATTATATTCTTATTTCTACAGTACTAGTAACAATATAGTGAAAAATATACAAAACTACATTCCTTTATCTTTGTACATGGGAAGATTTGAGAGTGTATAGAGTTTCATCACTAAGATTGTATGATATTGGTCTCAATATATCTTCAAAGAATCAAATGGGTGTGAAGTATATTAAAATTTGGTAAAATGTTAGTGAGAGCCTGGGTAAATAACTCTAGGCATTCAGGTTAATAATAAAAAGAACATTTTTGATAGTTTTAATGGTTGTACAACTGTCTGAATATACTGCAAACTAATGAATTTTATGTTTTAAAAGGTGGACAGTATGACACTTAAATTATATTTCAATAAAGCTGGTAAAATGCTGATACAAATAATTTTTGAAATGTAAATACCATTCTGAACACTTTCAACTCAGTTATCATACAGTATATTTTCTTTAGTCTCCATCCAGTTCCAGCAAATACTACTACATGCACACTGAGAAGTAACAAAAAGGTAAAACTCTGCTTTCATTATTCTCCCTAATTTGCTCCTCAAATCATTCTTATCCCCATAGCAACTCAGAGGAGTTGGAATGAATGTCCCATCCCCATTTCTTCTGCTTTAGTAAACTTGAATGTTTAACTAGTATGATCTGACCCTTGGTTTGAAATTTAGATGCCTTATGACTACAGAAACTAGAGTAGGCACAATATTTTTCAAAAATGTTGAATACTGCAGGAAAAACAAATGCAATCCCAATAAAGTCCAGTTTTAAAATTAGCTTTACATGTAAGTGAGTTTTGTGGGAATGGGATCAGAATGGGTGATACTAAGTCATTAAAGTGCTTTGTTTTACAAAGAATGGATAAAGTTGTGCTGATTTTCAAGTCTGCATTGATTGACTTGCTCTTTTAATGCATTATAAATCACAGAGAAATAAAAATCATGGTGAAGAAAATTATTAAAAAATACCATAATAATAAGTATTGTCCAGTTATAGTTATCTAATTCATTTTCTCTCTCTTTCTCTCTCAACTTACTTCTGCATTTATACTAAGAGAAGATACACAGAATAGACACTAACCTTGCAGACACAAACATTCTATAACATCCTGCTTAATCTGGTAGGTGGGATTAATTTTTTTCTTTCCGAACCACAAGAAGCATTATATGTTAACATCATCAATTTTCAGATATATTCTATATACTTGTAATATAGTTGAACTTCATCATATGCATAATTTTTATTCTCTGAAAATATAGCACTTTCCCTAGAATTCTTAGCATTTTCCTCTCTAATAAGGTTTCTTGAAGTAGACACTATCAAAACTTTATGAAGTAAGAAAATTGTATTATTTACTATTGACTTCTTGTTTGAATTAAAGTCAAAAAATAAATTTCAAAATAAAGTCATTACATTTTTGTTGCTGGAAATTAGAAGCAGAAATATTTCCTCAGTACGAAAAAAGATCTCTACATATTTAGTTATTTAATAAATGTTCAATGGATGTAAAACACGTCTTTTATTCACAGTTCTTATTTCATGTATTCTAATGTTAATTATTAGTACTATTCATGTATTTACATATTTAAGTTGTCATATAAATTTAGGAAGTTATTAGAAACAATTTTATTACATTTCAGGTGTTTCTCCAATTGCCTGTGTGCTTTATTGAACTAGCAGAAGACAATTTTTATTTTACTGGCATACGAATACATGCTTTACGTGTATCCTGAGGCACAGGGTCCCAAACTACATTAGTTCAACAGACAGCAGCATGATAATAAACCCCAGGGTGTCAACCTATTAGTTTTAAAAATAGCTATAAAATTGACTTTAAATCTGATTTGTAATATTTTGCAGTCTTCATAGTAGTAATTCATAACTACCTATCTATACTTTTCTTTAATTATTTAAAAATTCATAATACTATCATCAAGAATCTTCTGAAAATTGTCAAACCCAAGAGGTCAAAACTATCATTTTTTGGGTTACTATGTTTCAAATAAGGAAAATAAGGAGCAGCGCATTGAACTGAGTCTTTTTTTTTTTTTTTTTTTTTTAAGACAGTCTTGCTCTGTCACCCAGGCTGGAGTACAGTGGCACAATCTCGGCTCACTGCAGCCTCTGCCGCCTGGGTTCAAGCGATTCTCCTGCCTCAGCCTCCTGAGTAGCTGAGATTACAGGCACCCACCACCACACCCGGCTAATTTTTGTATTTTTAGTAGAGACGGCGTTTCACCATCTTGGCCAGGCTGGTCTTGAACTCCTGACCTCGTGATCCACTTGCCTCGGCCTCCCAAAGTGCTGGGATTGTAGGCGTGAGCCACTGCATCTGTCCAAGTCTGGTATTTTTTAAATGTCAGGCTGAGTGTTGTCATCTGCTCTTGACATGTCATTTAATTTTCAACATGGTTGTTCTCAGAACTGTTATCCCCATTTTTCAAATGAGGAAATGAAGGCTAAGAAATAATAATAAATGTGTCCAAGATCACAGAACTCATGCTTAGTAGAACCTCAGCCCATGCTCATGTATTCCTGATTCCATTTCACAATCATTAACTGAAGATACTAATATTTCAACACCCAACATTGCCATGAGGATAATCTGAAGTGTGCCAAGAGCTTATATAAATGCCTCATTAGTTGCTAAATCACTTACAAATTGTAAATTTGGCTTAAGTTTATCTCTTTATGTCTACTTGGGACCTAGAAGCAAAGCAGGGTAAATTTAGCAAGGAATGGACAAGATCAATGTTCTTGTCATTTCCCAATTGTGCAACCTTTTTAAAATCACTTTACTTATTTAAGTTGACCATGGAAATGATATATTTCCAACTCACAGTTTTGTCGGAATCCAACAAGATATTTTATGTGAAAATTTTTACTTCATTGGTCAAAGCCTGATAAATAAGAAATTTTTACAGGATTCCATGTTTAATAGAGTCATTGCTTCTTCACCAGAAGTTCAAGGAAGAACTTCTTGGAATTAAAAAGTAACCACAGTGTGGGCCGGGCACGGTGGCTCACGCCTGTAATCCCAGCACTTTGGGAGGCCGAGGCAGGCAGATCACCTGAGGTCGGGAGTTCGAGGCCAGCCTGACCAACATGGAGAAACCCTGTCTCTACTAAAAATACAAAATTAGCTGGGCATGGTGGCACATGCCTGTAATCCCAGCTACTCGGGAGGCTGAGGCAGGAGAATCACTTGAACCCGGGAGGCAGAGGTTGTGGTGAGCTGAGATCGTGCCATTGCACTCCAGCCTGGGCAACAAGAGTGAAACTCTGTCTCAAAAAAAAAAAAAAAGAAAAAAAGAAAAGAAAAGAAAAAGTAACCACAGTGTAGTGTTTAATTTAGCCTTTGAAACTGAAAACACATCTGACAATCGTTGAAGGAAACCAGTTGCTCAAAAGAAGTTATAAAACTATAAATATATGCTTTAGAGAAAAGGAGTTTGCTGTTCAACGAATATGGAATACCCATTATGTGGATATCTAGAGTACCTGGTACCCTAATGCCTGAACTTCCTATTCCAGGAAAGGTAGAGTGGAATTCTTAAAATACTCTTCACTTTAACTTCTCCTAAAGGGAAGTAGACATGAAGAGCAAGTAGGCATACTGGGATATGTGGCCATGAGATGTCCTGGATAATGTGCCTGAATAAAATTTGAACTGAGTTCCTTTATTTTACTTTCCTTTATACTGCTACTTGATACATAGTAGTTTACAGGTTGCAGGATTATTTCATTACTATGTTTCTCTTAGAAAAAGAGCCATTTAAGAACCATCCAATGGCATTCGATTTATAATTGTATTAATAAACAGAAAGTCACTATTGAAACAAACCAGACACTGGGCAAAGTTGCCTGTAGGAGAAACCTGGAATGAAAGAGAGACTATGAATCTTCTTTTAAAGCTCATATATGCTACTTGAAATACTAGCAAATAGCATATTTCATTGCTATATATATTCATATGACATGTGTTTGGGGCTTTACATAAGAGCCATATTAGATTTATTTACTTATTTTTTTTAACTTTTAAATTCAGGGTACATGTGCAGGTTTGTAACATAGGTAAACTTATGTCATAGGGGTTTGTTGTACAGATTATTTCGTCACCCAGATAGTAAGCCTAGTAGCCATTTTTCCTGATCCTCTCCCTCCTCCCACCCTTCACCATCTGATAGGCCCCAGTGTGTGTTGTCCCCTCTATGTGTCAGTGTGTTCTCATCATTTAGCTCCCAATTATAAGTCAGACCATGCAGTATTTGGTTTTCTGTTCATTTGTCAGTTTGCTAAGGATAATGACCTCCAGTTCCCTCCATGTCCCTGCAAAGGACATGACCTTTTTTATGACTGCATACTATTCCATGGTATATATGTACCACATTTTCTTTACCCAGTTTATCATTGATGGGTATTTAGGTTGATTTCATGTCTTTGCTATTGTAGTGAACATATGTGCACACGTGTCTTTATAATAGAATGATTTATATTCCTTTTGGTATATACTTAGTAATGGGATTTCTGTGTCAAATGGTATTTCTGTCTTTAGGTCTTTGAGGAATCACCACACTGTCTGCTGCAATGGTTGAATTAATTTACACTCCCACCAACAGTATATAAGAATTCCTTTTTCTCCACAACCTCATCAGCATCTGTTATTTTTTGACTTTTTAAAAATAGGCACTCTGGTGTGAGATGGTATTTCATTGTGGTTTGGATTGGCATTTCTGTAATGATCAGTGATTTTGATCATTTTATTCATGATGGTTGGCTGCATGTATGTCTTCTTTTGAAAAGTATCTGTTCATGTCCTTTGCTCACTTTTTAATAAAATTGTTTGTGTGGTTTTTTTTTCGTAAAGTTCCTTATACATGCTGTATATTAGACCTTTGTTGGATACATAGTTGGCAAGAATTTTCTCCCATTCTGTAGGTTGTCTGTTAACTCTTTGATAGTTTCTTTTGCTGTGTAAAAGCTCTTTCGTTTCCTTAGATCCCAGTTGTCAATTTTTGCTTTTGTTGCAATTACTTTTGACATCTTTGTCATGCAATCTTTGCCCATGTCTATGTCCTGAATGGTATTGCCTAGGTTGTCTTCCGAGATTCTTATAGTTTTGGACTTTACATTTAAGTCTTTTACCCAACTAGAGTTAATTTTTTACACTTATTTAAAATTATATTTATGTATTTAGACTTAAGTTTTAAAATTTACATCTTATTCTAAATTTTAATCAGCTTAAAATCTGTTTTTTACTTAAAAAGAAATAGCACATACACACACATGCAGGAATTTAATATTCTTCACTTATATGTAAAAAACATTATTGGATGTTTTCCGTTTCAAGATATAACAATTTATTTTCACTTTTATGTGCATTTATATTATTATATAGGTTTTTAATTTGTGACCTAACTCTTCATTCTGGACAAAGATAACTAGTTGCGTCTTTAGATGTAAAGTTACACTCAAGTGCAATAAAGTGAGTCCTCAAAATGACAAAACAAACAAACAAAAAACAACAAAACAGACACTGAAGTGAGGAGAAGGGAAACGTAATAGCCTATTATGCAAAAATAATTTCATTTAAGAAATCAACCAAGATTAGAGAAAAATATGAGTATCCACATGGGGATTATATGGGTATATTGGCATCTATAATTTTAAAGATGGTTTATGAATCATTGTTTTGAATCAGATTGGAGGACCAATCTCTACTCTTTATAATGAGGCTTCTTTCTGTCCTAGCTAAGTGGGAGCTATAGTTGATAGTGTATATGGCCACGAAGTGGCACAGAATGCTGTCATAGGAGTTTTCTACATAATGTGATTAAAGCTAACACGCAGTACATCAAAAACACTGTAGTCCGTCTGACAGTCTTTAGCAGTGGGCATCTAATATTGAAGTTTGATTTACTTCAACATTTGAAAACTCTGTTACCTTAATATCTTTCAAGGACTTCAAATACTTTTTGATTTATTCCAAGCTTTCATTTTATTATTGAACTGGAACTAAAACTTCCAAAATGCAAATGAAATAAATGAAATAAAGATCATTAATGGTGCTTAATTCTTTTATCAGAATATCAGCATAGTATGAGTTTTGCAAATTGGTTTCTCAATTCTGAATTTACATTTTGTTTGCCATGTGTTCAACTTGAACTTACATAGGATGACTCATTTTTATAAACTTATACCATTCATATAACTTGAGGAAAAGATTTATTGCTTATCTTTATAGACAAGTAACTTGAGTATACAGTCACTCTTTAGATAATAGACATTTTACTCATTATGTTGTGGATTCAATTCTGAAGCCAGTTATTTTGCTATTAGAATTGAAATTATTCATTTTAATCACGATGATGATAGATTCACAGCCACGTATAATAAAATTGCAAAGTCTACTTGATTTGCCTTTAATTTCTTCCCTTTCTATGTTGCTCTTCTCACTTTATTGTCCATCTTGGTTACTCAAGTCTTGGGACAAAACCTCCCAGTGATCTCTCCTCACTTCTCTCAGGCCTATTTTAACTCAGTCCTCTAGAGCCTCATGGTTGTTGGAGACAGTCACATGGCTGGATATATTAAAATTATCTAAGATATCTACCTTTCTGTTTTTATTAGTGCAACTAATACCTAAAAGAGGAAGGGCTGGTGGTGCAAGATGACATAGTTTCTGGAAACTATTTCTGTGCAGACTCCAAAAAGGTGAAGGATGGAAGGGGATTGAGGAGTGAGAAATTACCTGTTGGATACAATGTTCACTATTTAGGTCGTGGGCTCACTAGAAGCCCAAACCTCACCATAAATTTCAGCATATCCATGTAACAAACCTGCACATGTACCTTCGGAATCTAAAATAAAATCGAATAACAAAAAACCGATTTTTGGACTATATTTTATAAACCTACCAATATGGTCCATAAGAAGTTGCAAATGCTATGAATAAAATCAATTATATATATGTAAAAACATATCTGCTTGTATGTATTTGTTTAATCCTCATAGTATGTGTAATTCATTTCTATATACAGGTACATGTCATGGTATTTACACAATACATACGGTCAAATAGTTATGTGCTCATAAAACATTATTAAAAATTTTGGATGAAGAAAGAGATATTGTACTTAGTCATTGATATTGACACTGTATTTCATAATTCCAGTGCAGTAATGCATGTGTGTTTATGTTGATAAATGCTGATCAGAATTCAGATTTACAGTAAAAAAACAGAACTGAATAAATATTCAGATTCAAAATATTCATATTATTTCAATGCTGTATTTTTCTGTGATTTATATTCTCAGAAATTGTGGTGGGAAATTGAATTTGATATTGTGGTTCAAGGTGCATAGATTCCTCTCTTGTCAAGGGTTTACATTGGTCGTTAACAGTGGCAGGTTGTTGCAGAGGTGAGGAAATTATATGTTCCCAAGTGTTTCTAAAATATAAAAACCCAAAGAGTTGAATTAAGTTTTGCATCTAAGTTAAACTGAAGCTTGTGATATGATGCTTCCACAGAGCTATTAAAAGTTATTAAAATCCTGATTCTGTGTGTCTAATAAATTTTGGCTGTATGATATGAATGCATTAATTTTGTGCTTAAAAGCAAAAGGGCTGATAAAAAGTTCCAGTTAATATATAAACATAGTAGAAATTTGATACATACTTCTTGATGATACATATTGTGTGACAGAAAACCTAACTATAATAATGATACCAACTCATATTGTACAGGACTTTTTCATATATTACATTATTTGATCCTCACAATCCCATGAGCTAGGAAAGGCAGACTTTATGAATTTCTATTTAAAGATGAGAAAATGGAAATTCAAGGAGGTATTTGAGTTTTCTAGGATGCAGACATAGGTCTAGTAATATTTTTCAGTATACCATATTGCTTCTGAGTACTCAGAATCTCATTTTCAATTGTAACAGTTGTAAAAGGCCTGTATATGCTTACAATATGTGTGCAGAGTGTAGATATGAAGCCTCAATGGTGAGAACAACCTTACATATATCAAATGGATTCTAAACCAAAGAAATTCCAGCAACTAAATATCCTACCTTGGTTCCTTATATTTTTAACATGTAAAAATTCACATAAATACCACATTTGGAAAATAATGCAGATTTATATCATACCTGCATAGAAGAAAGTATGGCACACTGATTTTTATGACAGGGAACAAAGCCGGGCTTTTGATCCTAGAATTACAATCCTGTAATTTAGACCTCCTTAATATAATAGTTTTATGATAACTCTGCAAGCCTAGGCATCACTGCTACTTAATCTTTCTGCTTACCTATTTCACAGGTATTTAATGCCCATTTAGTCATCATTTGAAAAACTTATATATATATTAACAAAAGCTAAATTTATCTACTCTGCTTATATATGCAGCTTGATATGCACAACTAATTTAATATGTAGGTGCTTTCCTTGATCCAATTAGGTTCTTCTGTTTTATTCATAGGTACAGATCGTTGCAAGCACTAAAATTATACCCATAAAAAAAAGTTTGCATCTAAAAACAGGGATTAGCTAATTGCTTGGCACTTTGAGAAAATTCCATCCACAATCTGATGAACTCCCAATTTAAAAATACAGGAAAATGATTTAAAATAAAAATTTCTGCTTTTATTCTGTTCTGTGTGTCATAAATGTAACATAAAATAATTCTGTAGGAAATGGGATGGTTTCTCTAAGTTTCAGATGACTTTATAAGTAATTTTCTTTTATTTTGTTTCTTTCTTTGATTCCTGGGGAATTAATTTTTTTGTAAACTTTTATTTTAGGTTCATGGGTACAGGTGCAGGTTTGTTATAAAGGCAAATTGCATGTTACAGGAGTTTGCTATATGAATTGTTTTGTCACTCAGGTAATAAGCATAGTACCTGACAGATTTTCAATCCTCAGCCTCTGCACACCCTCCACCCTGAAGTAGACCCTAGGGTGTCTGTTCTTCTCTTCTTTGTGTCCATGTGTACTCAGTGTTTAGCTTCTACTTATAACATGCAGTATTTGGTTTTCTGTTCCTGCATAAGTTCACTTAGGATAATGACCTCCAGCTCCATTTATGTTGCTTCAAAGGACATGATCTCATTCTCTCTTATGGCTACATAGTATTCCATGGTGACTGTGTACAACATTTTCTTTACCTAGTTTAACATTGATGGGCGTTTAGGTTGGTTCCATGCCTTTGCTACTGTGAATGGTGCTATGATGAACATACATGTGCATGAGTCCTTATGGTAGAACAATTTCTATTCCTTTGCGTATATACCCAATCATGAGATTGCTGGGTTAAATGGTAATTTTGTATTAAGTTCTTTGAGAAATCGCCAAACCACTTTCCAAAATTGCTGAATTAATTTGCATTCCCACCAGCAGTGTAAAAGTATTGCCTTTTCTCCACAATCTTGCCAGCATTTATTATTTTTTGACTTATTAATAATAGCCATTCTTACTGGCATGCAATAGTATCTCATTGTAGTTTTCATTTGCATTTCTCTAATAATTAGTGATACTGAACATTTTTTCATATGCTTGTTGGCCACATGTATGTACACTTTTGGAAAGTATATGTTCATGTCCTTTGCCTACTTTTTAATGGGATTGTTTGATTTTTGCTCATTAATTTGTTTAAGTACTTTGTAGATTCTCGATATAAGACCTTTGTCAGATGCATACTTTGAAAATATTTTCTCCCATACTGTAGGTTGTCTGTTTATTCTGTTGATAGTTTCTTTTTGCTGTGTAGAAGCTCTTGTTTAATTAGCTCTCATGTGTCAATTTTTGATTTATTTCATTTCCTGTTGGCGAATTGTAATAAAATCTTTGCCAGAGCCTATGTGCAGAATTGTATTGCCTCAGTTGTCTTCCAGAGTTTTCATAATGTTAGGTGTTACATTTAAGTCTTTAATTCATCTTAAGTAGATTTTTATATATGGTGAGAGGAATGGGTCCAGTTCCGGCATCATTTATTGAATAGGGAGTCCTTTCTCCATTGCTTGTTTTTGTCAATTTCTGGAAGATCAAGTTATTGTAGGTGTGTTGCGTTATTTGGGGGCTCTGTCTTCTGTTCCATTGGTCAGTGAGTCTTTTTTGATGCCAGTACCATGATGTTTAGTTACTGTAGCCATATAGTATAGTTTGAAGTTGAGTAATGTGATGCCTCCAACTTTGTTCTTTTTACTTAGGATTGCCTTGGCTATTTGGGTTGATTTTTTTGTTTGTTTGTTTGTTTTTTGGTTTCATATAAATTTAAAGATAGCATTTTCTAATTTGCTGAAGAATGTCATTGGTAGTTTGATAGGAATAGCACTGAATCTGTAAATTGCTTTGGGCAGTATGGCCATTTAACAATATTGATCCTTCTTATCCATGAGCATGGAATGTTTTTGCATTTGTTTGTGTCATCTCTGATTTCTTTGAGCAGTGTTTTGTAATTCTCATAGTAGAGATATTTCATTTCTCTGGTTAGTTCTATTCCTAGGTGTTTCATTCTTTTTATGCCTATTATAAATAGGATTGTGTTCTTGATATGGCTCTCAGTTTGGATGTTGTTGGTGTATAGAAATACTACTGACTTTTGTACATAATTTTTGTATTATGAAACTTTGCTGAAGTTGTTTATCAGATCTAGGAGCTTTGGGGCAAAGACTATGGGGCTTCCTAGGTATAGAATGATATCACCTACAAACAGAGATAGTTTGACTTCCTCTCTTTTTATTAAGATGCCTTTTATCTTTTATTTATTTCTATTGTCTGATTTTTCTTCCTAGGACTTCCAGTACTATGTTCAATAGGAGTATTAGAGTGGTCATCTTTGTCTTGTTTCTGTTCTGAAGAGGAATGCTTCTAGCTTTTGCTCATTCAATATGATGTTGGCTGTGGGAATGTCATAGATAGCTCTTACTATTTTGAGGTATGCTCCTTCAGAGCCTAGTTTGTTCAGGATTTTTAACATGAAAGGATATGGACAGACACTTCTCAAAAGAAGACATTTATGCAGCCAACAAGCATATGAAGAAGAGCTCATCATCACTGGTCATTAGAGAAATGCAAATCAAAACCACAATGAGATACCATCTCATGCCAGTTAGAATGGTGATCATTAAAAAGTCAGAAAACAACAGATGCTGGAGAGGATGCGGAGAAATAGGAACGCTTTTACACTATTGGTGGGAGTGTAAATTAGTTCAACCATTGTGGAAGACAGTGTGGCAATTCCTCAAGGATCTAGAGCCAGAAATAACATTTAACTCAGCAATCCCATTACTGAGTATATAACCAAAGGATTATAAATCATTCTACTAAAAAGACACATGCACACATATGTTTGTTGCAGCACTGTTCACAATAGCAAACACTTGGAACCAATCCAAATGCCCATCAATGATACACTGAATAAAATGTGGCACATATACGCCATGGAATACTATGCAGCCATAAGAAAGGATGAGTTCATGTCCTTTGCAGGGACATGGATGAAGCTGGAAACCATCATTCTCAGCAAACTAACACAAGAACAGAAAACCAAACACCGCATATTCTCACTCATAAGTGGGAGTTGAACAATGAGAACACATGGACACAGGGAGGGGAACATCACACACCAGGCCTGTCGGGGGGTGGGGGGCTAGGGGAGGGATAGCATTAGGAGAAATACCTAATGTAGATGATGGGTTGATTGGTGCAGCAAACTACCATGGCACGTTTATACCTATGTAACAAACCTGCACATTCTGCATATGTATCCCAGAACTTAAAGTATTAAAAAAAAAAAAGCTATGCATTCAAAATTTTTAAAAAAATAAAAATTAAAAAAATTCTTAAAGTGAGTTTTTAGCTCTATCTGATCAGCTTGGTTCTTTCTTAAAACAGACATTTCATGTATCTCCTGGGTTATTTTATTGTATTCCTTAGATTTCTTGGATTGCATTTCAAGTTTCTCCTGAATCTTGATGGTCTTCATTTATATCCACACTCTGAATTCTATTTCTGTCGTTTTAGCCATATCAGCCTGGTTAAGAACCATTTCTGGGGAACTAGAGCAGTTATTTGGAGGTGAGAAAACACTCTGGTTTTTGAGTTGCCATGGTTCTCACACTAGTTCTTTCTCATCTGTGTTGGCTGTTTCTTCTATCTTTGGAATTGCTATCCTTTGGATGAGAATTTACTTGTTTCTTCTTTGATGCCTTTGGGGGTTTGATTGTGATATAAGGTTGATTCAGTTGACTGGCTTTGTTTCTGGACGATTTTAGGGCACCAAGGCTCAGCTCAGCACTCTTGGGCTGTGTGCTCTAATTCTGGGAGGCAGGTATTGGGCCCCCAGCTTTGTTTTCTGGCCTCTGCAAATTAGGAATCTGCTATGCTGGAGGGACTGAAACATTCCCTGTCTGCAGCCACAACACTCTGATGGGTTGTACTGGCTAAAACACTTTCTTGGGGTGGTGACTGCAGAATTCATGCTTGCTCATGTGTACCAGTAGCCATGGCAGCACAGCAGGGTGCACGTGTATTTGCTGGGGTTGGGTACTGGTAGGAGTGGGACATTGGTGTTCTTGGGTGAACTTGTGTAGGTGGTGTGGTGGGGGTGGGGGACTGGCAGGGGTAGGGTTGCCTGTGTCCGTGCTTGCACTTGTACCAGCAGTGATGGCAGCATGGGTGGGTCACTGGTGGTTTCAAGGATGCTGCCCTCCATGAACACATTTGCACTGGCAGCAATGATGGCCTCATTTTAGTTATAAACTTTTTTAAGGACATATTAACGTACATTTTATTTTTTGTTCTTCTAAAAATCTAACTTTATAGTTTACATACAATACAATGCACCAATTTTGATTGTACAGTTCAACATGTTCAGAAAAATGTACACACCCATGTAACTACCACCACAATCAAGGTATGGAACATTTCTATCAAATCCACACAAATTAAAAATAAATAAATAAATAAATAAATAAATAAATAAATAGCTTTGTCATGTTACTATGTGGTCAGTCTTTCCTCTTCCCTGTTCCAGGCAACTACTACTTTGTTTTCTGCCATGACATGATAGGTAAGTTTGCTTATTCTAGAATTTCATTTAAATGAAATCACAAGGTAATTATAGATTTATGATTTTATTATAATTGAGAAACTTATTAGCTCTAAATTGGACAGTGCAATAAGTTTTTTGTTGTTTTTTGTTTTTCTCCCCGGGGGAGGCAGTTTAATGAGCTCGGGGTCAATACAAAAGATCAAATTTCTCTCCATGGGGAAATGCAGGAACCCACAGAACACTACGCTTGCTGGGAAAGCGGGTAGCTTCTCATTTAGTTGCAGGAGGAGGAGATGGCTCCCAGGGCCTTCAGAGGAAAGCATGGCCTTCAGCATCAGGGACATTGGCGGTGCACTCCAGGATCTGAGGGGTAAACTCCAGGAGGCTGAGGGTGGACCCAAGGAACTGCAGGATGGATTCCAGAAGCTTACAGGTGGTCTCTGGGAGGCTGGGCATTGAACCCCATTGCCTGAGGGTGGATCCCTGGGGCTCGTGGGTATGCTCCTGGGGCCTGGGGGTAAACTGCAGGGGCTGATGGATGCACACCATCCATGTTGTTGCAAATGACTGGATGATCTCATTCTTTTTTTATGGCTGAATAGTACCCCATTGTGGATAAGTGTCACATTTTCCTTATTCATTCATCCCTTGATGGATACTTAGGTTGCTTCTAAATCTTGGCTATTGTGAAGAGTGTTGCAACAAACATGGGAGTGCGGATATCACTTTGTTATACTGCGGATATCACTTTGATATACTTATATATCCCTTTTGGATATATACCCAACAGTAAGATTGCTGGATTGTATGGTAGCTTTATTTTTAGTTTTTTGATGAACCTCCAAACTTTTCTTCATAGTAGTTGTACTAATTTACATTCCCACCAACATTGTACAAAGGTTTTCTTTTCTCCACATCCTTACCAGCATTTGTTATTGCCTGACTTTTGGATAAAACCCACTTAAACTGGGGTGATGTCTCACTGTAGTTTTGATTTAAATTTCTCTGAGGATCAATGATGTTGAGCACTTTTTATATGCCTGTTTGCCATTTCATGTTTTCTATTCAGAAATGTCTATTCAAATCTTTTGCCCATTTTTAATTGGATTGTTAGATTTTTTTTCCTGTAGAGTTGTTTGAGCTCCTTATATATTCTGATTACGAATCTCTTGTCAGATGGATAGTTTCCAAATAGTTTCTCCCTTTCTCTGGGCTGTCTCCTCACTTAGTTGATAATATATTTTGCTGTGCAGAAGCTTTTTAACTTCATGTGATTCCATTTGTCCATTTTGCTTTGGTTGCCTGTGCTTCTGGGATATGACTGAAGAAATTTTTGCCCAGAACAATGTCTTAGAGAGTTTCTCCAAAGTTTTCTTGTAGTACTTTCATAGTCTTAGATTTAAGTCTTTTTATTGATTTTGACTTGATATTTTTGTAAGGTGAGAGATAGAGATCAAGTTTCATTTTTCTGAATACGGATATCCAGTTTTTCCAGCATCATCCATTGAAGAAACTGACTTTTCTCTAGTGTATGTTCTTGGTACCTTTGTCAAAAATGAATTCACTGCAGGTGTATGGATTTGTTTCTGAGTTGTCTGTGCTGTTCCATTGATCTGTGTGTCTTTTTATGCTGGTACCATGCTGTTTTGGTTATTATAGCTCCATAGTATAATTTGAAGTCAAGTAATATGATTCCTGTAGTGTTGTTCCTTGTGATCAGGATGGGTTTGGCTATTATGAGTCACTTGTGATTCCATATACCTTTTAGAATTATTTTTTTTCCCATTTGTGTGAAAAATGTCATTGGTATTTTGCATTGAATCTGTAAATTCCTTTGGGTAGCATGGACATTTTAACAATATTGGCTCTTGTGATTGATGAGTATGGAATATCTTGAATTTTTGTGTCCTCTTTGTTTGATCTGTGCTTCATGGTATTAATTATAAAGATCCTTCACTTCTTTGGATAAGTTAATTCCTAGGTATTTCATTTTATTTGTAGCTCTTGTAAATGGGATTACTTTTTTATTTCTTTTTCAAGTTGTTCACTGTTCGCATATAGAAATACTTCTGATTTTTTTGTCTCAATTTTGTATCCTGCAACTGTACTGAATTTATTTATCAGTTCTAATTGTTATTCGGTGGCGTCTTTAGGTTTTTCCAACAGTAAGATCATTATCAACTGCAAAGAAAAATAATTTCACTTCTTCCTTTAAATTTGGATGCCTTGCTGTGAGCAGTGGCTCAGGCCTGTAATCCCAGCACTTTGGGAGGCCAAGGTGAGCAGATAACTTGAGGTCAAGAGTTCAAGACCAGCCTGATCAACAGGGTGAAACCCCTTCTCTACTAAAAACACAAAAATTAGCTGGGCGTGGTGGTGCATGCCTGTAATTCCAGCTACTTGGGAGGCTGAGGCACAAGAATCTTTTGAACCTGGGCGATGGAGGTTGCAGTGAGCCAGGCTCTTGCCACTGCACTCTAGCCTGGGTGACAGAGTGAGCTCTGTCTAAATAAATAAACAGATAATTAAAAGTAAAAATAAATTTGGATGTCCTTTATTTCCTTCTCTTTTCTGATTGCTCTAGCTAGCACTTCTCATGCTATGTTGAATAATAGTGGTGAAAGTGGGCATCCTTGTCATGTTCCAAATATAAGAAGTAAGGCTTTCAGTTTTTCCCCATTAACTATAATATTAGACTTAGGTCTGTCATTTATTGCTATTATTATGTTGAGATACGTTCCTTCTATACCTAGTTTTTGAGGGTTTTTATCAGGAAGAGGTGTTTAATTTTATCAAATGCTTTTTAGCATCAATTGAGATAACCATATGGTTTTTGTCCTTCATTCTGTCGATATGACATATCACATTGATTTGTGTATGTGGAGTCATCTTTGCATCCTTGTGATAAATCCCACTTGGTTATGATGAATGCTCTATTTAATATATTGTCTAATTCAGTTTGTAGTATTTTATTTAAGATTTTTGCATCAATATTCAGGAGAGATATTGGCCTCTAGTTTCCTTTTTTTGATACATGTTTGTCTGGCATCTTCTTTTGGTATCGGGGTAATACCGGCCACGTTGAATGAGTTTGGCAATAGTCCCTCTTCCTCTATTTTTTGAAAAGTTTGAGTAGAATTCGTACTAGCTCTTCTTTAAATGTTTGGTAGAATTCAGCAGTGAAGCCAGCAGGTTTCAGGCTTTTCTTTCCTGGGAGACTTTTTATTTAGAGCTTCGATCTTGTTACTTGTTATTGGTCTGTTCAGGTTTGGGATTTCTTCATGATTCCATGTTGGTAGGTTGTATGTGTCTAGGAATTTATCTATTTCTTCTAGGTTTTCCAATTTAAAGGCATGTAGTTGCTCACAGTAACCACTGATGATTCTTTGAATTTGTGGTATCCATTGTAATGTCTCCTTTTTCATCTCTGATTTTATTTATTTTTGTCTTTCCTTTTCTCAGTTGGGCTACAGATTAGTAAATTTTGATTATATTTTCAAAGAAACCAACTTTTCATTTCATTGATCTTCTATGTTGTTTTCCTCATTTCAAGTTCATTTAATTGTTCTGATCTTTATTAATTTCTTTTCTTCTATAATAAGTTTGTATTGAGTTTGTTCTTGCTTTTCTAGTTCTCTAAGATGCATCACTGAGTTATTTATTTGAAGGGTTTTTGTTTGTTTGTTTTTATGTAGGCATTTACAGCTATCAATCTCCCCCTTAGTACTGCTTTTGCTGTATTCCAAAGATTTTGGTATATTGTGTTTCCATTTTCAGTTGTTTTGAGAAATTTTTAAATTTTCTTCTTAATTTCTTTATTGACCCACTGACTCACTGATCATTTAGGAACATATTGTTTAGTTTCCATGTGTTTTTATAGCTTCCACAATTCCTCTGGTTATTGATTTGTAGTTTTATTTCATTATGGTCAGAGAAGATTCTTGATAGTACTATTATTATTATTAAGATGGAGTCTCACTCTGTTGCCCAGGCTGGAGTGCAGTTGCGTGATCTCGGCTTACTGCAACCTCTGCTTTCCAGGTTCAAGTGATTTTCCAGCCTCCGTCTCCCAAGTAGCTGGGATTACATATGTGCACCACCACGCCTGGCTGATTTTTGTATTTTTCGTGGAGACAGGGTTTTACCATGTTGGCCAGGCTGGTCTTGCACTCCTGACCTCAAGTGATCTGCCTGCCTTGGCCTCCCAAAGTGCTGTGATTACAGGTGTGAGCCACCATGCCCAGCTAGATTCTTGATATTGTTTCAATTTTTTGAATGTTTTAAGACTAGTTTTGTGACTTATTATATGGTCTGTCATTGAGAATGATCCATTTGCAGGGGAGAAAAAATGTGCATTCTGTAGCTGTTTGATGAAATGTTCTGTAAATATTAGTTCCATTTGTTCTACTATGCAGATTAAATCTGAAGTTTCTTTGTTGATTTTCTGTGTGGAATATCTGTCCAATCCTGAAAGCAGGGTGAAGTCTCTAACTATTATTGTATTAGGGTATATCACTCTCTTCAGCTCTAATAATACTTGTTTTACATGTCTTGGTGCGCCAGTGTTGGGTGCATATATGTTTACAAATGTTAAATCTTCTTGTGGAATTGACCCCTTTATCATTGTATAATGACCATTATTGTGTTTTGTACTTTTCGTCTTTAAATCTGTTTTGTCTAATGTCACTATACATACTCCTGCTCTTTTTTGGTTTATATTGGCATGGAATATCTTTTTCCATCTTTTTTTTTTAGTGTGTGTTTATCTTTATAGGTGAAATGTGTTTCTTGTAGGCAACAGGTCATTGGGTCTTCTTTTGTTTAATCAGTTCAACCACTCTGTCTTTTGATTGGAGAGTTTATTTTATTTACATTCAATATTATTATTGATAAGTAGGTACCTACTCCTGCCATTTTGTTATTTATTTTCAATTATTTTGCGGTCTTTTTTTCTGCCTTACTGTCTTCCTTTTAGTGAAGGTGATTTTCTCTGGTGGTATTCTTTAACTTCTTGCTTTTTAGTTTTTGTGTATCCATTGTATGATTTTTGCTTTGAGATTACCATGAGGCTTGCAACTATTATCTTAAAACTGATATTATTTTTTTGAGACAAAGTCTCGCTCTGTCACCCAGGCTGGAGTGCAGTGGCACGATTTTGACTCACTACAACCTCCACCTCCTGGGTTCAAGTGATCATCATGCCTCAGCCCCGCAAGTAGCTGGGATTACAGACATGCACTACCATGCCCATCCAATTTTTGTATTTTTAGTAGAGACAGGGTTTTGTCACGTTGGCCAGGCTGATCTCAAACTCCTGACCTCACGTGATCTGCCTGCCTCGGCCTCCTGAAGTGCTAGCCAGGATTACAGGCTTGAGCCACAGCAACCAACCTGATTTTTTAAATGGATAACAATAACACTGATTGCATAAACAAACATGCAAAAAAAAAAAAACTAATAAAAACTCTACACTTTAACTTCATCCCCCCATTATTTTAACTTTTTATTGCTTTTCTTTATGTCTTATTTTGCTGTCTTGCAAAAATGTTGGAGTTATTATTTTTGATTGGTTCATAATTTATTCTTTCTATTTAGAGTAAGAGTAGTTTACACACCACCGTTACAGTGTTATACTAGTCTGTGTTTTTCTCTGTACTTACTATTAATATTCCCCATGAGTTTTGTATCTTCAAGTGATTTCTTCTTGCTCATTATCATCCTTTTCTTTTAGATTGGAGATTTCCCTTTAGTATTTCTTATGGGACATGAAATCCCTCAGGTTTTGGTTGTGTGGGAAGGGCTTTATTTCTCCTTCATGCTTACAGAATATTTTCACAAGATATACTATTCTAGAATAAAAATTTTATTTCCTTCAGCAGTCTAAATATGTCATGCCACTCTCTCTTGTCCTGTAAGGTTTCCACTGAAAAGTTTGATGCAAGATGTATTGGAGCTTCAATGTATGTTATTTGTTTCTTTTCTCTTGCTGCTTTTAGGATCTTTTCTTTATCCTTAACCTTTTGGAGTTTGATTATTAAATGCCTTGAGGTGATCTCCTTCAGGTTAAATCTGCTTGGTATTCTGTAACTTTCTTGTACTTGAGTGTTAATATCTTTCTCTAGGTTTGAAAAGTTTCCTAATATTATCCATTTGAATATACTTTCTACCCCTGTCTCTTTCTCTACCTCCTCTTTAAGGCCAGTAACTCTTTTTTGTTGTTGTTTTTGAGATGGAGTCTTGCTCTGTTGCCCAGGCTGGAGTGCAGTGGCGTGATCTCAGCTCACTGCAACCTCTGCCTCCTGGGTTCAAGTAATTTTCCTGCCTCAGCCTCCTGAGTAGCTGGGATTAGAGGCACACACCACCGCACGCAGCTAATTTTTTTTTTTTTTGTATTTTTAGTAAAGATGGGGTTTCACCATGTTGGCCAGAGTGGTCTCAAACTCCTGACCTCGTGATCTGCCAACCTTGGCCTCCCAAAGTGCTAGGATTACAGGCGTGAGCCACTGCACCCGGCAAGGCCAGTAACTCTTATATGTGCCCTTTTTAGGCTATTTCCTAGATCTTGTAGGCATGCTTCATAGTTTTTTATTCTTTTTTCTTTTGTCTCCTCTGACTGTGTATTTTTAAATAACCTGTCTTCAAGCTCACTAATTCTTTTGTCTGCTTGATCACCTATGCTATTAAGAGAATCTGATGCATTATTCAGCATGTCAGTTGCATCTTTCCACTCTAGAATTGTTGGATTTATCTGATAAAATTCTGAATTCCTTCTCTGTGTTATCTTGAATTTCTTTGATTTTCCTCAAAACAGCTTTTTTGAATTATCTCTCTGAAACATCATATATCTCACTTTCTCCAGGATTGGTCCCTGGTGCCTCATTTAGTTCATATGGTGATGTCACATTTTCCTGGATGGTATTGATATTTGTAAGTGTTCATCGGTGTCTGGGCATTAAAGAGAGTTAGATATTTATTGTAGTTTTCACTGTCTGGGCTTGTTTTTCCCTATCCTTATAGGGAAGACTTTCTAGGAATTTGAAGGGACCTGGGCTCCAAGTCTAATAATGCTGTGGTTCTTGCAGACTCATAGAGGTACCTCTTTGGTAGTCTTGGATAATATCTGGAAGAATTCTTGGAATCACCAGGCAGAGAGTATGCTCTTTTCTCTTGCTTTCTCCCAAACAAATGAAGTCTCTTTTTCTGTGCTGAGCCGTCTGCAACTGGGGGTGTGGTGATGCAAGCACCTCTGTGGCCACTACCACTGAGACTTTGCTAGGTCATTCCTGAAGCCAGCACAGTTCCGGCCCTTGCCCATGGCCTTCTCTTCAGGGTGGCAAGTTCCTATAAGCCCAGTGATGCTTTGTTAGAGCCAGGGATTATTCTATTCTTCTGTGTCTAAGCTTGCCCTCAAACCACAATACAAAGTCCTTCCCACTGTTCTCTTCCCTTTCCACAGGCAGAGGAGCCTCTCCCTGTGGCCAGCAGTACACCAGTCCATGGGGCCTTTCTTCCAGGCTACTGCTTATGTTCCCTTAAAGCCCAAGAACCCTTCCATCAGCCTGTGGTGAATGCAGCCAGGCTTGAACTCACCCTTTATGGCAATGGACTCCCTCTGGCCAAGGGCATGTCTAGAAATGCTGTCCAAGAGCCTAGGCGTGAACTCAGGAACCCCAAAAGACTGCTTGTTGCTCTACCCCACTGTGGCCAAGCTGGTATCTAGGGTGCAAGACAAAGTCCCTTTTACTGTTCCCACTGCTTTTCTCAAGCAGAAGGAGTTTTGCCCTATAACCACCACTGCTGATAATGCGCTGAGTTTCCCTGAAGCCAGCACATCTCAGAGGCTCACTAAGACCTTTGTGTAGTACCTGGGTATCACTGCTGGTTATTCAGAGCCCAAGGGCTCTTCAGTTAACAGGTGAGAAATGCTGACAGGATTGCATCCTTTCCTTCAAGGCAGGAGGTTCCCTTTTGACCCAGGATGTGTCTTGAAATACCATGTCGGAGCTAAGGCTTGGAATGAGACCTTCTTGAATGTGCCCAGTGCCTTATCCTACTGTGGCTGAGCTGGTATCCATGATGCAATACAATGTCTTCTTTATTCTTCATTCTCCTCTTGTTAAGCAGAAAGTAGGAGTCCCTTTCATTGTTATGAGCCGCACTGCCTGGGGTAGGGGGTGGCATGGTGCAAGCACTCCCATAGCCTCACCAGCTAGTGTCTCCTTAGGACACATGCCACGCTGTTCACTGGCTCTCAGTCGAGCCTAGCACAAGGAGTTCCCTCGGAATTGCAGACCTTGTTTCCTAGACTGCTTTTCAAGTATATCAAAGATCCTAGAGCACTTTAGCTTGTGGCGGCAAGGCTTGCTGGGAAACCCAAGTTCCAACAACTGGGATGGCAGATTCCCCTCTGATTGGGCTGGTCCAAATGCTCCTTCTGTGCATGAGTGCTGGCTGAGTTCAGCATTGCTTTATTTACTGTGACAGGGTAGCACTGAGTTCAATGTAAAGTCTCCCAGTCACTGCTCTCTGTCTTCCCAAAATGCACATATTCTTTCTCCATACCTCATGGCCACAACCAGGGGCTGGGGGAAGGGTGGCATCAGTGATTCAAGACTGTCTTTTCTGCCCTCCTCAATGCTTCTTTCCAGGTTATGAAGTTAAAGCCGTGTACTATGATTGCTTACCTGATTTTTAGTTCTTGTGATGGTGCTTTTCTGTGTGTAGATAAAATTTGGTGTTGCAGCGGGGGAAATGATACGTGTAGGCTTCTATTCCATCATCTTGCTCTGCCTTCTCTTTACAACTGTGGCAATATTCGTTGCATAAAAGTGTGTATTGTCCTTTTACTTTAAGCCTATGCTGAAAATGAGAGAGACAATTCTCATTCCATATCTAATACAATGAGTGGAAACTGGAAAGCTAACTGGTAAAAGGAGTGAGAATAAAATAAGATATCTTACCATGTTTCATCCACCTTACCTAATTTATATTCTCTAAATATCTGCAGAGCATTTATACAGGAACCTGGAGGCAATGGAAGAGCAATATACTTGTATGTATGAATATATGCAGGATAGATTTTCAGATGAATAGGTAACTGATGGTCATTGTTGAATGGGTCCGTTCTTTAGGGGTAGTAGGAGTCTAAACGAGGCAAGTAGCCCCTTTAATGATGAGACAGTTAATCCGGATATTTCAACAAAGATGGGGGTGGTTTGTTTTGTACAGAAAAACAGTTAAATGACTAGAATACTGGGAGGCCGTACCCATTTTGGAATTGTAGCAGGTGAATCTGATTTAGACTCATCCAGCTAGGATAAAAGCTGGCTATAAACATGTGTAGGACAATGTCAAGGTGCTGTTTGCAAGTGTTTCATGTGTGCATGATAGAATACAATTTGACGCTCACCAAGTTCATTTATTTTCTTTTCTTATGATGAATCATTTACACGTGGTCATTCAAAGATGCTTTGTTTCCATTAGATATGTTTATAAAAGCATGATTTTATAATAATCTGAATTAGAATGACCTGGGGAGCATGTTAAAAGTAAAATGTTCCTTTAGGTGGCTCTTGGATCCACAATAAGAAATATCTATCTCTTTAATTCCTTTTTGCCAATATGCTACTTTGTATGTAATACTTCTGTAATGAAAGACATTTTTAGACCAAACTGTCATTGGGCATTGGAAAAGAACAAAACGATGGCAGTTTTTCTATATTCTGATAAAGTGAAGTTAAAGTGAGACCAGATTAAAAGATACGATTCAGTTTCATATAGAAAATAAGGCTTGTGGTAGTAAAGTTAGACATTTTCAGAAAATGCAAATGAATTTATTTATGTCTGAAAATGAAGAGGAAAAACAAACCTCCACGTTTCCTATTTTACACATTCATCTAGTTTTAAAAACTATAAATATACTAGTGCATCTTTAATAATACAATTTTTTTCTTAGTGTGCTTCAATACTCATTTTTATGTTATGTGAAAAAAAATTTGTTCTATTCATTCACCTATTGACCACTCAATTTAGCTTATAGGAAAATATAGATATTTGTGTGAAACTACAGTTATAGAGACAGAAATCAGAGATGGAAACAATGCAACAGATCATTTCATTTTTTAACAGTCAATATTTTTTCACATAATACACTTTGAGAATTTTTCTTACCCAATATTTAATTTCATGAGTAATGAATCGTTTATTAATTTGTAAAGTGTTAATTCCAGCTGAAATTGTCATTTTATTTTCTCTATTTAGATAAATTACTTTTCTTTTTTTTTTGTTTTCCTTTCTTAATATTATTGCATCGCTCAAAATTCTATCTATCCTGGGGTTAAATGCAATGTGTGTGCTATATCACATACAGAGAATTTACCGACAATAGCAGCCTTTCCAAGCCCTGCCTCTGTAACTAACCACTCCATGGATATAGAGCTCACAGGTAAAAATTGATATAAGGAATGAAGCAAAACAAAGTTGCACAATATTTGCATGGGGATACTTTTATTCTTAGTGGTAATTACACAGAGGGATTGTGTTCTCCTTCTTGCAATACTGGATTCTAGATTCAAAAATACTTGAAATGCTTTTTCTGGTTTCTACCTGCATCTCACGAGGCCTCTATTGGAATTCTATAATAACCAACCATGGTATTTCCGTAGGTCAGTGGGTCTCTGAAACTTTTAGTGTTCAGGAAACTCATCTGAGGCTCTTGAAAGCATGTTGATTTCAAGGTTCCACAGCTAGAAACAGCAATTTGGCAGGTCAGAAGTAAAGTTCAGGAAACTACGTTGTTAACAGGTACCTCAGCACCTTTGAATGCAGGTGGCTTTTGAACTTAGCTTTGAGAAACACTGATTTCAGCTATGCCTACCCTGAGCAAATACCTAGTATGGGATTTTTATTTGAATGAACAAATCATATTCACCTTTGTGGCATACAGTGTGTTGAATTGAAACAAAGAAGCAAAACGAGCTTTCATAAAGTGACTCAGACTAGGTATTATTTTAACGACTTTTTACAAATTATGTGAGCAATCTTCAGTTTGTTCAAGGGTATTTTAGTTTTCTTGGACTTAAATAAAGTTTCTATTTCAGAATCATTCTGCTTCTTTAAAAGAAAAACTATCCAGATCCACAAAATTTACTTGTAAGAACTGAACAAGTTTCAATCACCTTTTTAATCTGATTAAATCCTCACAAAAATTCAGTGTGAATAACTATCACCTTTTCATTTTACACATGGGGAAATTGAGCTCTATTGTGATCAATTTCCCCAAGACATGCATTTAGTAAGCACAAATCCTGCCTCAAATATGTTTACTTCAGACCATAACTTGTTTTCTTTCCACTGTACTAGGCAGTAGTGTATAAAAACATCAAGCATGATACCTAGAGGCTGTGGAAAGGTACTTCTTGTTGGTATGCCATGCCTTAATAAGGAAATGAAGGTATAGTAAGACTTCGGTAAAATTAATTGCATTGGAAGAGATGCCTGAACTCTCCTTGTGATTGCAATTATTTATCTGAGTGGGCATGGGAGAGACAGAGAAATTGGTAGTAAAAGATAAAGAGAAAAAATTCCGTGTAAGGAAATATGTTAGCCGCTAGCCCAAACATTCTTTCAATGACAGCAGGTTTATGGTCTCTAAAAAAGGTCTTGCATCATTTTACTTGAATTCTTTTTATAACATTTTGCATGTCTCTGAGAGAAAACCAATGAGAGACCACAGCAATTTTTTGTAATTGTTATGATCAAGTGAAGATGTGCCAAACTTCCTAGTGCAATGTAGTGAGAGGCCAATGTTTATCACCCAGAAAGGGAAGCAAAAGACTCAGCTATAGTTTGTTCAGAAATCCTTCCAGTAAGGTCTGTGATCGATTAAATAGTTTCTCTGTTGGGTTTTACTGAGATCAAACTTTGATGCTCACAATGTAGAATAGACATGTTAAATGGGTTGGAACAGGATCAGAATCATAAAGGCATGATTACACCAAAAGGGACAAATAACCAAAATTCCATAGCTTTTGTGGGACTGAGGGTACCCTCATCAAATATGTAAAATCTTCAAGTTATGTTATTTCAGTAAATCCAAATTAAGTCATTTATTTTTAATGGCATTTGGCTTTTTTGTTTCCTGACAGTTAACACAATATTCTGAGTTGAATACATAAATACAATAAAATTGACTTCTGCCCAGCTGGGCTTATTCAAAATTTCTAGATTCTCAAGTTTTTATTTTCTGGCACCAAAAATACATAACAAATCTTTGAGTATTCAAATGATCTCTTAAACACTAATTTAGACCTAGCATGCTGGAAGTATGTGTTAAAATCATTTGTGAAGAATGTACTTATTTGATAAACAAAGCCTTCTTCACTTGAAATATTGGAAATAATTTCTGAGTTCCAAAACACTGACATTCAATGAACATTGCCTTTCATTACTTTTGTTAATACATCTTTTTATACACATCATTTGTACAACAAAACTGTATAGCATCTATCATGGGCCAAGCATTGTGCTAGGTGCCAGGGAATAATGGTGAGCAAGACAAAAATGGTATTGGCCTTCACAGAGTTTATACTAACTTTGAGGACAAAGAGGTAAGCCAGCCCCACAATCACAGTAAACTTTGAAGGTAACCTGATTTTTTTTTCAAAGCCTTCACATGATACCCGGAAAGTAGTAGGCAATCAGTGTATACCTGTTGCATGAATAGAGGAAAACACAGTATAGCTGAAGGAACACCCGAGCAGACGTAAGGAAATATTAATCCTAGCTTTAACTCTATTGTTGAATGACCATGTAGTATATGCAAAATTGTTTCCACTTCATGAACTTCAGTTTGCTTTAATGTAGAATTAGAGTAGTTAACATTATGAAATTTATTTTATGCTACTTCCAACAATATATAACCATATAATACTGAAAATATCATTTTAAATGTTTGAATAAAGGCATTTATGATTGCTTCTACAGCAGGCCTCATTCCTGTTAGCTGCTTATATTAAATGTTTCAAAAAAGAAGGAAGGAAGGGAGGAAGGAAGGAAGGAAGGAAGGAAGAAAGGAAGGACAGACATCAAGTACAAACAAACTCATCACATAAATCTCACTTCAATTATATAGTGCATAAACTTCTAAAAGTAAGAAACATATAGGAGTATTCCTAGACTAGTTTCTTGAGGGAACTTAAACTAAAGCTCAGATCTAAATATTTCCAGTTTGGCAAATTCAGAAATACCTTTATTTCCATTAGTATTTTTGACCTCCCAAAACTTAAATGAATATTTCACGAATCTTTCACTATAGTAATGAAAAAGGTTAAGTTGTTATTTATGATCAGATTTAGACTGTCATATTTTGAGTGTCTCGGTAGGGAAAATAAGTGCTTTATAAAGAATATTACTGTTATTATTAGCCCTATGCTTGTTCCTGGAAACAAAATGGAGTAGTGTTTCCCTGTGGACTCAATAGACTATTAAAACTATTGTAGCCCTCTTCTGCGTACCTGTTATCACCAGTTATAAAAAAATTGTCTCTTTATTGAAAGTTGAACTTCAGGGCTTTTTTTTTTCTTTCAAGATGAAGATACTGGAAGACTTGGCATCTTTACAATATTTCAGTTTAAACATTCCAAAGGAACTGCTCATGTTGCAAAATATTTATAAAATGTTCTATCTAATGTAATTAAATCCCAATAGTACAGAAAGCTTAAATCTTTCTTCATTTTTCTTCTTCATTTTTTACTTTTACAGAGAATATATGCATTTTAGGCAACTTTTGCTCTACTTTTTGAAACTCAACATTAGATGTGTGTATACAAGTTTTGTTCATTTAGGTAAGTTTTCTTGAAACATGCTTATAATATTTGCAGGGATAACATCTTCAAGTCATTTTAAGAGTGCTAATGAGTGATTCTTAGGATTTTTGGCAGAATGAGGGCAGTTATAAAAAGGAGCAGCAACACTGTTTGTATAGCATGGTACCACTCTCTCGATTAACAGTACTTTACATTAAAATTTTGCTCAGCTGAGCAGCTGACTATGCTAATTCTTCAGAGTTGTGTTAAGCCTTACTCATTTTTTTTCTAAGCCTACTTGCCAGGAATAGCATGAGAAAATGAACATTTTCAAGGTCAGTGAAAATGAGATCACATGGCTGCTTCGTTGATATTGTCACTCAGTGTATTTTTGCATGTTTATTTCTCTGGAGGTCTTGATCTGATTGTAGGTGTTTCATGATTTGGTATGCACACACATACTCTCTCACACATGCCTATATAGAATTGTCATGAATATCCATTTATCATAATACTTGTTTATTGTTCAATTCCCTAAGTTATAAGAGCCCAAGGAATCTGCTTCTCTCCCCAGAAAATTAATAACAGCAAAAATTATCAACTTATGATTTGAAGACATCTGTATCTGCTTCCTGTTGCAAATGACAAATGTAGTCATTTGTAATAAATGGCTACAAACTTAGTGGTTTAAAACAACACAAATTTACAGTTCTGGAGGTTGGAGATCTACAGTGGGCCTCACTGGGATAAAATCAGTGTCAGCAGGCCTGCATGGTGCATTGTACACAGTGGGTGCTTCACAAATAGAGTTGATTTTCACTATTTGAGGATTCTGTATTTGCAAATGCCGCTACTCTCTAAAATTTACTTGTAACCTCACGATCAATACTCATGAAGCTTTTTGGTCATTCACGGACATGGACAGAGCAGCAACAAATGTGATTTGCCTCATGCTCGGGTTTCCAGCTGAGCTCCAGCAAGGACCTGCTCTGCCCTGTTCCAGCTCTAATACAGAAATGACCAGAAGATAGAGATGGCAGGAAACAGTGCAATGTAGTGCAAGAAGCTCTCACTGAGACCCCCTTGAATGGGATTTAAATCCCAACTCTGATATCTGTTAGTGGGTGTCCTCAGGCAAGTCACTTAAAACTTATGAAGGCCATTTTCTCTTTTCTAAAGTCAAAAAAAAAAAAATAGAATCTACCAGGAAAAGTTTTTTTAGGCTTTAATTTGATAATCTATGTGAGATATGTGTACATATGTACATGTTTCCCCTAGAAGCAATGTTTCAGTAAATTAGCTAATTCATAGTTCACAGCTACTTCATAGAACATGACTATTTCGAATAACAATAGCCGACTGTATCTGTTGAATAAAGGAATGAATCACTGACCCAGAAATATTATTATCTATTGTATGACCTTGTTACATGAATTGATGGTAACGGTTACTCAGCGATTTCCCAAAGGATGTTGTGGTAGGCAGAATAATGCCCATTCCCCAAGTATGTCCACATCATCTGTGGAAACCATGAATATGTTAGATTACAAAGTGAAGGAGGATTATAGTTGCAGATATAATTAAGGTTGCTAGTCAGTTGACCTTAAAGTAGGGAGATTATTTTCATTATCTTGATGGGCCAATATAATCTCAAGAACTCTTCAAAGTAGAAGAGGAAGGCAGAGGAAGGTGAACAATGACTTGGCCCAGCATGCTGGCTCTGAAGATATAACAGGACCATGATTCCAAGAGTGTAGCTGACCTGTAGAAGCTAGAAAAGGGAGGGAAATAGATTATCTCCCAGAATCTCCAGAAAGGAATGCACCCTGCTGACACTTTCATCTTATCCCAGTGAGACTTACAGATTTCTGACTTTTGGATCTGTAACCTAGGAAATTTGTGTTAAGTGACAAAGTTTGTAGTAATTTGTTACAGTAGCAATAGGAAACAAATACAGATGTCTCCAAATCATAAGTTGATAATTTTTGCTGTTGTTGATGTTGTATTACTCAGAATGTATAAAAATTAACCTGGTACTAAAAAAGAGTTAAATGAGAACAATACCTTAGCTAAAAAGATTTCCCCTTCAATATCATTTGAGATCATGGGGTAAAAATGGCTGGAAATGACAGCACAAATTGGGAATTTTACCAGGAGCAAGTGCTGGATATAGAAGAGGATTTAACTTGATCCTGTAGGGGAGGCAAAATTTTGCCCCTACCTTCTTAGGGATTTTTGGCTTTGGACTGAGAATTATACCCATGTAAGACAGATAAACAGAAGAAAATGATACAAGTTTTTTCAATACAAGTTTTATGTGGCACAGGAGCCATCATAAGGAAATGAAGACCCAAAGACCCTGAGTTATTTATATGCTGAATTGGACAAAGTGTAATAAATTGTGAAAATATGACAAGGCAAAGCGGCTTTGGCTAGGTTAGTTAATTGGGTAGAGAAGTGACTGGATAGATAAAGTTAGTTTAACCAGGTTTGTTTGTACAGATTTTTCTCAGCCTCAGTTTCCTGTTCTTGGTGATAGAAATGTCCTTCCAGTAGAGGGAAGACATCTTTCACATGGGAATTTCATATCTTCCTTTTAAGAAACAGAATGAAAGTCAGACCGATCATGCACCTATTGTTTTTCAAGTTTCTTTAGTTCAAAATGATTCTTAGCACAAAGTGGCATACTTTGGAGCAGTGTGTTTTGAATTCCTTCAATACTAATAAAATCCACACCACATATTTCAAGCTCCAGAGAGAGTTGGATCTTCTACCAATGTATCACATGGGTCACATGATTTTGTAAAATTGCAAAAATGATATTAGTAAAATAATAATAGTAAGATACTAAAGAGTCCCCCTCATATTAAATAATTTTCAGG
Organism: Gorilla gorilla gorilla; assembly: GCF_029281585.2. Classification (NCBI taxonomy): domain Eukaryota; kingdom Metazoa; phylum Chordata; class Mammalia; order Primates; family Hominidae; genus Gorilla; species Gorilla gorilla. Next base: position 103,842,089 of record NC_073247.2, read on the forward strand.
GCACAGAAAACCTAGCTCTGCCCCTGCTTGAATACCTTTCAGGAAACTTGAGAGAGATCTAACTCCAAAATGAGAACATGTGTCTCATGCACAGCTGTACATGTTTCCCTCCCCAGAACACATTTTCCATTGAGGGGAATTCATATGACAAGGACATATGAGGAGTGAGATAGGGATAGGAAGTAGTAGCAATTACATAATTCATCTCCTGTTGATCAATTAAGCACTTACTATGTGGCTAATCATTGTAGGCTACAATGAAATCTATGACTCATTCCAATTTCACTAATAACTTGAAGCTTAATTGGGAAGATGAAATGCACATGGACACATCATCATTAGTATGATGTAATATACAATTAGGCACTAATAAATAAGGTACTGGAAACCAGAGAATAGCACAATAAAATACAACTTTGGCTGAGCCAATAACACACACACACACACACACACACACATACATACAAACATACACATATATGCACACATAACTCAATATTGGTTTCATAGCAGAAGTGAGAACTTGATTTGACCTCAAGGCATGATGATTATATGATGGTTATTTAATTTGCAGCAGTGGCTAGAATAATAGCAAAATAGACCAAAAATATGTTGTTTTATAAATACTGAAGGGAATGGCTTTATTACAGAAAATTAAAGTACCCAATGGGCTGAGTACCTTACATCATTTATTTCAATTTATCTTTACAACAATACTCTGGGGTAGGTACAGTTTATTATCTTTATTTCACTAATGGGGAAACTGAGACTTAGAATAGTTTAACAATTTTTTCAATGATGTCACAAATCTATTATGTGGCAAAGCCAAGACTGAAACCCAGGCCTACCTGACACCACAGTCTAACTCTTATGCACTTAAGGAGTTGGGATGTAGAGAGAAATAAAATTGAATAGGTTTTAAACACTAAATAAAGGTTTTAGTTTACAGATAAGAATACTTCTATATGAAGCATAAATTTGCATATATGCTCACCTAGACTTTGAGATCTTATAATTTCTTCAACAGATTAAACCATCACTTTCCAGAAGGCTACCATATTTCTTTGACATAACCAGTAAATTGCTGAAGTACACATTGACATCTGAAATCATTTGTCTGAATGTCACCGAAATGAAGTTAATAGTGTGATAGGTTTTGCTCTTGTTGTCACAAGGATAATACAGAGTATTTAAAAATGTGTGATAAGATGGGATAGTTGTATTAAATTAAAAACCTTTTAAATCATACTAATAGGATGACCAATGTGCTTTATTAAGAAGCAAAGAAGTATCAGAGATGCTTAAGGCAAATGGGCAGATGACTTGAATTGGAGTCATTTGACTGCATGTGAAAGCTAGTACATGACTAAGAGCCTACAAAAATATGTATTCTTATTTAAAACTTAAATATGAAATGCTTTGGAACAGTATAGCAAATTTCGTTAAGTTTGTTAATAATTACAGAAGCATTAATATGATGGCATGTACTATCAATCTCAGGTTGAAAATAACTGGAAAAAACACATTTTCACAACAAGTGGCTTCTCTTGGCTTTCCAACTGTTGCTTCATTCACCTTAAAAAAATAAGTATTAATTCTACAAATATTTAAATTTAAGTAACACAATTATTGCAGGATTGATAGAAGATGCAGTAGAATTTTATAATATATTCAAAATATGTAACTGTGAGTCTGTAAACTTTGATGTGTGATGAATTTGAGCCTGCCATGTTTATTCTGTCAAAACCACAGCAGTGCTTAGATGACAGACCCCTAGTTATGGTTGACAGCCTAGATCCTATTAACACCGTGAATCATCACAGTTAACCCTGTAATATTGTAAGATTAGAAATGAGTATCTTGTCAGAAATAATACATTTATCTAGGAAATATATGGTTGGATGGAACTGTGTCAGAGCAAGCAAGAGTCACCAGAAATTTATGTAAGGCATGCAATACTTTAGTTTACTATTTTATTTATTTTTGAATTTTACTAAGGGCTGACACTGTGTCACATGAAAATCCTACTGTAATGGTATCTTGGCTCACCCTACTGGTTAAGGGAAGAGCATTTTCACCTTGAATGCTGCACCTAAAACTTAAGATGTGTGCTTCCTTAAAAACAATACAAAATAAACCCAAGAAATAAATTGAAGTGAACTACAAAATTACAACTTTAAGGAATTTATGACTTTGAGAACTTTCTCTGCATTTTTTAGACTACAGAAAAAATTATAGCACTTTATTTTAAATATGAGGAGAATTTTCAAACAGTCGTGTAAACTGCAAAGTAAAAAACTACATATTTTAAATATACAGTTTCTTTACACAGCACTGTTTCTTAAAGCTGCATTAACAAAGTTCAAAAGACCTCTAAAAATGTGTTTTACCATCATTTTGGGTTGTGTTAAACATGATATCAAACTCAAGTTGTCCTTCTCAAGACCCAAATTAAATTTTGTTTTACTTAATGAATAATTTTAAAATCTGGATGTATGATAACTGTAACTCTATAAAAAGCATCTTAGAGCCAGGCACGGTGGCTCTCGCCTGTAATCCCAGCACTTTGGGAGGCTGAGGCGGGAGGATCATGAGGTCAGGAGTTCGAGACCAGCCTGACCAACGTGGTAAAATCCGTCTCTACTAAAAATACAAAAATTAGCCGGGTGTGGTGGTGCATGCCTGTAATCCCAGCTACTCAGGAGGCTGAGGCAAGAGAACTGCTTGAACCCGGGAGGCAGAGGTTGCAGCAGTGAGCCGAGATTGCACCACTGTACTTCAGCCTGGGCAACAGAGCAAGACTCCGTCAAAAACAACAACAACAACAACAACAAAAAAGGATCTTAGAGAGGATGGGAACATTTGATCAAGAAGCTACCAACTGAATAGCTTACTTTATTTATGCACCTTACTAGACCATTTTTGTTAAGCTCACCGTTTTAGTAATAGTCTAGTTTTTGAAAATTTGGAAGAGTTTGGGCCGGGTGCAGTGGCTAACGCCTGTAATCCCAGCACTTTGGGAGGCTGAGGAGGATGGATCAACTGAGATTGGGAGTTCAAGACCAGCCTGACCAACATGGAGAAACCCGGTCTCTACTAAAAATACAAAATTAGCTGGGTGTGCTGGCGCATGCCTATAATCCCTGCTACTAGGGATACTGAGGCAGGAGAATCGCTTGAACCCGGGAAGCAGAGGTTGCGGTGAGCCAAGATCGTGCTATTGCACTCCAGCCTGGCCAACAAGACTGAAACACAGTCTCAAAAAAAAAAAAAAGAAATAGTCTAATATTAACTAACACTTCCAAAAGATCAAAAAAATTTACTTAAATAATTTACACATAATATTGAGAAAGATTTTATTATACTTCTACAAAAACTCTGAGAGTGCAGCTAGCATGTAGTACTTGCTCCTCTAGAGGATCACAAGCACTTGGTTGGACTACCAGTGTTAGACTACCTCTTGACCTTTAGAGGGTTGGGCTACCTCTTAATCTTAGAGAGCTTTTTAAAGAGTGATTATTATACAATGCGACATCACTGGATATAATTTTAGTTATGATTGTAAATGATCTTAGGCTACTTTCATTAATACAGTCTGAGTCAATTATTCATTTCATCCCAGGCTTCTTTATTGATATAAGAGAAATATGATTTGTTACATGTAGCTCTAATTGGTTAGACTTAAAACTGTTGGAAAAAAAAAAACTTTAGACAAATTAAATTTAGTAGTTCATTTCAGCAAGTTCATGAATGAGGCGGCACTCAGAACCAGAACAGGTTCAGAGAACTCTGCATAGTGGTGTGGACAGTGAGCTCTTATAGTCTGAATACAAAAGCAGAGTAATCACCTGATTGGCTAGAGCTAGATGACTGCCTCATTTGACATGGTCTGATCAGTTTGCTGCTTGTGATTAACTGAAGCTCAGTGTCTCGTGATTGGCTGAAACTTCGCTCTTTGTTACAAAATATACATCTAAATTGGGTTTCAGTTGGTTTATATACTAAAAGAGGTTGTAGTTTGTGGTTTGTTTGGTAGGAATTCAAAGTACGGAAACAGCCTCAATCCAATAGGCTCCTGCTTATTTAATTTAACAAAATTAACCTTTCATTGGGTCCTGAATACTCGATTTAAACCTCCCCCTGTTTGACTCTTCTTATGTTAGAAATTCATTCTCTAAAAGTCTTTTCTTAATTTGGTTGCAAAAAAAAAAAAAAAAAAAAGCCACCCACATGCCATGGCTGCCTGTGTTTTTTCACCCTGGAATTCTGCCATTACTGAACAGTATGTGCTCAGCTATGCTAAAGCTTTTACAACCCCCACCGTCATATTATAGAAGCAAAAAAAAAAAAAAAAATGTCCAAAGAAATTCTACCATCTGGCATATTGAGACTTCAAAGACTAAAGAAAAAATGTTAAGTTATGGTCAGAACATTTTTTTTCTTCCCAAATAACACCTATGCAAGAAAGAAAGGAAAACAAAAATATCACAGAGCTGGAACTTCATGGATTTAATGCACTTACATCTATCAAAAGTAAAACACCATTGCAGACATATTCTATGCCTATGCTGTCTAGTACAGTAACTAGTAGCTATGTGTGACTTTAAAGCACCTGACACATGACTAGTCTGAATTAAGATATGCCATAAGTATATAATACATACCAGATTTTGATCACTTACTATGAAAAAGACAATGTAAAATAGCTCATTGATAAAACATTAATATTCACATTGATTGCATGTTGAAATTTGAATATTTTAGGCATATTGGATTAAATAAAACAGATAATTTCACCTGCTCATTTTGGCTTTTACTTTTACTGTGGCTACCAGAAATTACTTATGTAGCTTGTCTTAAATTTTTGTTGAAAACCCCTCTTTTATACCAAACTCAGTAAGGAAGATTTAGACTGAAGGTTGCTTAATACCAATACATTTGACTTTCTTGTTTCTTATGATATAACTGATTAAAAATATTGTTTAAAATAATAATAAAAATAAAATAAAATATAATAAAGATATGTCATTTCAGGAATTGCGTATTAAATATTGATATGAAATTTCAAATATTATGAATGACCTGCATATTAACATTAAATATGCATGGTTATATACAGTTAAATCCAGAACATTGACACTTAATTAGAGACTCCACTTCTCCTCACATCTTTGAAGTGGAATATTCTTTGGGCTGCAGAAATGGTAATAACTGCCTAATTGATAGTGTTTATGAAAAGTTTGTCTATTGAAGATAAAAAAACTATCTGTACCTCAAAGAAGTAAAATGTATAGCACAGGTTATCTAAGCAAACTGCTAAATAAAGAATAGATATAAGTTCCATAAAGTTTATGGTTTTGTGCAATAGAGGACGTACACCTTGTATTTCATATTTTATTGCACTTAAAAATACAAAACTTTTTTTGATGAGAAAGACAACGACACAGATGTCTTTATTTTACTATATTAAGCATATTTTGTGACAGTGTTCTGTGCGGGAGACACATGAGGGGAGACGAAAAGGCACACACAATACTTTTAAGGGTAAACAGCCTTTATCCCAAGTATATGGCAATACAGATATAATAAGCAAATCATATAATAAACAAATGACATAATAAGCAAATTGCAATTGGAAGGGGAAAAGAGAAAAGATATATATATATATATATATATATATATATATATATACACACTCACCAGACTATGGAGGAAGCATCACCAGACTGGGAAGCAACAGCCTGAGCTCCATAGTTGGTCACCTGTCCATGCACAGATGAGGAGAGGTCTCATGAAGCTTTAGGGTGGTCTGGGTGGTCTGGGACCCTAGCTCTTTTTTATTTGTTTATTTTTTTGAGACGGAGTTTCCCTCTTGTTGTCCAAGCTGGAGTGCAATGGCACGATCTCAGCTCACCACAACCTCTGCCTCCCAGTTTTAAGCGATTCTCTTGCCTCAGCCTCCTGAGTAGCTGGGATTACAGGCAGGCACCACCACGCCTGGCTAATTTTGTACTTTTTAGTAGTGGCGGGGTTTCTGCATGTTGGTCAGGCTGGTCTTGAACTCCCTATCTAAGGTGATCGTGCCTTGGCCTCCCAAAGTGCTGGGATTACAGGCGTGAGCCACCGTGCCTGGCTCCTAGTTCTTTTTGTAAGTTGTTTGGCATGAGGCCCAGTCACAAGGACCCTTCACGACTGGGCTCAAGGAACACAAAAAGGTCAACTTGTTTTTTGCTATTGTCTGTTGTCTTTCAATAACTGAGATACAAGAACAGATTGAGATAGAGATTTCTCCGAAACAGTGCTGGATGAATGCCTCAAGGGGCTCACTCAACCTGTTTTGGGACTTGGTGACCATTGTCTGTGTCCAGTTGAGTTTAATTTTAATATTTAACTTTTCCTCCACACACAGACAGGTTTGTACATAATTCATATCTAATCAAATCATGATAATCGTTTTCAAATGCTTAACTTTCCCTTTATCATTTAATGTTGAAATTATGACCCAGCAAGCTAAAAATGGAATTCATTTTATATCATGTCGGATATCATTTTGCCCTCCAAATATGTACTCGTAATGGCAAATAATGAGTTATGCTGAATGATTAATGGGAGTTAAAAAATGCTGATTTTACTTAGTTTGAAAATTGCTTATATATTTATATAAGATATATATTTCTTATATATATATAAAATATATATAAGAAATATATATAAGAAATATATATAAGCAATTTAACTGCATATAAGGCCTTGATCACTTTCGTTATCTTAAAGTCCCAATTATTTTGAGTGTGAGACTTCCAGTTATATTACATTCTTGGAAATTAAAGTTATTACAGCTATATCCAGTAGAATTAAGTAGGGAAATATGTAATCATTATAAAAATTGCATTTAAAATGAAGAGATTATATAGATTTAATAAATTTACAGTGATAGGATCTTTAGGATATATAACTCTGAGCAACACATTTTTGCTCTTGAATATTTTTTCAATTGCTTTAATAGCTGTAGCAGTTTATTCTCATTTTTGTTAACAAATACAAATAAACACACCATAACAACAATTATGTCACTGTTTTAGATAAAGTATTAGATTTTTTTTTCCTTTAAGGAATTCTCTTTTTTAATGCTTTGATCCATGTATCCATGTCCTGGGAAATCATTAGGAACTCATCTATATGTCTGTTCATTTAGTTGGTCCTTGAATTATCTGATAATTCTCATTTTCAATAAGTAGGAAATGGGTTGTAAGAAGAGAAATTACTTTTGCTTATTACAATTCATCAAAATTATGCTCCAAAGCTCAAAAACACTTCTGATTTATCAGCAAGTTTTGATTGGAGGAGCCAACACACATCTGGGAAATACAGATTCAAATAAGAATGCCCAAATAGGGATCTCCCTACTGTAAAGTACGTTTCTTTCTATGGAATGAATATAAAATCCCCCAATAACCTTTTAGGTCATTTTATTTCTCCAAGAATTGGTCTTTCTTTCCTTCTACTGCCTTAGAAAAATTTATTGTTTGGCATATCCACCGGTTTTGGAGACTATTGTAGTGTCCTACAAAATACTACCATCTTAAAGGTAAAACATTCATATATTATTTCTTAACATTTCATGTTGTTATACTCAGGTAGCAGAAAAGAAGAAATTACCAAAACGAAACAAAACAAAACAAAACAAAACCTAAGATAAGTTGTTTAACTCTAGGGAGGAATGGAGAATGAAATTGTTCTTGGGATGTAGAAACATCTCATCTGTGAATCTGAAGTCAATTTCCTGTTACTGGGCAGTATACAATAATTATTTCAAATATTTACAGGTATGTTATACCTAATGTTCAGAAGAAGCATAAACATTCTGATTTTCTAATTTTACACCTTGACTATAAAACATTTGCAAGACAATTATAAGTTGTGATATAACTATACATATAATATAGAAGACACATGTTTTAACATAAAGAGAATGATGATATCCATTCATTAAAACTGAGGACAGAGAATCTTCCCAAATAATGACCAATCTAAATATAACAATTTGATTTCGGAACAGTCTAATCTGTGTAGATGTTAAATCATTATTGCTCACATAGTCCTATATAATTATATGCCATTAGTTTCATTGAATTTATAAATAAATCTCTCATGGTCTCTTGAAATTAGCTTTATGGGAGGGGAATATCTGAAATAAAATAAAAACCCACATTCTACATTCCTTTAGGAGAATGGGGCCATAACTACCATAAGTAAATTATTTTTTCTTTTTTTTTCTTTTTGAGATGGAGTTTCACTCTTGTTGCCCAGGCTGGAGTGCAATGGCACAATCTTGGCTCACTGCAACCTCCTCCTCCCAGGTTCAAACGATTCTCCTGTCTCAGCCTCCCAAGTAGCTGGGATTACAGGCACATGCCACCATGCCTGGCTAATTTTTGTATTTTTAGTAGAGACAGGGTTTCATCATATTGGTCAGGCTGGTCTCAAACTCCTGACCTCAGGTGATCCACCCACCTCGGCCTCCCAAAGTGCTGGGATTACAGGCATGAGCCATCGTGCCTGGCAGTAAATTGTTTTTTAAACCTTTTCTGCTTGTTTAGAAGGAAATCTCCATTGCAGCACGTGATGTGAGGTTTGATTAAATAAATTGACAGACTGCTCAGAGGCTGATTCAGTATTTTAATAACATTGCAATAAATCTTTTGCAATGCGGTCCCATTTTTCCTCAAGATGATCATCCTTATTTTATTTAATATTGGTGTAATCGAATACCTACTTCATTTAACTTTTCTACAGTCTACATTTTGAACTACATCGAATACCTACTTCATTTAACTTTTCTACAGTCTACATTTTGAACTACATTTTGAAATAATAGATTCCATTCATGAGGAATTATGATTGTGTGGCATTGCTAAGAGTTGTAACTGTTGGAAATGTCAAGATACACTATTGCATGTGAAAAGAGCTGTACATAGAATTGATGCTATCAGATACAGTGCCACCTTTTTATTGAGGGCATGATAGGCTAATGATAATGAAATTTTTAAGAGTTCTGCATAATAGCAAGATTTTTAATAACTAGAGCAGAATGATAGAAATCTCTTGTAAAAGTGGGTTCCAAAAGATCTTAGAGTTAGTTGATTGTTTAAATTTATAACCTCATTAGTAGTGTAGACAGATTCCTGCATCTTAGAAACTCTTAGGAAAATGCCAGTTTCGATTCATCAATACTCCAACTTTAGCTTCAAATGGAATTGCCCTCAATTTTAAAATGACGTGAATTTTAACAAAAAATGAAAACTAGAGAAATAGTTATGTGAAGGAGGCATATATGGGAAAGTGGAGGCTAGGCCTTCAGGTTTTACAGAAGCAAGCATTTCTAACAAACAGAGACAGACTTGAAACAGGCTAGAGAACCCTTAAGTAGGAAATACGCATAACAAGTTGTTTTAATTGCTAATGCATTTGTATAAACAGAGCAATCTATGACAATTGTGCTGTCAATAATCTCTGAGATATGGTTAAGTAATAAAGCAACAAGAAATGATATTGACAGACAAATGGAGATCCAGTAATTGTCTGCAGCATCAAACTCTCATGTATAATGACTTTTGAAGGTTGAAGTTCGTGAGAGCAGTTCATTATGTGTTTCAAACAAAACTCTATTTTGCCATTCTTCCATCAACTGGAGCAGTAAGCACTACAGCTGAAATTCTGCCTAAGGGAATCCATGTATACCAGTTGGTTAACCTTGTGACATTCCACTAAAAAGCACCAGGCTCTTTTGTAATACATAATTCATGAACCACTCTGATTGTTTAGCATTGATCAGCACTTGAATAAATCGAGTTGCTATCATATTAACATAAGTAGCAATGCTTTAGTGAGATTTTCTTTCTTCCTTTCTTTTATGATTTATAGTTCTTAAAACAGGAAGTCAGTTTAGAAGACTGCAGAGTTATGTATCCAACTATTACTTTTGAACCAACCTAATACAATGATAACAGAAGGCTGTGAAGTACATTTGCATATTCCATTTAAATTCCCAGATTTGACTGCCAGTATGGATTTGTCGTCAGACTTCCTGTCTTCTCTGTGGTCAGACATGCCTATCTTTGCATTTTTCAACTCTATATGTAATTATTCTTGTCTACCAAAGGAGTCAAACTCTCTAAAATATTTGAAGAGATTTATTCTGAGCCAAATATGAGTGGCCATGACCCGTGACACAGCTCTCAGGAGGTCCTGAGAACATGTGCCCAAGGTGGTCGGGGCACAGCTTGGTTTTATATATTTTAGGAAGACATGAGACATTAATCAAATACATTTAAGAAATACATTGGCTTGGTTCAGAAAGGTGGGACAACTCAAAGTGGGGGCTTCCAGGCTATTGGTAAATTGAAACATTTTCTGATTGACAATTGGCTGAGTTTATCTGAAGGCCTGGGATCAATAGAAAGGAAATGTTTAGGTTAAGATAAAGGATTGTGGAGAACAAGTTTTATTGTGCAGAGGAAGCTCTCGGATAGCCAACTTCAGAGAGAGCAGGTTGTAAAATGTTTCTTATTTTACAATAAGACCTAAAAGAGTGCCTGGCTCTTAGTTGATTATCTCCTGGTTCTGGAAAGGAAGGAAGGAAGACAAAGAGGAAAGAAGATTCTCTATATAATGCAGATTTTTCCCACAAAGGATGGCTTTGCAGGGCCATTTCAAGATATGGCAGGGAAATATGTTTTGGGGTAAAATATTTTTAATTTCTTCCTTGTTATTCCCGAGTCAGATTGGAAAGTAAGCCACGATATTCAAGGTTAAATAAACCCCATTTGATGGAATTTATGGTTTGTAGGGTGTGACTCCCCAGACCCCTTAGATAGGAATTTGGGCAAGATAAAAAAGTTAGAGCTTAGACCTCATTCTCAAATCTAGGTAGTTTGACGTGGTTGCATAATTGCCCAATATCTCAGCAGGCAAGGAACTGCAATTTATATCTTTCAGAACTTTACAGGGTAATACACTGAAGACACCAGCCTTACTCTAAGGAACACAAATGTATATAGTAGTGATCTCTGTGTGATGTGAACTCTGAAAATTTGAGACAAGTCTTAGTTATTTTAGAAAGTTTATGTTGCCAAGGTTGAGGACACACGCCCATGACAGCCTCAGGAGGTCCTCAAAACATGTTCCCAAGGTAGTCAAAGCACAGCTTGGTTTAGTACATTTTAGGGAGACATGAGATACCAATTAACACATGTAAGATGAACATTAGATCGGTTGGAAAGGCAAGACAACTCGAAGCAAAAGCAGGATGACTCCAGGGGAGAGAGCTTCCAGGTCATAGGTAGATATGAGACAAACGTTTGCATTATTTTGAGTCTCTGATTAACCTCTCCAAAGGAAACAATCAAATAGGCATTTGTCTCAATGAGCTAAGGGGTAACTTTGAATAGGAGGCAGATTTGCCCTAAGCAGTTCCCAGCTTGACATTTCCCTTTCGCTTAGTGATTTCAGGGCTCCAAGATATTTTCCTTTCACAGAGATGTGGTTTGGATCTGTGTCCTTGCCCAAATCTCATGTCCAATTGTAATCCCCAATGTTGGAGGTGGGGCCTGGTAGGAGGTGATTGGATGATGGGGGCAGTTTCTCATGGTTTACCACCATCCCCCTTAATGTTGTTGTGGTAATTGTGACTGAGTTATTGCAAGATCTGGTTGTTTGAAAGTGTGTGGCACCCCACCCCTCACTCTCTTCCTCCTCCTATGGCCATGTCAGAGGTGCCTGCTTCACCTTCTGCCATAACTGAAAGTTTCCTGATGCCTCCCCAGAAGCCACTGTGCTTCTTATACAACCTGGAGAATGCTGAGCCACTTAAATCTCTTTTCATTATGTATTACCCAGTCTCAGGTATTTCTTCACAGCAATGCGGGAACAGACTGTTACAAGGTGTATATAGAGAAATGTGACTATTGTGTGGTGAGAGGGTACGTTTTCATCCTCACATGCTGAAAAGTGAGAAGAGGAATATACTCGAGAATATATTTTGATACATAAATATTATTTCATTGCTTTTCCCTTTTAGCATAATTTGCACATTTTAAATCATGTAACCATTTCAGAGAGAAAACTATATTAATTATCAGATAGTTTTATCTACAGCTTGAACTATAGAAGAAATTTATTGCTACATCAGTGTGAACCAGACCATATTTAAATAGATTATTTAACCTATGGACAACAGGGTTCCAGAGTAGTGGTAAGAATTCCGTAAGGAAATTACCTTTATTCTTGGCATAGACTTTGCCTGGTAAAAAGTGAATAGGCACAAATGTCTCCTATGATTTTATACCTAATCACTGTTCCCTCTTGAGATTCATCTATGCATGCTCAGCCCTTTTACTGGTATTTTTTCAGGAATTTATCTGTATGAAAAGCAGTAGCCTGAGAAAATTAGTTACAGATTTGCCACCAAGAATGATAAATGTCTAGTGGAGCAGAAAAGAGGCATAGAACATGCTCAGACTCATCACGGAAAGTGACTCAATTTTCCAGTGTATCAGCATTTGTGAGACAAATATATAGAATATAAAGTGATACGCAAGAGATGAACTCTCCAAACATTTTAAAGTGCCATTTGGGTATTATACATATTAAAATGTCCACATTTCTCATTTAATTAGGTTATTACAAGATACAAATTTAATATGCATTTACTGAAACTCATGACTTCTTTTTAGTCCTAAATCTAGCTGTTTTAATTAAACACAAATTATATACGAATTTTTTATTCATAAAGCTTCATTCCTTTTTACCTGTTTATATTTTGCTATTTAAAAATATCCAGCACCACACAAAAAAGTAATATGTGTGTGTGTGTGTGTGTGTGTGTGTGTGTGTATATGAAAAACATTAAATTAAAAAATAATATCTAGCATGGTTGTTTTGTTGACATCCCACACACTGGTTTAAATAACTGAAAAAAAAATGGACAACAGCATTTTATCAAGACTTTTCTTTGCAAACCATTTGAATTATTTTATAAAATGAGTAGAGATAGGTTACTTATCATTGCAGAATCTGTTTCTTTAGATATTAGAAATAGAGATTTGATTTTGAGCCATAACCTCTTGCTTAAAAGTATTCTTATGCCCTATGATATGCAGGTGTTATTCAGATTTAACTGTTTATCTCTATCTTTGAGGATATACAGGTATATATGAGGACAAGCCCACTTGTTCTCTCTTCCTAAAGGAATACACAAAAAATCAGGGTGTAGAAAAATATCTTATTTCTCCCTCATTTTATACACTAGGACAATGTGAGACATTTAACTGCTCTGTCATGTCCACTACTAGGCTGTCTGCCAATTGGATGATCATACTTTCCAATTATCCTAGCCTCTAGTACTTCAGTGTTTAGGACAGTTGGATTTTAACAACAGAATTCACTAGGACAATATGCTATGCCATCATGAATACCTTCTGGCTTTGGGGAAAAACAACAACAACTGTAGTGCTTTTTATTTACTTGGAGAATATTTTGAAATAAGTAAAGTATTAATTTCTAATATCTAGAGGTTTAGAAAAACATTAACATCCCTCTTTAATTTGAATGTTTATGATGTCACTCCACAAACACACATATTATTATCAATATTTAAATTACATTAAAGATATATCCAAGAACAAAGGCCCTTCATTGCAGTATACATGGTAATATATGCATTATCAACTGAAGAACACGGAGCAACAAGTGAATTCTGTAGAGATTTCAGCTAATAAAAATGCAAGTCCAAATCCCAAATCCGAGTCCTCCTATCCCCTAACCCCCAATCCCCAGCTGTGGTGAAATTTCCAGCACAAAAATGTCTAGGTTGTCATTAGTGTTTCAACAAAGCTAATGCATTTACTCTTCCATTGCTCACTAATTTTCAGGCTTTTTCTGCATTTCATATCCTCTCTTTGTCTCCTTACCTGCTCTTTTCTTCTTTGGTTACTTTTGTGACATTTTGTACCACATGTCCTTAGAATTCTATTCCTAATATTATGTTTTTTCCTCCAAAAATACTTTTCAAATGTTCTTCACAATGTTCTAGTTTGTTGTTTAGAGGTAGGTACCCCTGAATAAGATATATCTTTTAACATATATTTAATAAAATAATAATATTTCATTCTGGGGCTAGTATGGCACATCCCAAAGGAAGGAATTTGCATTTCTCTCACATACTGTAATTTTTATTGAGTTTCTCATCTAGAAGTAACCACCTTTTGATGTTGTCATCACTATAGTCCTAAATTAAGCCTACTTCAAAGCTTTAAACAATAAAAAATTCTAATTCAGGCAGAAAGTCAGCAAAGATACAGTGAACATATGCTATAAGCATGAAATTGGAACAATCTATAATATAAAAATATATGCCATTTAAACCTTATGTCCTACATATCAAGGGTAATGACTTTGCTTTTTAGTAATTAAATTTGTACACGTAGTGAAATTGCTAATGGATATTGATTGACAAGGCAAAAATCTTCACTTTAGGAAATCTTCCATTTTCCTAGAAAAATCTTAGAGAAGTTATTTAAGTGGCAACAAAGTTGATTCTGAATTACTTTTTGCTATTCAAATTCCAAGACGAAGAGAATCAGTGAGCACTTTTAGGCCAATCATAATGCATTTTTTCTTTTAGAAACAAAGTTAAGGTGTTCAACATCTTTAGACAAGTTCTTGAATATACTATCACAATTATTAAAGATTATAAAACTGCAAATAATAGAATTAGTTACTTATATTGTTATCACAGTGGGCATCAAAGACAAGATGTTTCCCTTACATATATTTCTGAAGGAAAGTAAGGTTCGATTGAAATGTTGTTTGATATTTTCCAAAATGCAAGTCACTTGCTGAAGATCAATCTGCCTTCATATTTCAGATAATCAAGGGAGAGTCTGTCTACCTTATTCACAAATTGAATAAATAGAGATTCATTCTGAATGATATATGCAGGCCCCTTTTTCCTTTATGATTTAATATACAAGGCACTTTGAACACATGGGACATTATCTTCACTTGCTCTCAGGGGGACTATGTAAGAGGACTGAATAAATAGACAAGTTTATACATAGTTTAGGGGCCCTAAGTGGAGTGTATGTGTATGTGTTTGTGTGTGTGTGTGTGTATGTACCTGCTATATATGAATATATACACATATCATATTGTATTTGTCCATTTTCATGCTGCTGATAAAGACATACCTTTATGTCTGGGTAATTTATAAAGAAAAAGAGGTTTAATGGACTCACAGTTCCATGTGCTGGGCAGGCCTCACAATCATGTTGTAAGGAGAAAGGCACGTCTTACATGGCAGTAGGCAAGAGAGAGTGAGAGCTGAGCAAAAGGGAAACCCCTTATAAAACCATCAGATCTCATCAGACGTTAAGTACCATGAGAACAGTATGAGGGAAACCACCCCCATGATTCAAATATCTCCCACTGGATCACTCCCACAACATGTGGGAATTATGAGAGCTACAATTCAAGATGGAGATTTGGATGGGGACACAGCCAAACCATATCACATACATACAAATTGTATAAAATGATGTACAAAGTATGTGTATGGATGAATATATGGGAAAAGTTAGGATTAAAGTGGAACTGAGCCTAATGGATCTGTCAAACTCATGTCAATCTTTATTAGACAGAGATGTTCATCTGGTGATGGTGTCATTTTAGCTAATAAGAAGGTATAAACTATTGATAATCTTGCTTACATTTCTCTTTAATTTTGTTTATTTTCTCCTCTAAGATTAGAAAACAAAATTGAAAAAGTCAGGGACCACGCATGGTGGCTCACACTTGTAATCCCAGTACTTTGTGAGGCTGAGGTGGGAGAATCACTTAGCCCAGGAATTTGAGACCAGCCTGGGAAACATACCGAGACCCATCTCTACAAAAAAATTAAAAAAATTAAAAAACTGGCCAGGTGGTGTGCACTTGTGGTCCTAGCTACTTGGGAGGCTGAGATGGAAGGATTGCTTGAGCCCAGGATGTCATGGCTGCCTTGTTGTGTTCACACCACTGCATTCCAGCCTGGGAAACAGACTGAGCCCTTGTCTCAGAAAAAAAAAAAAAAAAAATTGAAAAAGTTCTCAGGAAAGATGCGGGGAAATATATTTTTTTCATTACACCATTCCCCCAACACGAATATATTTTATTTTTTTCTTTTCATTTCCTTTCTAAGTCTTTGCATCTCTAATGATGGTGTACATTCATATGAAAAATTTGGTATTTAGCAGAATTGATACTCAGTTAATACATAAAGCTATAGATTATAGTTTGATAAGTAAAAATGAGTTATGAATTATGCAGAACTCCATAGAATTTCAATATATGAATCCTCATTTTATTTATGTATCTGCTATATATATGTATATTTATATTCAGTCCTCCCTTGGTATCTTTAAGGGATTGGTTCTAGCACCCCCATAATACCAAAATCCTTAGACGCTCAAGTCCCTTATATAAAATGATACATAGTATTTACATATAGTCTACACACCTTCTCCTGTATATTTTAAATTATTTCTAGATTACTTATAATACCTAATACAATGTAAATGCTATGTAAATAGTCATTATACTGTATTATATATATTGTATTACTTTTTATTGTAGTATTGTTATTTGTATTGGGCTTTTAAAATATTTTTGATCCTCAATTGCTTGAAATCAAGAATGTGGAACCCTCGGATACAAGGTGCTGACTGCTTTAACATATATGTATGTATTCAAATAATGAAATTCATTCCTAAAGCATGAATATTTTAGGGAAAAAAATGAGGTAGCAGACGATATCTTATTGAACCTAGGGATTTATTATTTTATTTTTTCTTCTTGCACCAATGTTTCCTGGCCTACACTAATCTAAGTAACCAAAACTACATTTTATGTTGTGAGGTTGTGTGGTCAGAAATTGAGCCCAAGAACTAATTAAGGTGGAGGTAGATTCAACTCCAATGATAGGTAAGCACTCACTAAATGTATGTCTACAGCAAGACACAAAACTAATAATGAACATGATTGTGATACCATATACCTTCATTTCTATTTTAATTAAATAATACAAATTCTTTCATAAATAAACATACGGTTGGTCATAGAAACCATCAGGCTAAACCAAAAGATGATGTTTGAATTTGCTCATCATTTTGTTCTTCCCTTAGGACACTAGCTAAAATCTCATCCGTGGTTAAACCACAGGCATGATTCTCAAAATGTTCTTGGTATTGCCAGAAGTCCACTGAGCTGGTTGTGCTTGTCCAGTGAAGCTCCAAATGCTCTTTTTTTTTTTTTTTTTTTTTTTTTGAGACAGAGTTTCACTCTTTTTGCCCAGGCTGGAGTGAAATGGTGTGATCTTGGCTCACAGCAACCTCTGCCTCCTGGGTTCAAGCAATTCTCCTGCCTCAGCCTCCCGAGTAGCTGGGATTACAGGCATGCGCCACCATACCCAGCTAATTTTGTATTTATAGTACAGACGGGGTTTCTCCATGTTGGTCAGGCTGGTCTCGAACTTCCAACCTCAGGTGATCAGCCCACCTCAGCCTCCCAAAGTGCTGGGATTACAGGCCTGAGCCACTGCACCCGGCCCCTGAATGCTCTCTTTTAATTAATCATTGTAAATACATATGGATCTGTGTGTTCCTAAAAGGGTAATGACATGCCATACCGGCCACATCAAGCATGTTTACAGAGTATAGGCTAGTAACTCATATCTATTTTACCAAAACATCTCTAAAAACTGCTCTCCTGTCTTAATCATATTTTGATCTTGACTTTTTTTGTAACTTTTCTGTTAGAATTATCTATTCACACCTTGGCCCAGTACGTGCTTTGTGTTGTTAATAATTTCATGTGTATAGCTTTTTAGAAACTTTTACTGAAAGTCTGTATTTGCGTGGAAATGAAACCAATTAAGAAATACAAATGACATTTCTTTCCAGCTTGTCAGAAACTGTGAGAGAGAAATTAATGACAAAAGTTTATTGCTGTGTCTTTTCAGTATGCTTCCTTCAAACTTCATGGCAGTAAATGCCAAATAACCTCATGTATCAAACTTAAAGCAAGCTGCGAGCCAGGTGTCTTCAACTGCAGGTCATATGCTGAGCTACATTCATCATTTTAATCTTTTGAATTAAATTCTCTAAAATTGAATGAACCTCAGTGAGACTGTGGTTGCTAAGAAATTCTTTAATTCTCTGACTCCTGAATTCTGTAATATCTTCTGCCTAGAATAAAAATGGAGAAAGAATAAGGTGCAGGTTTTGGCCCATAGAAGGCAAACAATACATGTTTTGAGTTAATTTAATGTTAGCAACTTGAGAGCAGGGACCAGAGCCATTCTTTTACACAAAACACAAAAATTTAGTTCAATTTTTGTGTATTTCATTGCTATGTATCCTGCTGTCATTCAGTGAAATTCTGCTTGTATTTATATGCTAAAAATTGTTGGGGAAAATTACTCCTTTTGGTAGTAATCAAAACCAATTCAATGTGCACTATGGTATAATGTTTAAGTGGAAAGTAGTAATCTCAATAATTTCTCTGAAAATCAACTCCAAGTTTCAAGCAGCCAAGGATGAATGATGGCTGCACTCCATATATTAATCAAAATAATCATTAAAGAAAATAAAGAACATATATTTAAAAGATTCCGTCATATTGACAGAACAAGCATTTACAGCATTTAGCAGAATATGTAGTTCGTGTATTTTCCCTTAAGTGTTTTTTCTTATGGGTTTTTAATTTTTTAAATTTATTTTGGGGATTTTTAATAGATGATGTATTCAAATGATTTAAAAATTAAAACCATGTAACAAGGTACACACGAAGAAGCCTTTCTTCCAAGCTTGTCACTATTTCTTCCATATATCCTTCCTTTCATGCGCGTCCGTGTGAAGAGACCACCAAACAGGCTTTGTGTGAGCAACATGGCTGTTTATTTCACCTGGGTGCAGACTGGCTGAGTCCGAAAAGAGAGTCAGTGAAGGGAGATAAGGGTGGGGCCGTTTTATAGGATTTGGGTAGGTAAAGGAAAATTACAGTCAAAGGGGGTTTGTTCTCTGGCGGGTAGGAGTGGGGGTTGCAAGGTGCTCAGTGGGCAGGAGTGGGGGTCCCAAGGTGCTCAGTGGGGGTGCTTTTTGAGCCAGGATGAGCCAGGAAAAGGACTTTGACAAGTTAATGTCATCAGTTAAGGCAAGGACCGGCCATTTACACTTCTTTTGTGGTGGAATATCATCAGTTAAGGTGGGACAGGGCATATTCACTTCTTTTGTGATTCTTTAGTTACTTCAGGCTATCTGGTCCTATCCGTGCAAGTCACAGGGGATGCGATGGCTTGGCTTGGGCTCAGAGGCCTGACATTCCTGCCTTCTTAATAAGAAAAATAAAACAAAATAGTGTTGAAGTGTTGGGGCGGCGAAAATTTTTGGGGGGTGGTATGGAGAGAGAGTGGACGATGTTTCTCAGGGCTGCTTCAAGCGGGATTAGGGGCGGCGTGGGAACCTAGAGTGGGAGAGATTAAGCTGAAAGGAGATCTTGTGGTAAGGGGTGATATTGTGGGGTTGTTAGAAGAAACATTTGTTGTATAGAATGATTGGTGATGGCCTGGATATGGTTTTGTATGAATTGAAAAACTAAATGGAATAAGAAGGAGAAAAACAGGTATAAAAGGTCTAAGAATTGGGAGGACCTAGGACATCTGATTAGAGAGTGCCTAAGGAGATTCAGCATAGTCCTGCCAGCAAAGATTATTTATTTACTTCAAGAGTTAAGAGTGGCAGTTTGGGGATAGCACGAGGAGATATCAGCTGTGATGGCTTGGAGAAACAGTGTAAACTGGCAGTGTAAACAAGAGCAGGGCATGTATGAGTAGTTGAGAACGGAGAATAGGAGTATGACTAGACAGAAAATAGTAGGGATGACAAGTTTTTTTGGGGGGCACAGTCTAAGTTGGTCTGGTGTCTGGAATGAGACTGGGGCCTAATAAAAAGGAGCATCTATACAGGAGCTTAAATGGGCTGTACCTTGTAGCATTCCGAGGACAGGCCTGAATTCTGAGAAGGGAAAGTGATAAAAGTATTGTCCAGTCCTTTTTGGTGGCTGAGCTTGGTGAGGTGTGTTTTTAAAAGACCTTTAGTCCATTCTACTTTTCTTGAAGACGGAGGACCGTAAGGGATATAAAGGTTTCACTGAATACTAAGAGCCTGAAAAACTGCTTGGCTGATTTGACTAATAAAGGCTCATCTGTTATCAGACTGTATTGAGGTGGGAAGGCTAAACTGAGGAATTATGTCTGACAGAATGGAAGAAATGACTGCGGTGGCCTTCTCAGACCCTGTAGGAAAGGCCTTTACTTATTCAGTGAAAGTGTCTATTTAGACTAAGAGGTATTTTAGTTTCCTGACTCAGGCATGTTGAGTAAAGCTAATTTGCCAGTCCTGGGTGGGGGCAAATCCTCGAGCTTGATGTGTAGGGAAGGGAGGGGGCCTGAATAATCCCTGAGGAGTAGTAGAATAGCAGATGGAACACTGAGAAGTTATTTCCTTGAGGATAGATTTCCATGATGGAAAGGAAATGAGAGGTTCTGAGAGGCGGGCTAGTGGCTTGTACTATAGCATAGCCTGCCTTTGCTGGTGTGTGGCGATTAGGCCTGGTGGAACTGCCATCAATAAATCAAGCGTGATCAGGGTGAGGAACAGGAAAGAAGGAAATTTGGGGAAATGGGGTGAATATCAGGTGGATCAGAGAGATACAGTCATGGGGGTCAGGTGTGGTATCAGGAATAATGTGGGAGGCCAGATTGAAGTCCGGGCCAGGAACAATGGTAATTGTGAGACTTAACAAAGAGTGAGTACAGCTGAAGGAGCCGGGGAGCAGAAAGTATATGCGTCAGGTATGAGGAAGAAAATAGATTTTGGAAGTTATGAGAAATGTAGAGAGTGAGTTGAGCATAGTTTGTGATTTTTAGGGCCTCTAACAGTATTAAAGCAGCGGCAGCCTCTGCACACAGACATGAGGGCTAGGCTAAAACAGTAAGGTCAAGTTGTTTGGACAGAAAGGCTACAGGGTGCGGTCCTGGCTCTTGTGTAAGAATTCTGACCACACTAACCATGCCTAGGAAGGAAAGGAGTTGTTTTGTAAGGGATTGAGGTTTGGGAGATTAATCGGACACAATCAGCAGGGAAAGCACATGTGTTTTTATGAGAATTATGCCGAAATAGGTAACAGATGAGGATGAAATTTGGGCTTGACTGAAGTAATGGGGGCTGTCTGTGAAGCCTTGTGGCAGTACAGCCCAGGTAATTTGCTGAGCCTAATCGGTGTCAGGGTCAGTCCAAGTGAAAGCGAAAACAGGTTGGGATGAAGGGTGCAAAGGAATAGTAAAGAAAGCATGTTTGAGATCTAGAACAGAATAATGGGTAGTAGAGGGAGGTATTGAGGATAGGAGAGTATATGGGTTTGGCACCACGGGGTGGATAGGCAAAACAATTTAGTTGATAAGGCGCAGATTCTGAACTAACTTGTAAGCCTTGTCTGGTTTTAGGACAGGTAAAATGGGGGAATGGTAAGGAGAGTTTATAGGCTTTAAAAGGCCATGCTGTAGCAGGCTAGTGTTAACAGGCTTTAATCCTTTAAAAGCGTGCTGTGGGATGGGATATTGCCGTTGAGCGGGGTAAGGGTGATTAGGTTTTAATGGGATGGTAATGGGCATGTGATCAGTTGCCAGGGAAGGAGTAGAGATGTCCTATACTTGTGGGTTAAGGTGGGGGGATATGAGAGGAAGACTCGAAGGAGGCTTTGGGTTGGGGAGAAGGGCGGCAATGAGATGTGGCTATAGTCCAGGAATAGTCAGGGAAGCAGATAATTTGGTTAAAATATCTCGGCCTAATAAGGGAACTGGGCAGGTGGGGATAACTAAAAAAGAGTGCATAAAAGAGTGTTGTCTAAGTTGGCACCAGAGTGGGGGGAGTTTTAAGAGGTTTAGAAGCCTGGTTGTCAATACCCACAATAGTTATGGAGGCAAGGGAAACAGAGCCTTGAAAAGAAGGTAATGTGGAGTGGGTAGCCTCCGTATTGATTAAGAAGGGGACGGGCTTACCCTCCACTGTGAGTTACCTAAAGCTCGGCGTCCATGATGGTCTACGGGGCTTCTGAGGCGATCAGGCAGCGTCAGTCTTCAGCCGGTAAGCCAAGAAGGATTCAGTCAGAGAGCCCTGGGCCAGAGTTCCAGGAGCTCTGGGAGTGGCTGCCAGATGAGTTGAACAGTCCGATTTTCAGTGGGGTCCCACACAGATGGGACGTGGCTTAGGAGGAATCCTGGGCTGCGGGCGTTCCTTGGCCCAGTGGCCAGATTTCCGGCATGTGTAACAAGTTCCTGGGGGAGGAGGTTCTGGAGGAACACCTGGC
Organism: Gorilla gorilla gorilla; assembly: GCF_029281585.2. Taxonomy (NCBI): domain Eukaryota; kingdom Metazoa; phylum Chordata; class Mammalia; order Primates; family Hominidae; genus Gorilla; species Gorilla gorilla. Next base: position 103,864,550 of record NC_073247.2, read on the forward strand.
TGCTACAGTTCAGGCGTTTGGAAGTTCTTGTGTGCTGGAGATGTGGCTGGGGTTTGTCTCACAGTGGTGGCAAGGAATTGCAACTTTTTTCTGTTATTGCACACCTTGAAGGTGAGGTTAATTAAGTCCTGTTTTGGGGTTTGAGGGCCGGAATTTAATTTTTGGAGTTTTATTTAATGTCGGGAGCAGATTGGGTAATAAAATGTATATTGAGAATAAGACGGCCTTTTGACCTTTTAGGGGCTAGGGCTGTAAAGTGTCTCAGGGTTGCTGCCAAACAAGCCACGAACTGGGCTGGATTTTTATATTTGATGAAAAAGAGCCTGAACGCTATCTGATTTGGGATACAGAAAAAGGAGCATTAACCTTGACTATGCCTTTAGCTCCAGCCACCTTTTTAAGAATAAATTGCTGGGCAGGTGGGGGAGGGCTAGTCATGGAATGAAACTGTAAGCCGGAGCAGGTGTGAGGAGGGGAGGCGATAAAAAGATTACAGGGTGGAGGAGTGGAGGCTGAGGAAGAATTGGGACCTAGCTCGGCCTGTCGAGGAGGAGAGAGGTCAGATGGGTCTGTAGAAAAGGAAGATTAGAAAGACTCAGCGATGCTTGGGGTTGGTACTGAGGGGACAGGCGGGAGGGAAAGAAGGAAGATTTGGGAGGAGTTGCACTGGGCACAGAGACTAGGAAGGGACTGATGTGTAAAAGAATGCCTGGACATCAGGCACCTCAGACCATTTGCCCATTTTACGACAAGAATTATTTAGATCTTGCAGGATGGAAAAATTGAAAGTGCCATTTTCTGGCTATTTGGAACTACTGTTGAGTTTGTATTGGGGTCAAGCGGCATTGCAGAAGAAAATAAGACGCTTAGATTTTAGGTCAGGTGAGAATTGAAGAGGTTTTAAGTTCTTAAGAATACAGACTAAGGGAGAAGAAAGAGGAATGGAAGGTGGAAGCATAGTGAAGGAGGCAAGCCCAGAGAAAAGAGTAGAGACACGGAGAAGGGGTGGGGTTTTCTTCCCCTCCAGAAAAGCAGAGAAAGGGTTGGGGCACGGAAATAAGGGATTGGGGTGCAGAGATAAGAGATTGGGGCATGGAAATAACGGATTGGGGCACAGAGATAAGAGGTTGGGGCGTGGAAATAAGTGATTGGGGGGTTCTTGCCCCCTAGGAAAGCGGGATTTGCCGCTAAGGGTGAAGGAGAAGGGGTTGAGGGGTACTTGCCCCTGCCCCAGGAAAGCGGGACTTGCCGCTAAGGGTGAAGGGGAAGGGGTTGAGGGGTACTTGCCCCTGCCCCAGGAAAGCGGGACTTGCCGCTAAGGGTGAAGGACCAAGTCAGGCATCCCTGCGTGGTCTGACACCCTTGAAACGTGAGTGTATAATCAGAGAGGCGTCCCTGCAATGATTAAACACCAAGGGAAGGCTGCCTTCCCAGTCCGTGACCGGCGCTGGAGTTTTGGGTTCATGGATAAAACATGTCTCTTTTGTCTCTACCAGAAAATGAAAGGAATTGAAATTAAGAGAAGGGAGAGATTGAAGTGTGGTGCCAAGATTGAAAGGAGAAAGAGGTTGAGGGATGGTGAGGGAGGTTGGAGAAGAGAGTAAAAAGAGGCCGCTTACCGGATTTGAAATTGGTAATTGGTGAGATGTTTCTTGGGCTGGTCGGTCTGAGGACCTGAGGTCGTAGGTGGATCTTACGGAGCAAAGAGCAGGAGGACAGGGGATTGATCTCCCAAGGGAGGTCCCTCGATCCGAGTCACGGCACCAAATTTCATGCGCTTCCGTGTGAAGAGACCACCAGACAGGCTTTGTGTGAGCAACATGGCTGTTTATTTCACCTGGGTGCAGGCGGGCTGAGTCCGAAAAGAGAGTCAGTGAAGGGAGATAAGGGTGGGGCCGTTTTATAGGATTTGGGTAGGTAAAGGAAAATTACAGTCAAAGGGGGTTTGTTCTCTGGCGGGTAGGAGTGGGGGTCGCAAGGTGCTCAGTGGGCAGGAGTGGGGGTCCCAAGGTGCTCAGTGGGGGTGCTTTTTGAGCCAGGATGAGCCAGGAAAAGGACTTTGACAAGGTAATGTCATCAGTTAAGGCAAGGACCGGCCATTTACACTTCTTTTGTGGTGGAATGTCATCAGTTAAGGTGGGGCAGGGCATATTCACTTCTTTTGTGATTCTTTAGTTACTTCAGGCCATCTGGGCATATACGTGCGAGTCAAATACCTGCTGATTAAAATATTATAAAAACTTCCTACTGGGAAAAATTTTTAAAAGCCATATTATCATTTATTGGTTTATCTTTTTTAAATAATTCAAATACTGAATTAACTCTATAGTTAACAAGATATCACTTACATTTTCTAAGATACTCTCTTGGATTTAGCTGTGTGGCACTATTAACCAAAAATAAATTCTAAGGCCATCCAATCATCTGAATGGACCCCTCCTCTTGGCCAAGGGCATTCCACAGTTAACCGGAAAAACCAGTTCAGGACATGACAGAAGAGGGGAAGGCACATGCCTCACTGTACATCCCACCAGCATTAGCATCGACACAGATCTTAAATCTGATAAGAAACATTTACAATCTATTCTCTCAGAAGCCTATTACTTGGAGGCCTTCTCTGCATGATAAAATCGAGGTCTCCACCACCCCTTAACTTAATCCAAACATTTCTTTCTATTGATAACTCTCTTTCAGCCAATTGCCAATCAGAACATTTTTAAATCCATCTATGATCTGGAAGCCACCCCTCAATCCCCCTGTCAATCCCTTCATCACTTTGAGTTATTCTGCCTTTCCAGATGGAACCAATGTAAATCTTACATGTATTGATTGACGTATGATGTCTCCTCAAAATGTGTAAAAGCAAGCTGTACCCTGACCACCCTGGCCATATTTTCAGGGCCTCTTGAGGCTGTGTCATGGGCATGTCCTTAACCTTGGCAAAATAAACGTTCTAAACTGATTGAGACCTGTCTCAGATACTTTTGAGTTCACAAATTTGAGAGCTGTCTTAGGTACTTTTGGGTTCAAAACACCCTTTGATGTTAATGGAATCCATTGTCTAAATCACCAAGAGGCTGGGCGCGGTGGCTCACGCCTGTAATCCCAGTACTTTGGGAGGCCGAGGCGGGCGGATCACCTGAGGTCGGGAGTTCTGGACCAACCTGACCAACATGGAGAAACCCCGTCTCTACTAAAAATACAAAATTAGCAGGGCGTGGTTGGCACATGCCTGTAATCCCTGCTACTCGGGAGGCTGAGGCAGGAGAATCGCTTGAACTCAAAGCCCCCACTTTGAGTTGTCCCACCTTTCTGAACCAAAACAATGTATTTCTTAAATGTATTTGATTGATGTCTCATACTTCCCTAAAATATATAAAACCAAGCTGTACCCCAACCACCTTGGGCACATGTTCTCAGGACTTCCTGAGGGCTGTGTCATGGGCCATGGTCACTCATATTTGGCTCAGAATAAATCTCTTAAAATACTTTACAGAATTTGACTCTTTTCATCGACAATATGCCAATATGTATAGGAAATCACTAGTCAAATTAATTTATCGGTGCTATTTGATAGTTTGTGAAATATCTTTGTATATAAACAATATGAACTGATAAAGAAAAAATATAGTTCTGATATAAAGAAGCAGAGTTCTTTGACAAGCTGAGTGAAGAGAATTTAATCATGAAGGATCCTTGGATATTATTTAGTTTTTAGACATCATGTAGTCCAAGATCTGTTCTGAAAACATACCTGGTTCAAAATGCAGATTTCCTCAAAATGTCTACATCAGTATCAAATGAAATATATAACAATGTTCATTGGTTTCTTCTTCTTTATGTCATTAAGGTGCTTCAATAGCAATAGACTGGCAAGTGCATTCAGCCACCTTGGACTTGTGATTCACTCAGGAGAATTTAACACTGTGATTAAAAAAAGTAAAAGGGATTTAGTATTTCTAAGGCTGACTGCCTTGGCAAGACACTGTACTTCAAATCAGCATGCATCCATTTTGAATATTAAGTAGGAAAGTGAAATAAATTTTTGGTAGAGGCTTAGAAAAATATAAAACACTGTCATTCTGAGGTTAGTTTTCGGCTCCATTGATTTTTGTCTTTTATACCTCAATATGATTAAAAAAAAAGCTTTCCCTAAATCTGTCAATATAATGTTTCACCATTATGGTACACATATAATATAATGCAGACTACTCTGTTTTCCACTCTGACCTTTACTACATAGCTGGTTTTTGATAGAAGAATGTGGGAGGAAATACTTTTTAAATAGAATTCCAATAATGCATCCGTAAACATAACCTCTCATCCTTTGAAATACGAAGTGTTAACCTTGCTATAGGATATATTATTCCTATTCGTTTTGATAAGCCGTAAGAGGTAGGGACATAGAATTAAAATGCATAGATAACTATGGTCAGGATTACCTAATATTAACCTAAATTATGTCCTGTTAAGCATTGAATAATGTTAAGTAAAATGTTCTATTATCATTATAAGTTTTGTAATACCGTAACCACCCAACGGGTTCACCTTGCCCACTGCCTAGACAGAGACGATTTAGTAAGACAGGGGGACTGCAATGGAGAAAGAGTAATTCACTCAGAGCCGGCTGTGTGGGAGACTGGAGTTTTATTATTACTCAAATCAGCCTCCCTGAGCATTTGGAGGAATGCTTGGGGACTGGAGTTTTTAAAGATAACTTAGGCCAGGCACGGTGGCTCATGCCTGTAATCCCAGCACTTTGGGAGGCCGAGGCGGGTGGATCACCTGAGACCAGCCTGGCTAACGTGGTGAAACCCTGTCTCTACTAAAAATGCAAAAATTAGCTGGGCGTGATGGCAGGTGCCTGTAGTCTCAGCTACTCGGGAGGCTGAGGTAGGAGAATTACTTGTTGAGTCCAGGAGACGGAGGTTGCTGTGAGCCGAGATCATGCCACTGCACTCCAGCCTGGGCGACAGAGGGAGATTCCATCTCAAAAAAAAAAACATTAAAGATAACTTGGCAGTAGGGGCTTGGGAAGTGGGAAGTACTGATTGTTTGGATTGAAGATGGAATCATAGGGGGGTCGAAGTGAGGTTTTCTTGTTGTCTTCTGTTCCTGGGTGGGATCACAGAACTGGTTGAGCCAGGTCTGGGTGGTATCAGCTAATCCATCAAGTGCAGGGTTTGCAGAATATCTCAAGCACTGATCTTAGGTTTTAAAATAGTGATGTTATCTCCAGGATCAATTTGGTGAGGTTCAGACTCTTGCAGCCAGAAGCTGCATGACCCCTAAACGTAATTCCTACTCTTGTAGCTAGTTTGTTAGTCCTACAAAGGCAGACTGGGCCCAAAGCAAGAAGGGAGTCTTTTTGGGAAAGGGCTATAGTTTCGTTTCAGAGTCAAACCATAAACTAAATTCCTTCCCAAGGTTAGTTTGGCCTATGCCTAGGAATGAACAAGGACAGCTTAAAGGTTAGAAGCAAGATGGAGTTGATTAGGTCTAATCTCTTTCACTATCATAATATCCTCAGTTATAATTTTTGCAAAGACAGTTTCGAGACTAGGAAGTTATTTTTTGAAGATATAGTTATTGAATAAAACACTGTATAATTTAGCTATTGACCGATGGAGCTGCAATTTTTCTCAGCAGTTAATCTTTTCTTTAAGTTACTTCATAATTGAAATAGCTACTTTTATAGATTGATTAGTCCCTAAATATAAATCAATCGTATATTTAAAAGGGTTTTTATTTCAAACTTATCCTTGAAAGATTGTGAATAAAACAAATTAGAAGGTCTATGAAAGTTCCAGCTTATTGAAAATGAAATTTGTATTGTATAGACTAAGTAATTCAATTGGAATACATAAATCTTAGGCTCTTACAAAGAAAGAGAAAAATAAAATCTTAGACTAAGATTTCACAGTACCAATGCCAATATAGACAAGATACCTAAACAAATCAAAGAAAAAGTTTTGAATTTCAGTAGACACTGTCAACCGAGGAAAATGACAAGCCTCAATCATTTTAGGAGATTTATTTGCCAAAATTAAGGATGCACCCGGGAGACAGGTCTATGCCTTTCTCCAAAGATGATTTTGAGGGCTCCAAATTTAAAGGGGGGGAAAGGGTGGGATATTGAGAAGCACACAGTTTTTACGTAAACAAGGGGGGGCAGAGGAAAAATGTGAAGAATCTGCATTTTACATAACACAGACAAAATGGGGAAGGGGAACAATCAGCTATGCACTTTTGTCTGGCAGGCTGGGTGACTGCACCTGTAAAGATAAGCCATCAATTTGCATGGCCATGGAGAAGTTTTTAACAGTTCACCAGGAATTTGCTTGTGGGCAAAATATGGGGGAGGCATGTAGCCTTTCATCTGGTAGCCATCTCATCGAGGAACCAAAAGGGGGAGGCAGGTTTGTGTGACTCACTTCCCAGCTTGACTTTTCCCTTTGGATAAATGAGTTTGGGGTCCAAAAATGTAATTTCTTTTCACAGCACACCATATTCTTGATAGCTCCAAATATCCCTTTCTGGCTCTCCTTTGTTTTCTTAGAGGAACCAGGACATGCTGATAACCTTTCTTAAGTTATGTTAATATGTAAATGCAGTCAACATCTGGGGTATTCTAGGCCTTTGGTAGCTCCACAAATAGCAAATATTTTCACCTGGACAGACCTTCTAAATACTTGGCAAAGGAAAGATTATTATGAGCCTTATTTAGTTTAGTCTGCAGCAGTGATATTTTATTACCAGCATTCTCTGTAGGTTTGGAGAATATGAAAGTAAGCTCTGTATTAGCCTTAAACTTTCTGAGCTGGATTTGAATCACCTAATGCTAAAAAAAAAAAAAAAAAAAAAAAAAAAAATCAGCATCAACTACTTTCTAAGCATGTGTTTTCGCAATACAGATGAGGTTTTATCAGTAGTTTTTTACAAGTCTGTCTAGAAATTTCATATTCTACTCAATGCTTCTAGTTATTAATGAGAAATGAATTTTTTCATGAAAATGTAGTTGGCTCTCTATTAGAAACTGTTCATATGAGCTGTATCTACTCATCTTAAATAAAAATGTAATGCTACTCGAAGAAAATAAATTTCCTCAAATTAATATTTCATTTTTTTAAATTTTAAGGTAGAATGTAAGAAGGAAAATGTATAGGAAATTTAAAAAAAAACAGCATTTATTTATCCAGTTTCCTTTAGTCACAGCATTACTAAGTTGAAAGAGCCGTAGAAGATATAGTACAATGTCATCATTTTACAAAAGTGAAAATTGAAATTCTGAAATATAAAATAGTTTCCCAAGTCACATAGTTAGTGACAGAACTGAGGCTATTTCACAACCCCACTCTAATGCTCATTTTTCTTTTATTTATTTATTTATTTATTTATTTGAGACGGAGTCTCACTCTGTCGCCCAGGCTGGAGTGCAGTGGCCAATCTCGGCTCACTGCAAACTCCGCCTCCCAGGTTCACGCCATTCTCCTGCCTCAGCCTCCCGAGTAGCTGGGACTTCAGGCGCCCGCCACCTCGCCCGGCTAATTTTTTTTTGTATTTTTAGTACAGACGGGGTTTCACCTTGTTAGCCAGGATGGTCTCGATTCCCTGACCTCGTGATCCACCCGCCTAGGCCTCCCAAAGTGCTAGGATTACAGGCGTGAGCCACTGTGCCCAGCCTCTAATGCTCATTTTTCTAAACTGCACTGATTATCACACAACCAGGAATACAAAAAAAAAAAAAAAAAGTATCAGCTATAAGCTATAACCTTTACTCTTATGGAGCTTATAATTTCATAAGAGAGAGTATACAAGATGAACAACTGTGTATGATCAGGACAGGCAAGATAAGACATGCGCTATTTGTGCAGAAGACAGCTACATCATAGCAGGCAGGCTCATAGATTTGAGAGAGGCTTGGCAAACAGATAGTATCTGGGATAGGGTGAGGTTCTGGTAAAAAAAAAAAAGTATAGTCATCATAGTGTCCTACTGTTTTAAATTTTGAAACAAATTCTTTCCCAAAGAATTCCTGAAATGTTTGGTATTTTGATATTTTCTCTTAATGGAAAATGCAAATGAGTTAAACTATTAATGATTTTCATCCTATAATTGCTACCTACTGTCATTTGTGTGGACAATTTCAATAGGCATGTTCACTTTTTAGATAGAGATTTATTATAATGTTTTCTTATGACAATTTGATATCATTGTGTTGTTTACTTATATTCATTTTAAAATTATTCACTTATCTTTTATTCCACCATGATAATCCATTTATAGATTTAATTCATCATGAGGCTCCTAATAATGAGTTTATGATTAAGAAAATTTTGCTATTAGTTTGTTCAGCCATTTTTCAATTTTTTTTTAAATCATGGCACCTGAGTCCTAATTATAATTAATTGCTAAAGTTGATCATTTGAAGCTTCTTTGAAGAATTACTCAAGTTGTTTCAGTGTAAATTAACTCTAAAAAAGGCAGTGATTTATATTTTCTATTTTGGGTGCAAGAGATTAACACCAGTGCTAGATTATATTTAAAACACTTAGTTTATTGATTAACTTCCCTGAAGAACATATGACCTTATTTTTGCTTAAAACTATTTGCAGATCCAAAATATTTGAGGAAGGTCAGTGAGTGTATAGGGGTTAGATTCAGGGGAAGGAACAGTATTTCTACTTTAACCATAATACCTACCTTTTTATCTATTTTTTTTTTTTTTGCCTCAAAAAGTGACATTTATTCAAAGAAAACAAATGACAAGATGTCTATCCCTTGGCTCCCTTCCCTCCCCTCTCCTGCTGCTCCTCAGCCCCCCGAGATTGAGCCCTGGCTGGGGCTGGGTGGCAGGACAGCCCCTCAGATGAGGTCAGCAACATTGGGGGCATTTCCTCAATGGAGGGGTTATAGAAGGTCTCAATGTCTCGAAGAGTCCTCTTGTCTTCTTCTGTCACCATGTTAATAGCCACACCTTTACGGCCAAACCATCCACCTCGACTGATTCTGTGGATATAGTTTTCCCTGTTGGTGGGAAGGTCATAGTTGATGACTAAAGAAACCTGCTGCACATCAATGCCTCTGGCCAGCAGGTCAGTGGTAATCAAAACTCTGCTAGAGCCAGAGCAAAACTCCCTCATGATCACATCTCGCTCCTTTTGGTCCATATCTCCATGCATGGCGGAGACAGTGAAATCTCGAGCATGCATCTTCTCGGTGAGCCAGTCCACCTTCCTCCGGGTGTTGATGAAGATGACTGCCTGGGTGATGGTCAGGGTTTCATACAAGTCACATAGTGTGTCCAGCTTCCACTCCTCTCGTTCCACGTTGATGTAGAATTGGCGGATACCCTCCAGGGTCAACTCTTCCTTCTTGACAAGAATCCGAATGGGGTCCCTCATGAACTTCTTGATCAGCTCAAGCACATCAGAAGGCATTGTAGCTGACAGCAAAACTACCTGGGTGTTGCTGTTGAGCTTTTGGAATATGTCATAGATCTGGTCCTTGAATCTACGGCTTAACATTTCGTCAGCTTCATCCAGTACGAACATCTTGATGTATTTGGGAGACAGGTATCTCCGGTTAAGCATATCAAACACAGGGCTAGGGGTACCCACGATGATGTGGGGAGCTTCCATCTGCAGTTTCTGCACCTCAGCACGCACATTGGTGCCCCTGATACAGGCATGACAGGAGGCACCCATGTAGTCTACTAGTGCCATGACCACCTTCTGTATCTGCTGAGCCAATTCTCGAGTGAGTGCTAGGACCAAGGCCTGGGTGGCTTTTAGATCTAATTCAATCTGCTGCAGAATCGATATGGCAAATGTGGCCATTTTCCCAGTCCCAGATTGGGCTTGGGCGATTACATTATAACCCCTGATACAAGGTAGAATGGCTTGCTGCTGGATGGCAGAGGGCTTCTCAAAACCATAGGCGTAGATGTCACGGAGAAGGGACTCCGAGACGTTCATGTCGTCAAAGCTGTCAACAATCTCATTCCAGTTACTCTCGATGACGCCTTCGGGCTCCATCCCATCGGGGCCATTGTCTCTGGATCAGGAATCCTGGCTCCTGATCCAGACATGATCCTTAGAAACTAGCCTTTTTATCTATTTTCTATATTGTGGCTTTGATTCTGTTGAATTTCCATTAAAAAGGTGGAGAGGTGTATTACAAATTGTAAACTTTTCTAACTTTTAAAAATCACTTTCCTAAAGGCAAAGATCAAAGTCTTTCAAGGTTCTTTATATCCCAATTATAGTTTCTGCTTCTTCTTCCTTTACACAAAGACTTTGTCTCATCCAAACTTATTTTCTGAACATTGTCTAAACATACCTTGTGGTTTCCTTGCTCCCTGCCTTGCATAAACTTGCAGCTTCCATCTTGGAAACTCTCCTCTCCTACCCTGCACCCCTACTGGATCAAAAGAATGTCACCTGTCCTTTCCATTTATTATTTATTTATTTATTTATTTATTTATTTATTTATTTATTTATTTTTGAGACGGAGTCTTGCTCTGTCGCCCAGGCTGGAGTGCAATGGCACGAACTCGGCTCACTGCAACCTCTGCCTCCCGGGTTCAAGCGATTCTCCTGTCTCAGCCTCCCCGAGTAGCTGGGATTACAGGCCCCTGCCACCATGCCCGGCTGGGGTTTTGCCATTTTGGTCAGGCTGGTCTCAAATTCCTGACCTCAGGTGATCCGCCCTCCTCGGCCTCCCAAAGTGTTGGGATTACAGGCTTGAGACACTGTGCCCAGTCTCTTTCCATTTTTGAAGTTGAACTCTCCCCATGAAGTCTTCTAATTCATAACAACTGGAACTGACCTCTCTATCCACTGATCTCTATCCTCTCTATCCACTGATCTCCAATACCAATTATCATTTATTCTTACCACTACTTTATATTGCAGTTATCTATGTAGACTAGATCAACATGACTGTATTTGGGCACTCAATAAATATGTGTTAAATGAAACACATATTTATTGTGAGGTACTCATAGACCACAAGTTTTGCAGACTAATAAAGTTTAATTTTATTCTTCTAGTTTCAAGCAGAAAGAAAATAATGAAAAAATATGTATTTAACTAGAAGGAGACTGTACTAGTCAGGGTTTTCTAGAGGGACAGAACTAATAGTATATATGTATATATTAAAGGGAGTTTATTAAGGAGAACTGACTCACAGCATCACAAGATGAAGTCCCATGATAGACTGTCTGCAAGCTGAAGAGCTAGGAAGCCAGTAGTGGCTCATTCCGAGTCCCAAAACCTCGAAAGTAGGGAAGCCAACAGTTTAGCCTTCAGTCTGTGGCTGAAGGCCTGAGAGCCCCTAGCAAACCACTGGTGTAAATCCAAGAGTCCAAAAACTGAAGAACTTGGAGTTTGATGTTCGAGGACAGGGAGCATCCAGAGGAAGACTCAGCATGTCGGCTTATCCCACCTTCTTCTGACTGCCTTTTCTAGCTGCGCTGGCAGGTGATTGGATGATGCCCACCCAGACTGAGGGTGAGTTGGCCTTTCCCAGTTCACTGACTCGAATGTTAATCTCCTCTGGCAACACCCTCACAGACACACCCAGAAACAATACTTTGCATCCTGCAATCCAAACAAATTGACACTTAATATTAACCATCACAGATTTCTACTACTAAGTCTCTCTCATGTAACATAGCTTCAGTGGAATTATATTCTCAGATCCATAGTTTCTCTGAGCGATAGTTGCCCATAATTTAAAATGTAAAGTGTATACTCTGCAGCAGCATGTTTGTAAGGCGTGTAAATGTGAGTGTTTTAGTTAGCTCAACACTTAGCTTTTAATGCTTAGAATGACATACTTGAAATATATTTTTAATTTTTCTTGAGACTTTGACCAGAACTGGGGTTAATCCATTCAGACATTATTTTGGTATTCATAGATCATCTTGAAGGTATGTTTTATTAAATAGCCTATAATATTTATTTAATTCAAAACTGATTTCTAACTTTTAAAATTTACTCATGGTGGCACATGAAGTTATTGAGCTCAACAGAGAATCAAGGAACAAAGAGTAACAGCTCTTTCTACCATCTTCTTAGATTTTCAGATTGATCCAATACAACTTTTAATAGCATTGGAGGCCAAAACTAATATTAATACATTAGCATTAATGCAGGTGTAGACAGATGTAGAAAGCTCCAAGAAAATTAAATTCTTAGATAATCTTTCTGGCTGTTTTCTTATTTTAGCAAATGTATTTTTATTTTATTTATTGATTTATTTATCTATTATTATTTTTTGAGACAGGGTCTCCCTCTGTTGCCCAGGCTGGAGTGCAGAGGCACAATCACGGCTCATCGTAACTCCCCCTTCTAGGCTCAAGCAATCCTCACTCCTCAGCCTCTTGAGTAGATGGGACTATAGTCATGTGCCACCATGCTTAGCAAATGTTTTGTATTTTTTTGTAGAAACAGGGTCTCACTATGTTGCCCAGGCTGGTCTTGAGCTCCTGGGCTCAAGCAATCCACTATCCTGGACCTCTCATAGTGCTGGGATTACAGACATGAGCCACCGTGCTCAGCCAGCAAATTTATTTTATAATTAAAAAAAATCAATGTTGGGTTAGCAGTATTATATAGTATGTAGAATACCATCCTGAGGATTAGGAAACCCTGTTAGGAATTAGTTGTGTGTTTTTGGGAAGGCCTCTTTTGCAATATGAACCTGAACATGTTCTTCTATAAAATGAGGGTTCAGAACTTGGGGATTTCTAAGATTTCCTCCAGTTCAATCCTTTTATGTCTTTAAACTTGTAAAGGGTAGGGAAAAAGCCCTCAAAAAGTAATACTGTGGTAGGCATGGTGGCTCACGCCTGTAATCCTAGCACTTTGGGAGGCCGAGGCGGGTGGATCACCTGAGGTCAGGAGTTTGAGACCAGGCTGGCCAACATAGCAAAACCCCGTCTCTACCAAAATACAAAAATTAGCCGAGCATGGTGGCGGACACCTATAATCCCAGCTACTCAGGAGGCTGAGGCAGGAGACTCACTTGAACCTGGGGGTGGGGAGGTTCCAGTGAGCGGGGATCGGGCCACTTTATTCCAGCCGGGGTGAAACACCAAAACTCTGTCTCAAAAAAAAAAAAAAAAAAGTAATACCGTATTCACACAAATACTCTCTTTATTCTCTTGAAGAACAAATAACAAAGGGATCTGTATATACTAGTGTAAGTGTTTCTTTGAGATTCACTCTCTTATTTCCTCATATAATGCAAGGGAAAGGCCATAGACTAATTTTTTATTAAAGTAAATACAAGTAATTTTTAATCTAGAGGTTCATTTCTGTAGCAGTAGAAATTCTTCCACATTAAATACAGGAAGGAAAAAAAATGCTTCAGAAGCACATTTGAAGAGAGCTATATTCAATTTCACAGGAAAGAGTCAACATCAAGTAACCCCTGGGTCCCTTCAATGTATTGCTCTAATTTATACATCAAAGTGAGAACAAGCTTGCTGAAACATAAGGCCTGAAGGAACAACTCAATGTTTCTAGCAGAATGTAGTTCAGCAGTTACACAGTCCATGAAATGCTCATTAACAAGCTAAGGCAATATGTACTGAGTATACAGGTTCACCTTTGCATATTAAGGAGCAATGTGTAATAACATTTATGGCTCTTGCTGTTCCACATGCAGAGAACACGGAAATTAGAGCCGGGCTGTATAAATGTCAAATGTATTTATGGTCATGCGTGCATACTGCTGTTTTAAAACAGTAGTCTTAATGGCCACAAATGTTTCATTCATATGCAGGTAGTTGCCAGCCACCTTTTTTCTTGAGCCACAGATTACTTCTGCTATAGATTTCCATCCTCCAACACAGATCTACCACCAACAGTTTTATGAAGCCATATGCCCTTCAGAAACATTGCAGTTTTGGTTTTCCCTTCATAATAATGTACATTATCTTAATGTTTCATAAAAATATTTCATTTAAAGGCAGCAAAGTAAGACATCAGGAAAAAAAGATGCAACTAACATCTAACTAAACGAGACCCTAAGCCCCAGAATTAAAATATGGTTTTCTGCTGTACTAGCAGCATGAGATCTCTTCACCATAAAATCTCCAAGCTCACAAGAAGGGAAGAGGGTGGAATATATATATATTTATTGACTCATTCCAAAGCATTCTTAAAGACCTTAAAACCAGAAAACAATGAAATTAACATGTCAGCTTTCCCGTCCACTTCTAGGAAGTCTTGTCTGACTGGCTTACCCTCACAGCCCTCCCTCACATATGCTTTAGAGTATAAACACGTATCTTTTAAAATTAATAGTTCTATTAGTATTTTTTTTCAGATTTGACTCATTCCAAAATTTATTGCATTTTAATGCAAACTAAGCATGCATATTATTGGTTTGGTTATAATGCAGTCTTTTTTTTTTTTTTTTTTTTTTTTTTTTGAGACGGAGTCTCGCTCTGTCACCTAGGATGGAGTGCAGTGGCGCAATCTCGGCTCAGTGCAAGCTCCGCCTCCCGGGTTCACGCCATTCTCCTGCCTCAGCCTCCCGAGTAGCTGGGACTACAGGCGCCCGCCACCATGCCCAGCTAATTTTTTGTATTTTTAGTAAAGACGGGGTTTCACCGTGTTAGCCAGGATGGTTTTGATCTCCTGACCTCATGATCCGCCCTCCTCGGCCTCCCAAAGTGCTGGGATTACAGGCGTGAGCCACTGTGCCTGGCCAATATAATGCAGTCTTGAGATAATCTGATAAATTATTTATTTATTTTAATTTTAATTTTTTAATTAATTTATTTGGTTTTTTTTTTGAGACAGGGTCTCTCTGTTGCTCAGGCTGGAGTGCTGTGGTGCCATCATGGCTCACTGCAGCCTCCACATCCCAGGCTCAAGCAATTTTCCCACCTCAGCCTTCTGAGTAGCTGGGACTACAGGGATGCACCACCACATCCAGCTAATTTTTTTAATTTTTGGCAGAGATGAGGTCTCATTATGTTGCCCATACTGGTCTCCAACTCCTGGGCTCAAGTGATCCTCCCACCTTGGCCTTCCAAAGTGCTGGGATTGCAGGTGTGAGCCACCACACCTAGCCATTGATTAATTACTTAAAAATCAAAGCAATATGCTATTACAGAACCAGACCTTATAGGCAACAAATTACCCATGTCACATACTTTTTGAAGTACATTATTGGGTATAGATATTCCACATTAACCAAAAGTACTTTATTAGAAAGATAGGAAATTGAAAAAATGGAGATGGAATTTTGGGATCCCCTAAGCAATTCAATAATTTCTCAAAACAAACTTAACTCATTAGTAATAAAACCTACAGTTTTCCATTATTTTCATTATTTTATTATTTCTATTATTTCTAAATAAACTAATTTACATAATGCATGTATTCAAGCCAAGCTGAACAGCTAGCGCATTTCTTACCAAGTAGTGTGTGCTCTTAAATGCATATTGAATAAGACACATTTATGCATTTTCTATTTTTATTTTACACATTTAATCGTTTATCTGTGAGGTAAATCACATTTTAATTTTTTGCAAAATTAAACAAGAGGCTTTTACCCAATAGCATTTTGGTCTACCTGTACTTTCTGAGAGAAGAAATAGCTTTGTAGTCTTGATACATATTGTCAGGTACTTTAACATGATATTTCATAACAGTTTCAAAACACACTGTTGGAATGGAATAAGCTAAAAGGGGGCAGGAGTGATATGCCATGATATTTTTCATGTAATACAAAGTCATGCCTATACCATCCATCATATGAACTATGTAGTAAAGTTGATGACTTGCAGAATGGAATGGCACCATTTTCTAACTTTTCTTTCTTTCTTTTTTTTTTTTTTTTGAGACGGAGTCTCTCTCTGTCACTCCGGTTGGAGTGCAGTGGCGTGATCTTGGCTCACTGCAACCTCCGCCTCCTGGGTTCAAGCAGTTCTCTGCCTCAGCCTCCCCAGTATCTGGGATTACAGGCACCTACAACCACGCCTGGCTAATTTTTGTATTTTTAGTAGAGGTGGGGTTTCACCATCTTGGCCAGGCTGGTCTTGAACTCCTGACCTCGTGATCCACCCGCCTCGGCCTCTGAAAGTGCTGGGATTACAGGCGTGCGCCACCGCGCCTGGCCACCATTTTCTAACTTTTCTAAGATGTGAAGGTAAACAAAGAGATAAGTATGGTGAAAATGCAGACTCAAAATAATTAGAAATTCACTTTTGATGAAGTAATTCAAATGCTAATTGTCGAATTCATATTTTACACTTTTGATCATTAGCCTTGTATTTTTATTGTGACATCATAGTGAAAGAGTGATGCCTTTTAGATTCATGAAGAAAGCAGACCCATACATAGGTGGAATCTAATATCTTGGTGCGGAAAACAGCATGTCTTTCACAAAGCGACAATTACAACATGACTGCAATAATAGTTGACAATACACTTTTTTGAACATGTTTAGTCTTCTCAGGCATAAATGATTTAGACTGAACAAAATTAATAGCATAGGGTTCTCCAAAAACACTTATCTATAGTGTATGCACTATGGATTTTGACATGTTTTAATCATAAAGTCTTTTCTACTAATAATAATTATTTTAGAGGTCTGGCAGATATTCATGCAGTGGCTTCCTTTTTCTGGTTTAGGCAATTATTAAATTATCTGACTATGTTTTATTCTCTTAATAGTATAAGTATGTAGCTGAGATAAACAAACATATCTATTATTTTTATGAAAATTAATTATGAGTTATGTATTTTTAAATTTTAGTAGCATGATCATTCATTTTAATCATAGCTTCTAAAATTTGTTTTGTTTTGTTTTGTTTTTTGTCTTTTTTCTTTTTTTTTTTTGAGACAGAGTCTTGCTCTGTCACCCAGGCTGGAGTGCAGTGGCGTGATCTTGGTTCACTGCAACCTCTGCCTCTTGGGTTCAAGCGAGTCTCCAGCCTCAGCCTCCCAAGTAGCTGGGATTACAGGCGTCCGCCACCATGCCCAGCTAATTTTGTATTTTTAGTAGAGATGGGGTTTCACCAGGTTGGCCAGGCTGGTCTCGAACTCCTGACCTCAGGTGATCCACCCACCTCGGCCTCCCAAAATGCTGGGATTACAGGCGTGAGCCACCACACCCCAGCCTAAAATTGTTTTTAATCCAATCTGAGAATTAGCCCAGTTACTCCCATTGAGTAATTTAGGTATTTGTAAACATATTATGTTGAGTCACTAGGGTGTCTTGTGCCATCAGTGCACACTTGTCCTCATCTAATATGTGTGTACTCTGTCACATAATGCTTCTCCTATTTCTTGGACCGTATTAGCAATAATTGAATAGTTGAAGCAAAATTTTTTAAATGTAAACAAAGACGATATCAAGTTTTTCAATTTTTATTGATTTTACTTTATTTATTTATTTATTTATTTTTTGAGATGGAGTCTCTCTCTGTTGCCAGGCTGGAGTACAGTGGCGCGATCTCGGCTCACTGCAACCTCCACCTTCTGGGTTCAAGCGATTCTCCTGCCTCGGCCTCCCGAGTAGCTGGGACTACAGGCGTGCACCACCATGCCTAGCTAATTTTTGTATTTTTAGTAGAGATGGGGTTTCACCATGTTGAGTGACAGAGCGAGACTCCCTTTCAAAGAAAAAAGCAGTCATTTCTGTTTTTTTTTTTTTTTTTTTTTTTTTTGAAACGGAGTCTCACTCTTGTTGCCGAGGCTGGAGAGCAGTGGCACGATCTCAGCTAACTGCAACCTCCACTTCCCGGGTTCAAGCTTCTCCTTCCTCAGCTTCCCGAGTAGCTGGCATTACAGGTGTCTGCCACCACGCCCGGCTAATTTTTGCATTTTTAGTAGAGATGGGGTTTTGGCATGTTGGCCAGGCTGGTCTCGAACTCCTGACCTCAGGTGATCCACCCACCTCAGCGTCCAAAGTGCTGGAATTACAGGTGTGAGTCACTGTGCCCAGCCGCAGTCACCTCTTGAAAAACCAAATCCAACCACAATGTTAACCACAACATTATTCCTATCCCTGAAATAAATATAATGAAACCATTTGGGAAACAAGTTTTGAAATTATTGAGCCATGAACTGGTTGGTGTTTTCATGACCAGTTTCTAAATGGCTTCTATGATAAGTCTTTAGTTCATAATGTGTGTCTCTTTCTGTCATACTTAACATGCCTATTATGTTTATGAAACTTACTAGAAATTCCTCTACAAAGAAAAGAAAAAAATAAAAGAATCAATGGATGTCACATTAAATAGTGGTATAGTGAGAATGAAGGCCAAGTGATATTCTTGAGTATTTAATGTTTACCTTTAAGAAAATCGTAATCTGGGCCAGGAGCAGGCAGTGGCTCACACCTGTAATCCCAGCACTTTGGTAGGCCGAGGCGAGTGGATCACCTGAGGTCGGGAGTTTGAGACCCGCCTGGCCAACATGGTGAAACCTTGTCTCTACTAAAATTGCAAAACTTATCTGGGAGTGGTGGCGGGCACCTGTAATTCCAGCTACTCGGGAGGCTGAGGCAGGAGAGTTGCTTGAACCTGGGAGGTGGAGGTTCCAGTGAGCTGAGATCATGCCACTGCACTCCAGCCTGGGCGACAGAGCGACACTCCATCTCAATAAATAAATTTAAATAAATACATACATACATAAAAGAAAATCATAATCTGAATGTATTGCCCTCCATCTACCCTTTGCTTTAACCATTTACCCTATGCTTTAACTACGGCAACTATGGTTTCTGGAGCATGAACACTGTCCTGTATCACATTTTGGGGAAAGTTTATTCCTCACCTGAAATTCCTGTCCCAATCCTCACCGACTGCATGTTGGCCTATGTAAACTTTTTCTGTAATGCCAACCAATTTTCTCTACCAAGTTGTCTTTGATTTTCTCCGCCTAGACAAATACTACTTCCCTTCTCTAACTCACCACAGCATGTTCTTATTACTACTCGGTTCATCACAATCTAGTGATTTTTGTATATATTAGAAGACTGTAAGTTTCTTGTGGGCAGTAACCATACAATTTATCATTGTCACACCACCTACTCAACCTGTAAGTGTAGTTTCTCAGAGGTCAGTACTAGGCCACCATCTATTTTTTTTCTAAGACCTTTCTCTTGATGGTATCATATCCTATGGTATTAAATACCATTTCTATGCATATGACTCTCCTTTATCTCCAAACTTGTGCCTCTAACTGCCTACACTGACATAAGTCACAGGTATCTTAAATTTTAACAGCTTTTCTGCTGCACCAAACCTAGTTCCTTCTTCATCATCTCTATTTCATTAAATGGTACTAATACTATCCCAGTTTCTCTCCTTATTTCTTCTACTCCAACCTAGATTCAATCCCTCACCAGACTCTATTTATTCCGCCTCCAAACTCCGTCATACTCATCAACTTCTCTCCATCTTTACTGATATCACACTAAATCAGGCCGTTGGCCATCCACCACACACTCTTGTATCAGTATCCTAGAGTCTCGCAAACTTTCATTCTCACATCTCATCAATCACATTCTTCTCAGAATAGATAGAATGATATTCAAAACATAAATCAAATAATAATGTCTTTCCAATCCATTTAGAATAAAACTCAAATCTTTACAATGACCTACAATATCCTGCCTGATTTGACTCTTTTCTATGTCATTCCACTTTCCTCCTTGCTTACTATATATTCCAGGCACACTGGTCTCCATTTTTAATTTTTATCAAATAAGGAAAGTGCTGTCCTGCCTCTGTGTCTTTGCCCTTGCTCTGTTTTCTGCCTAGGACACTGCCACACCCACCATACTTCTCATACTTCAAGTTGCAGCTTAAAAGTCATTTCCTTAGAGATGCTGTCTATAACGCTACTATCTATTAAGTCAGTTCTGTTGTGCTACCTTATTCTTCTTTTCCTCTATTTTATGTGTCACATATTATAATTAAGATATACTTCAGTGGTTACAACTCAGGTGCCACGGGAGCCAAGGCAGGTGAAATAAATGGGTAAAATAGGCCTAGTACAAGCCAGGTGTGGTGGCTCACACTTACAGTCCCAGCACTTTGGGAGGCTGAGGCGGGCGGATCACCTGAAATTGGAGTTGGAGACCAGCCTGACCAACAGAGAGAAACCCCGTCTCTACTAAAAATACAAAATTAGCTGGACGTGGTGGTGCATACCTGAAATCCCAGCTACTCAGGAGGCTGAAACAGGAGAATCGCTTGAACCTGGGAGACGGAGGTTGCAGTGAGGCGAGATCGCACCACTGCACCCCAGCCTGGGCAACAAGAGCAAAACTCCATTTCAAAAAAAAAATAGGCCGAGTATAATACCGCAAGAGGCGCGACTGGCACTGGTGATGACATTCTGGATCTAAAATTGGCAATAGCTATTTAGTCCCAGGCCATTTGGGAGTAGGGCCTATGTTGAAAGCATCCCAAGGTTTTCAAGACAAACAGGGAATCTGAATGTTAATTAATGTAAATATTCCATATTTTTTCATGTTGTAAAACAATTAATATATTTAAACTAAAATGCAGACCAAACAAAACATGTCTGCTGAACATTTCTGTCCCTGGGAGTCCAATTTGTGATCTCTGATTTATTTATGCATTTGTTTGTTTGTTGCTTATCTTTCCTACTAAATTGTGAGCTCCATGTGGGTTAGGGAACATGTCTGTCTCGCTCATCACTGTATTTCTACTGCCTAAGGAATGTCTGGCACATAGTATGAACTCAACATTTGTTGCATGAATGGATGAATAGATTTAAATTTTATGCACCTACTGTTTCGTCATGCTTTCTGATTGAAAGAATAACAAATGCAATTTAATATTGAATTATTAGAAAATAATAGTATAGGAGAGGAAGGCAACATTTAGTTCTATAATCCATTAAGGAAAGTTCCAATCAAATATGAAAACATATTAACATGATAATGCTTATAAATATAATATCTTCAACATTAGTGATATTATATCCTTTTAGTCAAAACAGTGGCATTAAAAAATTACAATGGTAATGCATGCAATAAAGTTATTCATATTGATTATATGTATTTTAAATTCCTACAAAGGTCTCAAAAATTTGACATTGCCGCAGGCATACTCTTCCATATCCAAACACAAATGGGAGGGTTTTGTTTGTCATTGTTACACAAGGTCTAACTAAAAGTAATGAGACTGGTTTTGATGACTTAGTTTTGATGACTTAGTTATTATCTGTCTCATTGCTTCATAGGTACATTATGTAACAGTAGACAATAGTAGTTATTGTGAGCTCCTTATATGGAACTTTCTTGAAGTGAACTAAATTATTTTTGACCTCATGATAAATGTTTGCCCTTTTAAGGATGTTACTAATATTTATAGGACATTTGCTAGTCTTTTTTTGTTTGTTTGTTTGTTTGTTTTATTTTACTTTAAGTTCTAGGGCACATGTGCACAATGTACAGGTTTGTTACATATATATACACGTGCCATGTTGGTGTGCTGCACTCGTTAACTCGTCATTTACATTAGGTATATCTCCTAATGCTATTCCTTCCCCCTCCCTCCACCCCCCTACATTTGCTAGTCTTTTAAAAGTAAACTTGAGGCTGGGTGCGGTGTCTCACGCCTGTAATCCCAGCACTTTGGGAGGCCGAGGCAGGTGGATCACCTGAGGTCAGGAGTTCAAGACCAGTATGGCCAACATGGTGAAACCTCGTCTCTACTAAAAATACAAAAATCAGCCGGTTGTGGTTGCATGCGCCTGTAATCCCAGCTACTCGGGAGGCTGAGGCAGAAGAATTGCTTGAACCCAGGAGGTGGAGGTTGCAGTAAACCAAGATTGCACCATTGCACTCCAGCCTGGGTGACAAGAATGAAACTCTGTCTCAAAAAAAATAAAATAAAATAAAATAAGATTATAAACTGCGTTTTCTGATTAGTTCAAGACAGCACCAAAGTAATCCTTAACAATTGAAGAGGAATTGTTGCTTTCTAAGCACATATGCATTTATGTTCTCCTACTGTTTAATACATCATGACAGTCACAAATGTTTTGATTAAACATTGAAAATATAAAAATGTTCTCTCGCCGGGAGTGGTGGCTCACACCTGTAATCCCAGCACTTTGGGAGGCTGAGGCAGGTGGATCACCTGAGGTTAGGAGTTCGAAACCAGCCTGAACAACATGGAGAAACCCTGTCTCTACTAAAAATACAAAATTAGCCGGTGTGGTGGCGCATGCCTGTAATCCCAGCTACTCCAGAGGCCGAGGCAGGTGAATCGCTTTAACCTGGGAAGCAGAGGTTGCAGTGAGCTGAGATCATGCCATTGCACTCCAGTCTGGGCAACAAGAGCAAAACTCTGTCTCAAAACATAAAAAATAAAAAATAAAAAAATAAAATAAATTTTTAAAAAATCTCTTTTTTGATTTAAAATAAATTTTTTACCAGATTGAAGATATGTGGGGAGTGTGTGTGTGTGTGTGTGTGTGTTTGTGTGTATTAGATTGGGTTTTGAGGGGAAAAAATTTAAAGTATGGGAGAATCTAATTTTAAAAATAATAGATGTTCTCGGAGGAATATGTATTTCTTACCTTTGTTTGAAATATGTTAAAAAAAAGTTTCATTGCCAATGATGTCAGTATTTCACCAATGGAAGCTGATTTTTGTTGCCTAAAAGCATGATTTTTATTAAATTCACTGTTTGATTCAGTTGTAATTCAAGACAAGTCTTTCCTTTTTCATTTTAATCTTTCTTAATGAGCATATCTAGTGCAGAAATGTTCATAAGTGTTTGAAAACTCATCCTATGTAAATAATGAAAATGATTTTAGGATAGTATGAAAAAGAGATATGAATCTAATTATTACTACTAGTAAACATATATGTTTTATCCAGTGTATTCATTGCCAAGCCCCTATGTATATTGTTAAAATGTATAGTTATTAAATTATATGTTATAAATATTAATAGGTGCTGTAATATGCCATGTCATTTATTGGTGTTTTCATTTTCCTCTAATATAGATGTTAATAATGAGTGCTTTCCGTACCAGCCAAAAATTTGAATACCCCAATTCCTGGATTCATTTGCTTTATTCCCTCCACTGTTAAATTAGATTGATTATAGTATTTGGTTATAATTATGCTGCAATTGTATTTTGAGAATTGAAACAGCAGTCTTAAATCCTTTTTGAAATTCGTCAGGGTTTAAATAAATAATTTAAGTATCACATCAGAAGCAGCCACATAGTTATCTTTCCCCCAACTTTTTTTTTTTTTTTTTTTTTGAGACGGAGTCTCGCCCTGCCGCCCTGGCTGGAGTGCAGTGGCCTGATCTCAGCTCACTGTAACCTCTGCCTCCCAGGTTCAGGGGATTCTCCTGCCTCAGCCTCCCAAGTAGCTGGGACTACAGGTGCGTGCCACCAAGCCGGGCTAACTGTTTTGTATTTTCAGTAGAGACGGGGTTTCACCATGTTAGCCAGCATGATCTCGATCTCCTGACCTCATGATCCGCCCACCTCAGCCTCCCAAAGTGCTGTGATTACAGGCATAAGCCACCACACCCAGCCTTACCCTTCCCCCTTTCTAAGAGTCACGTAACTCTACCCAAACCTAAAATATCAATTTAATGCAAAGCTATTGGTTTTATGTTACTGTTATGGTGATTATTGAATAAGTTAGACTATGGTTGAAGTGGGGAGCTAGTTATTACAAAAGAGTAAATAGCCAAAAGAGTAATTTTGTCTCAGAAGCAGACATTTTGATTAGAATTAGCTTGATTCTCTATTTGGTATGTGAAGATTTGTAATTATATATGTAAAATTTCTATTCTTTTAATTCTTTCACCAATGGATGCAAGTAAGGTGCTACAGTTAATTATAATGAATGTGGAAGCAATTTGAAATACTATTAAATGCTTTACAAACGTAAAACAGTCTTCTGATGGGAGTATGCACTAAGTGGTATTTACTGAAAGAGAAAATAAATAATTGATCTTACATCTCTAAACTCACTCTCCTTGGATTTCAGTCAGTATGGAATACACCTGCTGAAAAATAATGTTCTAGGAATTGTGCCTTGGACAGAAAAGAAAGACATAAATAACTAAAAAAAAAAATAGGACTCTTGCCTGCAATCTCTCAGCATTAGCCTTTTTTTTTTTTTTCTGGAGACTGAGTCTGCCTGTTGTTGCCCAGGCTGAAGTCCAATGACGCGATCTCGGCTCACGGCAACCTCTGCCTCCCGGGTTCAAGTGATTCTCTTGCTTCAGCCTCCAGAGTAGCTGGGATTACAGGTGTGTGCCACCACGCCTGGCTAATTTTGGTAATTTTAGTAGAGACGGGGGTTTCACCATGTAGGCCAGGTTGGTCTCAAACTCCTGACCTCAGGTGATCTGCCTGCCTCGGCCTCCCAAAGTGCTGGGATTACAGGTGTGAGCCACCACACCTGGCCTCAGCATTAGTTTTATAAGATGATTCCTGTTTAATCAGAAAATAATTTTTTACAAATTAAAAAAAATAAATGAACAAAAGGCAGATTATGTGTCAAAATTGATTCATTTCACATTTTCTATTACAATAATTTCCTATTAATAGAAGAGGTTTTCTCAGGTGATATAATTAATATTATAGCAGCATAATGTTCTGGACATACCTAGGAATGCAAACATATACAGGACATTATAATTATTATAATTTTCATTGTTGAAATGGATGTTTGCCATATATATCAAGAAAATAAATAAATAAATAACAATTAAGAATTCTTATTTTTATTCAGTTTTCACCTGGAAATGAATACCATAAATAGTGTATATTTCTAATTAATGTCCTTAACATTGTAGGGGAGGGGAAAAAAGTCTTTTCCTAGGCCAGGCATGGTGGCTCACGCCTGTAATCCCAGCACTTTGGGAGGCCGAGGCAGGCGGATCACGAGGTCAGGAGTTCAAGACCGGCCTGACCAACATGGAGAAGCCCCTGTCTCTACTAAAAATACAAAATTAGCCAGGCATGGTGGTGCACACCTGTAATACCAACTATTCAGGAGGCTGAGGCAGGAGAATCGCTTGAACCCGGGAGGCAGAGGTTGCAGTGAGCCAAGATCGTGCCATTGCACTACAGCCTGGGCAACAGAGCGAGATTCCGTCCCCCACCTCCGTGCCAAAAAAAAGTCTCCTTCTACCCATTTTAGGTTTATTGCCTGTGGCCCCGTAAACCAAACTGACATAAGACTAATTAAAAACTGAAAAGCATACAAATTTATTTAGTATAAGTTTTATAGGACAAGGGAGACTTCATGAGGAAATGAAATCCAAAGAAGCGGTTAAGCCTGAGTGTTTTTAAACTAGGCTTGAGGAAAGGTGGAATGTTGTAGAAAAATGCTATATGACCAAAAAGGTATGCGCTAAGGCTAGTAAAATGAGGGAAACTTAGAAAGACCTGTTTTCTCAGATTCCTGTAGGCATCCCTCCCTTCTCTTAAGAGAGAGGATACTTCTTTCCTTCAGGGGTAGGGAGGGCTCACATAAGGATCTCATGAATAGCTCCATGGGAGACAGAAAGGTCAGAGAGTTCTTTCTGTACCTGTCTTTTTTCAAAGTTCTTCCACATAAAATATTAAATATGCCAGGATGCCGTATTTGGGGGTAGTGTGTTTTTAACCCCAACAACATCATTCTGTAAGATAGTTTGTACTTTTCGTGAGTAAATGGCTTATACGCGCACACACACACGCACACACACACGCACACACACACACATTTCCAAATTTAGGATCTGATTTTCTTATTGTAATATAAATCCCTATATATGTATGTTTAAAATATCAGCAGTATATGCACATGTAAAATACATGTAATATATGCACATATGTAACATTAGGACAATCAGAACTACATTTTTAATATTGGTAATCTATTATTCATTAAACAAAAATTTGGCACATATTGACAAAATTCTTGCTTTCTGTTATTATTGTAAAGCATTTCACTTATTTACTCCTATATTTTCATTTCTTACAAAAATTCCTTGACTAGCCATCTAGTCTAACCATGTTTTAGCATGTTTCTACTAGATCAGTAGAAAAACTGTTAGCAGTTGACATATTTAAAAAAAATTTATTATTGAGGCCGGGCACGGTGGCTCATGCCTGTAATTATGCCAGCACTTTGGGAGGCCGAGGTGGGCAGATCACCTGAGGTCAGGAGTTCGAGACCAGCCTGACCAACATGGAGAAACCCCGTCTCTACTAAAAATACAAAATTAGCCTGGCGTGGTGGCACATTTTGGGTAGTTCCAGCTACTCAGGAGGCTGAGGCAGGAGAATCGCTTGAACCAGGGAGGCAGAGGTTGTGGTGAGCCGAGATCGCGCCATTGCACTCCAGCCTGGGCAACAAGAGTGAAATTCTGTCTCAAAAAAAAAAAAAAAAATCTATTATTGAATCAGTATTAATATTATTAAAGAAAAAAGTAGGTCTTTAAATTTTTCTTGGGATACTTAATTTTATATCTGTATCACATTAATTGCAATTGCAAGCACATTGCTTTGTGATAAGAATATATAATTTTATGTTAATGGAACCCATTTTATATGATTATTGTTTGATATACTCGACATTCTTTTTATGGTACAGTAGGTACAACGACCTAGAAAAAGAATATTAACTCATTTTTTGCACAGATACCCTGCTACTACTTGAAAAGAATATCCATGGAAATATGTAAAAAAAAAAAACAAACCCATATACACCTTCTCATTTTAGGTGTTTGTTGGAATGCAACTTCCTGAGAAAATTTCAGTTATGGGTACAAAACACATTACCACTTAACAGGATGCCCTCATAATATTAAGGACAATATATTCTGAATCATGATATATACTTGAATGTACATTACTAAATTATTGCCTGAACAAGATGGATTTCTAATGTCTTAGATTCCACCATTTAAAAAACGAATAGTTTTATTCTATTAACTGTGATTGATATTTATTGAGCTTAAAGATATGTACAGTGTTGATTTTACCTTTCAAAGTCCTAAAGTGAGGACATTTTTTATGGGTTTGAATTTTTATAGATTTGAATTTTAAATCAAGAGATAGAAAAAGAAAATAAATGTTAAGGAGGATTTACTTACGTGAAACACAGCAAGAGTTATAAACTTTCCCTTGAGTCAGGTGAGGAAATAACTTAATTTTGTTCCCGGACCAAACTGAGGGTCGGGCTGCCATTTCTCGCAGCCCAATAAGGAGATGCAGATGAACTGGGAAGGAAGAGAGTTTTATTTCTGCAACCGGTTACAGGGAGAAGGCGTGAAATTTATCTCCACACCAACTCAAAATTACAAAGTTTTCCAGAGCTTATATACCTTCTAAGCTATATGTCTACATGTAAGTGTGCATCCATTTAAAGACATAAGTGATTAACTTCTTTTGATCTATAAGTAAGGTCTGAGTCCTGAAGATCTTCCTCTAGAGCCTCAGTACATTTACTTAATCCAAATGGGTCCAGGTGCTAGGGTAATTACCCTTATCTTGTCTCCTGCTAAATCACGGAGGTTTGGGGAGTTCCTGGAGGCCTGGGGAGTTTCTTCAGACCCCCAATAAAATCCTAAATGGGCCTTGTTAAGAATTCCTTTGTTATTTTGTCATGTTTTAAGGCCTAGGAAAGGCCTAGGCAAAACTCTTGGTGGGCTTTTGTTACATTCCAGCCTTTGTATAAGGGCACTGGCTTTTTTAGCTTTTAATATTTAACTTGTGGCCGGGCGTAGTGGCTCACGCCTATAATCCCAGCACTTTGGGAGGCCGAGGTGGGAGGATCACCTGAGGTCAGGCGTTCGAGACCAGCCTGGCCAACATGGTGAAACACCATCTCTACTAAAAATACAAAAAAAAAAAAAAAATTAGCTGGGTGTGGTGGTGGGGGCCTGTAATCCTAGCTACTCGGGAGGCTGAGGCAGGAGAATCACTTGAACCCGGGAGGCAGAGGTTGCAGTGAGCCAAGATTGCGCTATTGCACTGCAGCCTGGGCAACAAGAGCAAAACTCTGTCTCAAAAAAAAAAAAAAAAAAAAAAAGGCCAGGCGCAGTGGCTCACGCTTGTAATCCCAGCACTTTGGTGAGGCCGAGGCAGTTGGATCAAGAGGTCAAGAGATCAAGACCATTCTGGCCAACATGGTGAAACCTCGTCTCTACTAAAAATACAAAAATTAGCTGGGCGTGGTGGTGTGTGCCTGTAGTCTCAGCTACTTGGGAGGCTGAGGCAGGAGAATCGCTTGAACCCAGGAGGCAGAGGTTGCAGTGAGCCGAGATCATGCCACTGCACTCCAGCCTGGGCGACAGAGTGAAACTCCGTCTCAAAAGAAAAAAAGAAATTATATATATATATATATATATGTATGTGTATATATATATGTGTGTGTGTATATATATATATATATGTATGTATATGTATATGGTTAACTTAACTGCTTAGTCAGTACTGAAACAGTTGTTATGGAAGCCTGCGTTATTGAGACCTGGCCTGCCACAGTATGACATGAGATAATTTTTCTTTAATTTTCAGCATCATTCACAGTTTGTTCTAATCTAAATAATTAACAGAAAAATAAACTCTATTGGATTAACAAGAATTCAAATCCTTTTCAATTAATAATTTTAAATTCTGACATTTCTTAATATTTAAAAATGCCATCAAGGAAGTACATGTTTAGAAGCAAAACAACACAAAATTCAATATTCATGACTAGTCTTTTTAAGAGTTTCTTAAGTGGAAAAGTGCATTTTGAAATTTTAAATTTCATGTAAAATAATTTTATAATTAATGACATTGCACATTCATTTATATATGAAGAGAATATAATCACATCAAGTAGATTTTAGACTTTAAAAATGTGGTAATTAGCTTACAAAAATGTCTAATGCCATTATGCTAACTAGTTCTGACATCCTTTATGAATCGTGAATGATAATTTATATTTTGCTATTATCAAGTCTGAATGCTTTGTTCACATTAGTCTGGATAAAAATTCAGGTACTTTTAGGAAATTATTTTGAAACTTTTCACAGATACCCGGAATCATAAGCAACTGTGGCTTTTTGCTGTTTATTTTTTTTCTTTGTTTCTTTGAGACGGAGTTTACTCTTGTTGCCCAGGCTGGAGTGCAATGGGACAACCTCGGCTCACCACAACCTCTACCTCCTGGGTTCAAGAGATTCTCCTGCCTCAGCCTCCCGAGTAGCTGGGATTGCAGGAGCCTGCTACCACGCCGGGCTAATTTTGTATTTTTAGTAGAGTTGGGGTTTCTCCATGTTGGTCAGGTTGGTCTTGAACTCCCCACCTCAGGTGATCACCCCGCCTCGGCCTTCCAAAGTGCTGTGATTACAGGCGTGAGCCACCGCTCCCGGCCAAATGTTTTATTGTTTATGAGAAACCACATATCTTAGAATACAAGAACAATACAAATGGACTGTGCATAGAGATGGACAGACTATTTCAAGAGGGAAACAATACACATGTATTCTGGAAATGGATTGTAAACCAAAAAGTATCTGAGACAGGTCTCAATCAATTTAGAAAGTTTATCTTGCCAAGGTTAAGGATGCACCCATGATATAGCCTCAGGAGGTCCTATGCCATGTGCCCAAAGTGGTAGGGGTACAGCTTGGTTTTATACATTTTAGGGAGACATGAGCCTTCTATCAATATATGTAAGATGTACATTGGATCAGTCCGGAAAGGTGGGACAACTTGAAGTGGGGAGGGGACTTTCAGGTCATAGGTAGATAAGAGACAAACAATTGCATTCTTTTGAGTTTCTGATTAGCGTTTCACGGAATGCACAATTTACAGGAATAATCATTTATGCCTAAGTCTAGGTTAGTGAAAGAATAGGGTAAAGGAAGCAATCAGATATGCATTTGTCTTACATGAGCAGAGGGATGACTTTGAGTTCTGCCTATCCTTTGTCTACGAGGAATTTCCTTGTGGGCAAATTGTGAGGGAGGTATGTAGTTTTTTTTTTGTTTGTTTGTTTTTTTAATTTTTGTAACTATCATATTTAGGAATAGAATGGGAGGCAGGTTTGCCTGATGCAGTTCCCAACTTGACATTTCTTTTTAGCTTAGGGATTTTGGGGTCCCAAGATTTCTTTTCCTTTCACAGAATGATGTTTTCTTCTTAATGAAACTAATTACTTTGACAATATGTTTTACAAAAGAAGCAGAAAAAAAAAAAAAAAAAAAAAACACGAGAGTATGTTTAGTTGCCAGAAAGGTGTTACCGAAAAAGAGTCTCGATCCAGACCTCAAAAGAGGGTTCTTGGATCTTGTGCAAGAAAAAATTTGGGGTGAGTCCATAGAGTAAAGTGAAAGCACGTTTATTAGGAGAGTAAAGGAATACAAAAATGGCTACTCCATAGACATTTTTATGGTAATTTCTTGATTATATGCTAAACAAATGGTGGGTTATTCATGTGTCTTCTTTTTCGACCATATAGGGTCGATTCCTGTGTTACCACGTATTTGTTAACTGTCATGGCACTGGGGGGAATGTAGCAGTGAGGACAACCAGAGGTCACTCTTGTTGCCATCTTGGTTTTGGTGGGTTTTAGCTGACTTCTTTACTGCAGCCTGCTTTATCAGCAAGGTCTTTATGACCTGTATTTTGTGCCCACTTCCTATCTCATCCTGTGTCTTAGAATGCCTTAACCGTCTGGGAGTGCAGCCCAGTAGGACTCAGTCTTATTTTACCCAGCCCCTATTCAAGATGGAGTTGCTCAGGTTCAAATGCCTCTGACAACAGTAAGGACTATTTCTAGATATTACAAATAAATATATATATTTGGAAATAAAAATAAGGTCCTAGAGAGAGAGTGTTTTCATTGTATTAAAAATGGTAGTCTGTTGGATTTTGGTTCCCCATTTTACTATGAACTAATGAAACAGCAGCTTTAATGCATTTTATACTGGAATCGTGTTATTCGTCTTCTCTGAGTTCAGAGTTTTTTATCCTACCTTCTGTTCCTCTCTTCAATATCTCTTAACTAAAAGGGCAAATAGCATCATTCATTGTCTCATCACATCCATTTTGTCACAATGATAGTGTAATGAAGTCCATTATTTCTAAGAAATGAATATCCCATCCAGGAATGAATAATTTCTTCAAGTATAGTAACAGCACTCTTTATTGTATAGGCCATGATGATTTTGTACAGTAAAAGATTCTATGTGGTAGGCATGATTTCTTTTTTTGGTGAGAGGAAGGAAGGTACTACATTTCATTAATATTCTGTTTTATTATTCCAATAAGAGTGATAAAATATGTCCCTCAAGTGCTGGTGCAAGAATAGGGTTTATGTTTCATTATAAATATTATTGTGAACACTGCCCAAGGAAATTATTATATGTCTTCTTGGAGAGAGTATAATATGCTAATAAAAATCAAGCTGTACAGTACCCTGTAGCTCTGACTTTAGTCCTGTGATCATTATGTACATAGATGTGTGTGTGTGTTTGTGTGTGTGTGTGTGTGTGTGTGTATGGTGGAATACATGAAGTCAATTGGAGGATCAGCCTTTTGTGTATAATTGGAATGAAAATTATTATCTTGGTGAAGAAAATCTGAGCTGCCAATCTTTGATAATGAGAAAGTAATAGCAGAGTCGAGAACACACATACTGTAATTTAAAGATGACATATGCAAAAAAAAGTCATTATCTCTAAACAAAAATATTTGGGAGAGAGTGATAGATTGCTCACTTGTAATTATTCAGTCAATAATTGGTTTTCATTTGCAAATTACAAGCACATGGCAAGGAAGTCTTATGTGTTCAAATTAAGACACTGGAATACTAATTAGTCCCATATTAGCTGTTAAGCACTATTCATTAGCAAAGCAAAGAAATAAAAGTCAAACATCTTGTTGAAATTGTAGGTGACTTCTGAGCAAAGATTTGAAAGACTTGAGGGAGTAATCATGTGGCTATTTGGGGGAAGCTTATTCCAAACAGAAGGAACAAAAATACAAAGGCACTAGATGTATGTGTGACGTAGACAGCAAGAATACCAGAATCTCTGGAGTCCGAGGAACAAAGGGAAGAGGAATAGGAGATAAGGTCAGAGAGATAACAGGGGATCAGATCTTGTAGAGTAGGAGTCAGCAAACTGCACTTCTTTTTAGATACCTCAGGAGATAAGGATAATTTTTACATGTATTATTAAATGGTTAAAAAATAAGCCCAAGAAAAATGCTACTTCACATGTGAAAATCTTGTTGAATTCAAATTTTAGTTCCGTAAATAAAGGTTTATTGGAATCTAGCCATGCTCATTCTTTTTCATACTGCCTGTGGCTGCTTTCATCCCACAGGGGTATAACTGAGTTGTTGCAAAAGACATGATGGGGCCCCATGAAGCCTGAAATATTTGCTATCTGTTCAATTACAGAAGCTGCCTACTGACCCCTGTTGTAGATAGAGCCTTGCAGGGCATTTTAAGAGCTTTAACTTTTAATCAGAGTGCGACGGGAAACCCTTTGGTAGGTGCTGAGCAGAGGAATTATATGAGCTAGTTTTCTCTTTAAACAGGATCACTTTATCTACTATCTGCTATGATAATAAATTTGGGAAGGGGTAGGAAGTGGATATTTTCATTTTCCCTAAAAATTTTTACCTTCACAATAATAAATCAAATCTAATAGGCCTGCAGGTTTTCTCTACTCGTCATTTTTGTTTCTTTTTTCTTTTTTTTTTTTTTTCTTGAGACAGAATCTCATATTGTTGCCCACGCTGGAGTGCAGTGGCTATTCAAAGGACCAATCATGGCTCACTGCAGCCTCAAACTCCTGGCCTTGAGGGATCCTTCCACCTTAGCCTTCCAAGTAGCTGGGACTACAGGCACACTCCACTATGCCCAGTTAGTCTTCTTATACTACAAGCAAATATATACATAGACAGCAGTGTATACATATACACACATACCATTAGTATGCATATTAAGTATTGTTATAAAATAAACTTGGTTGATTTCTGTTAACCTATAGAATAATGGAAACATAGTCTTTTTGTCTCTTAAAAAAGTCATCTTGGAGAGCTTACAATTTAAGTTGAAGAATGTCTGCTGTAGCAAAGCTCAACTTCAAGCAGCTTTAATGGTTGCCAGGTACTATGTTGTCCTTAGTTCTAGCAGGCAATGAAGCATATAGGTTTCTTCTAAGATGCCATAAAAATAAGAAAAACTTTTTCATATATGTTTTAGTATATAAGATCCTTTTCATGGCAACAGAGTCATTGGGATATAAATCACATACCATACAATTGACCCATTTAAAGTGCACAACTAAATGGCTTTTAGTATATTCACAGAATTTTGCAACTACCACTACAATTAATTTTAAAATATGTTCCTCAACCCCAAAAGAAACACTATACCTGTTAAAAGTCATCCCCAATCCTACCATTCTACCCACCTGTCAACCCAGCTCCTAGCAACCACAAATCTCTGTATCAAAAGATTTGCTTATTCGGGATATTTCATATAAATGAAATAATATAATATGTGATATTTTGTTACTGGCTTCTTTCACTTAGCATAATGTTTTATTTATTTATTTATTTATTTTGAGTTCCAGGGTGCATGAGCAGAATGCACAGGTTTGTTACATAGGTAAACCTGTGCCATGGTGGTTTGCTGCACAGATCATGTCATCACCTAGGTATTAAGCCTAGCATCCATTAGCTATTTTTTCTGATGCTCTCTGTCCCCCCTCCTCTCCACCCCGGACAGACCCTAGTGTATATTGTTCCCCTCCCTGCACCCATGTGTTCTCACTGTTCAGCTCCCACTTATAAGTGAGAACATGCAGTGTTTGGTTTTGTTCCTGCATTAGTTTACTAAGGATAGTGGCTTCCAGCTCCATCCATGTCCCTGCAAAGGACATGATCTCATTCCTTTTTATGGCTGCATAGTATTCCATGGTGGATATGTACCACATTTTCTTTATCCACTCTGTCACTGATGGGCAACTGGGTTGATTCCTTGTCGTTGCTATTGTGAATAGTGCTGAAAGCATAATGTTCTATAAAGGCTTTTTTTAATGGTATGTTATGAAAACTGGCATGTCCTCAGTTTTACTCTAGCATCAGAATCTATTTTCATTATTATTTTCCATAAATTATGGCAGCATAAATATAGTATGCCATTAAAATTCTATAATTTAAAAATTAAAGAATAAAAATACTTTAAAATTAAAATTAAATATAAACATAAAATTAAAATTAATAATTAATGGATATTTTTCTCAAGTATGCATTAATATGTGCATTGGAAATATAATATCAAATATAATATATTCTCTGAATATTGTAATAGCCTAGGGTATCAAAGCACATTGTAATTATTAGTTCTTATATTAGTCTTGACTTAAAAAGTGTCCAATGTATCAGAGCCCTATAATTAAATGACCATTCAATGTAATCGTAATGCACAATGGATAATCATTTGTAGTATTATATTGAGATCCAAATATTTAGTTTCATATTATTCTACTGAATTAGTGTCTTTTATCAGTTTCATAATGTATTGAACAGTATTTGTATACAGAAATAACTATATCAGAATTCCAATTTCCTAATACTTTTAGGAGTATACAAAAAGAAATCTCAAAGTGAGGCCTTCCATCAACATTATGTTTCTTACCACCAACTTTCCTAGGCTTCACATGTACACAACACATTTTAATTTTATTGGACAGAGGAGAATGTTCAATCTAGGATGCAAATGTTTTGGCTAATTGTTAATGGCAATAGCAGGGTGTATGCCCTTGAAATTGCATTAACATATAAATTATTTTCACCTCTCCTCTTTGATTGGTAATGTAAATAAACATTTTAATTTTTCATGAAATTCAGTTCATTTTTCTTTTCCTTTAGTAAATACCTGGTATTATCTACAGATACCATTTGGAATGTTTTGAAAAAAAAAAGTCAATTTTACTCTAAAACAAGTCTTTTTCTTTTTTTTCTTTCTTTCTTTCTTTTTTTTTTTTTTTTTGAGATGGAGTCTTGCTCTTGTCGCCCAGGCTGAAGTGCAGTGGCATGATCTCAGCTCACTGCAACCTCCGCCTCCCAGGTTCAAGCAATTCTCCTGCCTCAGCCTCCCAAGTAGCTGGGATTATAGGCACCCGCCACATTTTTGTATTTTTAGTAGAGATGGGGTTTCTCCATGTTGACCAGGGTGGTCTCAAGCTCCTGACCTTGTGATCCACCTGCCTCAGCCTCCCAAAGTGCTGAGATTACAGGCATGAGCCACCCCTCTAGGGCTAAAACAAGTCTAATCAAAACGACAGTAGCTGCACGTAAATGTACTTTACTCAAATAAAATCTGTAGTTTTTCTTTATGAACTATTTATCCATGAGACAACAATAAGAAACTTTATCAGAAAGATAATCTATGCAGTGTTGCTGTGAGTCATTTCAGAAACGTTTTAATAATTTGTTAATAGTTGATAATTAAACATAATATACAAACAAGGGTTTAGGTGGTATGATTCAGCAGAGAATGTGACATACATACCTTCATTACTAAAATGCTATTATAGTGCCTGGGATCTATCAATAAAGTAGGGACTATTTTTCTATATTCTGCCCAGTTATTCATATTTATATTAACGTAGCACATTTATAGAATCACTTCTAAGAAAGGATTAAAATTACCTACTGTCCATGCCCTTCTATTCTTCCTTTTTTTTTTAATTTCAAGGAGAAAATATGAAAGGAGGTAAGAATCAAGATTAACAGATATTGTAAAATAATTTTAACTATAGACATAAATAAACAATATTTTCAAAATTTCTAAGTATATTTCAAAAGCAGAATTTTGAAATATACAGTATTAATATATATTGTGTATATTTTTAAAATGATGTGTGTCCCCACACATGTACATGTGAATGTGTATACATATATATGTATTTTATCATACATATGTATATATTAAAAAGGAAGAGGCATTTATGAGTTTGATAATTATTTCAAAAGCTATTTTATCAGTATTGATTTTTAGTTTCAACATCTAAGTAGACTTGTAATTTAATCTCTCTTCAAAAATTTTTAATATTTACTAGGCTATGTTGTAGAATATGGTTAACTTTATGAAAGGCTGTTTGTAAATGACTAGTAGCTATAGATTTCATTTAGGAGAGGCACAGTAAAAATATGTTTTCCAAAACTGTTGTGCAATTTACTTGAGAACAGTACATAAAATAAAACAGTATGTAAAAATAAAGTTATGATTGTGCTTTTGTCACTTTTTCCTAACTTTGAAGTAAAGGCCCTTTTACACCTTTTTCTTGTATTAAAAACTCAACAACGAAAATCACAAATCTTGAAAAATAAAAACATTTACATATAAATTTATAGAATAAATGGCCTTTTTTCAAAATTATTTGTCCTGTGAATTTCTACCTGCCAACCCACTTATAGCAAGGTTTATTAAAAAAACCAGCTCTCCGCTGTAAAGACTCGTTGCTCAAAAAATGTTTATGTAGTGTTAGAATATAAGTGGCTTGTGTTTCATCCCCTCATTTAGCATCCAATCTAAGAGGTACCTGAGAGAATTTATGGAAATGAAGACATACTAATAAATATGTATTTTGCTTTCATAGTTACAGATAAAAGTTGACAAGTACATAAAAAAGCTATAAAAATGTCTATATAAGTGTTATACATTTTTGTTTATTATTAATCTATCATTAATTTTACATGGGGATGGGACAGGATCATTCTTCTCCAGTTGTGTCTGTATACAATGTCACCCTCTATAGGATTGTTATTGATATTATTTAAAGAAGGGGAAACAGGTGGAGAGTAGAAAACTATACTTACTTTATTTTAGTCCATTTCTGTTAACATTCCTCTCACAGAAGTGAATTAATAGCAGTTTGATATCAATGGCATGCAGGATTTTATTGGTAATCAGTAATATTGAATGTTATATAGTTTTTTAAAAATTCTATATTACATTTTTCATTGTTTATGTTATTTACCTAAGTGTTAACATTGCAAATTAGTATTTCATTATTAGTATGGGCCCATACCTTGTCTGACTGCTGGGTCAGCAAGTGGAAATTGCAACATGATTAATTACTTAGTTTATTTAGAAAACATAAAAAGCAAAACAAGAGAATACTGTTAAAAGATATCACATCTTAATTTAAGCCAGGCAAAGACAGAACTATTTTAAAAAGTGATGCTATAGGCTACATTGAAGACGAAGCTCTTTCGCTTCCCCATTTTAAATTCCATATTGTTTGTGAGATACTTGACGAAACAGAAAGATCATTTAAACCTAATGTTTTTTTCCAATGCCATTTTCTTCCTCATCACAGTTATGTTGCTATTTTTATATTTATAATATAGCCATGTGCTTTAGTTTAACCAATTAACGATACTTATCCTGTAATTATTTCTAATGCAATATTTTTATAATACATCTATTATGTGTATAGTAGTCACAACTGGTAAGTTAAATGGCAGAAATAGGTATTCTAGGAAAACTTGATATAGTTAATTCCCAACAATAACTCTATACTTAAGAACATGTTTCTGATTCCCTGGAATTGAGATATTCTACTTGTTCTAAATCATTTGTGAATTTTAAGATGGAACTATTCACCCCATAAAGTTCTGTATCATTGTTGAATATTGTTTCATATATGTTATTGTTTGAGTAAATCTTATCAGACAAGGCAGATGCAATTTATACCATTATAAGCTTAATGTACATTGTATAAATTAAGTTGGATTAATTTTATAGATGATCTCAAATTTGTCAGATAGTTGTAAAACACCCTTACTCTAATATTGCCATGTAGACTAGGTGCTTCAGGTAAACAAGTGCTAAATTCTTTTTTTTTTTTTTTTTTTTTGAGATGGAGTTTTGCTCTTGTTGCCCAGGCTGGAGTGCAGTGGAGCAATCTCGGCTCACTGCAACCTCCGCCTACCGGGTTCAAGCGATTCTCCTGCCTCAGCCTCCCTAGTAGCTGGGATTACAGGCATGCGCCACCATATCCAGCTAATTTTGTATTTTTAGTAGAGACAGTTGGTCCATGCATGTGCGCACACATACACACACACACACATCTACACATACACATATCCATGTTGGTCAGGCTGGTCTTGAACTCCTGACCTCAGGTGATCTGCTGGCCTCAGCCTTCCAAAGTACTGGGATTACAGGCGTGAGCCACTGTGCCCGGCCCAAGTGCTAAATTCTTTGTAGGTCAAATGCAGAGATAGGGATTGAATGGGTCTATTCTGATGACTGAGGTAACCAAAGTACAAATTGGTAAGCTAAATATTTAATTGTTCAGCTACTACTTGTGAATTACACACAGTCGCACATGCACACACACACACATACACCCATTCAAAGTATTTTATTCATTTTACAAATACGGGTAACTTGTATTTTTTTCTGCCGTGAACTACTGGATCATCTACTATCCTTCTTTACTGTGCCTTAATATTTTAGTTTGACAATCTTATATAAGATGGTTCTAATCTTTATTGAAAATTTTTATCCCTAAATTGTGTGTATATATATATACACACACACACAGACACACACATACACGTTGATATATATACACCACACACACACAGATGCATGCACACACACACACACACACACATCTACACATACACAAATCTATATATGCATTTAAAATGTTTACAATGTTCTCCAGCCAGGCACGGTGGCTCATGCCTGTAATCCTAGCATTTTGGGAGGCTAAGGTGGGAGGATTGCTTTGGCCCAGAAGTTTGAGACCAGCCTGGTTAACATAGTGAGACCTCTATCTGTTTAAAAAAAAAAAAGTAGCTAGATGTGGTGGCACATGCCTGTAGTTTTTGGCTACTAGGGAGGCTGAGGTGGGAGGATCATTTAAGCCAGGGAGGTCAAGGCTGCAGTGAGCTGTGACTGTGAAACTGGACTCCAAACTGGGCAACAGAATGAGACCCTGTCCTAATGTCAGTCCTGAAGACCACGGGGAAAATGTCTCCAGGCCATGTCAGAGACTTTCATAGCAGCCCCTCCCATCACAGGCCCAGAGGCCCAGAAGGAAAAAGTGGTTTCGTGGGCCTGGTGCAGGGTTCCCATGCTGTGTGAAGCCTAGGGACTTGGTGCCCTGTGTCCCAACCTCTCTAGTCGTGGCTGAAAGGGGCCAACGTAGAGCTTGGGCTGTGGCTTCAGAGGGCGGAAGCCCCAAGCCTTGGCAGCTTCCACGTGGTGTTGAGCCTGTGGGTGCACAGATGTCAAGAATTGTGGTTTGGGAATCTCTGCCTAGAATTTAGAAGAAGATGTATGGAAACACTTGGATGCCCAGGCAAAAGTATGCTGCAGGGGCGGGGTCCTCATGGAGCACCTCTGCTAAGGCAGTGAAGAAGGGAAATGTGGGGTTGGAGTCCCCACACAGAATCCCTACCGGGGCACTGCCTAGTGGAGCTGTGAGAAGAGGGCCACTGTCCTCCAGACTCCGGAAAGGTAGATCCACTGACTGCTTGCACCCTGCGCCTGGAAAAGCCGCAGACACTCAATGCCAGTCCGTGAAAGCAGCCACGAGGGAGGCTGTACCTTGCAAAGCCACAGGGGCAGAGCTGCCCAAGACCATGAGAATCCACCTCTTGCATCAGCGTGACCTGTATGTGAGACCTGGAGTCAAAGGAGGTCATTTTGGAACTTTAAAATTTGACTGCCCCATTGGATTTCGGATTTGCATGGGCCCTGTAGTCCCCTTTTTTTTAGACGATTTCTTCCATTTGGAACAGCTGTATTTACCCAATACCTGAACCCCCATTGTATCTAGGAAGTAACCAGCTTTTGATTTTACAGGCTCATAGGCAGAAGGGACTTGCCTTGGCTCAGATGAGACTTTGGACTGGTGGGCTTTTGGGTTAATGCTGAAATGAGTTAAAACTTTGGGGGACTGTTGGGAAGCCATGATTGGTTTTGAAATGTGAGGACATGCGATTTGGAGGGGCCAGGGGCAAAATGATATGGTTTGGCTGTGTCCCCAACCACATCTCACCTTGAATTGTATCTCCCAGAATTCCCACGTGTTGTGCGAAGGACCCAGGGGGAGATAATTGAATCAAGTGGGCCGGTCTTTCCCGTGCTATTCTCATGATAATGAATACGTCTTATGAGATCTGATAGGTGTATCAGGGTTTTCCGCTTTTGCTTCTTCCTCATTTTCTTTTGCTACTGCCATGTAAGAAGTGTCTCTCGCCTCCCACCATGATTCTGAGGCTTCCCCAGCCATGTGGAACTGTAAGTCCAATTAAACCTCTTTTTCTTCCCAGTCTTGGGTATGTCTTTATCACCCAATACTTAACTTTCACGTTTGCCTCCTCCTATACTAAAATCCTGTATGGCCAGCTATCCTGATGTCATTAGTAGTAG
The DNA here is from genome assembly GCF_029281585.2 of Gorilla gorilla gorilla. Taxonomy (NCBI): domain Eukaryota; kingdom Metazoa; phylum Chordata; class Mammalia; order Primates; family Hominidae; genus Gorilla; species Gorilla gorilla. Next base: position 103,905,001 of record NC_073247.2, read on the forward strand.
ACTTTCATAGGTTTACATAATTTAGCTCTGAATTTTTCTTTATTCTTCTTCAAATTGATGCAGAGGGATGAAGGAATAACGTTCACATGCATTAGAAATTTATGCATTGTTAATTTTCTCATGTATGATGGCAAACTGATTTAATCATCTGAGCTTTGAACTGGATCTACAAAATTGCTTGTTGCATATACAAAATCTAAATGATATGGTGTAAGTAAATTACGTATAAATGTCCTGGGGGAGCTGCCAGTGTGACCATCCTCCTCAACAGTTATTCTTCTAAGTATACTGTTGATCCATCTATTTGGATTGCTTTGTCTATTAAAACCATTACAAAATTGCCATAGTGTCAGTTTGGTTAATAGGCTTGTCTTTCAAATGAACATAACCTGTAGACAGTGAGATGATTGTGCAAATAAACAAGCTGCTTGTATTTAACTCAAGTATGTATACAATGGCTCTAATTTTGTATTCATTAAGTGTAAACAAAGGGACTCAGAAAAATGCGAGGACAGTCCCCCCACAGATTAAAAAGGGTTGGGACTTTCAGAGAAGTATTGCTGTAGTCATTTGGTGAATATTTATGAGCCCAAATATCTACAGCTTTTATTTATTTTCTTTTTTATGATTTATTTTGCTTTGTATGGTCTGTGAGTAGAAAACTATAAGGCTTCATGGAAATCACCTGATAGTTCATGTAAAGGCAACATTTTCCAGAGACTTAAGAAAGTAATAGGAAAGGCTCTGGTATTGAATAAAATTACTTTGCTTTATAAATGGTGCATGTAGAAGACAGCTAAGTTATATTATTTAGAAAAGATATAGCTGTGGCAAGAAAAATGTATGCATTTTATTGGGAAACAGAAGATTTAAATTTCTTTTTAATATTGTCAGTTATAACAGTACCAAAACTCTTAGGGTTAATCAGTGCCAGATATCTTCAGGCACTCAAAATTTGCAAATAATTAAACAAATGGATGGATCTTATTCAATTAAACTATTAATATAAGAATACACTAATTTCCTTGAGAAATAGAAACATGAAAGATTTAATTTTGTATAGTTCCAAAATTTGTCCACCCCATTGGGCTTTTGCACACTTCATGATGACTTAGTAATGTTTTTCATCTGTTCTATGATCTCTCCAAAGATGTTTCAGTTCCACTTTCTTAGAAACTATTTTTCAAATATGTGTCAAGCTGTCCCAAAGTTTATTTTTTCTTATTGTATAATATATCCATTTAGAGAATGCAAAAGCATTAAATTGTTGCACTGCCTCTGGCCTATTGTCTTGCAAATGTGCTTTGCACATAAGAGACAACCTCTGAATATTTTTCTTTCATCAAAATCATAAAACCTGGGAGACATTCTATAGAACTGCCATGAGTAATATTTTTTCATAAACATCATATATATATAGGATATGTTAGCATACTCCTCTTTTCTTCCTGCCTACGAGAAAGAATGGGCCAATAAAAACTGAACTATTATTTTGAAATTTGATTTTGACAACTGAGAATCCCTAAAGACATTCCAGTCAGGTACAACAATCTTTCCTTTCTCCCTGGGAGTCTATTAAACTGGAAACTTGTGCTGTTGCATACAACTGCTTGCTTTTGGGGGGTGGGGGTGAGAGGGAGCCTACAGCCCTCCTGTATGTGCAACTTGTGCAATAGCTAAGAGTCAAAATGCCTCCCATGAGGGGCAATATGGAATAGTGGTTTTTGTTCTACTAATTAAAGCCTTTATATTCTATAAGCACATCTTTCCGTTTTCTGCAAAACATCATTAAGCATTTGGGGGTTGACTTTTGGACTTTTGGGATATCTCTGAGCAAGTCAGTATTGCAGAATTACCCTGATATTTCTTTGTTTGATGCCTAAATACATTCTTAAAATTGTAAAAGACCTGTTTACTGTATCTATAAATGCTACATAGAATTTGAAGTTTGGATAATTTGGAAGTTAAACTATAACTTGAGTAATAAATACTCAAACATGGCCTAGTGCGGTGGCTTACACCTATAATCCCAGCACTTTGGGAGGCTGAGGTGGGCAGATCACCTGAGGTCAGGAGTTCGAGACCAGCCTGGCCAGCAAGGCGAAACCCTGTCTCTAATAAAAATGCAAACATTAGCCAGGTGTGGTTGTCCATGCCTGTGATCCCAGCTACTCGGGAGGCTAAGGCAAGAGAATGGCTTGAACCCAGGAGGTGGAGGTTGCAGTGAGCCGAGATCGCACCACTGCACTCAAGCCTGGGCAACAGACTGAGACTCCATCTCAAAATAAATAAATAAATACTCAGAGACTGAAGCTAATAGATGTAACAGAATTTGATATGAGGTTACATTTTTATTTATCTTAAATGGGAATGAAATAAATAGCTCAGTAGAGACATTATTATTATTATTATTATTAGTTTACTTTCAGAAAGAGGGAATTGAAATATGGAAAGTTTAATTCTTCAAACCGTTAGCAGAAACAAAATCAAGAATGGAACTATCCAACTATGTAAAATGTAATTATTTGTCTTTTTAAATGAAGATACAACCTGACAAATTTATTTCTCTTATTTGATCACAATCTCTAATTGCAACATTTTCTCGGTATATGCCCATTGTGTCATTTTGTCTTATGTCTTCAGATTTTTTTAAAAAACTTTTACACATTTTATTCCCAGGGATCTTCTTTTCAGTGATCATTCTAATGTATGTTTGAAAGGAAAACGTCTTCACTGATTTGAGCCAGCAAAAGTTGGCAGTACAGTGACAAATAAACAAGGGTTAGAGATAAGCAAAAGGAGAGACTTTTATGTAAATCTTACTATTTTTAATCAATTGGCAAGATGTTCTCAGGTCTTTCTAATATCCAGCAGAGAACTCGATTGATGTTTAACTTCTTTTGACAATAAATCAGTGATTAATCTGCTACACACCTATGTACTAAGAGGGGAATTACCAAGATTGCCAAAGGCAGGTAGACAACTTTGAAGCAGAACATTGGAAAACTGTCTGACCTGTGACCTTTTCTCTCCTACCATGTAGTCACACTCCTCGTTTACTGAACTTCTTTCTTTTCCTTTCTTTTCTTTCTTTTTCTTTCTTTCTTTTCTTTCTCTTTCCTTTTCTTTCTTTCTTTTCTTTCTCTTTCTCCTTTCTTCCTTCCTTTCTCCCTTCCTCCCTCCCTCCCTCCCTCCCTCCCTCCCTCCCTCCCTTCCTTTCTTTCTTTCTTTCTTTCTTTCTTTCTTTCTTTCTTTCTTTCTTTCTTTCTTTCTTTCTTTCTTTCTTTTTCTTTCTTTCTTTCTTTCTTTCTTTCTTTCTTTCTTTCTCTCTTTCTTTCTGCCTTTCTTTCTTTCTTTCTTTCTTTCTTTCTTTCTTTCTTTCTTTCTTCTACCTTTCCCTGTCTCTTTCCCTTCCTTTTTTTTTTTTTTTTTTGAGACAGAGTCTTGCTCAGGCTGGAGTGCAGTGGCACAATCTGGGCTCACTGCAACCTCTGCCTCCCAGGTTCAAGCGATTCTCCTGCCTCAGCCTCCGAGTAGCTGGGATTGCAGGCATGCACCGCCACACCCAGCTAATTTTTGTATTTTTAGTAGAGACGGAGTTTCACCATGTTGGCCAGGCTGGTCTCCAACTCTTGAACTCAAGTGATCCACTGCGTCGGTCTCCCAAAGTGCTGGGATTATAGGCCTGAGCCACTGCGTCGGCCTGAATTTCTTTCTAATATAAAGGAATAGCACCTGTGATAGAACACATTAGAACTGCCTACTTAGCACAGATAGTATAGTGTAGGCACATCTAGGCTTACATAAAATAAATTATTATTTTGTTTAAAATACTTGCTCCTCAGCCACTTAACTTTTTTTTTCTTTATAAGACCATCTGCAAGCATAATTTCAGGAACTGGCCTTGGAAACATTAACATACATGTATAGTTATATGTTTATATATATATGTGTGTGTGTATATATATATACACATACACACACACACACATAAATGTTTTTTGGAGTGAAAATCTGGATCTGGATCTTAGAAAGTTAATGCTATATCTGGCTTTGTGTGTATTGCATACTCCCTTTGTTTAGATAATGCTAAAGAATTTGAAGAATCATTTCCAATAATTTCCACTGCAATACATTGACCTGGGAGTCAGAGGTACAGCCATAGATGCTTTCCCTCACATTATATTTTGTACAATTAGTAGTTTTGATGTTGCTGAAAACATTATCGAATGTATAAAATATACTTCAACTTTGCCATCCTCATCTATCAGAAACGAGTGTATCTGTATTGTAAAACATCAACCCTATAACTGTGGGTCTGAAAGTTGCCGGACAAAGCAGATGTGTACTTTTCCCAATTCCAGTTGTGGATAACTGAGCTCAGTAATTATAATTATGAAGGCTAGGCCTGGCATAGCAACTGAATCAGATTTATAGTGCTAATGTCTATTTTTTGTTCCAATGTAGAGAATAAATGTGCATATTTAGATTGACTTACTGTGTCTATATCAGAGAAAGATTAGCATTATAAGAACTATGTACTTTTCATAAAATTCAGACAATCCATTTGTGACAAGGATATAGGCTGGAATGAGAGATCTCTCTCTTTCTCTCACTCTCTGTCTCTCTCTCTCTATGTGTGTGTGTGTGTGTATATATATGTGTGTGTATACATATATATATATGTATATATATGGCATAATCACAAACCAAATTCCAAGGCATAATCATAAACACAATTTCAGGAATTTTTAATAAGATTTGTCTATTGAAGTGTAATTGAAGCACAATAAACTGTACTTATTTTAAAATTCAAAATGTACAATTTGCTCAGTTTTGACATACGTGAAAACATTGCCATAGTCAGGAGAATTAACATATTTGTCATAACTAAAAGTTTCCTCATACCCTTTTGCAATACTTTCCTTCTTCCCTTCACCCTGACCCAAACAACCACTAATATGTGTACTGTAAGTATATATTAGTTTGCTTTTTCAAGAAGTTTATATCAGTGGAATCACACAATATGTGATTTTTTGGTAGGTGGCTTCTTTTACTTACTGTGAGGTTTTCAAGGTTTATCCATGTGGATAAAGTAGCATGTACTTTATTCCTTTTTATTGCTAAATAATATTCAACTTTATGGATACAACACAGTTCATTTATTCATTCATCCATTGATAGGCATTTGTGTTGTTTCCTTTTTGTCTATTATGGATAATTGATGCTATAAACATTTGTGTGAAAGTTTTTGTGTGGATGTGTCTTTTCTTTTCTCTTGGAAAAATATGTAAGAGTGGAGTAGCTGGATCATATGGTTGGTGTACATGTAGCTATTTGAGAAAGTGCCAAAGTTTTTTTCATAGTGGTTATGAAATTTTGCATTCTCACCATCAGTGTGTGTGAGTGCCAGTTACTTCACATCCTTGCCAACATTTGGTATGGTTGTCTTTTTAGTTGTAGCCATTCTAAATGAGTTTGTAAAAGTATGACATTATTGCTTAAATTTACATTTTCTTAATGACTGCAGATGTCAAGCATCTCATGGTTATTTTTCATCCATTTTTTTTTTTTTGGTAAAATGTCTGTTTACTTTTTTCCCATTTCCTCATTGAGTTATTTGTCTTGCTATTAAGTCAAACAAGTTATTGATATATTCTGGATACATTTATGTTCATTCTTAATGAACACTTTTGATTCCTGTAGCTTTATAATAGGTCTCAGGTTTAAAGAGTTTATGAATTCCATGGATTTTCATAGGTCCTTTGCATTTCAATAAAAATTTTAAGATTGGATTTTCAGTTTCTATAAAAACACCATCTTCCTGATAGTGAGCCTTCCAATCCATGAACATAGTATATATATTCCCATGTATTTAGATATTACTTAATTTTCCTTGGCAATATTTTATAGTTTTTCATGTAGAAATCTTAAACAACTTTATTAGATTTATTCCAAAAGGATTTTATGTTGTTTGGCATTAATATGAATGGTTTTGTTAAATTTCACGTTCCAATTATTTGGTGCTAATATGAAAGAATAAAACCTTATATCACCTAATCTCACTAAATTTATTTATTAATTATTGTAATTGTTTTGTGGTTCCCCTGTGATGTTTCATGTAAACCATTATACTTCTGTTTTGTTTGTTTGCTTGTATTTTGCTTTATTCAAATTGCTATCCCTTTTAGGGAAATGTTAAACAAAGTGACAAGAACCAGTATCCATGCTTTCTTCCTAGTATCAAGGGGAAAGCATTTAGTCTTTCAATTATGAATTTAGCTCTAAATTTTTTTTATATTCTTTTTCAGTTTGAGGAATTTACCCGTCATTTCTAGTTTGCTTAGAATTTTTCTTTTTATTTTATTTATTTATTTATTTATTTATTTATTTATTTATTTATTTATTTTTGAGATGGAGTCTCGCCCTGTCACCCAGGCTGGAGTGCAGTGGCGCCATCTCGGCTCACTGCAAGCCCCGCCTCCCAGGTTCAAGCCATTCTCCTGCCTCAGCCTTCCGAGTAGCTGGGACTACAGGGGCCCGCCACCGTGCCTGGCTAATTTTTTGTATTTTCAGTAGAGACAGGGTTTCACTGTGTTAGCCAGGATGGTCTCGATCTCCTGACCTCGTGATCCACCTGCCTCAGCCTCCCAAAGTGCTGGGATTACAGGCTTGAGCCACCACGCCTGGCCTAGAATTTTTAAAAATATGAATAGATGAATTTTGTCAAACGTATTTTCTACATTTATTGAAATGCTTTTTCTCTATTTTGTTAATTGGCATATTATATTTATTTTCTAATATAATTTGTTTTTGAAATTAAAATTATAATCTATCTTAATTCTACGGTTCTTTTTCAGAGACAAAAAAACTTCACATTAGTATTTATTATTATTGTTACATATATTTTATTTCATCATGTTTGTAGATATGACTAAATAAATTTTTTCATCATTATGAACAAACTTTAGAGTTCATTTACATATTAAGTCACAATTATTTTATTAATTCATTTAATTTCTATATAACTATTTCTCTGTAAACCTAAGTTTAAATATGGATGAAACTACATAATTTTAAACATTATAGATCTAAAATTTTAGGAGGCAAATGTCAAAACAATTAAGGATAAGATACTATAGTAACTAGAGGAAGAAATAAGAAAACCATATAAGTAAGGAAAACAATATATTTGTGTAGATGTACTCTAAAACCACACCTATGTTTGGCACTTATATCTTTTGACTTCAGTATTCCAATTTTTGAATGGGCCTTCTGCCATACTAACAGATGTGTCGATTGTGTAGACCTGCCAAGGAAACAGAATATACATAAAAACAGTAAAAAAAGAAATTGTGCTGGCAATTAAGAAGACTTCATTGTGCGCAAGTGCCTTGCCAAACATCAATGTATGCATATTTATATTTCAGTAGTTCCATCCAACACTGAAGTCAGAAAACAAAATCATTTTATGCCAGTAACTGAATGAAATATTACTTTGTTTTGGTTTATTTTTAGTATTAGTCAGATAGTCCAGTCAATATAATTTTATGTACTTTTCAATTATAATGCAAAGTAGTAGACTCTTTCCCCAAATTAAAAAAAAATTAAATCAAATGTATATTTTCTTGTATAGCTTCAGTTATACTTCATGAACACTTCTTGACTACTTGGAGCACTAAAATTGTTCATATGGTGAAAGGAAGGTCATTAAGACAATGTACTTTAGAATTGCACTTTAAACTTTTGTTTCAAGAGTCTTTGCTTATTTAAAATAAATGAATATTTTTATGTTTATGCATATATGCATTCACAAAATACTGATAGAATAATCCTGTGAAGCTCACTTCAGAATGACAAAGCTTTCTTCATTAGCAAAAAACTAAAGTATTAAACATTTAAAATTGTAATTTAAAAATTTTAAAAAATATTTTCTATCTTTTTATTTTATGTATGTATGTATGTATGTATGTATGTATGTATTTATTTATTTATTTATTTATTTATTTATTTATTTTTTGAGATGGAGTCTAGCTCTGTCGCCCAGGCTGGAGTGCAGTGGCGTGATCTCGGCTCAGTGCAACCTCCGCCTCCCAGGTTCAAGTGCTCCTCCTGCCTCAGCCTCCCAAGTAGCTGGTATTACAGGCACCTGGCTAATTTTTGTATTTTTAGTAGAGATGGAGTTTTGCCATTTTGGCCAGGCTGGTCTTGAACTCCTGACCTCAGGTGATCCGCCCACCTTGGCCTCCCAAAGTGCTGAGATTACAGGCGTGAGCCACTGCACCTGGCCTCTTTCGATACTAACTGCTGATAAGACTTAGTTAAATTTTTTTGAAAACAGGTTTTCCCAAGGGGGTATACTTAGCACATTAAAACATGTATCACAAAATCTGACAATCGACCTACAGGAGGATGCATCTGTATAGTTCCTTTGTCTGAAATTTTAACTTTAATTTTTATGAAACAAATCTAATTGGTATAAAATGCCAATCCTATTACAGATTGCAATGCCATCTTATATTACATATAAATAAATAAATAAATACACACACACACACACACACACACACACACACACACACACAAACACACACACACAGAAGACAATCCTATAAAACAGAGCCGCACTGAGTTTTGTATTTAGCCTAGAAATAATAGTTAATTGTTTGTCAGTGATTTATAGTGGTTTACTTTTAATCAAACTGACAAACTAAATAATGTAATAGCAAGTTTAAGCACAATTAGGTGTTTATTGAAATGTGAAGTGGTTTCAGATATTTCTCCTGTAGGGATTATTTTACTTAGAGAATGGAGGCATTTTTTATGTTGCCTGTATGTTTACTAATCTTTCAAAATTGTATATCATTTTTATTATCTAAAGGATTTCTCTCATTCACTACATCTGGTAGGTGAAGAAGAAGCAGGCATTCATTGGGATGGTGAGCACGGCAGGAGCAACAAGAATTCTATCATCAAGGAAATTTAAAGTTTTGGTAAAGACTATATATTTTAATGCCAATGCTAATTCTAAGGAAACAACAGATGTAGCAGCAGTTATGATAAAAACCAAGTGCTCTTGTCTGTTAAGCTGTTTTATTGCAAGTTTCTGTAATATTTTTGATGAAAACAAATAACAAAGGAGGATAAAAGCACCATTAGCAACAAGCAACAACAAAAAGATAGTTATTACTGGTAGAAAAACGCCAAAAGTTAATGCCTGTGAAAAATTTTTTAAATATGAGCCATAAATGAGCAGACTAAATACAAATATAGCACAAAAATAGGTTGAGACAACTTTGTAAGAGCTGAACTGTAAATTGAATTCAATTTTGATGAATGAACTCTGCTGTGATGAGGTGCGTATACATAAGTGGAAATCAGTCTACCTATCTATTGATTGGAAAGGAGGACATTTGACCATCAGTTTTCTCAGATTTCATTCCATTATTGATCAAGTTTATTATTTAATGACATTATATAATGTAAGTGATTTAAGATACTTCAGGATAAGATATTTAAGGCATTTCAATATGGAATCTCTTCTATGCCATTAAGAAAAAATCACTTTGGTACATGACACATGAGTTAAATTCCCAGTAGTTGCTCTTTGTCTTAATCTAATTTTGTCAGTTTTTCTGGGACAATCTGGTTTATGCACATTATTATTGATACGGAAGTGGGGCAGGGAAACTCTGCGTAGAGAAAAGCATGTCCCTGGCTAGGGCTCTACCCCAAAGGACCTAGGTGAGGACAGGCACTTCTGCTTTCCCGCCCAAATGTTGCATTTTCCAAGACCACCCTGGCCCACCATGCCTCCATCCTGGGCCTATAAAAACCCGAGACCCTAGCGGGCAGACACACAAGCGGCTGGACAGCGTGAGGAACACATCGGCGGAAGAAGACACAAGCGGCTGGCCATCCAGAGCAGATGGCAAAATAGCTCGCCCGGCAGGCCATTGACTAGTAGAACAACATAGCGTCTGGCCAGAGCCGTCGGAGAAAAGTCTGGTCACCGAGCGGCCCGACTCCGGGGGAAAACTCTCTCCCTTCTGGCTCCCCCATCTGCCCAGACCTACTCCTATTCAATAAAATCTTGCACTCATTCTCCAAGCCCACGTGTGATCCGATTCTTCCCGTACACCAAGGCAGGAAACCCCGCGATACAGAAATCCCTCTGTCCTTATGATAAGGTAGGGGGTCTGAGTTGGTTAACACAAGCCACCTATAGACAGCAAAACAAAGAGCACCCTGTAACACATCCCACTGGGGCTTCAGCTGTAAATATGCACCGCTAAACACTGCCGTGGTGTCAGAACCCCACAGCCTGCCCATCTGTATGCTCTCCTTTGAGCATACAGTGGGGCACTGAAGAAGAGAGCCACACCCCCATCGCATGCCCTGTGAGAGGGACAGGGGAACCTTGCCTGTTTAATTATGATATGATATATTAATACTGACATTCACTCTCAAGACCGTACTGGTTGGATTATCAATCCTATAGTCTCTTCATCTATTATTTTCTCATTAAAAAATGCTGCTGGAGATGACCCAAAGATTTACCATGTGGAGAAAGCTTAACTCTAGTTTTAAATTGAGGTTAAATTATTCCATTCCTATTCCAAATTAACATTTTACTATCAAACCTGGTGCTTTAACAGTTTTCTTTATTTCAGGAAATGTTAATACCATCTTTCCACTTCCTCAGGCCAAAAACCTTGGCATTGTCTTTTTTCTTTCACACACTTTGGCTCTTTTTTCAAAATATACCTGGAAACCTCTCGCTCCTTATCACCTCTACCACTACCACTCTGGTCCAAGCCTCCATTGACTGTCACCTCAGTTACTTCAATAGCTTTTTTTTTTTTTTTTTTCTCTGAGACAGAGTCTCGCTCTGTCGCCCAGCCTGGAGTGCAGTGGCGCCATCTCGGCTCACTGCAAGCTCCGCCTCTCGGGTTCACGCCCTTCTCCTGCCTCAGCCTCCGGAGTAGCTGGGACTACAGGGGCCCGCCACCGCGCCCGGCTAAATTTTTTTGTATTTTTAGTAGAGACGGGGTTTCACCATATTCGCCAGGATGGTCTCGATCTCCTGACCTCGTGATCCGCTTGCCTCGGCTTCCCAAAGCCCTGGGATTACAGGCGTGAGCCACCGTGCCCGGCAGTTACTTCAATAGCTTCTTAACTGCTCTCTCTGCTTCCCCTCCTGTCCCCTCCATGTCAAGTCTCAACAAAGCAGCCAGAGAGACTCAGATATAACTGAGATCATGCTATTTCTCCGTTCAGAACACACTATGGTTTGTCAATTTACACAGTAAAGAGCAAAGACTTCAAGATCGTTGAGGGCCTACCCTGTGACATTTTTTATGACAAAATAATAAATAAAGACACCATAGGATTGATTATCCAACAAGTACACTCTTAAGAGGGCACAACCTGCACCCCCTCCAGTTACCTCTCAGACTTCATCTCCTACCCAACCCCCCATTCCTTGTTCACATAGTCTCCTTGTTGTCTCTTGAAGCTGCTGGGTGTGCTCTTTCCTTAGGATCTTTGCACTGACTGGTTCTATTGCATAAATATCACATGATATTTATACGATGCAATTTCTTACCCCTTCAAATCTTTGCTTAAATGTCACCTTTTCAGTGAGGTCTTCCCTGACCATCCTGTTAAAAATTGCAACTATCCTCCCACACACATCAAACGCACTCCATATAATCTTTCCCTGATCTTTTTTCAGAGCACTAGTACCATCTAACATACTATAGTATTTAATAATTTCTAACGTATGCATTTCATCCTTTCTCCCTAACTAAAATCACTGTGAATGCAGACATTTCTGTATTGCCAGCGCCTAGTAGAATGTATGGCCTAGAATAGGCGTTCAATAAATGAATGAAGGAATGTAACTTATACCCCGTTCTTACAATTCTAGCATATTAGAGTTGTTAATCCATTCCAGTAGGAATTTCCATTCCTTGCATAGTTTAATTTGATATACTACCATTTATATACTCATTATGTGTTTGTATGTATGTGGAATTGGATGGTTAAAATCACATACAAAGAATCACTTCACACGTGTGAAGTAAACATGCTAACATGCTTTCTGCATAAGAAGTCAAAAGACAGCAGTGGTACTTATATTTAACTTCAACTTAGATAGGCTTAAAATGACCTTCATAAGAGAGATTTGAATACACTTTAACTAAGGCAGGAGGTTTATGTAGCAAATCCATTACCACTTCCAAAAATCTGTCCCTGGAATACAAAATCCAATGGTTGCGGTCTGTTCTATGCCAAAACATAGGTTTAATTATTCAGAAGACCGTTAGAGCACATTTTCTAAACCTAAAATTCGGCAAAGAAATTCTACCTAATGTCCCTTAGCTTTGGGAGCTATACACTAAGGCATCTTCCTGGTGTGCAGGATTGTGGCTTTTATGAACGTCTGAATTAAAACAGTTACCTATTAGAGAGCTAAAGGCCCCTGTTCTGCCTCACCTTAAATTTATCAAATTGTTTATCTTCTACTATTCCTCTGGTGATCATGGTAAATAATGATTTAATTGCACTGTTAACAACTTACAAATAGTGTATAATTTTTTTATTCCTACTGAGTATTAATGTAATTTGCCTTTCATTATTAGGAAAGGGTTAAAGTGAAGGATATAGATCCATTTAATGGCAAAGGATAGAACGATTAGTCAATAAACCAAAGAAAAATGACAGAGTGTAAAAGAAAGTTGTTTCAATACATGGTGAGTCACTATAAGAAAACGATTTTAAAGCACGTCAGGGTAATATTTAAAATGAGGTGGTTCAGGCAATATGTTAGTTTTTGTTAAAATGACATTTACATTAAAATGAGTAAATAATTGTTATAGACTCAAATACACACTTTTCATTTGCTCTCGGTCACATTATCAGTATCCACTTAGAAGCTCAGTTTGAATTTAAACACATTTTATTCTTACAAGGTTTGTGCTTTCATCATCAAGATTTTCTTTTAGAATTTTTTGTGTTAATTTTTATATCAATAAACATTTAAATAATATCAATTATAGTATTTAATCATGTTCTTATGACATGGAAAAAATCAATTATATGTTGAAAATCAGTTTATGAAAGTCTTTCTGTTCTGGACTATAAAATATCAAGGCCGGTCGCGGTAGCTCATGCCTGTAATCCCAGCACTTTGGGGGGCTGAGGTGGATGGATCACCTGAGTTCAGGAGTTCGAGACCAGCCTGACCAACATGGTGAAACCCTGTCTCTACTGAAATTACAAAAAATCACCTGGGCGTGGTGGCAGGCACCTGTAATCCCAGCTACTGGGGAGGCTGAGGCAGGAGAATTGCCTGCACTGGGGAGGCAGAGGTTGCAGTAAGCTGAGATTGTGCCACTGCACTCCAGCCTGGGCAACAAGAGCAAGACTCTTTCTAAAAACAAAACAAAACAAAATCAAGAATACTTTTAATAGTTAATAATTTTAAAATGCTAAATACTTGCACTTCATAGGAAATGTATTTATTAGATAGAGCCTGGCCAACATGGAGAAACCCCATCTCTACTAAAAATACAAAAATTAGCTGGGCGTGGTAGTGCATGCCTGTAATCACAGCCACTCAGGAGGCTGAGGCACAAGAATTGCTTGAACCTGGGAGGCAGAGGTTACAGTAAGTTTAGATCATGCCACTGCACTCCAGCCTGGGTGACAGAGCAAGAGACTGTCTCAAAAAAAAAAAAAGAAAAAAAGAAAAAAAGAAAAGGAAATTTATTTAATAGATAGTTGACTCCTTACTTTATTTGTCTTTGTATTTATTAACTTTGATTTTAAGATTGCCTGAATGGTAATGTTTTCTAGTCTTTTTTCAGAATATATATATATTTTTGAAACAGAGTCTAGCTCTGTCGCCAGGCTGGAGTTCAGTGGCGGGATCTCGGCTCACTGAAACCTCCGCCTCCCAGGTTTAAGCGATTCTCCTGCCTCAGCCTCCCGAGTAGCTGAGGTTACAGGCATGCGCTGCCATGCCCAGCTAATTTTTGTATTTTTAGTAGAGACAGGGTTTCACCTTGTTGGCCAGGATGGTCTCGATCTCCTGACCTCGTGATCTGCTCACCTCGGCCTCCCAAAGTGCTGGGATTACAGGCGTGAGCCACTGGGCCCAGCCTAGAATAGATAATTTTTATATTTAGCAAACTACACTTGCTTTATTTGTCTGCATTGTTCTGCAATGACTCTAAGATTTTAAGCACAAAAATAAGTACATATTACAAAAATGTCTTAATATCTCATGGATTTTGTAGCTACTATCAAATTGGCATGCTAATAATTAAATTCTTGCTCTTCTAATATAAATATTAAAAAGTACAGAAACTTTAGCAGGAATATAAGCTAAATATTATAGAACATATGAAATAATAATGAGAAATAAATAAAGTTTGGAAGTCCTAGTTAATGGAATCATATGTAGGTAGAATCTCTCAGTCTGCTGTATTTTCAGATGTGGATATAGGAGGTTTGCTGTGTTCTTTCTCATGTGACCCACTGCAAAAATTCAACATGTATTGAATATAAAAAAATATTCTACATAGTGGAGAAGAATTCACATCTATGAATTCTTTGTATAGTGTAAACTCATTATATTATCATTTTAAAAATATATTATCATTTTTTAAAGATTGCATAGTCTGAGTAACGGCCAGTATAGTTTAGTATTACAAAACTCCTGAGAAAGGGTTATGATACTCAGGAGAATAAAAAACACAAGTGTCTGTATGTTTTAGAGTATAAAGGGAAATTTTCTAGAACAAATAAAAAGGTAATTGGTGGTAAACTTAACCTCATTGGGATTAAAAAAGAGGCAATTTAAGAGTGTCAAAAACCAAATTACAATGAATTTAGTTTAAAGACATAATTGACTTTTATTAGTGATTCTAGAATCAGGCAACATCTCATTCTATAAAACAGAATGAGTGCTGAACAGTTGTTTTTTTAAAGTGCAAACAAGGAAATAGATTAAAATGTGGAGTGACATCAGGTTACCTCATTTTTTTTTTTTTTTTTTTGTAAGGGTTAAAGCTGAGAGGACTTCCTTGTTTTGCTGGCTCAGGTTTACTGGGCCCTCTTCAATTGGTTGTTATGAATCTCCTGTTTTCAAAAAAAAAAAGGTTTGGGGATTTACCTGCTTCCTTAGTGTTTCAGTTTGATTACAAGGCACTTATCATGAGTGACTCCATTTTGGTTTGCTCTACTGGGGCCTAGTGCAGGAGCTCAGCCCAAAACAATGGCCTTTCATACATTTTATTTAACAGGGAATGGTTTTATTTATTTATTTATTTGTTTGTTTGTTTATTTATTTTGGTCTGTAGCTGGCTGGCTCTACTGGCCAGCTTTTTTTTTTTTTTTTTTTTTTTTAATTTCCATAGGTTATTAGAAATAACCAGGTGGTATTTAGTTACATGAGTAAGTTCTTTTGTGGTGATTTGTTAGATTTTTGTGCACGAATCTCCCAAGCAGCATACATTGAACCCAATTTGTAGCCTTTTATTTCTCACTCCCTTCCCACCCTTTCCCCCTGAGTCCCAAAGTCCGTTGCATTATTCTTATGCCTCTGCATTCTCACAGCTTAGCTCCTGCTTATGAGTGAGAACATAGGATATTTGATTTTCCATTCCTGAGTTACTTCACTTAGAATCATAGTCTCCGATCCTATCCAGGTTGCTGCAAATGCCATTAATTCATTCCTTTTTATGGCTGAGTAGTATCCCATCAAATATATACCACAGTTTCTTTATCCACTTGTTGAGTGATGGGCATTTGGGCTGGTTCCATATTTTTGCAATTGTAAATTTTGCTGCTATAAACATGCATGTGCAGGTATTTTTTTTTCTTTTTTTTTTTTTTTTTTTTGTATAATGACTTCTTTTCCTCTGGGTAGATACCCAGTAGTGGGAGTACTGGATCAAATGGTAGTTCTACTTTTAGTTCTTTAAGGAATCTCCACACCGTTTTTCATAATAGTTGTACTAGTTTACATTTCCACCAGCAGTATAGAAGTGTTCCCTTTTCACTGCATCCATGGCAACATGTATTATTTTTTGATTTTTTAATTATGGCCATTCTTGCGGGAGTAAGGTCGTATCGCATTGTGGTTTTGATTTGGAATCCCTGATCATTAGTGCTGTTGATCAGTTTCTTATATGTTTGTTGGCCACTTGTATATCTTCTGTTGAGACATGTCTATTCATGTCCTTAGCCCACTTTTTGATGGTATTTTTTTTTTATTTCTTGTTAATTTGAGTTCCTTGTAGATTCTGGATATTAATCCTTTGTTGTATGTATAGATTGTGAAGATTTTCTCCCACTCTGTGAGATTTGTTCTTTAAAGAGGTTATGTTTTAATGTGTTTCCAGGATGTGTTTCAAAATTGATAGCTCCTTTTAGCAGTTCTTGTAGTGCTGGCTTGGTAGTGGCAAATTCTCTCAGCATTTGTTTGTCTGAAAAAGACTGTATCTTTTCTTCATTTATAAAGCTTAGTTTTGCTGGATACAAAACTTTTGGCTGATAATTATTTTGTTTAAGGAAGTTAAAGATAGGGCCCCAATCCCTTCTAGCTTGGAGGGTTTCTGCTGATAAATCGGCTGTTAATCTGATACGTTTTCTTTTTTAGGTTACCTGGTGTTTTTTCCTCACAGCTCTTAAGATTCTTTCCTTCATCTTGACTTTTGATAACATGATGACAATGTGCCTAGACATGATCTTTTTGCGATGAATTTCCCAGGTGTTCTTTGAGCTTTTTGTATTTGAATGTCTAGGTCTCTAGCAAGGCCGGGGAAGTTTTCCTCAATTAGTCCCCCAAATATGTTTTCCAGACTTTTAGATTTCTCTTCTTCCTCAGGAATGCTAATTATTCTTAGGTTTGGTCATTTATCATAATCCTAAACCTCTTGGAGGCTTTGTTCATTTTTAAAAATTCTTTTCTCTTTGTCTTTGTTGGATTGAGTTAATTAGAAAACCTTGTCTTTGAGCTCTGAAGTTCTTTCTTCTGCTTGTCCGATTCTATTGCTGAGACTTTCCAGTACATTTTGCATTTCTCTGAATGTGCCCTTTATTTCCTAAAGTTGTCATTGTTTTTTATTTATGCTATCTACTTCACTGAAGGTTTGTCCCCTGATATCTTGTATCATTTATTTGACTTCATTAAGTTGGACTTCACCTTTCTCTGGTGCCTCCTTGATTAGCTTAGTAATCAACTTTCTGAATTCTTTTTCAGGTATATCAGAGATTTATTCTTGGTTTGTATTTATTGCTGGTGAGCTAGTGTGATTTTTTGGGGGAGTGTTAAAAAACCTTGTTTTGTCATATTATGAGAATTATTTTTCTGGTTCCTTCTCATTTGGGTGGGTTATATCGGAGGGAAGATCTGGGGCTCAAGGTTGCTGTTTAGATTTTTTTTTTTTTTTTTTTTTTTGAAATGGAGTCCTACTTTGTCACCCATGCTGGAGTGCAGTGGTGCGATCTCGGCTTACTGCAACCTCTGCCTCCTGGGTTCAAGCGATTCTCCTGTCTCAGCTTCCTGAGTAGCTGGGATTACAGGTGTGCACCACCATGTCTGGCTAATTTTTGTATTTTTAGTAGAGATGAGGTTTCACCATATTGGCTAGGCTGGTCTTGAACTCCTGACCTCAGATGATCTGCCTCCCTCGGCCTCTCAAACTGCTGGGATTACAGGCGTGAGCCACCACTCGTGGACATTGCTGTTTAGATTCTTTTGTCCCATGGGGTGTTCCCTTGATGTAGTACTCTTCCCCTTTTCCTAAGGATGTGGCTTCCTGAGAGCGGAACTCTAATAATTGTTATTTATCTTCTGGATCTAGCCATGC
This sequence comes from Gorilla gorilla gorilla, assembly GCF_029281585.2. Lineage (NCBI taxonomy): Eukaryota > Metazoa > Chordata > Mammalia > Primates > Hominidae > Gorilla > Gorilla gorilla. The sequence goes on from NC_073247.2 coordinate 103,922,886, forward strand.
AGAAGGGCTAACAGGCTTTGGGTTGGTACTGGGGACTGTCTGCACAAAGTCCTGTGATGTGAAGTGTCTTCGGTATCCTCAGCTGTGGATACCATCACCTGCTCTGGTGGAGGTGGCAGGGGAATGAAATGGACTCTGTGAGGGTCGTTAGTTTTGATTGTTTAATGCACTATTTTTGTGCTGGTTGGCCACCTGCCAGGAGGTGGTGCTTTCAAGAGAGCATCAGCTGTGGTAGTATAGGGAGGAACAGGTGCTGCGCAGAGCCCTAGAACTCCCAAGAGGATATCCCCTTTGTCTTCAGCTACCAAGGTGGGTAGGGAAGGACCATCAGGTTGGGGCAGGGTTAGGTGTGTCTGAGCTCAGATTCTCTTTGGGCAGGGCTTGCTGTGGCTGCTGTGGTGGATGGGGATGTGGTTTCCAGGTCAATGGAGTTATGTTCCCAGGAGGATTATGGCAGTCTCTGCTGTGTCATGCAGTTTGTCAGGGAAGTGGGGGAAAGCCGGCAGTTACAGACCTCACCTAGCTCTCATGCAACCCAAAAGGCCTGTCTCACTCCCACCGTGCCCCCGCCCAAAACAGTGCTGAGTTTGTTTCCAGGCAGTGGGGAAGCAGGGCTGAGAGCTTGCCCCAGGCTACCAGCCTCCCCACAGAGAAAGCAAGCAGGGCTTTTGTGCCTCCCCACCCGTCGATTCTGCATACCGGATTCACGCCCTACCCTGAGTTCTGGCCAGGAGACTTCGCATTTGGTTGGAATTGTTACAAAGTTCAGCTGGAGGTTTCCTTCTCCCTGTGGTCTTTTCCCAGTTCCTCTGGCAGCCCTCCCCAAGGACCCCTGTGAGACAAGTCAGAAATAGCTACCCTGGGGACCCAGAGAGCCCACAGGGCTTTTTCCGCTGCTTCCTCTACCCCTGTGTTTCACTCGGCTATCTAAATTGACTCAGCTCTAGATGAGGTCAAATGCCTCTCCCGTGATTTAGACCCTCAGGTTCCCCAGTGAGGGCGTGTGTTTGGGAGCAGACAATCCCCCTTTCCCACTGTCACAGCTTGGGTACTCACAGTATTTGGGCTGTCTCCCGGCTCCCGCAGGAGCAATCCACTTCCTTCAGAGGGTCTGTGGATTCTCTTGGCTTTCTTGGTATATTTCTGTAGGAGTTCTGGAGCGAAGGTTCACGATGCAGGTCTCCACACACTGCTCTGTCTGTCTGAGCTGGAACTGCAAGCTAGTCCTGCCTCCTATCCACCATCTTCTCTCTCTGCACCAGGGACTGGTTTTCATATTTTACAACTTCAAAATAATACAAAGTTTTAGTCATTTTACAGTTAAAAAAATGAAATAATCTAAAGAGACTGTACTTTGCAAACATAAATGACTCATCTTGATGCATAGATTAAATTTTAATTACTGAATTATGTTGCCATCAAGAATTATTGTTTTTCAAATTTAACTGACATTTATAGGGAAAATACTTTTTAATTAGAATTATCATCTGGTTTCCAAGTAAGCTGCAATGATATCTCCATCTTGCTCAAAGTTGGAAGTAACATTTATGACACGGGCTTCTTCTTACTGAAATATAGCAATAATGAGCTGATTCTCTTTTGTTATTTTTTGTTGCTATTTATTTTGTTGTACTAAACAGAATGACTTTATTGTTGAGTCAGATGTTGGACAAGTACAGGTTTGCTGATATAAAGAGGGTGAAGTAGAAAATTGTTAAGGAGGAATATGCCACCATCTGAAAAACAATCAATGTTGTGAGAGCCCTAAGATAAGTATATCTTCTTGGATTGTCTTCTAATGAGAAGTAATTCTATTTTGTTGTATATTGTTTCACTAGAAATGATCTGAGGTATGGCAGGAATAACATGTATTCATGAATGTTCTTGAAGGCAAGGTTTGAAGTAAAGTGTGCACATACATAGACAAGCAGTGAAAACGTGAATAAAATTCAAAACAAAGGCTATTGCTTAAAATAAATACTAACACATATAACTGCAAAGAATCCTGGAGTTAAAGAGTGTCATTTTTTAAATGTCATTTTTTTTGTAATTCTGATGCAAGAATTCTATATATATTATCATGATATGGTTTGGCTGTGTCCATACCCAAATCTCATCTTGAATTGTAAGTCTTAGAATTCCCACGTGTCATGGGAGGAACACGGTGGGAGGTGATTGACTTATGAGGGCAGGTCTTTCCTGCACTGTTCTTGTGATAGTGAATGAGTCTCAAGAGACCTGATGGTTTTAAAATGGGAGTTTCCCTGCACAAGCTCTGTTTTTGCCTGCCGCCATCCATGTAAGATATGACTTGCTCCTCCTTACTTTTTACCTTCTGCCATGATTGTGAGGCCTCCCCAGCCATGTGGAACTGTAAGTGCAGTACACCTCTTTCTTTTGTAAATTGCCCAGTCTCAGCTATGTCTTTATCAGCAGTGTGAAAACGGACTGATACATACACTATGCTGCTTGACAAATTATTTTCATGATGGTATTATAGGATTAAGAGTAATTGACTCATTGATTGGATACAAATAAATTAATAATTTTAAGGTATCATAAATAGAGTTTAAAAAGATCATTCTTGGCATATATTGAACACCAAGAGAGTCTTATTGCAGCCTCAATGCTAAAGCTTTATAATTTAAAGATGCTCTGATAATCAGCAGTCTCCTTGTATATTTTGAAAAGTGAAAGTTGAGATCACAATCCAGTTTTCCATTTTATTGACAAAGAACATGGACTCACTCAAAGCAGTCTCTGCAAAACTCCCAACGTATTACCAAGCCATCTTGCCTATGGGATTTTGTTGTCTGTATAGGGTATTTGTCATCACAAAACCTATCTTTTTTTCTTTGCTCTATTACATACATAAGTCCCCACTTAAACAGAATTAGGCAGTGCAAGTGAAAAAGATTCAATTCCAGAGGTCATTGGCTTTGTTGTAAAATCCCATGACTGTAACCATAATTATATACAACCCTACATTACTTCTGATGTTTGATAATTATGACCAGTGATATATGTTATTGATTTTAAAGCAATTTAAAACTGGTCCATGTTCAGATTTCAGTAGCTATGTGCACTGTAATTGCTTTCATAATGTGTCTGTATTATATTTAAATGCTTAAGGATGACTCTCCAGCTAATGAAAAATCATTGTTTGCACTTTTGCATTTCTAGTACTTCCTGTTATAAATGAATCTGCCATAGGAGGGGATAGTTTTCATGAAATTCCTGAAAGCATTATGGGACTATTACTAGATACACAGGATTTGCAAAGGGAATTTGGCTAAAAAAGTGAAACTGACAAGGATATCATTTGCATTACATTAAGTTTCCATAGGTTAACTCTAGCGGAAGGGTATTTTTAGTGAGCATATTGATAGGGATTGTGAATGACATTACTTCTATTGTGTAAACTTAGGAAAAATCAGTCTTCAATAATATACATATAGTGAAATATAGTGTACAGTAATATTAACATTTAAATATAGCTGACCACTGTTTTTTATTTTTTCACACAATAATGAAATATATTTTCAATACATTAAAAGAGAAAAATATTTCTCATTAGTATCTATTCATATGATATTAAGTGTTCAGAAAATATACTCTTTACATCTGTTTGTTGATATAATTTTTTATCAATCTACTATAATCTTATTTTTATAAAATGGTATTCTACTTACAGTTTATTTCTGATGTGTAATATTTTTGAGTAAATATAGTAATAACTATGACTTTGGATGTCAGAAAATAGTTCCTAATATTATTAATGCTTTATTTAAAATGTTAGTTTTCCAGAGACTTCACAATCCTATACTTTCTGTCATATTTCACATGGAGTGCTTGCTAATAATTGCCATTTATATCATCTAAGCAATATCCATATATCAAGACAGATTATGTAAGCAGAAGTTTTAAAATATAACATATTTTAGCAAACACAGAATTTCCTGTAACATGTCTGTTATAAGGAATTCATCTGGGCCAGATGTGATGGCTCACACCTGTCATCTCAAAAGTTTAGGAGGCCAAGGCAGGAGAATCGCTTGAGCCCAGTAGTTGGAGACCAGCCCAGTCAACCGAGGAAGACATTGTTTCTACAAAAATTTTAAAAATTAGCTGGGCATAGTGGCATGTGCTTGTAGACCTGGCTACCCAGGAGGCTGAGGCAGGAGAATCATTTGAGCCCAATATTTTGAGGCTGCAGTGAGCTATCATGATGCCACTCCACTCCAGCCTGATGGACAGAGTCCCCATCACTTAAAAAAGAAAAATAAATTCATCTAGGCAAAAAGGCAATTAGTTGGCTGAATGACAATAGGAAATGTCACCAATAGCTGTAAACTGATGATTCCATCCTTTATCACGTTGGCAACTCTCCTTATTATGAACATTAAAATTAATACTTTCCTGTAATTTAAACCTGCACCTGCATTTCTTTTTGCTAAAACGTACTATCCTCGATTATATTCTATAATTTTACTTGCTAATTTTTGCTTCCTTTTCCTCACTGAATATGAAGTGCTATATTAATCTTTAAAGTATATTTTTAAAAGATTATCTAAAAGCTATAAAACTGGAAGTTATATTGCTGACAGGGAATCTTCTCTTAAGAACTTTAAAAATAGACATTGAAAGACACTGCAGATGAACAGTTTGAGTCTAGTGCAAAAAAAATAGGCAAACTGGGGGCTATCAAACCATAGAATTATTAGCAAAAATATTTACTCTTGTTTCAATTGAAAATGCCACATAATAAGATTTATTTTAGTAATTTTTTTGTGTGTCTATTCTATAGGCAAGTATCTTAATGATATTTAATTTCAGGGAATTGTGTGGCTCTTGAAAGAGTCAAAATCAAAATTTATGTGCCAGATTTTGCCTCTTATCTATGTTATTTGTCTCTCTAACTAGTAATTTTCCATGTTGTTTTAGAGTGAATACAGAACAAAGTTATAGAATATAGTTAGTGATATTTCTTTACTTTTCAATGGTAGATTACTTTGGCCATCTAGTTAAACTGCTGGAAAGATCTTGCTGTCTATTTTGTTATTTTGTAGCTTCTTACCACAATTGCTGGCCATGAATTTTCTTCTTTTTCTAAAACTGAGGGAATTGGCAAAATTTGGAAAATATGATGTCACTATGACTGATCAACATTATAAATGTATTTTTAGAGGAAATTATTCATTGTATAATAGAAAATGTGTAAGTACACATCCTATGAGTCCTGATTGGGATGATTGTTATTAAGAAAGAAAACAAGATAGCCTTGCTGATATGAGAAGTAGTTCAGCCTGTGGTACAAAGGTTAACTGTTTTACTTTGCCAACAAATTTAGAGTGCACAAGTATCCTTTTTCTGGAGTGCGGTGGCGTAGTGTCGGCTTACTGTAACCTCCGCCTACTAGGCTCAAGTGATCCTCTGACTTCAGCCTCCCAAGTAGCTGAGACTACAGGCGTGTGCCACCACGTCTGGCTAGTTTTTGTATTTTTCGTAGAGACAGGGTTTCTCCATATTGCCCAAGCTAGTCTCGAACTCCTGAGCTCAAGCAATCCACCCACATCGGCCTCCCAAAGTGGTGGGATTACAAACATGAGCCACCACACCCAGCTGACAATAGTCCTTTAAACTATATAAATACTGGTGGGGGTGATGGCTCACACCTGTAAACCCACCACTTTGGAAGGCCAAAGAGGGAAGATTACTTGAGCCCAGGAATTTGAGACCAGCTTGGGCAACATAGTGAGACCTCAGCTGTACAAAAAATAAAAAATTAGCAAGGTGTGGTGGTGCTTGCCAGTAGTCTCAGCTACTCAGGAGGCTGAGGTGGAAGAATTAATTAAGCCCGGGAAGTCAAGGCTACACTCTAACCTGAGTGACAGAGTGAAACTCTGCCTCAAAAAAAAAAAAAAAAAAAAACCCAAAACAAACAAACAAAACACGAAAAACCCCTAACTATATAAATGCCAAAATCTTGGCAGAAAATTAATAAATAAACATGTGTGTCTTTTCTTTGTGATTACAAGGATGAAGAATCAGTTTTCCATTGTTTACTATAGCATCATTGAGTTGTACCATTGAAAGTTATTTTAGATATCATCTATCCAAAAATCTCATTTTAAAAATGAGAAAAACTAGGCTCAAAGAGATGAAGTGACTTCCTAAGTTCACACACTTGGGCATAGCTGAACTAGAAGCAAAATCCCAGTTTCATCAAGTTAGTATACTTTCTGGCCATTATAAGGTCTGCTTTGGAGCTAGCTTCATTGGTATGACCATTTTCCCTGAAATTTTCAATGTTTGTTAATAGCACCTTCCCTGAATTATGTATATGTGTGTTTTCTAAAACAACTATTTAAATCACATGGCATACCAGTTTTACTAATGAAAATCCAGAAAATCACGTCCTTAATTCTTTTCTTTGGATTGAAGAGATTATATACACAAATACTTTCTCAAGATGAATGAGTGGGGAAGACTTCCTAAATGCCACCATTTTGTGGAAAGAAAGTGTTTATAGGGACAAAACCCGAGGATTTTAAAATTCATTTTCAATGTAGACCTAAATTTTGTTCAGTGACTTGGAGCATTGTGAGAAGTATAGACTTCAACTGAGCTTTATCACTCTCCAGTGAGTAAAATAATATAGTCCCCATTTTTTTTCAGAGCTTACAAAAAAATGCTTTATCTCCAAATTTATACAGCAAAATCATATTTGAGCTAAGACTGAATTTTAGGGGCATTCTTACTCTTCTGAATGTTTTCATCCACAATCCTGCTCCCAACAGATGGAGACTGAAACACAGGAGAGTTTCAGTTTTATAGGAAAAGAGCTAGTGCTCCTCTTGGATTTAAGTTTTAATTCAAATGATAACCATTATTACATGGGTCCTCACCCCTCCTATATAATTCCAGTACCAATAACTCTAGAAGGAGACTCTATTATTTATTCTCTGGAATTAGCCTAGCTAATTTGATGAATAAATGACTGAATGGTTTCTTAGTCTAACCACTTTCCTCTATTTTGTCTTATTGAGGCAGTAGAATATATTATATTTTGTTTAAGTTCCAGAAACATTTATTGGGTGCTTATTATAAGCCAGAAACTGTGCTAAACAGTAATGACATCAAATTACTACCACTTAGGACTATATTTGTGCATAACAAATACTCAGAAAAAATGTATGTACTGATGATACAATGACTAATAAGACACAGTTCCTACCTCCAAGGACCTCACAGTCTTGTGCGGTATACAAGCTTACCTACATATAGTTAATACTAACTGTAATAGCCACTTTTTATAGCATCAGGGTATGAACAGAGGGACATGGAAATCCAGAGGCAGTAGCAATTAACTTAGGCTGGAAAAATGCATACAAAGTAGCTTTCAGTCTAGTTATTCTGCTACTAACATCACATTATTTAGGATAAGATATATTTTGTATAAAAATATGGAGATAGAAATAAAATAAAAATACTTCTCTCTATTTTTCATTACCATAAGCCTACAAACCCCCTCAAATTTGAACTGAAAGTTGTATTTTTAATCTGAGAATCCCAAGATACTCAGGACAAGGATGAATAAACTATTTCACTATCTTCTCTCACTTAATAGTACTAAAGATAAATTTAAGGGAAAATATTAATTTTATGCATGTTTTAGGATTCATCTATGCTTGTCTGGCCAAACAGTATTATATAGTTCAAATATATGTATATGAATTATGCATCTACCGAAGTTTAGCTCTGTTGTTGAAGAACAGAAAGCTTAAGATTACTGAAAGAGAGCTCAAAAAAAAATTGGAAAAGAATGAGAAAATATAGTAGTAGTTCCTGGGGTAGAATCAGTTCACAAACCTTGTTCCAGGTATGGAGAAAAGAAAATTTTCAAACATACAGGAAAGATGAAGAATTTTACCATGGACACCATATACCAAGATCACTCAAAAACTTAATTTCTATTTTTTTTAAATCTTTTTAGTTTTGGAGACAGCATCTTGCTCTATCATCCAGGTTGGAGTGCAGTGGTGCAATCACAGCTAACTGCAACCTTAAACTCCTGGGCTGGAACAATCCTCCTGCTTCAGCCTTCTGAGCAGCTAGGACTACAAGTGTGTGCCAACGAGCCTAGCTAATTTGCTTTTTTTGTTTTGTTTTGTTTTGTTTTGTTTTGTTTTGTTTTTTTGAGATGAAGTCTCACTCTTGTCCCCCAGGCTGGAGTGCAATGGTGCAATCTCGGCTCATTGCAACCTCTCCCTCCGGGGTTCAAGCAATTTTCCTGCCTCAGCCTCCTGAGTAGGTGGGATTACAGGCGCCTGCCACCATGCCCAGCTAATTTTTGTATTTTTAGCAGAGACGGGATTTCGTCATGTTGGCCATGCTGGTCTTGAACTCCTGACCTCAGGTGATCCTCCCATCTCGGCCTCCCAAAGTGCTGGGATTACAGGCGTGATCCACTGCACCTGGCCAAGCCTAGCTAATTTTTAAGTTTTACTTCTTTTGTAGAGACGGAAGTCTCACTATGTTGCCCAGGCTGGTCTCAAAACTTTTGGCCTCGAGCAATCCTCCTGCCTCCCAAAGCAGTGAGATTATCAGTGCAAGCCACTGTATCGGCCTAAAAACTTGATTTTTAGGGGTTATTCTTTGTGTTCTAGAAGCCCTTTCTTATACAGATACTCATTTATAGCACTGAGGACAGGAACTATACTCATTTTACAAACAAGGAAACTGAGATTCAGAGCTAGTTATGAATCAAGTGTCCAGCACAGTTATCTGACCTAAAAGTGTGTTTCCCAACATTGGTTGTGCATGTTGTTTCTCCAAAATTTTAAAAAATACTGATACCTTGTTTCTACCCCAGAGGTTTTGATAGAATTTGTTTTTATTTTTCAAGACTTTTTTGGCTATTCTGGGTTCCTTATATTTCCACATGAATTTTAGGATCAGCTTAAGCTTATCAATTTCTGCAAAAAATGATTGTTTTTTTCTTTTTTTTGAGATTGAGTCTTACTCAGTTGCTAAGGCTGGCGTGCAGTAGTGTGATCTCAGCTCACTGTAACCTGTGCCTTCTGGGTTCAAGCTATTCTCCTGCCTCAACCTCCTGGGTAGCTGGGATTACAGGCATGTGCCGCCATGCCTGGCTAATTTTTTGTATTTTAGTAGAGATGGGGTTTCACCATGTTGGCCAAGCTGGTCTCGAACTCCTGACCTCAGGTGATCTGCCTGCCTCAGTTTCCCAAAGTGCTGAGATTACAGGCATGAGTCACCGTGCCCAGCCCAGTTTGAATTTTCATAGGGATTATGCTCAATCTGTATGTAAGTTTGAATAATTTTGCCATCTTAACAATATTAAGTATTCTGATCTATGAACATGGTACACCTTTGCATTTATTTAGAACTTCTTTATTTCAACACTATTTTGAATTTCCAGTGTACAAGTTTTGCCCTTCTTTTATTACATTCATTCCTAAGTAAATACTTATCTTTTTATATGCTATTGTAAGTAGAATTGTATTCTTAAATTTTATTTTTGGATTATTCATTGCTACTGCATAGACATTCAGTTAGGATTTTCTATATATAAGATCCTGTCGTCTTCAAATAGTGATAGTCTTACTTCTTCCTTCGCAATATGGATGCCGTTCATTTCTTTTTCTTGCCTGATTGTCCTAGCTAGAACCTCCAGTGCAATGTTTAATTGCTGTGTAAAAGCATATATCCTCTTCTTGTTCCTGATCTTAGCAAGGAAGCATTATTCTTTCACCATTAAGTTTGAGTTAGCTGCAGTTATTTCACAGATGTCCTTTATCAGGTTGAGGAATTTTCTGTATATTCCTTGTTTGTTTATTGATTTTATCACCAAAGTTTTTTGTTGTTGTTGTTTATTTTTTGTTTTTGATTGTCTGTTTGTTTGTTTGTTTTTGTTCTTTTCTTTTGAGACAGGGTCTCTGTTGCCCAAGCTGGAGCGCGGTGGCAAAATCATAGTTCACTGCAGCCTTGAACTCCTGGGCTCAAGGAATCCTCCTGCCTCAGCCTATCGAGTAACTGGGACTATAGGTGTGTGCCACCATGCCCAGCTAGTTAACAAATTTTTTTTTGACATTAGATTATTAGTAAAACTGCCCCATTGCTCAAGATTCAGTGGAAAGGAAGCAAAACAAAACAAAGAAACCTTATGAGCAAAATGCTTAATTCAGCACATAACAGCATATAGTTTCTATTGGTTAAAGAAGAACATTTATATGGGGTCCTAGATAGGCTCCAAGGAAACCAAATTACTTGAAGAAGCCTGAGATTATTCTTAAAGAAATATAGATTTCTTTGTATGTTTACAATGAATGAGTCTTATTTTTACATGCATGGAAGTATCACAGTCACTGGACACTGTATAATTATTCCTATAGTACTTAAGGTGTAGTACTTAAGGTAATTCCTAAAGTACTTAAGGTAAATTCAAAACTGTCTTATGGTCACCACCTCTTTTTCTAAGGTGTTTTTTCATAAAATGTCCAAAAAAATTATCTATACAATGTGGCAAGCAGAAATTGTTCCATTGTTTTAATCTTCTATGACCACATAAAATATATCAAATTATATTTCCTAGCTTTAGGTTGTCACTGAAAAACTACTTTACCTAAATAATGCCAGGAAAGGCATTAGTCTTTGTTTTCAGGAGTCTTAAACCATTAAGCAATACAGAGTATGCCTTTTGCTATTAGTTTGATTTTAGATGACATGTCCTAAGAGTCTAGGACTTAATGCTGGTAAACTTGTCCTTGAAAACTTGATTTGTAATCATTTTTAAATCACTAAACTTTATTTAGTTCCAAAGACCTGCTCAACCATGAATTAGCCCCTACTATGTGTTTTGTTTTTTAGAATAAAGAAAATGAAAAAGGCAATTCATTTTGTTGTTGTTTGAGGCAATCATTGCTTTAAATTTTTTCTGGTAGTTTCTCAGTTTGTTAGATGTAAACAATGACATAATCTGATGAGGAAGACAATACCATTTGGTACCTCCTTGAAAATAAGGAGTCAGTATTGATCAGGTCACATATTATTGATGACTTCAACATACACCAGAGAAACAGTCACATAGAAAAAAAAATATAGAGACCCTACTTTCCTACTCAATGAGCATATATTATTTTCTTTTGTGGAAAGTCTGATTTTATAGGCTGTGACCTCAAAATGTATTTTGTAATTTTATCTTTCAAGGATGTAATGAGAAAGTCCAGGTGTGGTAGTTCACACCTGTAATTCTAGCATTTTGGGAGGCAGGAATATTGCTTGAGCCCAGGAGTTTGAGACCAGCCTGGGCAACATGGAGAACCCCCATCTCTACAAAAAAATACAAAAATTAGTGAGGCATGGTGGTGCACACCTGTAGTCCTAGCTTCTGGTAGGCTGAGCTGAAAGGATCTCCTGAGCCTGGGAGGTCAAGGTTGCAGTGAGTCGTGATAGCACCACAGCATGACAGCCTGGGTGATAGAGTGAGACCCAGTCTCAAAAAAAAAAAAAAAAAAAAAAAAAAAAGTAGTGAGGGACAGCAATCAGAAAACCAGTTGCTCACCTAAACAAGAGGCTTTGTTAGAAAGACGATAAAGATCAAAGCAGACCTATTATGGAGAGAAAAGACACATTAAATGATCCACAGAAACTTGGAGGGAGCTACTTTTATTTTTAATGTCAAAGGTCATTTTCAAAACAGAAGACTCTAGACAGTATGATTAAAAAGAATAATACAAAAAGAAAAAAAAACCTCATAAAACCTGGCTTTAAATAAGCAAAGAAGGATAAAAGAGAAAAAGGTGAAAATATTGCTGGTTACCTTGAAGGAGAATGTGATGATTTTATACTAGAGGGTTTTTTGACATTGAGTTCACACTCTTGGAACGGAGGCTACCAAAGTGACTTTTTCACTGCTTGCTAATGATGCTGATCATAATGTTAACGGGAAAACAGGGTGACTGTGTATTGAGGGACCATAATGAGTTCAGTTTTTATTAGGTCATGGATATTAATGGTATATGCACGTGAGAATCAAAAAATGTAGAGAATCAAATGCTGGATGAAGAGCTAAGTCATAACTGGGAATGTTCATTTGAGAAGATTCCATGCTGAAACCAAGAGAATGTTTGATTTTAAAAGAAAGAAGATATAGTTGTCTCAGGAATGGCAGCTCTGATAACATCCGCTAAATGTAAGACAATTACAATGTACAAGTCTCCATGCCATCCATGTTTTACTTATATTTCTGAGGTCTCTTGACTACAGATAGTTAAGTTGTTAAACTATCCAAAATAAATGTTACTACTTGATGTTAAGACCTAAAGGCTCAACTATATTTTGTTCTATGAGGTATGCAAAATTATAACTTTATAGCTCCTTGTACTTCAGTAATGAAAAATGATACTTTCTCAGCAGCTATTAAATGAGGTTAGCCACAACACAATAATCCAAAGAAGCTTAGTTCCAGCATAAAAGCTTATACAATTTACAATTTTTTTTTTTTGGGACAGAGTTTCACTCTTGTCACCCAGGTTTGAGTGCAGTGGCGCCATCTTGGTTCGCCACAACCTCTGCCTCCCGGGTTCAAGTGATTCTCCTGCCTCAGCCTCCCAAGTAGCTGGGATTACAGGCATGCACCACCATGCCCAGCTAATTTTTTGTATTTTTGGTAGAGACGGGGTTTCTCCATGTTGGCCAGGCTGGTCTCGAACTGCCGACCTCAGGTGATCCACCCGCCTCGGCCTCCCAAAGTGTTGAGATTACAGGCATGAGCCATCGCACCCAGCCGTAATTTACAAAACTTTTAAACTGTCAGTTAATCATTCAGGGAAAAGAAAGGTAGATCTTGTACATCGGCAGCTTCCATGAAAATCCACCACAGCCTATAATAAAGTTTAACTTAACAGAAAAAGAAAGTCTGATTTTGCAAGAAAGCCATGAAGTGCAAAACATAATTTGAGATGAGTAAGTGAACAGTTTTAGTGAGTATATAGCATTGAAATGCTAGGCACCTTTAGTTAAAAAAATTTTCTAAATTTTTGAAGCAGGTATGAATCATATATAGAAATTACCACTAACTAATAAGGATAGGCTTCCCTGAAAATTATATTTATATCTATATATCTATCTATGTATCTACCTATACATATAAATGCGTATATAGAGACAAAAATATACATGCATTCCTTAGACAAAAATATACGTGTGTCCCTGTAACTAATAAAGATATTCTTCCCTGAAAAGAGTATTTATGTGTGTATACATATATATATGTGTGTGTGTGTGTGTGTGTGTATATATATATATATAAACACATACATACATACATATATATAGAGAGAGAAAAATATACATGTATTCCTTAGGAGTTCACCCACCTCTGTTATAACTAAATTTTCCAAAATAAGAACTTTCTAATCTATAATTCCATGAAGGCAAGTTATCCAGATTGATTTACTCTTTCTGTAAAATATTGCAATTTTTCCATTTAATGGTCAGAGTAACTGTCTTAAAACCACAGAAGAAGTTAGTGGCAAAAATGAAACCAGAACCCAAACTGCTGATGTTTTTTAATGTCATCCTTTTCACTACCAACCACTGCCTCATTAGGAGCTTAGCAGAATGAAGCAGAGTGAACGAGAGCAACTGACATATGGTGCATCATTGGAATGCCACCTTTGTTTCCATGTATTTAGGATGCACCTAGGAACTTACTTCTCAGATAGGATCTTGACAAATATGACTAGATTTAGAGATACTTTTGAGTTGATTCTTATATTCATTGTAATGGATTTCACGAGGGCTTTAAAAGCTTCACTTGAAATGCCACAGGAATTTAATGGATTAGCCAAATCACAGGCTTGTAGATATTTTCAGGCAACGTGCTGAGTTGTTTGAAAAGTAAAGCTTCCCTAATCTCCCAAGTTTAACTTTCTTCTATTTCTACAACACCTCCAATGCATACATTAATTCAGTGTGCAATATAGTAGGGAACATTGTTTCAAGAATGAGATCCAGATTCAACATGCGAAACATTTGTCAATTTTATACGTTAACCCTTGTATACTTGATCATAAAACCATTTCTAGTTCTGTAACTCAAACTGTCGAATAATGAACTAGATAACTTAACATATTCAGTGCCTCCTTCATACAAGGATATATCAGCACAAATAAACATACATAAATACATTTTCCAGAATACTATAAGCATACCCACATGCAACATTTAAGACCAAGCTCATGTAGCTCTTGAGAGATAATTTATTTTATGTTGGTGTGCGAGAAGAGAAAACATAGATACACAGAGATACTACAATGTCTCTACCTAGGTTTACAGCTTCTGTCATGTTCTTTAATGTTCTCTAGGCTCTACACTACAGATCCTTAGAACAGATTGGCACACTTTTTGCGGGTGTTGAGAGTGGGGAGCAAAGATCTTACAGTAACTAGCAGATATTTTAAGCATTAAAGTACAACGTAGTTTTTTTTTTCTTTTTTTTTGTTTTTTTTTGTTGTTGTTGTTTGTTTGGAGATGGAGTCTCGCTTTGTTGCCCACGCTAGAGTGCAGTGGGGCAATCTCGGCTCACTGCAACCTCTGCCTCCCGGGTTCAAGCGATTCTCCTGCCTCAACCTCCCAAGTAGGTGGAATTATATAAGCACGCACCACCACGCCCAGCTAATTTTTGTATTTTTAGTAGAGATGAGGTATTGCCATGTTGGACAGGCTGGTCTTGAACTCCTCACCTCAAGCAATCTGCCTGCCTTGGCTTCCCAAAGTGCTAGGATTACAGGATTGAGCCACTGTGCCTGGCCACAAGGTAGTTATTCTTATTTCAAACTAGTTTGAGGCATGGTGCTCTATGCTTAAATGTCTTTGGAGAAGTTCTTGTACCAGCAATAAACCTAGCCATTAGAGAGTGGAGGTTAAAAGCTCAGCAAATAGTGATGTATTCTGATTTTATCACAAAAGCTTCTGTGGGACTAGAATCAGGAATTGGAATGACCTCTAACACTCTCATCCTTGAGATGGCCTGTTTCTTAATAGACAATAAAAGTTACAATTGCATGATGGGGCGATTTTTAAATTTGCCATAATATAGCCAAACAAATTTTTCCCTCTGGGGCCTGCCTGTATAAATTTTGGAAACATATTTTGAAGTACTGAAACATGTGCAAACCTAATAGTCATTTTGTGAGTTAAATCTGTGAATTTTGGTGCAATATTCAGACAAAACCTAGAACATCTTAGGTGAACCAACTTTTTGGTACATGTTTTTAGTTGGTATATAAGGATTGTATATTATCACAGTCACTTGAGGATTCTTATTTATGGATACATATATATTATATGTACACAATTATACATACAATTTGGAAAATTATATATTAATTATAAATTATATATACATATATACACACACAAACACAATTTGGAAAATGTTCTATATTTGGTAGTACAGAAGAGTTTTTGTTTTGATTTCCAGCCTCCCTTACCATTACCCACTTTTTACCCATGAATTTCCTTCCATGGAGTCTTTGTTTCAGAGAAGGATTAGAAGCCTTGGATAAAAGAATTGTGAGAGCAATTCTGTTGCTTTCTCTTTCCTTGGTTTTAAAGATAACTCACCAGTACAGAAACTAAAACATTTTAACAAAAATAATTGGAAATCTATTTCACGAACAGTAGGAACCCTAGGTAGAATGAAAGCACTTTAATTCTTGCTGCAATCCCAAAGCCCCCAGTGACTCTCAAAATAATGAAAACTGAAGAATAATGCCTGGATTTTGCAACTTACTTTAAACACAGCACAGTGAATGTTCTCAGTAAACTAGGATGGCTGCATTCATTATTTTCTTCTTTATACATAGTATTGCATAAAATTGCATCTAGCAACAGACATATCCCCAGAATCAAACATTAAATTTATTTGACATTCACAGTCTCATGAGATTATTCTTTGTTATTTAAAACACTGGCCTAATGGCATGTCTCCATACTTTAAAATTTTTGAAAGTGGTAAAATATTATAACAAATTCAGGCAATTTGTGAAATGTATACATCATCTCTAAATTGGTTATTTATGTTAAATAAAATTAATGAGATAATTATGAAGACTTTCACTTTTGATGGCCTGTATTCAAGTTTTCTATGATTTAAAGCTTATTGAATAATTCATGTATTATTGGCCTTCATTTTGATTTACCAATGATAGAAGGAGAATATTCTTTTGTATATACAGATATTTCTTAAGTTTGAAAAGTTTTCACCTAATAATTTAAATTATGCATTTTATCATTTAACTACACATCAAACAAATTTCATTATAATTAAGAATGATGGTTATACAGAAAAATATTTTTTTGTTTCAAATCTAATTCAGAGACGATTTCAAAATTAAATGAAATATTTTACAAAAAATGGACAAGGACATTATTCATTGTCATTAATAATATCTAAAAACGTGGATTCCAGTGAGAAGTTTTCAAATAACTCTATTTTTTATCAGCTTTTCCCAGCATGCACGCTAACACATAGGTTTACGTAGTTAATTCTTTGAGATCACTAGTTTTCTAATTTGTAGTAACTCTCATGTTACCCCATATGCTCAAAGAAGTCAGAAGAATAAAATAATTTGACTAATCCAACCCAAAAGATCACATTTCCTCAAATTTATCACCACTGGAAACAAAAGCTGACTATTTCGATCTTAAACTATCTGAATTATTACTTTAATTTTCCATTTGACTTTGTTAAAGCAAGTGAATGTTACAAAATGCAGTGTGACATTTCTGAAGTTTATAAATATATAAAGGCATCAGGTTTAATTTTCTAAAAGGCAGAAAACTTGAAGTTGCCCCTCTTTTCAAAAGTATTTTTGCTTTCCCTTTACGTTATTTTATATATCCATCACTAAGGATAACACAAAACTTTGAACATTTTAACCCATTTGAATTTCAAAAAATTAACATAAAAATTACATTATCTCTGGCCATATGAGCATGTATATAATAAAGACCTGTGTTTAAACTGCTCAACCATATGCTGGAATGATACAGAAAAAGGAAGATAGTGAAATGAAAATGTTCAGTTTCATTGAAAAGGCTTTGTTATCTAAAAAAGTCAGTTTCTTAGCAGGAAAGTGCTTATTTCTTTGTGTATAATTTACTTAATGGAATAAGCACTGTTAAAAATCAATTCCATGCTTGTATCATAGAGTCCTTTTGGGCTTATTCAAAAGGCAATTAGAGGTAATACAGCTGTAGAAATCTGAAACACATTTGGGGATACTGATGGAACATATTTTATTCCTTCCAATCAAGACTTTTTTCTACCACTCTACTGAAGCAGCAATCAGCAGTAGAGTACTTCTCTCTGTGTTACCATATTCAGTGATCAGTTCTTGTCTCACTTGATCTACCTGCAACATGCGGATCACTTGATCATTCCTACTTGAATTACTTTCTTCAGTTGGTTTCCTGGACCTCGCTCTCTCGGTATTAATCTGTTCTCATACTGCTATAAAGAACTACCTGAAACTGGGTAATTTATGAAGACAAGGGGTTTAAATGACTCACATTTCTGCAGGCTGTACAGGAAGCATGGCTGGAAAGCCTCAGGAAACTTACAATCATGGCGGAGGTTGAAGGGGAAGCAAGCACGTTTTACCATGGTGGAGCAGAAGAGAGTGAAGGAGGAAGCACTACATTCTGTTTAACAACAGAATCTTGTGAGAACTCATTCACTGTCATGAGAACAGCAAGGGGGAGGTCAGCCCCCATGGTTCAACCACCTCCAACCAGGCCCCTCCTTCAACACGTGGGGATTACAATTTGCCATGCCATTTGGGTGGGGACACAGAGCCAAACCATATCACTCTCTTAATTATTTTACCTCAAAGCCATTCGTTTTTACTCTCCTTTACTGCATCTTCCTCATCTTCCTAGCCTCTAAACATTCTAGTGCCCCAGGATGCAATCCTCAAACAGTTTATCTTCCCTATCTAGTCTCATGCTCTTGGTGAGCTTGTAAAGTCCGATGGCTTTAAATATTATCTATATATCGATGAATCCTAAATTTGTATCCCCACCTAATATGGTTTGGCTGTGTCCTCAGCCAAATCTCATCTTGAATCCCCGTATGTTGTGGGAGGGACTTGGTGGAAGGTAGAATCATGGGGGCAAGTCTTTCCCGTGCTGTTCTTGTGATAGTGAATAAGTCTCACAAGATCTGATGCTTTTATAAAGAGGAGTTCCCCTGCACAAGCTCTTGCTCTTTGCGAACTGTGATCCATGTAAGACATGACTTGCTTCTTATGGCCTTCTGCCATGATTTTGAGGCCTCTCCAGCCATGTGGAACTGTAATTCCATTAAAACTTTTTTTTTTGTTTTGTAAATTGCCCAATCTCAGGTATGTCTTTATTAGCAGTGTGAAAATGGGCTAATACAGTAAATTGGTACCAGTAGAGTGGGACGCTGCTGAAAAGATATCGAAAAATGTCAAAGCAAATTTGGAACTGGGTATCAGGCAGAGGTTGGAAGAGTTTGGAGGGCTCAGAAGAAGACAAGAAAATGTGGAAAACTTTGGAACTTTCTAGAGACTTGTTGAATGGCTTTGACAAAAATGCTGATAATGATATGAACAATAAGGTCCAGGCTGAGATGGTCTCAGATGGAAATGAGGAACTTGTTGAAAATTGGTGCAAAGGTGAGTCTTGTTATGCTTTAGCAAAGAGACTGGCAGCATTTTGCCCCTGCCCTAGAGATTTGTGGAACTTTGAACTTGAGAGAGATGATTTAGGGTAGCTGGTGGAAGAAATTTCTAAGCAGCAAAGGATTCAAGATGTGACTTGGGTGCTGTTAAAGGCATTCAGTTTTAAAAGGAAAATGGAGCATAAAAGTTCAGAAAATCTGCAGCTTGACAATGTGATAGGAAAGAAAATTTCATTTTCTGAGGAGAAATTCAAGCTGGCTGCAGAAATTTGCATAAGTAATGAGGAGCCAAATGTTAATCCCCAAGACAGTGGGGAAAATGTCTCCAGGGCACATCAAGGACCTTTGCCGTAGCCCCTCCCATTACAGGTCCAGAGACCTAGGAGGATAAATGGTTTCATGGGCCAGGCCCAGAGTCCCTCTGCTATGTGCAGTCTAGGGACTTGGTGTCCTGTGTCCCAGCCACCACAGCCATGACTAAAAGGGGCAAAGGTACAGCTCAAGGCATGGCTTCAGAGGGTGCAAGCCCTAAGCCTTGGCACCTTCCACATGGTGTTGAGCCTACAGGTGCACAAAAGTCAAGAATTGAGTCTTGGGAACATCTGCCTAGGTTTCAGAGAATGTATGGAAATGCCTGGATGTCAAGGCTGAAGTTTGCTGCAGGGGTGGGGCACCCATGGAGAACTTCTGCTAGGGCAGTGCAGAAGGGAAATGTTGGGTGGGTGCCCCCACACAGAGTACCCACTGGGGTGTTGCCTAGTGGAGCTGTTAGAAGAGGGCCACCATCCTCCAGACCCCATAATGATAGATCCACTGACAGCTTGCACTGTGTACCTGGAAAAGCCACGGGCACTCAAAGCCAGGCAGTAAAAGCAGCTGGAGGGAGGCTGTACCCTGCAAAGCCACAGCGGTGCAGCTGCACAAGACCATGGGAACCCACTTCTTGCATCAGTGTGAGCTGGATGTGAGACATGGAGTCAAAGGAGATCATTTTGGACATTTAAAATTTGACTGCCCTGCTGGATTTTGGACTTGCATGGGGCCTGTAGCCCCTTTGTTTTGGCCAATTTCTCCTATTTGGAATGGCTGTATTTACCCAATGCCTATACCCCCATTGTATTTAGGAAGTAATTAACTTGCTTTTGATTTTACAAGCTCATAGGTGGAAGGGACTTGCCTTGTTTCAGATGAGATGTTGGACTTTGGACTTTTGAGTTAATGCTAAAATGAGTTAAGACTTTGGGAAATTGTTGCGAAGGCATGATTGGTTTTGAAATGTGAGAACATGAGGTTTGGAAGGGGCCGGGGTGGAATGATATGGTTTGGTTGTGTCCCCACCCAAATCTCCTGTTGAATTCCCACATGTTGTGGGAAGGACCCAGTGGGAAGTAATTGAATCATGGGGGCAAGTCTTTCCTGTGTTGTTCTTGTGATAGTGAGTAAGTCTCAAGACATCTGATGGTTTTGTAAGAGGAGTTCCCCTGCACAAGCTCTCGTTCTTTGCTTACTGCCATCCATTAAGACATGACTTACTCCTCCTTGCCATCCACGATGATTGTGAGGCCTCTCCAGCCATGTGGAGCTGTAAGTCCATTAAACCTCTTTCTTTTGTAAATTGCCCAGTCTCGGGTATGTCTTTATCAGCAGCATGAAGGTGGACTAATACACCACCTCATACCTCTCCCCTAAACTTCAGAGTCTCCACCTGTATGTCTCACAGGTATTTTTAGTTTAACATTCCCAAGACTCAACTCTTGATTCCCTACCTCCAAACCTGCTCTTCTTGAGTCTTTAACATCTCTGTTGCTCCTGAAAAGACTGTGACATTTTCTTAATGCCTTTGTTTCTGCCATACCACACGTCTAATCTTTCAACAAGTCCTGTGGGACTTTACCTTCAAAATATATAGATCCAACCAGTTTTTATTATCTCCACTGCTACCATTCTTGTCTAAGCCATCATCATTTTGCTCTTGGATTACTAGTTTCCAAACAGGCATTCCTACATTTGCCATTGTCCTCCAATCTATTTGCATATCATCTAGAGAAACCTTTTTTTTTTTTTTTTAGACAGTTTTGCTCTTGTTGCCCATTCTGGAGTGCAATGGCACAATCTTGGCTAACCGCAACCTCCACCTCCCAGGTTCAAGCGATTCTCCTGCCTCAGCCTCCCAGATAGGTGGGATTACAAGCATGTGCCACCACACCTGGCTAATTTTTGTATTTTTAGTGGAGATGGGGTTTCTCCATGTTGGTCAGGCTGGTCTCGAACTCCCGACCTCAGGTGATCTTCCCACCTCAGCCTCCCAGGCATGAGCCACCGTGCCTGGCTGAGAAACCTTTTAAGAATTCAAGTCAGATCATGTCACTCCACTGTTAAAAATTTTCAAATGTTTTGCCGTCTCAGAGTAAATGTCAATGTATTTATAATGGTCTAAAAAACCCTACAATATGACAGGTCTTGTGATCCTTCTCTGAATCTTATGCTTCTATTCTCCTTGATCATTCTGTTCCTGCCACGCTGGCTTCCTTGTTATTCAGCGGACACACCACGTACAGCAAACAAGCCCTTATGTCAGAAACGTTGCTTTTGCAGTTATGTCTGCCTGAGATATGGCTTGTGGTTTTGCCCATTCCTGTTAAATGTCAGCTCCTCGATGAGTCCTTTCTTGATCACTCTATGTAAAATAGCAACCCCACTCTCCAGAAATTTCTATCCCCCATCTTCATGTTAAAGTTTTTCCACAGCACTGGACATTATATAATAGACTATGTATTTTTTTTGTTTGTTTATTGCCTTTTACGTTCCATTAGAATATAATCTCAGGCGGGCAGTTTTTAAGGTTCTATTCATAACTGTAGCCCCAGCATGTGGAACAGTGTATAACAAATAGTAGATGCTCAGTAAATATTTATTGAATAAATGAGTGAATGACTGTATGAGAACCCTTGTCTTTTGTCCCATGCAATTCACTAGTGACCAAATGTCATGAGATTTTACATATTTTTAAGCTTTGGTGAAAAAGTAGATACTGCCAAAGTCACTGACTTTATTTAGATCCTCACATGTCTTCGTTTATCACCAGCCAATCATTTCAAGACTGTGGTTGCAATTTAAAATGTTTTGCATCTACAATAAAATGGAAAGACATCTTATCTCATGCATTGGAAAAATCAATATTGTTAAAATGACCATACTACCCAAAGTGATCTAAAGATTCAATGCAATCCTTACCAAATTACCAATGAAATTCTTTACAGAAATAGAAAAAAGCAATCTTTGAATTTGTGAGGAACCACAAAAGACCTTGAATAACCAAAGCAATCTTGAATAGAAAGAATAAAGCTGGAGGCATTAGATGACCTGACTTCAAAATATACTACAAAGCTATAGTAACAAAAACAGTATGGTACTGGCATAAAAACAGATACATAAACCAAGAGAACATAATAGAGAACTGAAAAATAAATCATATATATACAGCCAACTAATTTTCAATAGAGGCACCAAGAATATTACTAAGGAAAGAATAGTGTCTTCAATAAATGGTGCTGGGGCCTGGCAGAGTGGCTCATGCCTATAATCCTGGCACTTTGGAAGGCCTAGGCAGAAGGATCACTTACAGCCAGGAGTTCAAGACCAGCCTGGAAAACAAAGCAAGACCTCCTCTCTACAACAAAAATAATAATAAATAAATAAACTGGGATTGGTCATAATATAATGTAATATATAGTATAAGTAAGCTGGAACAAAATAAGCTTTCTCCCAGATAACTCATTGCAATCTTCCAGATAATTCAGAATAATGTCACCACCTCAACATTCTTAATTTCGTCATATCGGCAGAGTCCCTTTTGCTATGTAATTTAACATATTAACAATATGATATAACTGGGGCTATTTCATTGCCTGTGCCTGTAGTTCCAGCTACACGGGGGGCTAAGGCAGGAGAATCGCTTGAGACCAAGGGTTCGAGGCTGCAGTGAGCTATGATTGCACCACTGCACTACAGCCTAGATGACAGAGCTAGACCCTGTGTCTAAAAAATTAAAAATTTAAATAAAGAAGTAAATAAATAGTGCGGGGAAAACTGTATATCCTTATCCAGGAGAAATGAAACTAGACTCATATCTCGCCATATCCAAAAAGCAACTCAAAATGAATTCAAGACTTAAATGTCAGACCCAAAACTATAAAACAATTATAAGAAGACATAAGGGAAATGCTTCAGAACATTGATCTGGGAAAAGATTTCATAGATAAGACCTCAAAAGCGCAGGCAACAAAGCAAAAATAGAAGTATGGGATTATAGCAAACTAAAAGTCTTCTGCAAAGCAAAAGAAACAATCAACAGAGTGAAGAGGAAGCCTGCAGAATGAGAGAAAATATTTGCAAACTATTCGCCAACAAGAGATTAATACCCAGAATATACAAGGAACTCAAACAACTCAATAGCAGAAAACAAATAATCCAATTAAAAATGGGCAAGTGATTTGGGAAATGACATACAAATGGCCAATAAGTATATGAAAAAATGTTCAACATCACAAATCATCAGGGAAATCAAAATCAAAATCACAATGAGAAATAATTTTACCCTAAATAGAATGCCTATTAAAAAAAAAGAAAAAAAACAAAACACAAAATAGCAAATGCTGGCAAGGATGAAGAGAATGGGAACTTTTATAGGCTTTTGGTAGAAATGTAAATTAGTTCAGCCATTATGGAAAACAGTTTGGAGGTTCCTCAAAAAAGTACAATAAAACAACTATATGATTCAGCAATCTTACTACTGGGTATATATCCAAAGGAAAGGAAGTCAGTATATTGAAGAGATGTCTGAACCTCATGTTTATTATAGCACTACACATGATAGCTAAGATATAGAATCAACCTAAGTGCCTATCAACAAATGAATGGATAAAGAAAATACGATATATATACAGAATTGAATACTATTCAGCCATAAAAATGAATGAAATCCTATCATTCCTGGAAACATGGATGAGCCTGGAGGACATTATGTTAAGTGAAATAAGCCAGGCACAGAAATAGGCACATATGAGAGCATGTTCTCATTCATATGTGGGAGCAAACAAAGTTGATCTCGTAGAAGTAGAGAGCAGAATAGTGGTTTTAGCTGGGCGTAGTGGCTCACGCCTGTAATCCCAGCACTTTGGGAGGCCAAGGCGGGTGCATCACCTGACATCGGGAGATCGAGACCAGCCTGACCAACATGGAGAAACCCATCTCTACTAAAAATACAAAATTAGCCAGGCGTGGTGGCATGCACCTGTAATCCCAGCTACTCAAGAGGCTGAGGCAGAAGAACGGCTTGAACCCGGGAGGCAGAGGTTGCGGTGAGCCGAGATTGCACCATTGCACTCCAGCCTGGGCAACAAGAGCGAAACTCTGTCTCAAAAAAAAAAAAAAAAAAAAAGAGAATAGTTGTTTCTAGAAGCTGGTAATATTGAAGGGGAGTATAGCCAGAGGTTGGTTAACAGACACAAAATTACAGATAGATAGGAGGAATAGGTTCTAGCTTTCATAGCACTGTAGGGTGACTATAGTTAACAATACTTTATTGTATATCTTTAAAGAGCTAAAAGAGAGAGTTTTGAATGTTCCCAACACAAAGAAATAATAAATATTGAAGGTCATGAGTATACTAATTATCCTGATTTGATCATTATATGTAGTTTGTATCAAAATATCACATTGTTCCCCATAAGTTATGTGTCAGCTAAAATGTTAAATGCAAAGTGTTTTGTGTCTAACCTATTTACTTATATATTTCAAAATATCAGTGGTTTGAATTCAATTTAGCTTTTAGTAGGTGTATTAGCTTCCTGTTGCTGCTGCTGTAACATATGCAGCAAACCTAGTGGCTTAAAACAACAAAAAAATCACTATTTTACAGTTCTGGAGTCAGACATCCCAAATCAGTCTAATGAGGCTAAAATTAAGGTGTAGACAGGGCTACATTCCTTCTATAGGCTCTGGAGGTGAATCTGTTATCTTGCCTTTTCCAGATTTTAGAGGCTACCCGTAGTCCTGGGCTCAAGGCCACATCAATCTGACCTCCCCTCATACCTTCTCTGACTTTCATTCCTTCTTCTTTCCTTACAAAGACCCTTGTGATTACATTGCAATCTCCCAGATAACTCAGAATTATCTTGCGACCTCAAGATTCTTAATTTAGTCACATCTGCAGAGTCCTTTTTTTTGATAATTTAATATACTCACAAAATTAATGGTTAGCATGTGGACAGTTTTTGAGGGGGGTTATTATTCTGCCTGTCACAGAGGGTTGAATTTTAAATGGAATGAATTTAAGGTAGGGAGAGGAATCTGTGTCAAAACCAGAAATAATTCCCAAGGTAATATATAGATCTTAATATAAGAAAATTATTACGTTCTCCTGTTGTTTATAATTCTGTCAATACTGCTGAAATAACAGATGGTTGAGGTTTTCGTTTAACAAAGAAAGAAATGCAAAATTTCCTGAAAATTTGATTTAGAGCATTACCAAGTCTTATTAAATACCATAATTAGATTATTTCTACCCTGGAATGAAGGTTCAAGTGACTTTTATTTGCTCTAAACCTTGGCTAATCCTGAATATAAACATGATGGTATTTGTTCTTTGTGTCATCACAGACCTGAAAATCTTCTGTAGTGAGTTTTATACTCAGTAAAAATAGGAATCCAAAGATTAGGACTTCAATGAACTGCCTAGGGAGGGTGAAACTTATATGTGAGAACTGATTACATAAAGTTATTGAGAAGACTAGGAGCCGAAACATCTGATTGAGACAATTTCACCTCCTTTCAAGGATGAGGCTCATCTTCATCTCTACCCATTGAAGAGAGTAGGAATTCCTAGAATCTATGTGGCAGAGGTCAAAAAAGCTGTGACTTATGTACCAGGAATGGAATAACTGGGGAAGTGATGAGGCAAGACTGTGGGGAGCTCTTCTCCCAGTTTCTTCTGCATAATTCTTTCTTCTCTCTAAGCTCTTTTCTCGCTCCAGCCTCTACATTTCTCGTTATTGATTGATTTATTCCATTAGGCTAATGTATGAGGCCTCCACAAGTGCAAATTCCTCTGAAGAGGAATTAGCATAATAAGGCATTGACACTGAGGATACATTAATCTGATTATACTGTTATGTACTAGAGAACATCTTTAGAAAACAAAGCCTAAGATGTATTTGATGTAATAGTAGGGAAAGAAAACTTATCTTGAAGATCTGCTAAGGGAGAACAAGTCCAAATGGGGTACTATAATGAAGGGAGTTCTGGGGCAGCCATTCAAGTAGTTTTTGTTGTGATTAGAAGAAAACAACATTATTGAAAGAAAGTAGAGCATATTGCATAGGAGGAGGGCATCGTCTTCCAATTGTCTCCCTTTATTTAATTCATTCCTCATATTTGGCCATGAGACGGGGTAGATGAGATGAAACACAAAAGAATTCTGAGAATATTAAAAGTCTTAAAAGTAAAGTGAAGCATCTTTGCAAATCTCTACTCTTTCAGACAACTTACAAAGACATCAACATTTATTAAGTTTATACGTGAAAGTGATCTCAAAGATTATCCTAAAGGCATTGATTTTATGACAGTACAAGGGAGAAAATTGAAAACCTTTCTTTGCGATAATATGTGTCTTCAATGCAATCACAGATTTATGTGACTTTTACCATGATTGTATATACTTGGAATATAATTTCATATAGTCAAATTTGATTAGCATAAAGCCATAAATGTAAGCAAACTTTAGTGACATGACTAAAATTCTAAAACCTGTGGGCAGTCTATATATTAATATAAATTAATATATATATGTTTTCAACTTTTAAGTTCTGGGGTACATGTGCAGGATGTGCAGGTTTCTTACATAGGTAAACATGTGTCATGGTGGTTTGCTGCACAGATCAACCCATCACCTAGGTATTAAGCCCAGCATCCATTAGCTATTCTTCCTGATGCTCTCCCTCCTCCACCCCCATGACAGGCCCCAGTGTGTGTTGTTCCCCTCAATGTGTCCATGTGTTTTCATTGTTCAGCTTCCACTTATAAGTGAGAACATGTGGTGTGTGGTTTTCTGTTCCTGCATAAGTTTGCTGAGGATAACGGCTTGCAGCTCGATCCATGTCCTTGCAAAGGACGTGATCTTGTTCCTTTTTATGGCTGCATAGTGTTCCATGGTGTATATGTACCATACCACATTTTCTTTATCCAGTCTATCACTGATGGACATTTGGGTTGATTCCATGTCTTTGCTATTGTGAACAGTGCTGCAATGAACATACATGTGCATGTATCTTTAACATAGGATGGTTTATATTCTTTTGGGTATATACCCACTAATGGGATTGCTGGAGCAAATGGTATTTCTGGTTCTAAATTTTTGAGGAATTGCCACACTGTCTTCCACAATAGTTAAACTAATTTGCACTCCTACCAACAGTGCATTCCTTTTTCTGTGCAACCTCGCCAGCATCTATTTTTTCTTGATTTTTTAATAATCACCATTGTAACTGGCGTGACATGGTATCTCATTGTGGTTTTGCTTTGCATTTCTCTAATGATAAGTGATGTTGAGCTTTTTTGCCTATGTTTGTTGGTCACAAGAATGTCTTCTTATGAGAAGTGTCTTTTCATGTCCTTTGCCCAATTCTTAATGGGGTTGTTTGTTTTTGTCTTACATATTTGCTTAAGTTCCTTATAGACTCTGGATATTAGACCTCTGTCAGATAGATTGCAAAAATGTGCTCCCATTCTGTAGGTTGTTTGTTCACTCTGATGATAGTTTCTTTTGCTGTGCAGAAGCTCTTTAGTTTAATTAGATCCCATTTGTCAATTTTTGCTTTTTTTGCAATTGCTGTTGGCGTTTTCATCATGAAATCTTTGCCTGTGCTTATGCCCTGAATGGTATTGCCTAGATTTTCTTCTAGGGTTTTTTATAGTTTTGGGTTTTACATATAAGTCTTTAACCCATCTTGTGTTAATTTTTATATTAGATGTAAGGAAGAGGGATCTAGTTCCAATTTTCTGCATATGGCCAGCCAGTTCTCCCAGCACCATTTATTAAATAGGGAATTCTTTCCCCATTGCTTGCTTTTGTCAGATTTGTCGAAGATCAGATGGTTGTACGTGTGCAGTCTTATTTCTGAGTTCTCTATTCTGTTCCATTGGTTTATGTGTCTGTTTACTATGTGAAGTAAACGGTTTAAGAAATAGTAGCTTAAAACTTTTTCTACAAATTTTGTTTATTTCTGTAGTCCCTGCACCCCAGGCAGTGCTTTAATATAATCGTAATGCATATTCTGCAGGTTCTTACTTCAAAACAATTTCAACATTCTTATCTTTCTCATCAGTCCCAATATTCTTCCTATGCAGGTATATAATGAGAAAGTGTTTTGTTTCTTTTAAAACAAAATTTCAATGAGTCTCCTAAATAAATAAACAATTATTTTTTCAGTACATTTGATGGGAAATAATAATATGGAATAATCACAAATTACTGATTAATGAAATTTCTCTCAGAAATATAGATCATTTACCTTTTCATTTCCCCCCATTTTAACTAGTCTTTAGAGATTACTTATTGTAAAATCTGACGTGAAATAAACTGAAGAACTTTTCACTCAGTTTTTCAAATTTAGAGAATCTAGTCTAAAGAGGACCTGATCGTTGTTGCTATTTCACTGACGATTTTGTTATTTTTGATTATAATGTAATAATATGCAAATCTTTCCCAATGCCCTAATACAAAAATAGCCAGTGTTAATTTTCTATGTTTGTATAAGTTAACGCTAATTTTAAAATTCCATTTTCATACTTGCTTGTTATTCATTTTGTTTTGGTCAAGATAAATTTGCCCCAATTAAGCTAACATGGATTCTATTTTGTTGTTTTCATTGATACTGGAATATTGTCCCTTTCCCTAACTATGCTTCTAAATTCAATAGATAATTGCTCAAGGTTAAAGTGCAGTTATATTTCACATCATCTTTTTAACCTACATTTATTTCCAGTCATATTTCAGACAACTGACTTATTGCTTTTCCTAATTATATTTGTTTTATTTTCTACCTTTACTTATTTCAATTTGTTCTCTGTTCGTCCTTTTGTTCTTCATTCAAGTTCCCAGATAATTGAAGTAGATTGTAGACCAATTTAGGTCAAAATATTTTCTTGGCTTATCACCTGAGATTACTAGAAGGATCTCTTGAGAAATTAGAAACGTCATTATTATGTAAGGGGTTTTAATATAATCAAAATGCATATTCTGCAGGTTCTTACAAAAAGAAATTAAATTTACCAATGGCTTAGTCTAGCATACTTTTTAATTATAGAATACATCTTAACTCCATTCATTATTGGGTTATTGACATCAACCTAGGAATTGCAGTTATTTAGGTTTGGCAGGCAATGCTAATGAATGTTTTTAAAAATAATGAATTAGTGAAGTTCTTTTTGCGTTGAAAACTGAAAACTAATTTTAATTAAGAGCTTAGTGTATCTCCATAGAATACTTTTAATTCTTTACTCTTGAGTTTACACTGACAAAGCCAAGTTCTCATGATAACATTTAGTGCCTCTATTTGGCCATGTTTATGTTGCCAAATAATTAAGCACAAATAGCATCTTCGAAGAACTCAGAAGACATACAAGACAGCAACCTCCCAGAACAGATTTCTCAGGGACAAGAAATCTAGTGAGAGTTTGTTTCTACCTAGAATCTTGATCGAAGTGAATAGATAAATTTTCTAAAATGTTAATATTTCTTCATCAAATAACTCAAGGTTAGGAAGAAGTGCCTTTTTATGGCTTATGATATGGATCTTAATATGAGTCATAATTTTTTTAATGAAGGAGAACCATTCTGTCTCCTTGCCCCACACTTGAGCTTAATGTTCTAATATTAGGAAACAAAAAGGTTTATAATTCTTTACTTTGTGAATTATAATTGACTTTTTAAAAAGAAAGTTAACTCATAATTGTAACAGCCGCTAACTCTCTGACAAACCTTTTGCACATAACTGGAAAGCATAAAAGACAAAAACTATAAGTTCATGATTTCGTTCTCTTTTTATTTTTTTATTTTTAAATTTATTTGTTTGTTTGTTTGTTTGTTTGTTTATTTTTGAGATGGAGTCTCGCTCTGTCCCCAGGCTTGAGTGCAGTGGTGTGATCTCGGCTCACTGCAACCTCTGCCTCCTGGGTTCAAGCGATTCTCCTGCCTCAGCCTCCCGAGTAGCTGGGACTACAGGCGTGCGCTAACACGCCCAGCTAATTTATTTTTTGTATTTTTAGTAGAGATGGGGTTTTTCCATGTTGGCTAGGTTGGTCTTGATCTCTTGACCTCATGATCCGCCCACCTCGGCCTCCTAAAGTGCTGGGATTACAAGCGTGAGCCACTGCACCCGGCCTCCATTCTCTTTTTAAACAATTAGTGCCATTATTCAGATATTGGAATGGTGGCAAGCTAGAGTAGACACGGGTTATACGACTTTTGTGGTTGTTGTTGTTGTTTTGTTTTGAGAGGGAGTTTCTCTGTGTTGCCCAGGCTGGAGTGCAGTGGTGCGGTTTTGGCTCACTGCAACCTCTGTCTCCCAGATTCAAGCAATTCTTCTGCCTCAGCCTCCCGAGTAGCTGGGATTACAGGCATGTGCCACCACACCCAACTAATTTTTGTATTTTTAGTAAAGACGAGGTTTCACCATGTTGGCCAGGCTGGTCTCGAACCCCTGATCTCAAGTGATCCACCTGCCTCGGCTTCCCAAAGTGCTGGGATTACAGGTGTGAGCCACCATGCCTGGCCTCCAGGTTATACAATTATAATTCATTTATAGTTATGGGCAGACTTGTTTAACATTTAGGAATTATCAATCCAGTCTTCTGTATGTAACTGAAGGGGATTTTTTTTTAATTTGACATAGTTATTAAAAAGACTTCCTGCAAGCAAAATTACATATTGAAGGTAGTGAAAAAGGCATTATTTTATGTGTTTGTGTTCTAGTGAATCTGAAAGATTAATCCATTTTAACCCTAGGGTGGGGGGTAGTAGTGGTGAATCATCTCAGTATTACTGATACACATCAGATTATTTTCATGATGGCATCCACTTTACATGCAGTAAAGTATGTATAACTTTTGTTGTTTTTTGGTGGGGACAAGAATGATGCCAATAACCTAAACTATCTTTACTATATCGTGCTTTTCTTTGTAGGGGCTAGTTAAATCTTTAGGAGTTTAACTTCACCTATAGTATATTTATCTCCATTAATAACAAGAACATTATAATTTTTTACTAATTACGACAAAATTTAGTATTTTGAGCATAAATTTGGCCAAACTATTCCTCTATATTTTTTTCCAGTTTCAAAATAATACTTTTATATTTTAAATAATATATTGCTTTAACATAATAAATTACTGTATATTTTCCCATTAAAGAGATTTATGCATGAAATATTTCCAAGTGAAAGATACACTTTGTGTGATAAACCCATGAATTATTTCTACTCTCACACCTCTTAAAAAATTTTAAAATAAATGTTTATCTAAAAATCACTCTACAGTAAGCTGCTGAATAATCAATTGATTTCAGCCTTTTGAGCTTTTCAAATTCTTACTGGAAAAAACTATTTTGATGGAATGGTTTTCCCTTCCCTTAATCCTGCTCTGACAATTTACAAAATATTGGAAAATGCATAACTGCTATATCTGAATCATACATTTAGAAAAAATTTTAATGCATTCATAGCCACCTTTAAAAAATTGGACAACATTCAAGAAACTCGCCCAGGTACTACTTACATAGCATATTTTTAGGAACTTATGGTAACAGCAGTGACAGTAAGTACTTTGAAAATAAGGACTAAATGAAGCTTATAGTATTGTGTTTTGTCTTTATTTGGGTCTAGTTCTTAAGAAAATAATTGAGGATCATTAGTTTGAAATATCTGTGCCTACACTGAGGAGTAATCTTGAGCGATTCTCAGAGAGGTGAAAATAAGAAATAATCCAATGAATAAGCAAACGTAAATTATTCTTTTAGGGATTTAAACATAATTTACTGATATTTTCTGATAAGTTTTGATATTTAAAATATGAAAGTTCAAATTACCTAATGTTAAGCTGATGGATTGAACTTGTCTACTCGTAATTCATAACTCTTCCACTGAATATTTGAAGCCCATAAATCCAATACAACTTCATTTTTATGGCACCTATCTTAATTAGCTTTCAGTCGGGATATTGAAATATGAAAATATACACAGAATTATAGTTCTGTGCTGTTTTTGTTCTTTCGCATGCTAATAAGAGTATGCATTTTTAAAGTTTAGTAAACTTAAATTATAAAAAGTGGGAAAATGTC
Organism: Gorilla gorilla gorilla; assembly: GCF_029281585.2. NCBI lineage: Eukaryota > Metazoa > Chordata > Mammalia > Primates > Hominidae > Gorilla > Gorilla gorilla. The sequence goes on from NC_073247.2 coordinate 103,955,018, forward strand.
TTCTCCTTGAAATAAAATTGATAAGCTAAGACTACATATATATCATCTGAGAAATAAATATTATGCTTTTTTTTTTTTCCAGTAATGTCTGGAACAGCTAGAATCTCTCCCAGGTGCCCTAGGGCAGGCCATCTCATAGAGATATATGATCACTGGGTCTTGCTATCTAGATCTGGAGGCTTGTCAGGATCAGAGTTCTGCACAGAAACATTAAGAGATTTTGCACTGTGAATATTTCAACATGTCCAGATAATCTGTGTGAAAAGCATTGTTCTTTTGTGCTTCTCTGGATGACCTCTTTGCACAGAATGATAGCTTTATCCTTTTTTCACATCATTATGTTTGCTGGGGGGAAATCGTGCTGTGCTACGTCATAATAATATGTAATCTTCTTGCTCAGTTTAGCTGAGATTTAAGGAGACTCTGTTCATAGAAGCTCTTCTTTAAAACCTGATGTATAATTTTGCAGAATCACCCTAGCAGAAGAGCAAGAGGCTTTATAAGAGCGATACAACCATTAAAACTCTTAAACGAAGATTAGTTTCAAGTTTTACAATCCGGTACCAAACCATCTGGCAAATCTCATGTCGGGTTTTGTTAAAGCTCTGAGCTTTCTAAGTGTTAATTCATCCCCCTTCTATAACATTCCCCCTTCCCTAAACACACATAGGAACACACACTTGACTTGATGATTAAGATAAAAGATCTAATTAAATGCTCCAAGCTTGTTGATTTTTCCACCTGGTGATTTGTTGCTCTTGACGACAATTTCTAGATAGCTGTTTGCTTTTGGCAAAACCCTTGGAATCCTTATGGATAAATGAATATATTTCTCCCAAATTATTCATCTCGTTTTTTCCACATTTCTCTTGGGTCTAACTACATCCGGAAGGAGGATCCTCATTACCTTGTGCTGACAAACCACTTCAGAGGGACTCAGATTAGTCTGAAAAATATTGGACATGCCTATGAAATAACCCAACACTATTTTTCTCAAGATCTCATCATTGTAGCTTTGATGATGGCAGTTATCCTAGAAAAAAAAATGAAGTCTTAAAATAAATTTTAGTTTACATTAACCCGGGGTTAAGTCATTTCTAAACATTCCATCCATAGCTATCAAATTGTTCTTTGCATTTAGAAATCCATGTCTCCTGACACCAATTTGCATACAAAACTCAAGACAAAACAAAAGACACACAAAGAATAAAGGAGAATTAATCATAGGATGTAAAGTATTCCAGATTCACAATGTCTTGTCTGTGCCATGCTGTTGATAAACATAGCTTTACATGTCCCTTTAATTCTGCTAAATGTGTGCCAGTTTCCCCATGGAGAGGAAACATTATTAAATTATGTATTTTCTAGTCTTGCCGCAACTCTAAAAAACACAGTAAAAATTCAGTTTGTGAGTTTATATGGGAACACTTTACTCTGTGTAACTTATAAGAAAGCTTATAGTTCTTATATTTCTTCAAGCATGTAATCTACAGAGTCCTTCTAGGAAAGAGAATATCTCAATACTTGAAAATTTTGACCAAACACTAAATATCAAATTCCAAGTCTAAACGTATTTAATCCAACCTTTCTCCTTGTCTCCACCTAAAAAAATTTCATTGATTTTTAAGCAAATATAGATACATTTTAAACATTTAAGTAGCCAATTTATTTTATACTTTCAATTGTCAATTTGACTTAAAATCTATATTTATCCTTACTATAAGCATTAATAAATATGATTCATACCAGTCCTCAAAATTTAAGCTTTTGAGAAAACTCCAGTTTTAAAAAACAACTTTTGAATTTGAAGTTTCAACTAAATTCACACAAAAACTTGTATTTACCTGAGTAAGAAGAATTTATCTCTAATCAAAAGAGGCTTCTTCCAACTACAGATTATGTAACAATTGGGATAAGTAAAGAATAATTAATGTCTGCCTTACCCATTCCCAGCACCCTCACTCATCACATTATTGTAACAGTGGTAAATTTTCGTTTTTCAGATATATGAAAAAAAAATTAAAAAACCTCTAAGTAACTGGAATTTATTCAACAAATTTCAGGTGCTTTATAGTACCTTACTGATGAGAACTGAGGGTCATTTCTGAATGGGAATAGAAGATTGTGAGGCCAGCATACTCCATCCCTGGCAGGGCTGCTCGGGGCCTTTCTCTTGTATTAAAGTGATAGCTTCACTTAGAAAAGAGACAAGGGGAGATAGAGGTGGAGAGAGAATGAGAGAGGGGTGGAGAGAGATTGAGAGAGAGAGAAAGAATGAATCACATGGTGAATGGCTTCTGTTTCATGTTGTTAGAGAAGATAAAACCATAATAGTGCAAACCAAGAGGATAATTACAAAATGCCAAGCATTTTATTACAGTAACTCAGTATCATAGAAGTATGTTATGAGGCTCATGTTATTATACTCATTTCACAGATGATGAAGCTGAGAATCATCTTAAATAACTTGACAAAGTTCATAAAACTAGTAGACTGTAGAGCCAGATGTAGATTCCAAAGGCTCTATCCTTTCCACTGTTGCACCACATTGTTGAGTAGACTTTAGTCTCTTTTAAATATATATCTTTTCTTCCTTAAATATTGCATATAGAATACATCTTAACACCTCTAACAAATATAAGGCAGAAAGGCATATCAGGAGAAAAGAAACATTAAAGAGAGTAGTAATTAACTGAGAGTTTCTCCTATTTCAGGAAACCTCTGGATTACATTCACTGCAATTAGAAAATATGTCCTGTAACATTATAAAAATTAAAAGTTGATATTGTTTCAAGGCTTCTAATGAAAATCATTCATCTATATATGTCCTGGGAAAAATAAGCATCAAGTTACATTTTATATTTGTAAACTTTGCCATAGTTTTGATGAATGTTATTTCCACAGTAAGGATCATGCATTCTTTTAAGGAAATAAGAATGAAAAAAAGCTTTTATAAATGTAATCACTAGAAGCATCCCCCACATACTTACATGTCTTTAGGCATATATCATCATGCTAGATGTTGCATAGGACTCTCCAAAAAATATCTCATATGCATGTTTGAGGAGACCTTTTTGGCCCTAATCTGTCAATATTTCAACCATATGACAATAAGATAACAATAATGTATCAGTTATACCCACTTGTAGTCTTTGGCAGCTAAAATAAAGTGATAACTATGACAATTTATAATGTCACATATTTGCAAATCCTGAGACTTCCATGGTGGGTTTGATTACCCAGAAAATGATGGCATACTTACATTTCTAGTGGAAAACCTACTGCATTTGAGAAAGAAATATAATTGCTGAATGCACCAGTGCATCTCTGGATTCTTTTTTTGCTAGATTTTGAAACAATAGTTGTGAAACTGTATTCAGAAATAGCATGATCTTATTGTTAGAATGATTTTATTACCATTAGGTTTGAGTTGCAATACAATGTCTAATTGAGAGAAGAAAGGATGCATTCCACATTTCTCCTGAAAACAATCACAAAACCAGGAGCCGGGTGAGATGGCTCACACCTGTAATCCCAGCACTTTCAGAGGCCGTGGCAAACAGATCACTTGAGCTCAGGAGTTTGAGATCAGCCTGGGTAATATGATGAAACACTGTCTCTACAAAAAAAAAAAAAGAAAAAAAATACAAAAATTAGCCGGGCATGGTGACATGCGCCTGTAGTCTCAGCTACTCAGGAGGCTGAGGTGGAAAGATCACTTGATTCTGGGAGGTTGAGGCTGCAGTGAGCCAAGATTGCCACACTGCATTTCAGCCTAGGTGACAGAGTGAGATCCTGTCTCAAAAAAAAAAAAAAAAAATCACAAAACCACAAAACCAGTCTGGGTTTACCTCTCTCAGTAGCTTTGCAATTAGTCAAGTTAAGGAAAGCAGTTAATGAATGAAGTTACTAAAGCTCAGATACTGTGCAACACTCTCAGGAAAACATTTGAGAACAGCAAGAAGAACCGGCCAGATTTAGAAAGTTCAATCAAATTATCTTTCTTCATAAGCCTATTTTTGCAAAGCAGATATATTTTGGGAAGTGAATTTTATTCTTTTAAGTTACCTGCATCTTATTATTTTCATGAAAGACTGAGTCCTTTGGAAGCTGAAAATATATTTTCCATTTATTGCAAAAACTTTATTATTGTGTATATTTTGAGAAATAATTCTTACTTCTGTGAATTGGAATTTGCCTTAAAATTTTCTTACTTTTTGACAAAAAAATTGGAATTAATAAAATTTTGAGCATTTACTCTTCATCAATGCTTCTTATGATCTAGCCTCTTCCTACCTCCTCCATAAATAAAATAATTCAAGAAAATTACAGATAATTTTTAATCTATAGAATTTCTAGATTCTAAAAGGTGGGAAATAATATAAACCTACCCCTTTTCTCTCACATATGTCTATTTATTTACACAGCATCACTAGTGAAACAACATATTTGTGCTTGAAGGCATTAATGCAATTTTAAACAAAGTCAACTTCCCTTCCAATGTCTAAATGATTAGCAAGTAATCTCTAACTCAGGAATAATAATAAGATCCAATATCTATCCTTCCTTCTCTTAGAAGTATTATTTTTTATTATTAGCAATAATGCCAGTGACATTTCTCAAGACTCTTTAAGATCATTGCTAAAACACACTTCTTACTTTTTGGCACTGAGCACTATCTTAATATGAACTGAATTAAAATGTGGCTTAAATCTACAAAGACTGTGATTCTTATAAAGCATTTTACTCTTTTCTTGAAAGTTTGACATCTAATTCCATAAAAGGAAAGATCGTTTGGTTCAGTATGTGGTACATGTAAGGAAAGAGAAATACAGAGCTGCATTTTATTACTCAGGTGTCACTGATGAACCATAGTTCATTTTCTTAAAACAGTCAAGCATAAATGTAGCTAAGCACTAAGTTTTCCTGCAAGTGTCATTTCTCTCACTTGCATTACAGTTAGGTCTCAGCAGTTCTGTATATTGGGGCTATTCTATTAGATGATTTCCTGGTTTTTAGTCTTATAACTATGTAATTTTGGAGAGGGTGGGGAGTGATAGAATATTGGCAGGGGTGGGGGGATCATTTTAGGTTCTTATTTTTGTACAAAACAAAATAATTTTTTCTAATGTTTGAATACTGAAGCATGTTATACAGTGGACATGTTTAGTTGCCAAATTTAAATGTGCAAGATACATCCACATAGACTTATACTTTTAACCAAGTAAAATAGCATCCCTACTTAATTAAATGGACATATGAATACAGCATTATGTATTTGACAGAGGGCAGCCCAGCAGACGTTGAACTGCTCACAGTTGACAGAGAGTGTTTAAATTAGATGCTTAAAATGTGCATGTGAAATGCAACCCAAATAAACTTGGTTTTTTAAAAAAAGTTAAATGCACCTTTTGGCCATTTGCATGTCTTCTTTTATGAAATGTCTGTTCATATCTTTTGCCCATTTTTAAATTAATTTTTTTTTCTATTGAGTTGTTTGAGTTCCTTATATGTTCTGGTTATTTATCCCCAAAGTAGTCAACATCACTAATCTTCAGGGAAATGCAAATAAGAACCACAATGAAATAGCATCTCATTCCAGGTAAAAGGGCTATTACAAAAAGACAAAAAATAACAGACAATGGAGAGGATGTGGAGAAAGGGGAATGCTAGCACCTTGGTGATGGGAATGTAAATTAATACATCCACTATGGAAAACAGTAAGGATGTTCCTGGAAAAACTGAAAGTAGATCTATCATATGATCCAGCAATCCTACTGCTGGTTATATATCCAAAAAAAAGAAAGAAAAGAAAATGGATATATCAAAAAGATACTCGCACTTCTATGTTTATTGCAGCACTAATCACAATAGCCAAGATATAGGATAATTCTTCAATCACTTCCAACTTGGTATTGCTTCCTTACATAAGTAACAACTGAACATCTTTGGTAAAATCTGTTAATTCCTGAAAAGACAAGGATCATTTGCACTGAGGATCTGCGTCCTCAATGCACTTAGCACTTATCACATCTATTAAATCTTTTGGCATTTATTACATCTATTAAATATCTTTGTATGGCAAATAGCAAATTTGTGTTGTGGTGGCACACACAAGATTGATTTTAATTTGCAACAAGAGCATATTCACATATATAGATAGCCCTTGAAGCCATTAGGTTGCAAAAGCATTGGACAGAAATTTTCTACAGCTTAAATGTCAGCCATTTAAATATTTTATTTTTTATCTTTATTTTTATTTTATTTTATTTTATTTTATTTTATTTTATTTTATTTTATTTTATTTTATTTTATTTTATTGAGACAAGGTCTTGCTCTGCTGCCCAGGTTAAAGTGCAGTGGCACAATCATAGCTCACTGCAGCCTCCAAAATGCTGGGCTCAAGTGATCCTCCCACCTTGGCCTCCCAAAGCACTGGGGTTACAGGCATCATTTAAATCGTCCTCCACAATTTCATTCATATGTTTAATAGAACACATAAATGTAACACTCCATGTAAACTCCATGAGAAAATAAATTTCTTTTCTTTTTTTTCTCTTTTTTAATTCTAGTACCTAGAGCTATGTGTGGCATATTGTTAACCCTCAATAACCATTTGTTACATAAATAAACTATGATGTCTAAAAAGAGATGATTTACCCAGGCACTATTTTAGCTACCTATAGGCAATGTTTATATGAAATGTACTGTGTATTTTACTTTTAACAAACAGCTTAAAATACTTCTATTTTCTTCCCTTCTAAAGCCAATGAAGGAGGTTGTGCGATCTTGCACCCCCATGAAAGAGTCTACAACTATGGAGATCTGGATTCATCCCCAACCACAGGTATGGCAAAAGCCCTATGATTTTTCCTCCCCCTTCCTTTTAAATGATTTTTATAAGTGTATAAGGAATACTCTTAAGTAGTGTACATAATGTGTATTCCCTTACATTTCTTCAGGTGATTTTGTGCTGGACTCAAAATTTACTGTTGAAAATATGACAGTAAATATATATCTTTTTAGTGTGATTTGATAATAACAGTGAAATTAACTTGTTGGATCAGGTAAAAGTGTTCCTCTAAAAGCATCTTCTAAATGTTTATTCTGCTGATGCTTAAGTGTACTTTTGTAATCATGGATTGAAAAAAGTAAAACTGCCGTTTTATAATATGACTTAAATTTAAGTTTTAGCATAATATAGCATAATTTGCTTTTTATGTTAATTAGGCAAACTTTAGTAAAACTTCACTGAAACAAATTTGGGGGATAATGTTAGCAGCAGTAAATATGGTAGGTCTGCAGCAAACTCTTCCCTTGGAGGGAAGAATTCAACTGAGGAACATAAGGTTGAGTGAGAGACCAATGCAAGTTTTAGAGCAGGAGTGACAGTTTATTAAAAAGTTTCAGAGCAGGAATGATAGGAAGCAAAGTGCACTTGGTAGAGGGCCAAGTGGGCAATTTGAGAAATCCAAGTACCCTGTTTGACCCTTGACTTGAGGTTTTTATACATTGGCATGATTCCAAGATTTGTGTGTCTTCTTCCTTGATTTTTTGTTGGGATGGGCTATCCACCTGCACAGTGGCCTGCTAGCACTTGAGAGGGGCCACATGTGCAGTGTGTTTACTGAAGTTGTGTGCATGCTCATTTGAGGCATTTTTCCCTTACCAGTTGAGTGTTCCTAGAGGAAGGTCATATACCAGTTAAATTCTACCATTTTGCCTGTTAGTGTACATGTTTGAGCTCACCCACCCAACTCCTGAGATCTTATTGGGAAGCTGCTGATCACCAGCTTCAGGTGTTTTCTATCTTTTGGGAGTCTCCCTTTCCTTGCCTCTGCTGCAACTGATTATTATTTTAGAGAGACAGTTTAATGACAGCCTGACCATCACCTGATGGTCACCTGACATTCCTGGGGGAGAAGCATCTTCTGCCCTGCTCATGTCTGTATAGCTACCTACTCTAACAAAACCCGTCTGAATTTGTTTTTAAAAATCAAGTTATAAGGTGTATTTGTAAAGCAACCACTTTTACTTATTTTGGTCAGGACAGCTCAAAAATGTGACCAAAAATTCAATTCTAATTTGTTTTCCTAGTATAGATTTTAAGAGGACTTAAAAAAAATGGGGTTGGCTGGGTGCGGTGGCTCATGCCTGTAATCCCAGCAGTTTGGAAGGCCGAGGAGGGCGGATCACGAGGTCAAGAGATCGAGACCATCCTGGCTAACACAGTGAAACCCCGCCTCTACTAAAAATACAAAAAAAATTAGCCGGGCATGGTGGCAGGCACCTGTAGTCCCAGCTACCCAGGAGGCTGAGGCAGGAGAATGGCATGAACCCAGGAGGCAGAGCTTGCAGTGAGCTGAGATCGCACCACTGCACTCCAGCCTGGGCAACAAAGCAAGACTCTGTCTCAAAAAAAAGAAGGGGGGTTAGAAGGCCAATGTCCAGACATTAATATGTTATTTGGTATTCTATAACTGGTTATTATACTGTTGTTAATAAAGTCCTAAATCTGACTCCTCTGGTATCAAATTAATATCCATAAATTGCCTTCTACCTAGTTATTTTCAAATGTTTTTTATTTGTTATAGGATAAATAAATTCAAATAATGTAAATACATAAATATGAATCTAGACTATTAGATAAATAACCCAAATGGAATGGAAGGAGGATCATGTTAATTATTTAATTTATATGTGCATCTGAAATTCATGGAAGCCATGCATTCTGCAATTGTAACATCCTACAGTATTTCACAGAGTTAATTTATGCTGTTTGCAAAGAGTTTCAGAATTGATTCATGCACTGTGAGAAGATATGATTAATATTATAAAGGTAAATCCCAACCCAGGATTCTGTCCAAATTGTCACAAGTTTTAAGTTATTCCAGCCTGAATTAGTGAAGTTTTGCCACGTTTGAAACTATCGTAACCTCCCAATGGGTTCTCCTTTCCTGCTGCCTAGACAGAGCCAATTTATCAAGACAGGAGAATTACAATAGAGAAAGAGTTTAATTCACACAGAGCCAACTGTACAGGAGACTAGTTTTGTTATTACTCAAAAACTCAGGAGAGGATGGAAGTTTTTAAGGATAATTTGGTGGGTAGGTGGTCAGAAAGTGGAGAGTGCTGATTGGTTGGGTCAGAGATGAAATCATAGGGAGTGTTGAAGCTGTCTTCTTTTGCTGAGTCAGTTCCTAAGTGGGGGTCACAAGATCAGATAAGCCAGTTTACCAATCTGGGTGGTACCAGTTGATCCATCAAGTGCAGGGTCTGGAAAATACCTCAAGCACTGATCTTAGGTTTTACAATAGAGATGTTATCACCTGCAGCCCCAACACCACATGTAAGCCACCAAGGCTTGGGGCTTGCACCCTCTGAAGCAATGACCTGTGCTATATTTTGGGTCCTTTTAGCCATGACTGGAACTGAAGCACCTGTGACACAGGTCACCATGTCCTGAGGCTGCACAGAGTAAGAAGGCCCTGGCCCAGCCCATAAAATCATTTTTCCCTCCTAGGTCTTTGTTCTGTGATGGCAGGGGCTGCCAGGAAGGTCTCTAACATGTCCTGGAGACATTTTTCCCATTGTCTTGGTGATTAACATTTGGCTCCTCATTACTTGTGCAAATTTCTGCAGCAGGCTTGAATTTCTCCCAGAAAATGAATTTTTCTTTTCTATCATATCGTCAGGCTTAAATTTTCCAAAATTTTATGCTCTGCTTCCTTTTGAACTCTTTGCCACTTAGAAATTTCTTCTGCCAGACACCATAAATCATCTCTCTGAAGTTCAAAGTTCCATAGATCTCTAGGGCAGGGGCAAAATGCCACCATTCTTTTTGCTAAAACATAGCAAGAGTGACCTTTACTCCAGTTTCCAACAAGTTCCTCGTCTCCATCTGAGACCACCTCAGCCTGTACTTCATTGTCCATGTCACTATCAGCAATTTGTTCAAAGCCATTCAACAAGTCTCTAGTAAGTTCCAAACTTTCCCACATTTTTCTGTCTTCATCTGAACTGTTGAAACTGTTCCAACCTCTGCCTGTTACCCAGTTCCAAAGTCGCTTCCACATTTTAGGGTATCCTTATATCAGCACCCCACTACCTCAGTACCAATTTACGGTATTAGTCCGTTCTCACGCTGCTATGAAGAAATACCCGAGACTGGGTAATTTATAAAGCGAAGGGTTTTAATTGACTCACATTTCCCCATGGCTGGGAAGGGGGCCTCAGGAAACTTATAATCATGGTGGAAGCCACCTGGTGGCAGGTGACAAAGTGAGTGCTGAGCAAAGGAGGATTCCCCTTATAAAACCATCAGATCTCATGAGAATTTAATATCATGAGAACAGCATGGGGTAAACTGCCCCCATGATTCAATTATTTCCACTTGGTCCCACCCTTGACACATGGGAATTATTACAATTCAAAGTGAGAGTTGGGTAGGGACACAGAGTCAAACCATGTCAGGCTATTATCGTCTTTGTTTCAAAGTTAAACCATAAACTAAGTTCCTCCAACAGTTCAGCCTATGCCCAGGAATGAACAAGCTTGGCAGCTTGGCAGTTGGAAGCAAAATGGGGTCAGTTAGGTCCAATCTCTTTCACTGTAATAATTTTCTTAGTTATAATTTTTGCAAAAGTGGTTTTACTATGACTTTCGAGTCATGCCCTGCTGATTCAGTCTCAAGAAAATTGGTGTGAATGTAGAATACAAAGCAAACATAATATAATAATCCCACCTACACCTGTATCCAAGAGCCGTCTCAGAATTATACTACTAGTTTATTGAATGTTTGATTAAGAAACCGTTGCAGTCGTCTTCAGAATAGAAGTGTTGAAGAAAAGCACACAATTTCAAATAAGCACCTTAAGATTATAAAATTTAACCTACCAGTATGACATCAGGTATCACTGGGATAAATAGAAGTCAGATGGAATTAGACATTATAATATAACACTTTTCCTCGATGAATAAGAAGATGCTAAATCAATGTTTTTTTTTTTTTTTTTTTTTTTTCGAGACTGAGTTTTGCTCTTGTCGCCCAGGCTAGAGTGCAATGGAATGATCTCAGCTCACTGCAACCTCTGCCTCCCATGTTCAAGCAATTCTCCTGCCTCAGCCTCCCAAGTAGCTGGGATTACAGGTGCCTGCCACCATGTCCAGCTAATCATTGTATTTTTAGTAGCGACGGTGTTTCACCATGTTGGCCAGGCTGGGCTTGAACTCCTGACCTCAGGTGATCCACCCGCCTCAGCCTCCCAAAATGCTGAGATTACAGGCATGAGCTACTGCACTTAGGCATAAATCAATGATCTTTTATCTAACCAAGTAGTTATTTCTGACCGTACTCCTGTAAATGGAGTCCCATATAATTAACTCTACTGATTTACCAATTACCAATTCTTTTGTCTGTTAACAAAGATAAAATCTTGTTATTGACACAATTATTTCTTACACAGGGAGTACTTTTTTCTTGAAGATCTTTTTAAAGTTATCTGACAGCCTTGATTGCCTGAGGCTTCAACTGCAATTTAAGATAGACCATAGACTGATGGGTTACATTTTGTATATGGTATTATTACAGGCAAAGTATGTACGGATAAGGACTTTTCAATCTTGTTTTTAAGGAACATTGTGCTTGCCCCTGAAAAGCTTAAATAAAATACTTATTTCATGAATAAACTTTTATGGTTTCTTATGAAATATCTTATTTTTAACAAGATATTCATTACTTAATTTGGGGAATTTTAAAAGCAATACTCTGAAAATAGAGCCTAGTGGAACTAGAGTGCAATTTAGAGGTTAAATTATTTCTGTTCCTCCACTGAAATCTTTAAATACTTTGATAATGCCACATTCAACAATTTAGTTGCCAATTAATTAACATTCATGATACAGATAGTGACTTTTTAAAAAATTTTTCATTTAATTTTATTTTTTTTTGAGATGGAGTTTTGCTCTTGTTGCCCAAGTTAGAGGGCAAGGCCACTGTCTCGGCTCACTGTAACCTCTGCCTCCTGAGTTCAAGCGATTCTCCTGCCTCAGCCTCCCAAGTAGCTGGGATTACAGGTGACCACCACCATACCTGGCTAATTTTTGTATTTATAGTAGAGACAATGTTTTACCATGTTGGCCAGGCTGGTCTTGAACTCCTGACCTCAGGTGATCCATCTGCCTCGGCCTCCTAAAGTGCTGGGATTATAGGTGTGAGCCACCATGCCTGGTGGTTTTTGTTTCTGTTTTTGTTTTAATTGGCAAATGTTACAATACTGTCCCATAAAACAGAGTGGATCCTAGCTGAAAAGCCAACTATTCAACTAATTAATGTGGAATTGTGAAATCATAGGTCAATTTTCTTTGAGTAAAGAAAATCAAATGAGAATGTCCATTTCCTTATTAGGATAATTATCATTTTTTGTGAGTATCTTTAAAAATATTTTGATACGTAACTGGAGTAAATATACTGAAGTCCTAAATTAGGTTTTCAAAAATTAATGTTAGTTTTAATCAACTTCAGAAGTTAAATCAAATCACCCTGAAAACATTTTCAATTTCTAGGGGCCAATGGGACCAAAAACATTCACTGCAGCAAATATGCTAGCAGCTGTGCAATACTTAGAGGAAGTAGAGAGGTACTCAAAAAATGGCAGTCGATCAGCTTTGCACATGCCATATGTATATGTGAGTTAGCATGGAATTCTTTTTTTTTTGTAATGTGGCATTTTATATGATTTGATCGTTTCCCCTTCCACAATAAATTCACCCTTCACCTTCCCTTCCCCTGATTCATGGCAATTATAATGTTCCATGAGTTAGCAAGTCTAAAACTGAATGATGTTCTGTAAAAAAACTGAAACAAAATAAAACTGGGGTCTACTTATTGGTGCTTTTTCATGCTTTTCTATGACATTGAATGGCAATTGCCCTGCTTGTAAAAAAATTATTCTACTAAGATGCCATTCTAATTATGAATTTAGACAATATCTTGGCTACCACTGTACTTCATTAAATACAATATTTTGTAATCATGTCTTATTTTTACTGAGAGATAAGTAGCTTGGAATAATAGCACTAGACAACTGCTGTAGAATATATGGGAGTGGGGAATGGACTTATTGTTTGACTTTAATTTTCCAAATATCAGTGGTCACAGCTTATGACTCATGTCTCCTACAAAAAACATAACTGACTTCTGGCAAAAAAGGACATAAAATAGTGCAATGTAAAGTGATACAAGATAAATAAAGACATTAGAAAGAATGATCACTTTGAAAAAATGATGGAAGCTAAATGTGGTCATAAAACTTATTTCTTGGCTGGGGGTGGTGGCTCACCCCTATAATCCTAGCACTTTGGGAGGCCGAGGCAGGTGGATCACGAGATCAGGAGTTCAAGACCAACCTGGCCAAGGTGGTGAAACCCCGTCTCTATTAAAAATACAAAAATTAGCTGGGTGCGGTGGCAGGTGCCTGCAATCCCAGCTACTCAGCAGGCTGAGGCAGGAGAATCGCTTGAACCCGGGTGGCAGAGGTTGCAGTGAGCCGAGATTGTACCAATGCACTCCAGCCTGGGTGATAGAGTGAGACTCCATCTAAAAAAAAAAAAAAAAAAAAAAAAACTTTTCTTTAAAAATTTTATATAAACTTACTATATATTAGGCAGTCTCCTAAGCATTTAAAACATTAACTCATCTAATTTTCATTACAAACCCGTGACTGTTATTAAAACTATTATTATTATTTTCTGTATTTTATAGATGAGGAAATTGGGGAACAGAAAGATGCTAGTAAGTACCAAAGACAGGATTCAAACTCCCTTTGTCTGGCTTCAAAGCTCATTTTCTTATTACTATATTACAGTTTCTCACTAAGAATGTAAAGAAAGAACCGAAGGTGGTCCCTGAACCTAATATATACATATATATATATATATACAATTTTTTTTAAAGGAGGCTCTTTCTGGTGTTAGAAGAGTATAGTTTTCTATTCAGCTAGAAGAACACCTGCATACATTTGCATATGATAAAGTAAGATGATCCTTTATGATGCTGGAGTGAAAAGAAATAAACAATAAGATACACAGACCACACAGAATATAAGGTGTTGAAATATCCCCGAAAATGCAATTTTTAGAAATGGTAAATATATTAGTCTCTTCTCACACTGTTATAAAGAACTACCTGAGATTGGGTAATTAATAAAGAAAAAAGGTTTAATTGACTCACAGTTCTGCAGGCTGTACAGGAGGCATGGCTGTGGAAGCCTCAAGAAACTTACAATCATGGCAGAAGGTGAAGGGTAAGCCAGTCCATCTTACATGGTGGAAGCATTAGGGAGAGAGAGTGAAGAAGGAAGTCCTACGCATTTTCAAACAACCAGGTCTCGTGAGAACTCACTCACTATCATAAGAACAGCAAGGGGGAAGTCTGTTCCCATGATTCAATCACCTTCTACCAGGTCCCTCCCACAACACTGGGGATTACAATTAAACATGAGATTTGGGTGAGGACACAGAGCCAAACCATATCACTCCTCCACCAACCCCTCCCAAATCTCATGTCTTTCTCAGATTTCAAAACACAATTATGCCTTCCCAGCAGGCCCCTAAAGTTTTAACTCATTCTAGCATTAACTAAAAATTCGAAGTCCAAACTCTCATCTGAGATAAGGCAAGTCCCTTCTGACTATTAATCCGTAAAATTTTTTTAAAAAGTTTGCATGTCCAAGATACAACGAGGGTACAGGCATTGGGTAAATCCTCCTACTCCAAAAGGGAGAAAATGGCAAAAACAAATTGGCTACAGGCCCTACGCAAGTCCAAAACCCAGCAGGGCAGTTATTACATTCTAAAGCTGCAAAATAATTACCTTTATACCATGTCTTACATCCAGGCCACACTGATGCAAGGGATGGGCTCCCAAGTCCTTGGGCATCCCCACTCCTGCAGCTTTGCAGTCTACAGCCTTTTTGACTGTTTTCATGGGCTGGCATTGAGTGCCTGTGGCTTTTCTAGGTGCACTGGGCAAACTTTCAGTGGATCTGCCATTCTGGGGTCTGGAAAACAGTGGCCCTCTTCTCACAGCTTCACTAGGCAGTACCCCAGTGGGGACTGTGTGTGAGGGCTCCAACCCCACATATCCCCTCTGTACTGCCTTAGTAGAGGTTCTCCATGAGGGCTTCATCATGTGCAGCAGATGTCTGCCTGGACATTGAGGTTTTTCCATACATCCTCTGAAACCTAGGCAGAGGCTCCCAAGCCTCACCTTTTGCCCTCTGTGTAACTGCAGGCTCAATACCATGTGGAAGCTGCCAAGGCTTGGGGCTTGCACCCGCTGAAGCAAGGGTTCAAGCTGTACCTTGGCCCTTTTTAGCCACAACTGGAGCTGGAACAGCTGGGACACAGGGCGCCATGTCCTAAGGCTGCACAGAGCAGCAGGGTCCTGGGCATGGCTCATGAAACGATTTTTCTCTCCCAGGCCTTCAGGTCTGTGATGAGAGGGACTTCCACGAAGCTCGCTGAAATGCCTTCGAGACATTTTCTCCTTTATATTGGCTGTCAACGTTTGGCTCCTCTTTACATATGCAAATTTGTGCAACCAGCTTGAATTCCTCCACAGAAAATGGGCTTTTTTTTTTTTTTTTTTTTTTTTTTGAGACAGAATCTCACTCTGTCACCCAGGCTGTAGTACAGTGGTGCAATCTCAGCTCACTGCAAGCTCTGCCTCCCAGGTTCATACCATTCTCCTGCCTCAGTCTCCCGAATAGCTGGGACTGCAGGCACCCACCACCATGCCTGGCTAATTTTTTTTGTATTTTTAATAGAGACGGGGTTTCACTGTGTTAGCCAGGATGTTCTTGATCTCCTGACCTTGTGATCCACCTGCCTCGGCCTCCCAAAGTGCTGGGATTACAGGCGTGAGCAACTGTGCCCGGCCCCCGAAAATGGGCTTTTCTTTTCTACCACATGGCTGGGCTGCAAATTTTTCAAACTTTTATGCTCTACTTCCATTTTAAAATATAAGTTACAGTTTCAGGTCATTTCTTTGTTTATGCAAGTGAATATAGGCTCTTAGAAGCAGCCTGGTCACACCTTGAACACTATGCTGCTTAGAAATTTCTTCCACCAGATACCCTAAATCGTCTCTCTTAAGTTCAAAGTTCAACAGATCCCTTGAGCAGCGGCACAATGCTGCCAGTCTCTTTGCCAAAGCATAGCAAGAGTGACCTTTATTCCATTTCCCAGTAAGTTCCTCATCTTCATCTGAGACCACCTCAGCCTGGACTTCATTGTTCATATAACTATCCACATTTTGGCCACAACAATTTAACAAGTCTCTAGGAAGTTCCAAACTTTCCCTCATCTTCCTGTCTTCTTCCAAGCCCTTCAAACTGTTTCAACCTCTGCCAGTTACTCAGTTCCAAAGTCACTTCCACATTTTCAGGTAACTGTATAGCAATGCCCCACTTCTCTGGTACCAATTTTCTGTATGAGTTTATTCTCATACTGCTATAAAGACATACCTGAGGCTGGGTAATCTATAAAGAAAAGAGGTTTAATCATCTCATGATTCTGTGGGCTGTACAGGCTTCTGCTTCTGGGGAGGCCTCAGGAAATTTACAATCATGGCAGAAAGTGCATGAGAAGCCAGCACATCTTCACATGGTGGGAGCAGGAGGAAGAGAGTGAAGGGGCAAGTCCTCCACACTTACGAACAACCAGGTAGCCTCACAACTCACTCACTATCATGAGAACAACAAGAGGGAAACCTGCCACCATGATCCAATTACTTCCTACCAGGTCCCTCCCTCAACATTGGGAATTACAATTCAACATGGGATTTTGGTGAGGACACAGAGCCAAACCATATCAGTAAACTGCTATGATAATCTTTAATGAAAATCTTTCTGTAGGTTGAGAAAAACTAAGAGTGATGGAATGTGAGAATTAGCAGTGTTGACGAATGACCTAATCCTGGAATAGTGCTAACAGGATCACTAATTCAATATGTTAGCAGTAAATTTACTAGATGAAGGAACTGCTACATTAATCTTATATTTTACCACAGCACAATTAAGAATCCACAGGAATTTGGCTAATCAGTTTTCATAAAATAAAATTATCTCTTACATAATTCTTTCATATTCCAAATGGTCTATAATTTATGACAGAATGAGTCACACACCGATTTGAGTTTTTGTTTTGTTTTGTTTATAAACAAAGCACCCCAAAGGAAGATTTAGATGCTCAGGTTAAAGGTCAACACTAGTGTCTTTATTTATTTTCCAAGGAAAACTACCTTTCTAGACTATTCATAATTGATTCATTAAATGTTAGACTATGCTTGGGCAATATTTTTGTATTGATTTCAATTTGTGTCTATGTGGTGGGGCCACTTGCAATGCTTTTTTTTTTTTTTTTTTTCCTGAGGCAGAGTCTTGCTTTGTCACCCAAGCTGGAGTGCAGTGGTGCAATCTCAGCTCACTGCAACCTTCACCTCCCAGGCTCAAGCAATTCTTGTACATTAGCCTCCCAAGTAGCTGACATTGCATGTGCACACCACCACACTCCACTAATTTTTGTATTTTTAGTAGAGATGGGGTTTCACCCTGTTGACCAGGCTGGTCTCAAACTACTGGCCTCAAGTAATCCACCCACCTTGGCTTCTCAAAGTGCTGGGATTACAGACGTGAGTCACAGTGCTTGACCCTTGGAATGCTCTCTTATTTGTTTATTTACTTATTTATTTATTATTTTACTTTATTTTTTGAGACGGAGTTTTGCTATTGGTGCCCAGGCTGCAGTGCAATGGCACTATCTCGGTTCACTGCAACCTCCACCTCCCGGTTTCAAGCAATTCTCCTGCCTCAGCCTCCCGAGTAGCTGGGACTACAGGCGTGTGCCACCATGCCTGGCTAATTTTGTGTTTTTAGTAGAGACCGGGTTTCTCCATGTTGGTCAGGCTGGTCGCAAACTGCCGACGTTAGGTGATCCACCCGCCTCGGCCTCCCAAAGTGCTTGGATTACAGGCGTGAGCCACCGCGCCTGGCCTGGAGTGCCTTTTATTAGCAATGTAAGTATCTTGAAAAAAATTCACTGGGGTCACAAAATAATACAAAGTTTTCCAAGGTGCACATACCATTAACTTCCTTTACTTGTCAGCTACAGTTTCACAACAGGTGATATTTTTGATACTTTTAAGATACTCACACTTTAAAAAAATGTTTTTGAATCACACACTTCATAGTTTAATGTTTTCCTCAAAACCCAACACACTTATCTTTTGGCTTGAAGTTCAGAATGTGTTTCTTTGGTATGATTTCTTTAAGTTGTATGGAAAATGTGTATGTTCTTTAGAAACATAAGCTAACTATTATCATGGAAAGATTTGAGGTCAGAATTATTTCAAAGCTTAATCTGGGAACTTTTGAGAGTAATTTTCATCTTCAAGAATTATGTTGTTGAAGGCCTTAAATGCCAAGACAAGTTTAGAGGTAACTCTTCAGACAGTGGAAAGACTAAATATAAAAAAATCAACATACCCTGATGTGATAACATTATTTGTAAGTGCAGGGTTTTATTTTTAGACATATGGAAAATATTCAACATTGTTCTCTGCCCAGAGTCCTAAGATTTGTCATTGTCATTGACCTTTAGCCGTTTGAGTACTTTGCTTTTAATCATTAGTAACTTTTATTTTTGATTACTAATGGCATTATGTTAAGTGCTCTAAAGTAATAATTTCAATTTATTCAGTCCTTATAGCAGCTTTATTGATGTATAGCCATTAATGCCTCACTTGAGGAAACTGAGGCTCAGAGAGGTTAAATAATGTGCCTAAAGTTGCACAGTTTGCAAGTGTTTGATAGGGGATTTAAACATAAATATTCTGATTCTAAAGTCCATGCTGTTTGTCCAATCGTACACTGTCCCCTATTCTTATATTTATACATAATGGCTCCTCAGCAAACATGTATCCCAGGTGTGACCTGACATCCCACGATTCTCATGGCATGTTAATGAATCTTAGCAACAGAGCAGATGGGTGTCATGTCCATAGATAAAAGGCTTATGAGCTCCCACAGCAGATGAATACACAGCACGACAGATGGGAACCATTCTTCTGGAGCTCTTGGACTACAAAATATTGGCAACCAACTTAGAAAAAAAGTTGCTAACTATGCCTTTTATATCTACCAGTTATTAGGCTTTGGAAAATAAATTATAGAATTTAAGCACTATTCAACATAATAATAAATCAAATGAATAAAATATGGAGTTTCAGTTTTCAAATATAAGGAAGAAATCAAGGGTGAATATACTTCTATCATATGAATCATTTGTTTACATAGAGTTTTGGATTATGACTCATCAGCCTATGCATGAGTCTTCTAGCAATGTCTAGCACCCAAGCAAAACAAATTGCATTTGTAATCACAGAAGTAGCCTTGTTGATAACACTGAAACCAAGCTGCTAAAAGCTCATCACTTGGCTTATCATGAGGACTCATAAGTAAAGCACATTGAGAGTGAAATGGAGGCCACTTGAGAGTGGAATAAATACCAGGAATAGGTGAGGCCAGAGTTGGGGGCCTCATTGCATTTGGGGTGAAGGTATGATCCTCAAAGAAGAGTTGCCAGTAGGGCACATTCAAATGCACAAGAAGGAATTTGATTAATTTCGACTAACTTTAGGATGCCAAAAGTCCTGATCTGGAGGGAAACATTCTGCAGAAAAAAACATGTGATCAATGATGATACTCATGGTTAGGCAACCTCATTATTTGGTTCTCTTTGTAGTAAGAATGCAGCCAGTGATTATCTCATTAACTGTACACAGACCCTGAGACAAGTGACAAATTATTTGAATTTGTTTCCACATCTGTAACTTGAGGGTATTTATATCATTCTTATAGAATTGCCATGAAGGTTAGCACAATAAAGTTTCTAAAGTGAGCGTATGGAAGATGTTCAATAACCAGATAATCAATTCCGTTTTTTCCCTCCAATCCCATCTGAAAATTGGAAGGTAAAACAGGAAGCAGGGAAACATAGACACGTGCAATTGGTTTAGTAAACATGGACGTTTAGGTTTCCATGGCCACACTAGCACATTACATTCTGTATTTAGATAGTGAGACTGGGCCTGTTAAAGTACTGCCAGGAGGCCAGGCATGGTGGATCACACCTGTAATCTCAGCAATTTGGGAAGCCCTGGCAGGTGGATCGTTTGTGCCCAAGAGTTTGAGACCAGCATGGGCAGCACGGCGAAACTTCATTGCTACTAAAATACAAAAAAATCCATGTGTGCTAACACATGCCTGTAGTCCCAGCTACTTGGGAGGCTGAGATGGGAGAATCACCTGAGCTCAGGAATTTGAGGCTGCAGTAAGTGGAGATCCTGCCACTGCACTCTAGCCCTGGCGACGGAAGGGAGATCCCGACTAAAAAGAAAACATTGGGGAAGCAGCCAAGATGGCCGAATAGGAACAGCTCCGGTCTACAGCTCCCAGCGTGAGCGATGCAGAAGATGGGTGATTTCTGCATTTCCATCTGAGGTACCGGGTTCATCTCACTAGGGAGTGCCAGACAGTGGGCACAGGTCAGTGGGTGCAGCGCATCGCGCACGAGGTGAAGCAGGGTGAGGCATTGCCTCACTCGGGAAGCACAAGGGGTCAGGGAGTTCCCTTTCCTAGTCAAAGAAAGGGGTGACAGAAGGCACCTGGAAAATCAGGTCACTCCCGCCCTAATACTGCGCTTTTCCAACGAGCTTAAAAAACAGCGCACCAGGAGATTATATCCTGCACATGGCTCAGAGGGTCGTACGCCCACGGAGTCTCGCTGATTGCTAGCACAGCAGTCTGAGATCAAACTGCAAGGCGGCAGCGAGGCTGGGGGAGGGGCACCCGCCATTGCCCAGGCTTGCTTAGGTAAACAAAGCAAGCCTGAACAGGCATGGTGGTGGTCACCTGTAATCCCAGCTACTTAGGAAGCTTGAACTGGGTGGAGCCCACCACAGCTCAAGGAGGCCTGCCTACTTCTGTAGGCTCCACCTCTGGGGGCAGGGCACAGACAAACAAAAAGACAGAAGTAACCTCTGCAGACTTAAATGTCCCTGTCTGACAGCTTTGAAGAGAGCAGTGCTTCTCCCAGCATGCAGCTGGAGATCTGAGAACGGGCAGACTGCCTCCTCAAGTGTGTCCCTGACCCCTGACTCCCGAGCAGCCTAACTGGGAGGCACCCCCTAGTAGGGGCAGACTGACACCTCACATGGCTGGGTACTCCTCTGAGACAAAACTTCCAGAGGAACGATCAGACAGCAGCATTCGCGGTTCACAAAAATCCGTGGTTCAGCAGCCACCGCTGCTGATACCCAGGCAAACAGGGTCTGGAGTGGACCTCTAGCAAACTCCAACAGACCTGCAGCTGATGGTCCTGTCTGTTAGAAGGAAAACTAACAAACAGAAAGGACATCCACACCAAAAACCCATCTGTACGTCACCATCATCAAAGACCAAAAGTAGATAAAACCACAAAGATGGGGAAAAAATAGAGCAGAAAAACTGGAAACTCTAAAAAGCAGAGCGCCTCTCCTCCTCCAAAGGAACGCAGTTCCTCACCAGCAACGGAACAAAGCTGGACAGAGAATGACTTTGACGAGTTGAGAGAAGAAGGCTTCAGACGATCAAACTACTCCGAGCTACAGGAGGAAATGCAAACCAAAGGCAAATAAGTTGAAAACTTTGAAAAAAATTTAGATGAGTGTATAATTAGAATAACCAACACAGAGAAGTGCTTAAAGGAGCTGATGGAGCTGAAAGCCAAGGCTCGAGAACTACATGAAGAATGCAGAAGCCTCAGGAGCCAATGAGATCAACTGGAAGAAAGGGTATCAGTGATGGGAGATGAAATGAATGAAATGAAGCGAGAAGGGAAGTTTAGAGAAAAAAGAATAAAAAAAAAACTGACAAAGCCTCCAAGAAATATGAGACTATGTGAAAAGACCAAATCTACGTCTGATTGGTGTACCTGAAAGTGACGGGGAGAATGGAACCAAGTTGGAAAACACTCTACAGGATATTATCCAGGAGAACTTCCCCAATCTAGCAAGGCAGGCCAACATTCAGATTCAGGAAATATAGAGAACGCCACAAAGATACTCCTTGAGAAGAGCAACTCCAAGACACATAATTGTCAGATTCACCAAAGTTGAAACAAAGTAAAAAATGTTAAGGGCAGCCAGAGAGAAAGGTCGGGTTACCCACAAAGGGAAGCCCATCAGACTAACAGCGGATCTCTCGGCAGAAACTCTACAAGCCAGAAGAGAGTGGGGGCCAATATTCAACATTCTTAAAGAAAAGAATTTTCAACCCAGAATTTCATACCCAGCCAAACTAAGCTTCATAAGTGAAGGAGAAATAAAATACTTTACAGACAAGCAAATGCTGAGAGATTTTGTCACCACCAGGCCTGCTCTAAAAGAGCTCCTGAAGGAAGCACTAAACATGGAAAGGAACAACCGGTACCAGCCACTGCAAAATCATGCCAAATTGTAAAGACCATCGAGGCTAGGAAGAAACTGCATCAACTAATGAGCAAAATCACCAGCTAACATCAAAATGACAGGATCAAATTCACACATAACAATATTAACTTTAAATGTAAATGGACTAAATGCTCCAATTAAAAGACACAGACTGGCAAATTAGATAAAGAGTCAAGACCCATCAGTGTGCTGTATTCAGGAAACCCATCTCACGTGCAGAGACACACATAGGCTCAAAATAAAAGGATGGAGGAAGATCTACCAAGGAAATGGAAAACAAAAAAAGGCAGGGATTGCAATCCTAGTCTCTGATAAAACAGACTTTAAACCAACAAATATCAAAAGAGACAAAGAAGGCCATTACATAATGGTAAAGGGATCAATTCAACAAGAAGAGCTAACTATCCTAAATATATATGCACCCAATACAGGAGCACCCAGTTTCATAAAGCAAGTCCTGAGTGACCTACAAAGAGACTCAGACTCCCACACAATAATAATGGGAGACTTTAACATCCCACTGTCAACATTAGACAGATCAACGAGACAGAAAGTTAACAAGGATACCCAGGAATTGAACTCAGCTCTGCACCAAGTGGACCTAATAGACATCTACAGAACTCTCCACCCCAAGTCAACAGAATATACATTTTTTTCCGCACCACAACACACCTATTCCAAAATTGACCACATAGTTGGAAGTAAAGCTCTCCTCAGCAAATGTAAAAGAACAGAAATTATAGCAAACTGTCTCTCAGACCAAAGTGCAATCAAACTAGAACTCAGGATTAAGAAACTCACTCAAAGCCACCCAACTACATGGAAACTGAACAACCTGCTCCTGAATGACTACTGGGTACATAACGAAATGAAGGCAGAAATAAAGATGTTCTTTGAAACCAACGAGAACAAAGACACAACATACTAGAATCTCTGGGACACATTCAAAGCAGTGTGTAGAGGGAAATTCTAAATGCCCACAAGAGAAAGCAGGAAAGATAAAAAATTGCAACCCTATCATCACAGTTAAAAGAACTAGAAAAGCAAGAGCAAACACATTCAAAAGCTAGCAGAAGGCAAGAAATAACTAAAATCAGAGCAGAACTGAAGGAAATAGAGACACAAAAAACCCTTCAAAAAATTAATGAATCCAGGAGCTGGTTTTTTGAAAGGATCAACAAAATTGATAGACTGCTAGCAAGACTAATAAAGAAGAAAAGAGAGAAGAGTCAAATAGACACAATAAAAAATGATAAAGGGGATATCACCACCGATCCCACAGAAATACAAACTACCATCAGAGAATACTACAAACACCTCTATGCAAATAAACTAGAAAATCTAGAAGAAATGGATAAATTCCTCGACACATACACTATCCCAAGACTAAACCAGGAAGAAGTTGAATCTCTGAATAGACCAATAACAGGAGCTGAAATTGTGGCAATAATCAATAGCTTACCAACCAAAAAGAGTCCAGGACCAGATGGATTCACAGCCGAATTCTACCAGAGGTACAAGGAGGAATTGGTACCATTCCTTCTGAAACTATTCCAACCAATAGAAAAAGAGGGAATCCTCCCTAACTCATTTTTTGAGGCCAGCATCATCCTGATACCAAAGCCTGACAGAGACACAACCAAAAAAAAAGAATTTTAGACCAATATCCTTGATGAACATTGATGCAAAAATCTCAGTAAAATACTGGCAAACCGAATCCAGCAGCACATCAAAAAGCTTATCCACCATGATCAAGTGGGCTTCATCCCTGGGATGCAAGGCTGGTTCAATATACGCAAATCAATAAATGTAATCCAGCATATAAACAGAACCAAAGACAAAAACCACATGATTATCTCAATAGATGCAGAAAAGGCCTTTGACAAAATTCAACAACACTTCATGCTAAAAACTCTCAATAAATTAGGTATTGATGGGACGTATCTCAAAATAATTAGAGCTATCTATGACAAACCCACGGCCAATATCATACTGAATGGGCAAAAACTGGAAGCATTCCCTTTGAAAACTGGCACAAGACAGGGATGCCCTCTCTCACCACTCCTATTCAACATAGTGTTGGAAGTTCTGGCCAGGGCAATTGGGCAGGAGAAGGAAATAAAGGGTATTCAGTTACGAAAAGAGGAAGTCAAATTGTCCCTGTTTGCAGACGACATGATTGTATATCTAGAAAACCCCATTGTCTCAGCCCAAAATCTCCTTAAGCTGATAAGCAACTTCAGCAAAGTCTCAGGATACAAAATCAGTGTGCAAAAATCACAAGCATTTTTATACACCAATAACAGACAAACAGAGACCCAGATCATAAGTGAACTCCCATTCACAATTGCTTCAAAGAGAATAAAATACCTAGGAATCCAACTTACAAGGGACATGAAGGACCTCTTCAAGGAGAACTACAAACCACTGCTCAATGAAATAAAAGAGGATACAAACAAATGGAAGAACATTCCATGCTCATGGGTAGTAAGAATCAATATCATGAAAATGGCCATACTGCCCAAGGTAATTTATAGATTCAATGCCATCCCCATCAAGCTACCAATGACTTTCTTCACAGAATTGGAAAAAACTACTTTAAAGTTCATATGGAACCAAAAAAGAGCCCGCATCGCCAAGTCAATCCTAAGCCAAAAGAACAAAGCTGGAGGCATCACACTACCTGACTTCAAACTATACTACAAGGCTACAGTAACCAAAACAGCATGGTACTGGTACCAAAGCAGAGATATAGATCAATGGAACGGAACAGAGCCCTCAGAAATAATGCCACATATCTACAACTATCTGATCTTTGACAAACCTGAGAAAAATAAGCAATGGGGAAAGGATTCCCTATTTAATAAATGGTGCTGGGAAAACTGGCTAGCCATATGTAGAAAGCTGAAACTGGATCCCTTCCTTACACCTTATACAAAAATGAATTCAAGATGGATTAAAGACTTAAATGTTAGACCTAAAACCATAAAAACCCTAGAAGAAAACCTAGGCATTACCATTCAGGACATAGGCATGGGCAAGGACTTCATGTCTAAAACACCAAAAGCAATGGCAACAAAAGCCAAAATTGACAAGTGGGATCTAATTAAACTAAAGTGCTTCTGCACAGCAAAAGAAACTACCATCAGAGTGAACAGGCAACCTACAAAATGGGAGAAAATTTTCGCAACCTACTCATCTGACAAAGGGCTAATATCCAGAATCTACAAAGAACTCAAACAAATTTACAAGAAAGAAACAAACAACCCCATCAAAAAGTGGGCAAAGGATATGAACAGACACTTCTCAAAAGAAGACATTTATGCAGCCAAAAAACACATGAAAAAATGCTCACCATCACTGGCCATCAGAGAAATGCAAATCAAAACCACAATGAGATACTACCTCACACCAGTTAGAAGGGCAATCATTAAAAAGTCAGGAAACAACAGGTGCTGGAGAGGATGTGGAGAAATAGGAACACTTTTACACTGTTGGTGGGACTGTAAACTAGTTCAACCATTGTGGAAGTCAGTGTGGCGATTCCTCAGGGATCTAGAACTAGAAATACCATTTGACCCAGCCACCCCATTACTGGGTATATACCCAAAGGACTATAAATCATGCTGCTATAAAGACACATGCACACGTATGTTTATTGCGGCACTATTCACAATAGCAAAGACTTGGAACCAACCCAAATGTCCAACAATGATAGACTGGATTAAGAAAATGTGGCACATATACACCATGGAATACTATGCAGCCATAAAAAATGATGAGTTCATGTCCTTTGTAAGGACATGGATGAAATTGGAAATCATCATTCTCAGTAAACTATCGCAAGAACAAAAAACCAACCACCGCATATTCTCACTCATAGGTGGGAATTGAACAATGAGAACACATGGACACAGGAAGGGGAACATCACACTCTGGGGAATGTTGTGGGGTGAGGGGAGGGGGGAGGGATAGCATTAGGAGATATACCTAATGCTAAATGACGAGTTAATGGGTGCAGCACACCAGCATGGCACATGTATAATATGTAACTAACCTGCACATTGTGCACATGTACCCTAAAACTTAAAGTATAATAATAATAAAATAAAAAAATAAAAATAAAAATAAATAAAAATAAAAAATTGCTCATTTTTTTAAAAAAGAAAACATTGTATACAATACACACACACACATACACACACACACACACACACACACACACACATATATACGAAGTACTTCCAGGTATGGTGCAGATTGGTTCTGGTCCGAGGCAAAGTTGGCTATCACCTCAAGTGGCTGAGCAGGCTGAGAACCTTCAGAAGTATCTATAGAGGAAGGCTAGATAAAGGCCAGAGACATTATATGTCAGTGCCTCTTTGTTGATTTTGGCAGGAGTTATTGTTAAGGAAACAAAAATTCCGTTGATTCAAGTTTGTATATCAGTTTATTTGATCAGCATGTTATATGCTGAAAATACTTTGACTAATCTAGAACTATTATAAGCAAATTTGAGAGATTGTCTTTAAAGAAACACCACTGAGTTTGCTCAGATCTGTAGTAGCAAATATTAGTTACTTTAAAACATTTGTTGATGTAATCTAGAGTTAAAATTAAAAATAATAAAAATCAAAGTGAACCTTTTCACAATCTCTTTTATGGGTCTACTGTATGACCATTAGATTAATTGTTGACTTCCAGCATAATTTCAGAGCAAACCATTTTCTTAAATAGATTTTTTTTTTTTTTTTTGAGACAGGGTTTTGCTCTTGTTGCCCAGGCTGGATGCAATCACGATCTCAGCTCACTGCAATCTCCGCCTCCTGGGTTCAAGATATTTTCCTGCCTCAGCCTCCTGAGCAGCTGGGATTACAGGTGCACGCCACCATACTCAGCTAATTTTTGTATTTTTAGTAGAGATGGGGTTTCATTATGTTGGTCAGGCTGGTCTTGAACTCCTCACCTTAGGTGATCCACCCTCCTTGGCTTCCCAAAGTGCTGGGATTACAGGCGTGAGCCACCATGCCCAGCCTCTTCAATAGATTTTTTTTAAAGGATTATACAATGGCAGGGAGCTCCTTGGTGTGATGTGAAAGTATTTTGTATCTCAATTTTGGGAGATTACTCAATGTAAATGTTGAATTTATAATTTCAGGACTTGTTTCTTTAGAAACACTCTGTTTCACAGGTAACAATGTCGGATTGCCCTATTTAAATGTTAGTGCCCAAATGTAAAAGAAAAAATACTACAACAATTTAGCAAGTTGCATGCCTGTGAGACTTTAAAGATTTTTCTGTTTTGTTTTATTTTCTTCTACTTTATAATAGATAGTTCTCCCCTACTGTTGTTTCCTGCTGCAATTTCATATTAGCATCCATTGTAGAGCATCCCGATCTCTCTACAGTTGTTGGCTCTTTTCTACGATGTAGAATTCTTTTGTTGTTGTTGTTAGTAACATAAAGTTGTTGGAAATAGGATAGGACAACTGAAGACGTTCCAACTTTCCACTCATATTGATACTCTCACCAGGTTTCTGCAATGATCTTTGGTCAGGTTTAATTTATCATAGAAATAATTCACAAGAGTGAGTTTCCAAATGTATTTCATCTCCGTAGGTATACTAAGGCTGCAAAACACATCACATGGACCATTGCTGTCAAACTCCACATCCTTTCCCCTCTCCTAGATTTCCCCTTGGTCCATTCTCAAAGAGCTACCATATTTTTCATTCTAAATTCCAGCCCTGATGTGTGGATCATCCTAGCTTCAAGTTTTGCCATCACCCGTTGTTCACTGAAAGAAGTGTAAAGTTACTTTCATGCCTATCCATGTTTTGGCCTACACCTTTCTTTCTGGTCTTGTCACCGGTTAATTTTGTTTTTTATTTCTTTATTTTTACAGACATGGTTTTGCTCTGTTGCTCAGGCTGGAGTGCAGCAGTGTAAACATAGCTCACTGCAGCCTCCAATTCCTGGGCTCAAGTGATCCTGCCAACTCAGCCTCTGTAGTTGTTGGGATTACAGGCGTGAGCCACACACATGCCTAATTTTTAAATGCATACTTATGTTCCAAACTGGATTCTTTGCTCTTTCTTTAATTCATCCCTTTTATTCATTCCTCCCTACTTATTTGTATATATTTCTCCTTTCCCAAACAGTGCTGTTTGCTTATGTGCTTTGCCACTACCTTCTTATTCATCTTTCGAAGCACCCACCTGGCTTTTAGCTCTCCATTCTTTGAACTTCACTAACTTCACTAACACTGTGTCTATTCCTCTCACACACAAATTCACATTGCAAGCTTCTATGCATATGTCATATTCCCCCAGTACAATGTGAGTTCTTAAGAGCAGAGATTATTTTTAACTCATGACTCCACACCTAGCATAGTATCTTATACTCACTTAGTGTTCTTTTTTGCCAGGTACAACCATCTTCTCTCACCTGAAGCAACTGGTATCCACCAAAACTAAGAGGCAACATATTATGTCACACAAGAACTTGGGCTTTGAGGTCAGATAATTTTGGGTTTAAATACCAGTGTTGCGACTGACTCACTATGTAATTTTCACCAAACTATTTAATAGCTCTGAGTTTTATTTCCACCATTTGTCATGACAATAATAATTAGATTTATTTAATCAGTGATTACTGTGGATTCTATTACTTAACCTATATAAAGCACTTAGTACAGTGTCTAGCACATAGTGAACATTCAATAAATGTAACTTACACCATATATACATATGGTGTATGTATGTATTCTGTGTATTTACATAAATGGGAACCTGCTTGCAAGACTTATAAATCTACGGTTACACAAATGCTAAAGTTATAAGTTTGGTGATCTGCCTCAGCTCTTTAATGCACACATTATATGTACCATGAGGGATATCATCGAGGACCTCTTTGGCCATTTGCCTTTTTGTGTAGAAGAAATTTCTATAAGGAAGTGTCTTAAGTACTCTGATGCAAGGAGTATGAACTGTGACACCTGTAACTCCTACTCTCAACTTTCTTCCCCCATTGACAGTAGGTGATTCAGAAGAAGTATCTGATTAAGGCATGTTGAGACAAGGCAAAATGAATGTTCAGTTACACAGCTGTGCTGACTCTTTGAGGCAGTGATGCTTATTTAGGCTGATGCCACTGAAGGCAACACTGGGGTAATTTTACCAGCAGACCATGTCTTCTTGATCCCTTAAAGAGATGATAGTAGAGAATGTTTGTGGGAGACATTAGATTTTTTTTTAAATAGACTTTTTTGATCCTTGAAGGTGTCTGACATATGCATTTTGTTAAATTAAATTAAATTTGGCCTGAGGATGCCTCCGTACCTTGAGTTTCTACATAACAAATTGCAACTTAACTTAGTATGTAAACAAATGGAAAGCCTAGCTTAGGTATATTTTCAGCCAATAACAGCCTGTCAACTGACAAGACTGTGTTCATGTATGGCCAAGGCTGAGCAGTAACTAATCAAGCTGTTTCTGTACCTCACTTCTGTTTTCTGTGTCTCACTTCTGTTTTCTGTCCGTAAATGTTGCCTCCCCACCTTGTGGGGTAGAGCTTTCTGAATGTCTACCGTTTCTGAGTACTGCCCAATTCTCGAATGATTCATTGCTTAATTAAATTCTGTTAAATTTAATTTGTCTGAAGCTTTTCTTTTAACAACTTCTAAAAGGAAATAATTGCAAGAAAAACAACTACAGCAACCTTTTAAAATTTACACTTAATCACTGATCATGTGCACTAGGTGCCACTTACCTTTGCTCTGTCTAAAGTGATTATCTCTTGCCCAATTGTGTGTGCTGTGAGAATTCAGTGGGTGTCCTCCACCAACGCAAGTGCTCTTCTTTTCTTTTTTCCCTTGCATCACCTCTGAGTGTTTGATACTGCTGTTAGTATGTAGTATAGAAACATATTGGGCTTCTGTTGGTATTTTTTCTATTGCAACAACTATTAAAAAGACTGTTGTTAGCCTAAAGGGGTGTTTTACAACATGTCAAATACACATTTTTTCTTTTAATTTTCTAATAAAAATGTCTGTTTGAGTTAGCTCTTCTAAGGCAATATAATTTACACCTGTACAAAACATATTTTGCTCTAAATGAGGTAAATAAATTATTTTTGCCATATGTCTCACTTTCTCTGCTGGTTTAATAGTTTTTAGAATAAGCTGTTTGTAGTATTTCTCCCTTGTTTTAGTTTCACTTAACACAATAATTCAAAAAAAAAAAAAAGCATTTACTGAGGGCTTAGTTTGTGCTAAGTCCTGAGGAAATAAACTGGAAATATAATCATGTAAAAGAGAAAAGAAAAAAATAATAAAGGCCTTGACTTCTAGTTGCTCATAGTTTAGTAAGAAAGAGTATTTTTTCAACCACCAATTATAAAAGATGAAACAAAATGGGTGCTAAATGGTAGAATAAGTAACATGCTGTGTCCATGCAAAAGAAGTGATTACATTTGACTGGGAGTGGAGATCAGGAAAGAATTCTTGTTGGTAAAGGCACTGGAGCTGGAATTCAAATATTAGAATGGTGAAGATGGGGTTAAGAACAACGACATAAGATTTTGCAAAATTAAGAAAATAAATAAAGCACAGTACTTAACAGACCCTCAAGCAACAGTAATAGTTATTATTTTCCAAGCTCACAAAAGTAGTCAGTGGCAGAGTTAGAAACCAGATCTCCTGGTTTACGTGAGAATTTCTTTTGTATATTTTTCTCTTTTTAAGCAAAGTATGTCCTAATCAACAGAGGTGCTTCAATATCTGCAGGAAAAGTCTTAAATTGAAATAGATCAATTTTTGATTCAGTTGCATCATCCTTAGAATTTTTATTTTGGGGAACAAGTATGAGAGCAAAACATTAACAATCAAAAACTATTCTTCATCTTCAGGCATCGAAAGGTTATTTGGATGCAAAATTCAGACTACTACAAAATATTCTTTGGGGAATATTAAAACACACACACACAATTTGTACCCTTATGTAGGGACAGAAAGGGGAGGGGATGATCCCTTTCCTCCTCATCGTAAGTGCCTTGGCCAACACCCCAATAACAAAAGACAGTTTAACAAGAGAAAAGCATAACAGATTTATTTGATTATAGTTTTATGTTACATGGTAACCTTCAGAATGAAGATTCAAAGATACAGGGAAAAATATCCATTTCTATGCTTAGATTCAGTGAAGAATGGGCAGCTATGTAGAACTTTGATTGGGCAAAAAGGGTATAATTTAATGTTAATAGATCGAGTAGAGAAATCTAGCAAGACCTATCTGTTCAAATTCTTCTTGTCCTGTCTATGCTATTTTCCTTCCTTTTAGGTACGGAGCTGACTGTCTCTGGAATGGGGTGCTATGACCCATAATCAAACAAGGTAGTATAGCGAATTTCTTTACGGCCAGTTCTTATTGGAATTAAAATTCAAATATTAGTTCCTACTGGCTGTAAAGAAAAGCAGGAGAAAGTTACAGTAAAATTAAACTGCTTAAAGAAAAGCAGGAAAAAGAGTAATATTTTTAGGTTTAATGACTGGCTTTGGGGAAGATGTTTTGGTTATTTTGGCCCCCTTTGGAGAAGAGGGATTATAGTTTCTATGGGTAGTCTAGCCTCAGGGAGAATGAGGCTGCCAGACAGGAGGGCAGGAGAAGACCAGAGAGAGACATTGCTTCTGAGACTGCATCTGGAGGCTTTCCGTGTATGCTATCATTTTCTGAGTCCCAATGCTTACAATTTTTTTGATTCTGAGCTTTAATCATGGAAGAGCATACAAAGTTTTAGAGATAAAGAGGCAGATGGACTCTCAAGTGGCTTGTTTACTTGGTTTGTTTTTTAAATTAATCCTTAGAAGAAATTTTGAAGCAGAAAAGGAAATACCCACATTAATTTTTACTGTGATTATAATTTCAGGGCACACGTACTTTTAGTAATTAACAGATAAAGTATACATTCTGAGCATTAGCAAGTTTGCCAGTCATTGTATATCATTGTCTCGTAACTCACACACTGTGACCTAGCTGTAATAGCAAATTTCCTCTAGGGAGTGCACTTATAGCGTCTGCATCTGAATTTCACTCATTGCCTTTCCCTGACCTTCCTTCAACCTCTTTTATTTCATTGCCAAATGTAACAACTGATCTCCACATTGATCCTATAAAATATACTAGTTTTAACTCCCTTTTTCTGTTTTCTATTTTTTTTTCCCTGGCATTGCTTAGTGTGTCAAGATCTATAAACTTAACGCAAATTTCAGTACATTCTAGTCATTAATATCCACCCAAGTTTCTTTTCATTTTAGAAATATATTTTCTGAGATAGATGTGACAATGTTCCTGGTTATGCCTAATAATCCTAAAGCTGTTGGGTTTCCTGGCAAATATTATTCTATTTTCTTAAAGTTTTCAACTAAGAAATTTGTGCCTCTTGTTCATGCAAATAAAATCTCCTTGTAATTAGTATGTTTTATCTCCCAAACTTAAATAACATTGCTGCAGCCCTTTACAAAATGTTATCTACAATTCAATTTGTTATATTTCTGTGTTTCTATTTTCCTTAGGGACAGAAACAGATTTGTAAGTTTTTGTGGGTTTTAACGAATAAAACCATTAGAGTTTCATGTTTGTTTTTATAATTTCATAGATACTATAATGTAGTCACTATAAAGATATACTAGGAGCCTATTGAAAAATTCTGCAAACCATTAAAATTTAGAAAACTAAACAATCATATTCATTTAATAATGAACATGAGGAACATTGCTCTATCAAAAAATGCAAAATAGTTGTATATATTTTATGAAAAAGACTATATCTTTGAAAGTGAAACATGTATGCATTAAGTAGTGATAATAAGACAATTAAGATTAACAATAAAATGAAATAGAAATTCATGGAAAACAGACAGCAAAAACTGTGTTATACCTGTTACTGAAAGATCATCAATCCCTTCAACTTTCTATTTTTGTGTTCACAGTGTTTAAGGGAAGGTAGTCTTACCAACAATGCAGCCAAAACATGTTGATCTGCATTTTTGTTTTTGGATGTCTACTAGTTAGTTGGACATTGAAACTTGTGTTAAAACACCTAACAGATTGTATTCTATTACGCTGGACTACTCAAGCAATAAATGTATACTGATTAATTGAATGACTTAGTGATCTGAAAGAAGATAGTGATGTTTTCCATGTTCTCTGACATACTTACGCAGTAATTTAAGTCCTGACAAGACAGAGAAAATGAGTGCCTAAGTCTTGGAGGTTAAGACCACAGTGTATCCCTAAGGTCTGCCCATGTCATGACATCTACATTCAAATTTTTCAGTAAGAATTCTACATTTGTTTCCTCTCCTTTGAATTCAGCTTCTCTTTTGGGGAGGCAGTAGAACATACTTGGTGCTTCAAACGTATGGGCTTTGGAAACAGTCAAACCCGGGTTTCAATCTTAGTTTGGTCTTTACTAACTATACAACAATGGGCAAACTAGTTAATTGCTTTAAGTCTCAGTTTTCTCATTGGTAAAATGTAGATGATACTACCATACCTGATGCATAGGGCTTTTGGAAAGACTAAGTTCAATGATGCATGTGAAGTAATTAAGCCAATGCTAAGACAGCCAAAGCTGTAAAAGGGCAGCTGTTATTATTACTTGAAAAAAATTTTTTGATGTGAAAGAAAGGACATTATCTAGGCCACTTGCACTATTTATCTTCAAACAGTAGCAAAACCCTTTTTCTCCCACTGAAAAGTGGTGATTAACTTTTTCACTATGTGAGACCTTGTCTTTCCTTATAGACATCACACCAAAAACAATTAATCATATTTTCAAGTGTGCATTGTATAGGCTAAGAGATGCAAAGATACTCAAAGACTATTTCTTTCCTCCAACAAACCTATGTCTTAGATTAGGAGAAAAGATTCACATTAAAAATCGCAAATCTCCTTTTAATTAAGTACTAAATTATGCACTACAGACTTTAGGTACCCTAAGAGTTTAAGACCAGTGAGAATGATGTGGTCTACAGTACTCAGTAAACACTTTGGAAAAGGTGAGATTTGAACTGAACCTTTAGAAATTGGTCTGACTTGGATGGGAGAAAATAGGGAGAATATTCTTTTGGGCTGCCAAGTGGGGAAATTGTCAACAGCATGAGTGAAGGCATAGCAGGGAAAACAAAGATGGCATTTAAGGGGGTAGGAGTATCAATCAAATTATAAGGACAAC
Organism: Gorilla gorilla gorilla; assembly: GCF_029281585.2. Classification (NCBI taxonomy): domain Eukaryota; kingdom Metazoa; phylum Chordata; class Mammalia; order Primates; family Hominidae; genus Gorilla; species Gorilla gorilla. The sequence goes on from NC_073247.2 coordinate 103,989,800, forward strand.
ATGCAGTAGTCATGAGGTCTCCCCTCATTTTGCCAAGGTCTCATCTTTCTCCTCAGACAATTCATGAAGATGATTGAGTGGTGGGATTGCTTGACACAGAAGAGTTTAAATTTGTTTTCATCCCTGCTAAGTGATTCTGAAATATAAATGCCAACGCCTAGAGAGTTGAGCTTTCAACTTACTGTGTGATTCCATAAGGGAACCATTAATAATGCCAGAATGCATTAACAGCCTAGAGAGAAGAAAAACTCTAGACTTAAAACTTTCATGACAGCACCTGAAATAAATCAGCTAATATCAAAAGAGTGGCAGAGGTGACATGAGTTTTTTCTGGGAATAATTATAACTTTTCCAATTTTATATTGTCATTAGGCATTCAGGCCATTGACAAGACTAAAATAAGATTTTAATATTTATTCTGGATAAAATGAAATCAAAACACTGAAGGAATATTGAAAGTAAACTTATTTACTTCTGGAAACATGACCAAACTTACCAAGCAGCCTAGTTCCTGATATTGTCAGTGAGATAAATTATGTAATTTTGGCTTATGATCTCCCTTTTTTGGAAAATAGTTTTCTGGCCACCCTAAGAAAAGGCCCCTAATAAAACCAAATGCCTAACTAGATACGGTTCAGAATACCTTATAAAATGCATTAAAATAATTTTCAAGTTTAGAAACCCGGAAATGTGGATGACTTTTTATTGCTTTGAACTAACGTACTGTGGCTTACAGTGGGTAATTAAAATCAATGGAGGGCAATCACTAGAAATTTGGATAATATTAGAGTGAGATAATATTCCATCTTTGTATGGCAAAAATCTTTGTCATATCCTGAAATACATTTGTACTAAAAATATTTGAAAACTTTTTTTAGTATAAGGAAATTTGTTTTAGAAAAATGTCAACATGCAGGAAATATGAGCTCTTTTCCTCATATAATTTGTATAACACATGAAGTAAAAAAAAAAAACTTTTAAGTCCGTTTTAAAATGCATACTTACAGTGTCCTCTGGAACTCAGATTGTTTTCTCATTGTTTTATTTTTGTTTTGTATGTCTCGATTTTGCCCTAAAGAATGTCTGTCTATGAATATATATATATTATATATAAATATATATTATATATTTATATATAATATATATATATAATTTATATATAAAATATATATTATATATAATATATATAAAATACATATATAATATCTATAATATATAATATATATAAAATACATATATAATATATATAATATATATAAAATACATATATAATATATATAATATATATAAAATATATATATAATATATATTATATATATATATATAAAATATATATATATATATTTTATATATATATATATATATATTATATATATATTCCTGCTGAAAGGCAATTGCCTTTCTCTACACAGAAGTCATCCCGGTTTGGTGAATATGGATGTTATTAGAGTGACCAATGGAGCTGGTATCCTGGGAATTCTTTTTACTTTTCAGATGAAAAGGGATGAAAAGACCACGGAAAGAGGTTGCTAAACAACTTGCCAGTGCTGCTGATAAATGTTCTGCTACTGTCAGCAAATATTCCAGAGAATCCATTTGCTGAAGGGAATTTCCAAATTGATTCTCCATTGGTAGCCATACCACAGGAGAAAACGGCAGTGCAGACAGGACTGGAAGAACATTAGTCACTGTTTCAGGGCCTTCTAATTTTCAATCTGCCACAGCCATAGAATAGAGTCTGGAGGTACAGAATGTGGCAATAGGGAATTAGCAGTAAAATCACTGCAATTCTTCACCAACATCTGCGAGTATGGAGAGCAAAGACAGCAGTGTGAGGCAGTTTTCAGTATTTAGCTCACTTTTTAGTAGAGAATGTGTCTATGTATCATAGATAACCTCACCCAAATTAGAAACAGAAACGGACTCTAAATGCTTTTTTATTTTGTCTGTCCTGGTAGATGGGAATATTTTTTTGGTTTGTTTTCCAAAATGTGCCCATTTTGAGGTATCAGAAGAGAATTAGAAATAAGCTCTTTTTTTATTGTTTGCTAATTTAAAAAGTAAGCTAGTGAGGAAAAACTTCAGCCATTTAAAATTTTGTAATTTTTATATGCAAGATTTTGTGTGCTACATACAGCTGAGGATTTAAGTGGAAAATTGCCAGATCATTTGAAAGAAAAGCCATCTCTGAAAATTTTCATTTTTTCTCTTACTATAAACAATTATAACAATGGCATTAAAAATGTCAGTAGGAGGCTAAGTGGATGAGCTGGGGAAATTCCATTCTGATATAAGGATGCTAGCAAAGGAAACAAAGTACTAGGAAAATCGTTGTTTGAATTAGACCTACAGGGCCTTTAATATGTTTGTACTTGCCCTTTGCAGCTGAGTAGAGATGCAATGGTATATGGGAACAGTTAAGTATGTGGTTTCAATTCTCTGGTCATTAGCAATTAGTTGAATGAGACTCTCCCAAGTATGAAAAGGATCTTCTGGTGTATGAACAGGTATACAAAATGGGAGATTACAAGGCATATGCCAATTTTAAGTTCTTATGGACATTGGCTAGTAGGTACGCTACTCCCCAAGAATGACACTTGGCCATGAAATATCTCAGTCCGTAGTAGCGCTCATGGGATTACCACGGACAGCCTCTTGAGTCCATCTTTGGGCTGGAAAGAACAGAGAAGGCTCACTTCATTCCAATGTGACTATGTAGAGTAATTTCCATCTTAGGCCACACTTGGAGATTTGCGGAACTATTCAGAGGGAAGGGCCCATATAGTGCTCCAAATGTTATATCAGTTTTGTGACGAAAGAGAGATAAATTCATTTGATATTCATTTATTCATCGATCTTGAGATATATTGCAGCCATTATTATTGCATTAATGAGGTGTTGAGGAATTATTTGATAAAAAGTTTCTCTGTTTTTTCATCAACAATGGCATAGAACAGAGGTATGGTGGTGTATATTACAAAAGCCATGATCACTGTGTTCAGGTCTCCTCAAAATAATGGAATAGAAAGGTCAGTGGCAACAGAGGTGAGGGGAAGGCAAGGCATAAAACAAGGACCCTGTGCGGTCTAACAGTCAAGACTAGAGTATACTGTCATGTACTATAGTGAACCACTAGATGGTGCACTCTGCAACTTTGTTGATTTCGTATTTTCCCAAATCCTGAAAAATACCCTAAATGCCCTGTATATACTTAATGCTTAAATGTTTTCTCTAAAGTTTGCTAGAAATATAAATATCTTATTAATGACTATCTAACAGGGCAGACATCTCTACTCATCAATTAACATAGTTGTGTGGTCTCATGGAGCTTTGCACGTGTGCTTGCCTACATGTATTCACTTATTTTTTCAGATCGTATAGACATAGACAATAAATCTAAAGATAAAAATATAATTATTTAGATTTTCTCAGCTAGGCTAGTCCTGACCTTCAGATATGCCCTAAATATAATTTTTTAAAATTATTATTATTGAGACGGAGTCTCGTTTTGTCACCCAGGCTGGAGTGCAGTGGTGCGATCTTGGCTCACTGTAAGCTCCGCCTCCCGCTTCACGCCATTCTCCCGCCTCAGCCTCGCGATTGGCTGGGACTATAGGCGCCCGCCACCACGCCCGGCTAATTTTTTGTATTTTTAGGAGAGACGGGGTTTCACCATGTTAGCCAGGATGGTCTCCATCTCCTGACCTCCTGATCCGCCCACCGCGGCCTCCCAAAGTGCTGGGATTACAGGCGTGAGCCACCGCGCCCGGCCTGCCCTAAATATAATTAAATAGTAAAATCTGACTCTACCCCAAGTCCTCACCTGTCCTTATCCATTGCTTCTTTTGATTTTCTGCATCCTAAACCCTACCTAATGCCTCCTAGAGCCTCAGTCGATTGTACTCTCTTAGGTAATAATTCTTATTGTGTATTGCTTTCTTATATTGGTAATATTACAGCATTGTAATAACCTATTATCTCACTGATTATGTTTTTTTTATCCTATTGTCATACTTAGTACCTGGAAACACATAGTCCTTTCCCATTTTTTTAATGATACAGAAAACATTACATAACACTCTACATAATATTTAACATGCAACTCTTCAGAAACTTCAGGAACAATATGACATAGGCCTAAGTAGTAACTTAAATGTTTCTCTTTATGCTTTAGTTGTCATGCAAGGTTAGAGCTAAGTCCTTTGCTTAACTATAAAATTAAAACACTCATGAGTTATAAGTGTATCTATGTTTCAGTTTTTGATGGTTTTGTTTTTCTATTTTTACTCACTTTTAGCCTATTTTATACTGTGATTTATTGTGTAAGGTTAATTGAAATCATTCTTGGGACTAAAGTGGACATGCATTGTGTGTGTACTTTAGTTCACAGAAAAAACAATTATTTTCTTTATAGAAATATTTACCTGGAGCCAACATAGTGAAGAATATATGTTAATTCTATGGATGTTTTTGAATTCAGAAAGTAGCTACACTAGCCACAGTAATTTTAAGTGTGCTTCAAACTTAACTAATAAAGGCCACAGTATGTTATGGATACAAGAATAGTTGTGTTTCAATTAAACTTTTAATATTTTTTTCACAGCATACTTCATTTTTATTGTTGTATTCACTGATTTTAAAAAAGCAATTCTACCGAATGAAAGGAAACTTCAAGTTTATGACTATATGAAGAAACAGTGATTTCAATTTTTTCTGTCAATATTGGCATAGTTTTAGCAGCTTGACTTTCACAGAATAATGCACTACTTCTAAACCTTGATGTTGAAGGATGTCATAAACGAGCCAAGACAATCCGGATAATTCAATAGTATTGTTATAATTAGTTTCTAAAATGGGAAAGCACTTACCACTTTTCTAGAAAATGATGTTCTTTTAAAAAAATACATCTTTTATTTTTAATCAATATAAGCTTGACAACACTGAATAGCTTAATCTTCATCTTTGCTTGTCTATAGCATGTCAATAGTTATAGAACTAAAAGTTATCTACAAGAAGACTCTCACTAGTCAGAGCATGCAGATAAAATGATAATTATAGTGATAGCTACAAGAGGGAGGTATGGGGCAGCAGTTGCCAGGGTGGCAAATGAAGCAGCACTCACAATCATACCAGAAGACATGAAGTGGGCAATATCCCTAGGCAAAATGATGCATTATTAAGGCATGGCTGTGTGTACTTAATGTACTTTTGAAACCAGACATATCAAATCTAACATATAAGATAGTTTTGTCATGCATTCTGGTAATGACATTCAATAAACCCATTGGGGTTTTTAATTTTAGACTCCGTTTTCCAAGGGAATTATGTGTGTGTATGTGTGTGTGTATATATGTATAATTTGCAGCACTTTATGAAAAAGCTCAGAGAATACAAAGAATATTACATTGTTTGATTTAGATGAAAGAACAAATAATATAAAGGGTTATTATACTCATACCTTAAAAGCATTTCTCTGTTTTTTTCTTTTTCCCATTGTGAGCATTTAGATTTGGAGACAATTGTCATTTTCTTATATTAATAAGAACCATGGAGGAGACAATGAGTTTTACACACATGTTCAGGAGGAATAATTTTTATTATTATTGAAACCATGTCTTTATTAAGATGCTGTGCATTAAAAGATAATAAAACATTTCTTCTTGCATGTGTTTTTTAATTGTAAAGGAAAAATTATCCTTTTTAAGTTATATGCTATTTCCAAAATATGTTTCAATATACATTTTAGAAAAGAAACTTCAGAAGCAGGAAATTTTTCAAAAATTGAAAGTCCATATGATTACAATAAAAAAGAAAAAGAAATACAAGATGAAGAAACTGCTGCTTCAGAAAGAAGCTGCAGAAGGATAGAAGTTATTAAAATAAAATTACATATGAATATGATACAAAAGAAAGAGAAATAAAAGCACAAAATATATTTTTAAATATATTATAGTCCATGAATCTAGCATCTTACTGATAAAGATGATTCTTGGTTGTATTCTTAGATTTTAAAAAGTAGCCCTGAGATTCCCTGAGGCTTTGCATGATTGGGTTGCACTGAATTATAGCTGTCAGGTCTGGGTTATGATTTCATAGACAATGTTAATTCTTACCAATTCTTTAAGAGTTTTGACAAATAAGGCCCCTTAATCTTAATATAAATATTTTCTGATAAAGGTGGTGTAGTATAAATAATAATAGAAAACCAAACATATATAAAATAAACTCGAAAGCACACTCTCTCTTTTAACACACGTGTTCCAAATTTGTTTTTTGTAGCTGATAAGATATGTCACAATTTTCTGCAGATGGAATTTTAAAAATTATTATTACTGCAGAAAATGACAAAGTTGGTTTGCAGCTCTAGAGCTTTGATAAAGCAAACAGAGTAAGACTTCACCATTCAAAATTATCTTTATATTTTAATATTTCATAAGGGAATGAATAAAAGAGTAGAGTTAATTTTTTTGAAGAACCAATTTGGAAGCATATGCAATGGGATCATGTTAAGAAGAATCCAGCTTTGCACTTGCTTGAACTGCAAATCAAAACTAAATGATTATTGATCAAACAATAGCTTGCAATGCATCTCAGAGTGGACTGTCATCCTTCATGTACAGCCCGGGGTAGGATTTTGGCTTTCTTTATCTGAAAAACATGTTATCATGGTATTCAACTAATGTTTCCTTAATAAATACAGATAATATTGGATAAGATGGCCTAATCAACTACCACCACATTACCACAAACTGACATTTCCATATGCTAATATAATTGTAATAAAAATTATCTATTTTTCATATAACAAAATGCTAACAGTCTGTATTAAGATATTTCATTTCTCAAAATTTTACCAAAGAAATCTGAATTTGCTTATCCAAATATATCTTAAGTAGATTTGATTACTGTGACTATTTTGAACATCGGAAGAACAAAGAATTAACGTACCATGGAGACTTAAGGCATGGTTAGCTGCCATCTGAAAACCATTCCAGATCCCCTACTGTAAGTCTTGAACAAATTGTACTAGTGAATGGGATTAGATACTCAGAGATAGGGAGGCAGATTTTTTTAATGAAAAATAATTTTGAAAATGAACTATGTTTATTTGCATTGTGAGAAAACAAATAGGTAACACAAAACTAGATCTTAATTATTTTGTGTATTTTTCTTAATAATTGTTTTTAAATTTGTCAAAGTAGCACCTGTCTTAACCTTATAACCAATTCCTCTTATGACTCATTGACATAATTTCCTGTTTCTAAAATTTTACCTTACTGCCTTGATGCTCCACAAGAATTAGGTAATGATAGGGAAAATGTATAGAAGATAAAGAAGAAACACATGTTTTTACAAAAGGCTAAAAATCACTCCATAAGGAACTAGTAAGAATCAAGCCAGCAAAGAAGAGAAGCCTGGCAGGTATTGATAAAATCATGCTGGTGATTGTGGCCATTCTTATGCATTATGTTACTATGTATAGAGTCTAGAAAAATATTTTCTGTTTATTTTGAAAATATGGGCATAAATCCTTTTATCTGGTTAATATGTTGGTACTGCCTAACAGGCCTACAAAGAGAAAATAAATTTTCATAAAATACTCTTAGAAATTGTCCACAATGTACAATGAGATGCCTACTTAGACAGCTTGATGCTCACTGAGACTATCAATGAGGGAATCCATTTATTTTTTCTTCTCTAATGAAGACAATTTGTCTGGTGAAAGCTTTTGCCAAGTAAATCAAAATTGTAAATCCAACTTAGAAACTGTGAGTTTCAATTCTTTAAATTGTTGAAGAAAAAAAGACACCTGCCGTGATTTATCTGACAGATTGGAGTCTGTGCAGGAGAATTCTTCATTTTTGTCATTCTAGTATACAGCTAAACTTGATCTTTTATAGGAGGAGAAATTTGTGGGTTTTTTAAAAGTATATTTTAAAAATTTATTAATATAGCAAAATATCCTTTACTATTTATTTTAAATTTATAATCAGATTTAGATTACAGAAAATGAAATCCGTAAAGATCAATAATTTTATCAATGGCTTTTATTTTGTCAGTATAGCAGGCTTTGGAATCAGATGAGTTTGAGTTGAAATTTCATATCTGCTAATTTTATCTCTGTTACTGTGAGCAATTTATCCTTTTTTGGCATTTAATCACTTAAATTCAGTATGTTTCATTTAACTCATCTGTAAAATGGGACAGTAACATTTCCAAATACAAAAGTGTATTTGGAGAATTTAATAAGATAATGCATGTAAGGCTTTAGCATAATGCCTGGCACATAGTAAACTCAATAAAAGATAGTTCTCATTGTTTATAGTAAATTTTCTTTCTATTATTGTTATAGTCCAATTGTCAGTACAGGGATATAATTTCAAAAGAAGTCATAAATTCCCTTTAGGAGATTATCAATGTTCACTAAGCACCTCTAACAAGTACCCCCTTATCTCTCCTTAACCTCTTAAAGCTCCACAGCAGTAACTTCAATCTTCAGTTCTAGTTTTGTTGTGGTTGTTTCCCTTGGTTTCTGCACCCATATTTAATCACAGATGATGAAAGAAGTCCATCATTTATAAAACCACTTATGCCAAAGCATGAATAATACAAGTCAGCAACTTGTCAGGGCAGAATAACTCAATGGACAATTGTTTACAGCCTCAGGGCAGTAAGGAATTTACCTACTAATGGCATTAATCTGTGATAGAGTGCTCTAACTACACATTTTTGTTTCTTATCAGTCATGAACACAGCAAGCTGATCTCAATATTTTATCCATAGAAAACTCATTGGCTTTTAAAAGTGCCTTTTCTACAAGATAAATTTTCCGCATCTTTGAAATAAAACATAGTTTAGCCACAATTTTATGTGTCTGAGAGTCACAAGATGCTTTCAAAATTTTTAGAGATGTTTGAAAACTAAAAAAACTTTAAAATGCATCTTGTGACTTTGAAAACATTGGTTATTTGTGTTGCTTGGGGATTATAAGACTAAAATGAAGGTCAGTAATTATAATGTTTGTGTGTACATGTGTTGTATATGTGTGTACTGTGAATAGTTTACATAGACATCTAATTTTCTAGGATCATATTTATATAATGTCATTTGCAGACAGCATCATGTTCAATAGGCAGAATGGCATTATGCATGATGTTAAACGGAATTCAGACAGATGTGCATTAGTCCTATTTTTGCCATTTAGAAGGTGACTAATTCGGGTGCATTACATGTTCTTCATCTATGTAGTGGGAGTTTAAGGAAAAAAACAACTACTTTGGGGGGTTGTTACAAAGGTTAAATGAGATAATATAGGTAACACAAGGTCTCATATTAATGGCTGACTCTTGTAAATTCTCATGAATTCTAGATGTTGCTGCTGCTGCTGTTTATAATTATTGTTGCTGTTGTCTGTGCATACAACTAGGTAATATATGGTTGTCTAGACTGGCAAAATAATTGTATATAATTCATACAATTAAATAAATATTGCCTATAAAATACATGTAAAGTAACAGTGCCTAAAAATAATAAGTGCTCAATAAATTATATCTTAATAATTATGAATACTGCACATTTATTACACATGTACACTCTTCAGTAGCTACTGGTAGAGACTTACTATCCAATATGTGGCTGTTGAATCACATATGCTTACAACAAAGCATTTCACTCATTATTCTAGAAAAAGAGTCAATTTATTTTTCATGGTTTTTTTTCCATCCACAGATTGATATGTTACCTTTCTTCATTTCTTTGAAATATGTTTTACCTATCTTACTTGTAGTCATTTCACTTCATCTTGCCAGATATTATCAGCCTTTGTTTTCATCCATTGCTCATTCTTCTTAAATTTATTTTGAATGTATGTCTCATATATTAGAAATGGAATGAAAGTTTGTGAAGTGAGTGAATCACTCCTTAAATATTGACTCAAGAAGCAAGAAGATGAAGTCTGTATCTTGTGATATTGTGTTTAATATGTAATTTGTTACCCTAAATGTATTCCATTTATCACTGGTATTTGGCTATTCATTTTTCTTATTTAGTTAATTTATATATAGATTGCGGTTTTGGAGTCCACCAGGCGTAGACTTAAAACTAATATAGATGATCAGTCCTATTAAGATGCCAAATTTAAAAACCATTCTGCAGAGAAATAAACTGGTTTCAAATGGGAATCACACATGCTTTGTAATATTCATGGTAAATTTCATTTCTATAAATTTTAATATACTTAACCATGAAAATTAACTTGAGTACTGATGCAGAGGAACTGTAAATGAAATGATAACTTTTGTCCAGAAGACTTTCAAAAAGATCTTTATTGAATCATGTAATTCTGCATTACTGACAATACATATTACTCTCTCGCCAGACAACTAAAGAGATTGATGTGTCAGACATTAGTTCATACGTTAAGGGAACCAACTGTCTGATTGAAAATGTTGATGTAACTCAGAGTACTTTATTTCTACTTCATAATGCAGTGTATACCATAGTTATTTATTATCCTCCATTACACATTTCTGCAACTTCTGGCACATACTCAGATGAATTATGCCTAAGATTGGGATGTAGGATCCTTTATTTTTCCAGAGACCAACGCTTATTACAGCTGTGAAGATTAACAAGCCACTTCTATATTGCTCACCCTTTTAGAATTTTTAATTTTTATCTCAGCATTTAATTAGGAGAATGCTCAAACATACAACTAATTTGAAATAATTTTACAGTGAATAATAGTATACAGACTTATTTGTTTCTAATGCTAGTTAACACATAGTGACTTAAGAAGAACACACATATTTATCATCTCATAGGTTTTGTAGGTTGGAAGTCCAAGCACAGCATAACTGGATTCTTTGTTCAGGGTTTCATGGGGCTGAAATCAAGGCATTAAAGAGGACTGTGGTCCTCTGGGATCAGAATCCTTTCACAAATGCACTAGTTGTTTTCAAATTTTATTTTCTTGCTGTTGGAGGACAGTGGTCTCCATTTATATGCTAGCTATAGTCTGGGAACAATTCTCTGTGTCTAGAAGCCACCTGCAGTTCCTTGATGCACGGCTTTCAACATAGGCAGCACACGACATGGATACTTGTTTTCTTCTAGAACACATGCTCTGCATCTCTCTGAGTTCCTTCTCTTCGATCAGCTGGAGAAATCTCTCTGCTTTTAAAGGACTTGCCTGATTAGGAGACCCAGCCAAGTTAATCGGCCTTTATGTCATATAATGCCACATTATCACAAGGGTAATGTCTCATCATATTTATAGGTTCTACTCACAAAGTACAGGGGGTTATACAAGAATGGGGATCACTGGGTGGAGCATCTTAGAATTCTGCCTGAAACAACACACTATCTATATTCTGTCATTAACATTCTTCACAGCTTCGTTGAAATATAATTAGACATATGAAAAAATTTATCTATTACATTTTAAATGTCAAAGCTTGTATTTTAAAATAAATTTTTACATTGTTGATAATTATTTGGTCAACTTTCCCAATCATAATATTGGGATTATACTCAAATATATGGCTGTGCTAAGGGAAAATTTCACAATTCTGTTTTCAGAAGTTGTGGTAGAATAAACTACTTTTTTTTTTTAGCAGTTTACTTTTCTCGATCACTTAAAGTTTGCCTGATAATTATTAGAACTGGGTCTCTATGTCTGACAATCACAGTTTAATGCTGGCCTGGGTTCTTTTTTATGAATCTCAGCAAAAATTTTGAAATTGTAAATGACAATATAGTTTCTGTATACATTTTTAATTCAGGTTACACTGCCTCAGAAGAATGTTGCTTAGTATATATTCATTTGATGATGCACAGGGGCTGATATTAAAATAGTCATGATAAAGTTGCACTGATTTTAATGGTATGCATTTAAATATAAATGAGAATAGTGGTCCAAGTAAATTCCATCATATTTTGAGCAGAGTTATCATAAATTAGGGTCAACTTGCAAGAAGTAATAAAGACCCGCTGGCTTTGATGTTTATTGAATGCATATATAAGTGACTATAGTTCTTTTAAAAATGTGAAGATATACATCATATAAAGTTCTTTTCTTAAAGTGCTAAATAAAATTAGAAAGACTGAATGAATGCATCAACAAAGAAATGGTGTGCAACGACTTATGAAAAACAATATATTCTTTTCAATATATCTACATCTTGTCACTAATGACTCACATGAAAGGTATGCTGCAATGAAGTCCAAATAAAATAGTTCTCCTGATGAGACCTTTCCAGTTTCTTGGTTAGATATTATTTTATTTTCCACTTTTAAAAATTGTCCCTTGTCATTTCTTTAAAGCCCCGAGCATGAAAAACAAAATCTAGTTACTAAGAGCTAATCATTTGTTAAAACTGTAAAAAGTGGACATTCCTCTCAGTGAATGTCTGTCACAGCAGAAACAATGATTACAGCCAATATATTATGGCCCAGACATGACAACTTGTTGGCTTCTCAAAATTCTGCTTTTCCTTGGTTAGCTTCTTTTGAACTCAAAATAGTTTACATTGCAATTTTTATTGAACCAATTCTAGATTGGCATGATGTTTTAAGGATAAAACAAAGAGATCTCCTGGTTTTCTTACCTGTTGTCTAAGATCTTGCAAAAGTATAGTATAATATCACATGTACACTCATTTGTATATATGTGTGTATTCAGCTCTGTGCAATTTTATCACATGTGTATGTTCATGTATCCACCACCAGAGTCAAGATACTGAACATACTCGGGAGGCTGAGGCAGGAGAATCGCTTGAACCCAGGAGGCAGAAGCTGCAGTGAGCTGAGATCATGCCACTGCACTCCAGCCTGGGCAACAGAGTGAAACCTCCATCTCAAAAAAAAAAAAAAAAAAAAAAGATACTGAACAGTTCTATCACCAAAATGACCTCTCCTGTTGCCGTTTTATAACCATACTCATCTTTTTCTCATTACCCTTCTTTATGCCTAACCTCTGACAACCACTAATCTGTTCTCAATTTTTATAATTTTGGGATTTTAAGAATGCATGTAAGCCAGGCATGTTGGTACACACCTGTAGTTCCAGCTATATGGCAGGCTGAGGTAGAAGGATTGCTTGAGCCCAGGAGTTTGAGGCCAGCCTGGGCAACATAGTGAAACCTTGTATGTAACATTTTGGGATCGGCTTTTTCACTTAGCATAATACTCTGGAGGTTCATTCAAGTTGTTGTGTGCATCAACTGTTCATTCCTTTTTATTACTGGGTAGTATTCCATGGTATGAATGTACCACAATTTGTCTACCTACTCACCTGCTGAAGGCCACCTAGGCTGTTTTTAATTTTTGGTTATTATGAATAAAGCTATGAACATTAGTGTACAATCTTTTGTGTAAATATGAGTTTTAATTTCTCTGAAATAAATGTCCAAAGGTGTAATTGCTAGGTCACATGTTTAGTTTTGAAACTGCCAAATTGTTTTCCAGAATGTCTATACCACTTTATTGCCATCAGCAATGTATGCTTGATTCGTTTCTCTGCAACCTCTCCAGCATTTGGTGGTATTATTATTATTATTATTATTATTAAATTTAGCATTCTGATAGATGTATAATGATATCTCATTGTGGATTAAATTTGCATTTCCCTGATGGCTAACTCTGCTGAACATCTTTTCTTGTGCATGTTTGACATTCGGATTTACTCTTTGTTGAAATAGCAGTTGATAGTTTTGTCCACGTTCTGACTGAACTGCTCTCTTTTTTTTACTATTGAATTTTTAAAGTTCTTTAGTAGTGTAGATATTATTCCTCTTTTCAGATATATGAATTGCAAATATTTTCTGCCGATCTTCTCACAGAATCTTGTAAATCATAAGATTTCATTTCTAATGAAATCTAATTAAGCAATTTCACCTTGTAAGCATTTCACTTTAGGTGTCAAGTACAAAAACACTTTGCCTAACCTTAAATTCTGAAATTTTAAAAAATATTTTTGTAGACGTTTTATAATTTTACACCTTACATTTGAGTTAATTTTGAATTAATTTTTGAATTAAATTTTAAATTAATTTTTGTGTAAAGTATGAAGTTTAAATCAAGGTACATTATTTTATTTATAAATATCCAATTGCATCAGAAACACTTATAGAAAAGGATACCCTTCCTTCATTGAATCACTTTTGCGCCCTTTTCAAAAATCGATCAGACATTTGTGAGAATTTATTTCTGGGTGGTCTACTTTGTTCCAGTTATCTATGTTTCTATTCCCTTGTCAGTACCTCACTGTCTTGATTATTGTAGCTATTTAATAGGCCTTAATATAAGGTAGAGTGATTCCTTCCATTTTATTCTTTTTCAAAATTGTTTTAATTATTCTAGGTCATGTGCCTTTCCATATAATTTTAGAATAGCTTATTTATACCTCCAAAATAACTAAAGATGCCTTAGTAGTGGGAAAAAAGGTCTTGATACCACCAACAGTAAGTTTGACCTTCATCTAAATTAAACCAGATTTTGTTAGAGCATTTTTAATGGTATACTTTAATTTTGGCTTATGATATCAAGGGTTGTTCACATAGCCCACTTTAAGTTTTTCTATCTCTCTGTAGATGACTAGTTATAAAATATTTTGATTTCTGCTATTCTTTGCTTGCAATAATTACTTCCTGTGGAGATGAATGTGAATAAAGGGTAGAAATTACAATTTCTGTAATCACCAAATAATTTGGGTCTGCAGTTCGATTGAGAGTTTAGACATATATCCAAAGAAATTATTCTGAATTATCTATTAATCACTGCATCCTTAGTGCTGACAAGGCCACTTTCTAACAATAGATCTAATCATTTCAAGATGAGCCACAATTAGAATGAATATGATAAAGAGCTCATAATCTGGGCCAAGAGTCTGATCCCATGAGCCTAAGATAGAAACCTCTGTTTCACTACTGATTTAACATTAAGGGGCATGCATTAAGTTTTGTGGCTCTGGAGATTTATACATGTTTAAAGCCTTTAATGAACCTAGCTTTTTTACTTTTGGACCGTAATCACTAGCTGAATAAAATGTTTTATTTTTTAAAACATATTTTCTATGCTTTAGGCAAACTAGATCAGTATTATACAATTTTCTGTAATTTTCACAAGCTAATGATTCACTTGGGACCCTAAAGCAAAAGTTTTCCCACTCACAGTCTTTTACTGTCATTCAAAGCACTTTTATACATATCAGCAATTTATTGATCTTCCTTAAGTAATTTTTAGTAGCTGACTTGGTCAGTAGATTGTAAGATTGTTTCTTTTTGAATCATAGTATTCTCAAGGTTTCACACAGTGCATAATTAAAATAATGATCGTCATCAAAATAATAACCAGAATTTGTTAAGTGCTTACTACAGGACTATGTGTTAGTGCTTTACTGTGTTAACTCAATTAGCCCTCACAGCCACCGTTTCTTATACTCACTATTGTCATTGGTGTTTTACAGATTAATAGACTTAAGAACACAGTAGTTGGAGTAATTAAGTAACTTTCCCACGGTCATAGAGTTAAGTGGTAGAATTGGATTTTGAGAGAGGCAGTCTGCTCCCAGAGCCTGCGATCTAAAGTGCTATGCCTGTCACATAGTAGATGCTCAATAATATTTGTTGATTGAGGAAATTCCATAATTAGCATTCCCAAAGAAATACAACTCTATCATTCTTCCAAAAGTACCAATGATAAACAATTAATAGTAAAAATAAAAATGTCCTGAATACAGAGCTCTGGTGCGAATAAACTCAGCCAGAAAGATCAATGGAACCATCCAGTGTTTTATGTTGAATTGGAAACTGAAAATAAGAACTGCACAATATGATAAACTTGGAAAAAAGGAGATCTATATGATAGATTCACAAAGAGTACATATGTACAAGTTTAAAATATTTTAGATACTTTAAGAGCTAAACACTGGGAAGACGCCTGAGGCGGATGAGCCTCTAGGGAAATGAAATACCTTTTTAAATAAAGCTCAGACCCTATCTTATGCAGTTTTAATGTAAGCCTTTGATAATTCAAGACTTCGTGGATCACTCAGGAGGAGTGCTTTTATTTCTGTATTATGGAAATCTGGCAGCATGATAGATATTGGAGTTGAGCTGTGGTAAATATTAAGTTGCCCCTGAAGTAATGCTTATTGTATATCTCTGCTAAAGCTGTAACTAAATATTTATAAATTATTCTGAGAGACAAAATTATACAATGATACCTCTATTAATGAAGAAAAAGTTGCCAGACTATTTTGACATCACTATACTCTTGTCTCTGTTCCCTTAAGGAGACTCTAATCTCTGTGAGGACAAAGATGAGTATGTCTATTCTGGCAATCTCTGTATACTTAAAAGCTAGCCTGGTGAATGAATAAATGAATGAGCAACTAGCCTGGCGAATGAATGAGTGGGTTAGAAATGGTATAGGAGACAAAAATTTATCCTAAGCTGTAGATTTCCCAGCTTTGACACATCGGGCAGTCCTTCCTACATGAAGGGAGGATAGATTGTTAAACCTTGGCCTTTTGTCCACACAAAGGATGTTCTCCTTACATATGATGCACCTTAATTAACCATGGGAAAAGTGAGTAGAAACCTAAAATGGTTGAATTGAAATATTTGTCAATTGTACAATTTAATAGTTTAACTACATTATAAAAATAAATGGATTAATACTCAAACTGATTAAACGATCCATGTTAGGGGCTGGCCATGTTACTTGCATATTTAAAAATACTGAATATCCTAATAGATAGTATAAATCTAATTGTAAATTTTCGGGGGGAATTAGAGAACTTCATGAGGTAAATACAAATGTAATTGCATAACACTAAAATTAATTCAAATGCCTATACTGTAGAAACATATTGGAATGTTCTTCCAGTAGCATAGATAAACATTTAATTAGGAAACAAAGTACTATAGAGATTAAATAATATTCATCTACTCATAATTATTCATGCATATTTTCCATCGTTTTCATCATCTAACTCACTTATTCATAGGTAATGGGGCATATTGGACATGAACTCCCAGTAGTATAATATTTATTTTGTACATATTTATATCTAAGTTATATAGCAACAAGTTGTGGTGAAAAGTTTTTTACTTTTTTGTTGTTGTTGTTGTTTTGAGACAGAGTCTCACTCTATCGCCCAGGCTGGAGTGCAGTGGCACAATCTCGGCCTGCTGCCACCTCCACCTCCCGGGTTCAAACGATTCTCCTGCCTCAGTATCCCGAGTAGCTGGGATTACAGTGCCCGGAACCATGCCTGGCTAATTTTTGTATTTTTAGTAGAGATGGGGTTTCGCCATGTTGGCCAGGTGGCCTTGAACTCCTGACCTCAGGTGATCCACCCGCCTCAGCCTCCCAAAGTGCCGGGATTATAGGTGTAAGCCACCGTGCCCGACCTGAAAAGAGTTTTACATACTTACTTACAGTCGATGTGATTTTGGCAAATAGTAGAAATCTCTGTTTCTCATTTTTAAAAATGTAAAAGTAGGATATTTACTATGATAAAATATTTAAAAATAAATTCAGATAGTATATATTAAATACCTAACAGAATGTCTGGTTCAGAGAACACTTAAAAATAGTAGATGCCAAAAATAGTTGAAGTATAAGAAGAAAGAAAGGAGGTATGGAGAGAAAGAGGATTTTATATGACCTTCAAAATGACTTCTAAAGATAGAAGGTGTATGTTGTTGTTATTCCAGTTTTACAGATTAATAATTTGAGATTCAAGGACTTGCTCAGTGTCACACAGCTCTTTGATCCCTTAGAGTATTGCCAGCACTTTATTTATCTGCCCATGATAACACGTATCTAGTAATTATCTATTTCAGCTTCTAAACTATGAGTCGATTAAACTCTGAGTTCCTCTAGGACAGAAGCCTTATCGCATTCATTTTCTACGACTTAGAAAGCTTGCACATAGTGCCAAATAGGCTATTGCAAAATGCTTTACTAATGAAGAGTAACTGTATTTACTGGGACTGTAACCTGTATTTGGCTATTTAAAGCCTGATACTTCTTCCATGTGTCATGCTTACTTATTCATCTCAACTCTCCAGAAACTTCCATATTTGTGGTCAACAGTCTTTCCAGGCATTTAAAAAAAATAAATTAGTTAACTGATGGAACAACCCATTTTCTGACTAGCTTCCTCTTTTCCTGAGGTGGAAGCATGTCTCTTTGGTTATTTGTATTGTTTTCTAGGACTGCCATAACACATTGCCACAAAGTTTGGTGGCTTAAAACAATAGAAAATTATTCTCTCATAGTTCTGCAGTCTAGAAGTCTGAAATCAGGTGTTCTCAGAGCCGTGCTCCCTCTGAAAGCTCTAGGTAAGAATTCTTCCGTATCTTTTCCAGCTTCTGGTTGCACTGGCTGTCCTTGGCTACTAATTGCACCACTCCAATCTCTGCCTCCATCTTCACATGGCCTTCTCTTCATGTGTTGTTGTGTGTCTTTTTCTTATAAGGACATCAGTCGTTGGATCTAGGGATTCCTAAATCCAGGATGATTTTTATCTCTAGAGTCTTAGCTAATTACATCTGCAAAGACCTTATTTCCAAATAAGGCCACACTTTGAGTTGTGAGTGGACATGAGTTTTTGGAGGGTGTTATTTCACCCTCTGTAGCTATTGTGCGTTATTTGAGTTGATAGTATTGAGACAGGTTTAGTGAAACCTGACAACAATTTAGTGAAACCTGACAAACATAAAAATAATGAATTCAACTGGAAAAAAATGAGTGGCTTTGTCTTGAACTTCACTTTTCTTAGGTGATTTGAAATAAAGTTGAAAATTTCACAGAAAATGCACTGAAAGTGGAAGTTCAGCATGGAATTGCTAGAGGAGTTTGAAACAGAGAGAATAGAGTAGCATCAACTAAGAACTCGGAAACTATATGATAATCCCAGAAGACAATATTTTTCCCACCTAGGAAATAAACAAGAGATGGAACCAGGTATCAAGCAATTATAATAACTTCTCAATCTGTTATAAGCTAGGAAATATTACCTTGAAACTAAATCCTTAGGGATAAATCAAAAGGAATGCAGCCACATTCTAAGTTCAAGTCAGTATCAGAAAGTTAGTTATATATATAACTAGCCTTTAATTAAAATTACTATAATAGCATTTTACTTTCACTTAAGACCCATACTAATGAAATAGTAATATTATTTTATTTTTTTCTTTAATATGGACAAATAATAAGTGTACATACTTATGGGGTACATGTGATATTTTGATACATGCATGCAATGTGTAATCATCAAATTAGGGTAGTTAGGATATCCATCACCTCAAGCAGTTGTCATTTCTTTTTGTTGGGAACATTCCAAATCTTCTAGATATTTTGAAATGTTCAATAAATTATTGTTAACTATAGTTACTCTACTGTGCTATCAAACATAGATTGAAGGAATAAGTTTTAGTAATTTTATTTTATTTTATTTATTTGAGACAGAGTCTCACTCTGTCGCCCAGGCTGGAGTGCAGTGGTGCGATCTTGGCTCCGCCTCCTGGGTTCAAGCAATTCCATCTCCTGGGTTCAAGCAATTCTCTGCCTCTGCCTCCTGAGTAGCTGGGATTGCAGGCGCCCATCACCATGCCCGGCTAAATTTTTGTAGTTTTAGTAGAGACAGGGTTTCACCACATTGGCCAGGCTCGTCTCAAATTCCTCACCTTAGGTGATCCACCAGCCTCGGCCTCCCAATGTGCTGGGATTACAGGCGTGAGCCACTGTGCCCGGCCAGTAATTCTCCTTTTAAATACCCTTTTATCTGTCCTGGAGTTTGATATAAAGGCAAGCTTTTAATCTTTTTTTTCTCATCACATATATATACATACATATATATGTATGTATATATATAGTTTGTCATACTATTATCTAATATGAAAACCAGATATTCACAGAATTAAACAGTATTGAAGCTATTACATTTTTAAAAAATGCTTTCCTTCTAGTAAATAAGAAAGATCATTTGTATTCTGTTGTTTATTCTCGTAATCACTGTATTGGTTTTATGTTCATTGTGCAAACATCTACAAGCGTTAATAGACACAATATACATTCTCAGTCAGATTTTCACATGCCACAAGAGTGACACGTTAAGATGATCTGTAATTTAAAGTGATGTTGGAGCCATTTGCATAGATCTTTAGCAGCAAATAAAGGTATCTTTATGCAAAATTCAAACTATTAAAAATAAAACATTGTTTCAACTGACATGCAATCTTTTCAGAAAGCAGATGTGCCTGTCACATTGCTTTTGTTACTAACATAGTAAAGAATGTTTCAGGGCAAGACTAGGGTTTTGAATAAGCCAAAACAATTATGTGAGAATAAGGTGCAATTGTACTCTAATTCAACTGTGTCTCCTGCTAAGAAGCTGGGAATTTGGCAGTAGCCATAATATTCTGCTTCTACATTGTTTTGAGAATATTTTGTCCCTGTTAAGCTTTGTTAGATGGACCCTAGGATCCATTTTGAGAATAGCATTAGTTTTTATCCCCTTTAATTTGGCTTTCATTATAGTACTTTATATAATCTGCATGTTCCAATTCCAAGATGCAGGATTCATAAAAAATCATTTCAAGTAGACTCAATCAAATACTCCTAATTTCCTTAGTCCTTGTCCAGTAACTGCAATATCATTGTCCCATGATATTGTGTCTCTTCTTCCAATTGTCTTTTTTTCAGACTTTAACAGTGATATACAGTTGTTGGGATTTTAATACATAATAATTTGATAATCTTTTAAAAATTGTCATTCGCTTTAACAGAGGGAATTTCCTTATTTAAAATATGTATTTGAAATGATGGGTAAATTCATATTAGGCAATGAGTAATTTTTCAACCCTTTGAAAGGATGAGTTTGGCACTTTTTTGACAAGTGTCACTTCATATAGTAGAATAGTTATGCTACATAATTGTATTAATATAATTAAACCAATTTTGGATACCTGCCTATAGTCTTTAAAAATATTTGGATAGGAATAGTTAGTTTTGAACTATAAAGTTAATGAGTTAAAAATAAATTACCTTTTTGGTGAGGATATAGAGAAATTGGAAAACTCATACATCATTGGAGGGAATATGAAATAGTACAGTTGCTTTGGAAAACAGTCTGGCAGTCACTCAAACAGTTAAACACAGAGTTATCATATGACTGAGCAATTCCACTCCAAGGTACATAAACAAAAGAAATGAAAAGATATGTCCATTCAGAAACTTGAGATGAATATTTTTAATTTATAGCAGCATTATTCATAATGGCTCAATGTGCAAACAACTCAAATGTCCATCAACTGATGAATGTTTAAACAAAATAATGTGTGTGTGTATATATATATATAAAATATATATGTATAAAAATATATAAAATATATATATGAATAATATTTGGCCATAAAAAAGGAATGAATTACTGAAACATGCTACAATATGGATAAATCTTGAAGCTATTATGCTAAGTGAAAAAATCTAGTCACAAAAGACTAACTATTATAGGACTCCATTCATATGTGCAGAACAGGAAAATTTATAGAGATGGAAATAGTAATTGTCTAAATTTGGGGGTTGAGAAATGGGAATATAAGAGGTGATAGATCAAGGATATAGTGTTTCTTTTTGAGGTGATGAGAATGTTCCAAAAATTGACCATGGTGATTGTTACAGATATCTGTGAATATAGTAAAAAAACCTCTGAATTGACACTTTAAGTAGGTGAATTGTACGGTATGTGAATTGTATATCAGTAAAGGTGTTAAAGTAAATTACCATTAATAGTAGCTAGCATATATATAACTCTTACAAATGGCAGTTACTGTTTGAGTTAATTAATTTATTTAATGCACTTTACGAATATTCTGAAGCAGGAACCCTTATTTCTCTATTGTACACATTATAGAACTAATGCAAAAGGGTAACACCGGTAAAGCGGTAGAGCTAGGAGTTGAACCTCGATAATACGGTTCCAGAATTTATGCTTGTAACCAAGATTCATAATTAATTATTATACACTGGCTCCAATTATGTATAATTATATAATTAAAGAATAAAGGAGTTTAGCTTATTCTTTTATTAAGCCTATAAATATTTATTGCAGGTATACTTTGTGCCAGGTACTTTTATAGGGATTGAGGATATAGCAGCATTCCAAAATCCAAAATGAAAAAAAAAAATTCCTCCTGCTATGGAGCTTAAATTCTTAAATTTTTAAGAATATAAACTTTAGAATTGAGCAAATTTGGTTTTAAACCTCAGCTCTGTCCCTTGTAAGTAGAGCAACTAGGTAAGTTTCTTAACCTCTTTGATCCATCTTTTTCCTATTTGTAAAATGAGAATAATATTTTGCCCACATCGTAGGGTCAATGTAAGAATTAAATGAGATGTTACTTGTAAAGCATTTACTTAAATGCCTAATAATCTATAAATACAAGGTGATGATGGCAATGGCAGTGACGACTGTAGTATCAATGCTCCTGTAAATGTCACCATCATTATTATCATCATTATCATCAATAAGGGTAGTTAATGCCATGGATTTAGTGCCTCCTAAAGTTTGTTTTAATAAGATCATACAGCTACTTGTGTGTGGAACCAGGACTAAAAATTGAATCTTCTGATTTTGAATGTCATGTTATCTTTATTGTTATAAAGATGCTACACAATTTTTATGCTAGCCTCAAATTTAGCCAAAAAATAATAAGACAATAGAAATACCTAGGTGCATTCTGATAAATTTGTTCTTTTAAAGAGGTCATTTACATTTTAGAAAGAAAATAGTCAATAAGCAAATGTTGAGAATAAAATTTAAGATTATTGTTATTATTATTACATTTACCAGTGTCTTTTCTTTAAAACCACCAGCACTCTAAGTTGATAACTGAATAGAGTTCTGAAATAGAATGTCTACCAAAACAAAGTAAACTGGGTCGTGGTAGTTATATTTATTTAAAAGAAGTAAAAATTAAGTTGGCTTAAAGTTGTAATATTTTTCCTCAGTCATAAGACCTATGTATTTAATTTTCAAGTACAGATTGGAAGAAGGTATTCCGCATGGAATACCTGCATTAGCAACCTGACTTCACAAGCTTCTAGTTTGTCATGTTACACACATACACACACACGCATGTGTGCGCACATGCATATGAAAAGCTTTCTTCTCTAGTTTCATCCATTCATTAGACAAATATGTATTGAGGATTTTCTACGTGCTCACAGTGATAAATATTTTCATTTTGACCATGACATTTAGAAAATGTACCATAACACTTCCAGTCCTGCACAACACTGCCAACAACATCATTTTGATAAGTGTTTTTAGTTAAATCTTGACCTTTATTGGACATCTCAAGTTGATATTGCATCAGATTCAGTGAATAAATATTTAGGAATGATTTTTTTTTAAATTGGATGAGATTTTAGTCAACTTTTAAAAGAAATCTGTGCTCAGTAAATACATTGTTTCTGGAACATGTTCTTTTCTACTCTATTTCTACTCAGTAGACAGAGTAGTGACTTAGGATAAACTCTAGTGTCTTTATCCTCCAGAAGGTTTCTTCCACTTTCGGTTACCTTCATTTAGAGACATGGATTCCCTGACTTCCCATTCCCGTCTAACTTCCTTTACTCTGACCTTAATCTTAGTGGTCAAAAGTCCCTAATGCTTGTGTTCACAAGTATACACACTCTGTAACCAGCAGGAATACACAAGAAAGATGTACTTGAAACCAGAATGAAGATAGCAGCTGTACTTTACACAGGTAAGAAAAGAAAAAAAAAAGTTGTAAACCTGGAGACAGGATAAAGAAGGAGTATTTTGCAGAGAGACTGCACAAAAGCAATACTCTTGGGTAATAGATCTTTCCTTGACCTCACTCTTCTACATATGGATATGTAGCTTTCCCAGCACCATTTATTGAAGAGACTGTTTTTTCCCCAGTATTTGTCCTTGCCAACTTTGTCAAAAATGAGTTCACTGTAGGTGTGCGGATTTGTTTCTGGGTTCTCCATTCTGTTCCATTGGCTTATGTGTCTGTTTTTATGCCAGTATCATGCTGTTTGGGTCACTACAGCTCAGTAGTATAAATTGAAGTCAGGTAATATAATTCCTCCACTATTGTTCTTTTAGCTTTGGATGGCTTTGGCTATTCTGGGTCTTTTGTGGTTCCATATAAATTTTAGAATTGTTTTTTCTCTTTCTGTGAAGAATGTCATTGATATTTTGATAGGGATCACATTGAATCTGTAGACTGCTGTGAATAGTATAGATATTTTAACAATATTGTTTTTTCCAATCCATGAACATGGAATATTTTTCTAATTTTTGGTGTCCTCTTCAATTTCTTTCAGTAGTGTTTTATAGCTTTCATTATGGAGATCTTTCACTTCTTCAGTGAAGTTAATTTCTGGATTTTTGTTTTTATGTGTGGCTATTGTAAATGAGATTACTTTTTTTATCTCTTTCTCAGATTGTTCTCTGTTGGCATATAGAAATGCTACTGATTTTTGTATGTTCATTTTGAATCCTGCAACTTTACTGAATTTATTTATCAGTTCAATAATTTTCTCGTGGAGTCTAGGTTTTCCATATATAAGATCATATGATCTGCAAACAAGGTTAATTTGACTATTTCCCCTCCAATTTGGTTCCCCTTTATTTCTTTCTCTTGTCTGATTGCTCTAGCTAGGACTTTCAGTACTATGTTGAATAACAGTGGTGAAAATTGGCATCCTTGTTGTGTTCCAGATCTTAGAGAAAAGGCTTTCAGTTTTTTTCTCATTAAGTATGTGAGTCTGTCGTATATGGCCTTTATTATGTTGAGGTATGTTCCTACTATACCCAGTTAAAGGGTTTTTATCATGCAATGATGTTGAATTTTATCATCTGTTTTTTCAGCATCAATTGAAATGATCATATGGTTTTTGTCTATCATTCTGTTGATACAATGTATCACATTGATTGGTTTGCGTACATTGAACCATCCTTGCATCCCTGGAATAAATCCCACTTGGTGATAATGAATGATCTTTCTTTCCTTTTTTTCCCAAACTTTTATTTTAAGCTCAAGGGTGCATGTCCAGGATATGCAGGTTTGTTCCATGGGTAAATGTGTGCCATGGTGGTTTGCTGCACAGATCATCTCATTACCTAAATAGTAAGTTCAGCATCCATTAGCTATTCTTCTTGATACTCTTCCTCCTCCCACCCCCAACTCTTTGACAGACCCCCATATGTGTTGTTCCACCCTGTGTTTATGTGTTCTCATCATTCAGCTCCCACTTATAAGTGAGAACATGTGGTATTTGGTTTTCTGCTTCTGCATTACTTTGCTGAGGATAATGGCTTCCAGCTCCATCCATGTCCCTGAAAAGGACATGATCTCATTCCTTTTTTTTCCCATTTCCCTCTGCTTTTTTCAAGCAAAAGGAATTTCAGCATGTGTATTAGTCCATTCTTGCAATGCTATAAAGAAATTTCTGAGACTGGGTAATTTATAAGGAAAGAAGTTAAATTGGCTCATGGTTCTGCCAATTGTACAGAAAGCATAGCAGCTTCTGCTTCTAGGGAGGCCTTAGGAAACCTACAATCATGGTGGAAGGCAAAGGGGGAGCAGCACTTCACATGGCCAGAAAAGGAGCAAGGGAAAAAGGAGCTGCTACAGACTTTTATAACAACCATATCTCCTGATAACTCACTATCATGAGAGTAGCACCAAGAGGATGGTGCTAAATCATTCATGAGAACTCCACCCCCATGATCCAGTCATCTCCCATCAGCCCCCACATCCAACATTGGGGATTACATTTAGATATGAGATTTGAGTGGGGGCACTGATCGAGACCATATCATTCTGCCCCTGGCCTCCCCCAAATCTCATGTCTTTCTCACATTTCAAAATAAAATCATGCTTCCCAACAGTCCCCCAGTGTCTTAATTCATTCCAGCATTAACTCAAAAATCCAAAGTCCAAAGTCTCATCTGAGACTAGGCTAGTCCCTTCTGTCTATGACCCTGTAAAATAAAAAACAAGTTAGTTACTTCCAAGATACAATGGTCTTACAGACATTGGATAAATACTCTCATTCAAAAAGGAAGAAATTGGCCAAAAGAAAGGGGCTACAGACCGCATGCAAGTCCCAAATACAGCAGAGCAGTTATTAAATTTTAAAGCTCCAAAATAACCTCCTTTGGCTCCATATCTCACACCCAGGAAATACTGGTGCAAACGGTGGGCTCCCAAAGCCTTGGGCGGATCTGCCCCTGTGGCTTTGCAGGGTTCAGCCCCTGAGGCTGCTCTCATGGACTGGTATTGAGTGCTTGTGGCTTTTCCAGGTACAGGGTACAAGCTGTTGGTGGATCTATCATTGTGGAGTGTGGAGGATCATGGCTTTCTTCTTACAGTTCCACTAAGCAGTGTCCCAGAGGGGACTGTGTATAGAGGTTCTCCATGAGGGCTCCACCCCTGGAGCAGGCTTCTTCCTGGAAATCCAGGCTTTTCCATATGCCCTCTAAAATTCTAGGTAGTGGCTCTCAAGTCTCAACTTTTGCACTCAGTGTACCTGCAGGCTTACCTCCATGTGGAAACCATGAAGGTTTATGTCTTGGACTCTCTGAAGCAGCATCCTGAGCCCCATTTAGCTATGTCTGGAACAGGAGAGACTGGGATTCAGGGAGCAGTCTCCTGAGGCTGTGCAGTGCAGCAGGGTCCTCAGCACAGCCCACTAAACCATTCTGTTCTCCTAGGCCTCTGGGCCTGTAATGGGAGGAGCTACCGTGAAGGTGTCTGAAATGCCCTTGAGATGATTTCCTCATTGTCTTGACTATCAGCACTTGGCTTCCTTTTAGTTATGCAAATTTCTTTTTTTTTTTTTTTGAGACGGAGTCTTGCTCCGTCGCCCAGGCTGGAGTGCAGTGGCTCGATCTCAGCTCGCTGCATGCTCCACCTCCTGGGCTCACGCCATTCTCCTGCCTCAGCCTCTGGAGTAGCTGGGACTACAGGCGCCCGCCACCATGCCCAGAGAATGTTTTGTATTTTTAGTGGAGACGGGGTTTCACTGTGTTAGCCAGGATGGTCTCAATCTCCTGACCTGGTGATCCACCTGCCTCGGCCTCCCAAAGTGCTGGGATTACAGGCGTGAGCCACTGCACCCGGCCTAGTTATGCAAATTTCTACCACCAGCTTAAATTCCTCCCCTGAAAATGGAGACTTTTTTTTTTCTCTTCTTCCACGTGGCCAGGCTGCAAATTTTTCAAAATTTTATGCTCTGCTTCCTTTTAAAATATAAGTTTCAGTTTTATGTCATTTCTTTGCTCACATGTAAGAGCATAGGCTGTTAGAAGCAGCAAGGCAACATCTTGAATGCTTTGCTGCTTAGAAATCTCTTTCCCCAAATACCCTAAATCATCACTCTCAAATTCAAAGTTCCACAGATCATTAGGGCACAGGCACAATGCTGCCAGGTTCTTTGCTAGTGCATAATAAAGGTAACCTTTGCTCCAGATCCCAATAAGCTCCTCATCTCTGAGGCTTCATCAGCTTGGCTATCTGTGTCCATATCACCATCAGTAATTTGGTCACAACAATTTAACAAGTCTCTAGGAATTTCCAAATTTTCCCTCATCTTCCTTTCTTCTGCTGAGCCCTCCACAGTCTTCCAACCTCTGCCTGTTACCAAATTCCAAAGCTGCTTCAACATTTTCAGGTATCTTTGTAACAATGCCCCACTCCTTGTACCAATTTTCTGCATGAGTCCATTCTTGCATTGCTATAAATAAATATCGGAGACCGGGTAATTTATAAAGAAAAAAGGTTTAACTGGCTCACAGTTATGAAAGCTGTATAGGAAGCTTAGTGGCTACTGCTTCTCAGGAAGCCTCAGGAAACTTACAATCATGGTGGAAGGCAAAGGGGTAGCAGCACTTCACATAGTTGGAGAAGAACCAAGAGAGAGGGGAAGTTGCTACACAGTTTTAAAAGAACCAGATCTCACGATAACTCACTCACTATCATGAGAACTGCACTGAGGGGATGGTGCTAAACCATTCACAAGAACACCATTTCCATGATCCAATCACTTCCCATCAGGCCCCACCTCCAACAATGGGGATTACAATTCATCATGAGATTTTGGTGAGGACTCAGATCCAAACCATATCACCTTTTATCTGTCACAGCTGGTAATGCTCTGAGTCTCACTGGAAGCCAGCAAGTGTCAGCATCTCACCCAAGGCCCTTGATGTAGTACCTGGGTATCACTGCTGGTTATTCAGGGCCCAAGGGCTCTTCAGTTAGTAGGTGATAAAAGCTGCCAGGATCGGGTCCTTTCCTTCAAGGCAGCAGATACTCTTATTTCCCAAGGTGTGTCTAGAAATATTGCTGGGGAGTTAGGGCCTGGAACGGGTGCACCACAGCTGTGACATTTGCCGTGTCTTCCTCTGTCTGAACTAGTTTCCAAGATGCAAGACAAAGTCCTCCGCATTCTTCCCTCTTCTCTCCTCAAGTGGAAGTGATCTCCTTTGGAGCCATGAGCTGTGCAGCCTGGGGTTAGGGGATCAGTGATGCCAACCCTCCTTTATCCTCTCCAGCTTGTGTCTCGGTAGGTTGTGTGCCCCTCAGCCCACTGTCTCTGGGCCTAATTCAGCACTAGGACTCACCTAAGAGTTGCAGTCCTTATGGCTTAGACTGCCTTTCAAGTTTACTTGAAGACACAGAGTGCTGTAGCCATAGGTGGCGGTGTTTGCAGGAACTGAAGTTTGTACCACTAGGATTGGTGATTCCCCTCTGGCTAGGGCTGGTTTAAATGCTCCCTCTGTGGGAGGGCGTCGGCTGAGTTTTTTCTGGTTTTCCTTTCTGTTTTAACAAAACAGCACTGAGTTCAGTGCCTCACAATTGCTGTGTTCTCCCTCCCCCAGCACCCGGAGATGCTCTCTGCATCATGCCTCCTCTGCCTGGGGTTGGGGAATGGTAGCGTCAGCGATTCAGGACTGTTTTTTTCTATCGCTCCAATGCCTCTTTCAGGGATACATAGTTAAAACTAGGTATTATGAGGGCTCACCTGATTTTTGGTTCTCATGAAGGTGTTTTTTTCTGTGTAGACAGTTGTTAAATTGTTTTCCTTGTTGGGGCAACTATCAGTGGAACTTTCTATTTCACCATCTTGCTCTGCCTCCACTGTCTCATTACTTATTTTGGACATTACATTCTGTCCCTCTGTTTCATTAGTTGCATTCAATAGCTCTGTCAATCTAGAAATTTAGATGCAGTAAGGGAAGTATTCACCTATTGGTGGTAAGTGTTAGAATTTATTCACACCAGGAGGTAAATAAGAACATATGACACAACACGACTAATGTATATTGTGCAAAAACTGAGCCAATAGACATTCAGATGCATTAACTTTTCTCCCACTCCTCACTATATATAATTTAATTTGGCCAATTATTTTATTAATGTTATGTTGCCTGTTCAGGGCCAGTTTATAAATAAGAGTATAAAAATCCATATCTCTATTAAAACAGGAGTTGCTTTTCATCATGTTTTTTCCCCTTCCAGCATTGATTTTTTTTTAATGTTTCTATAATCAAATCGGGCATCAATTTACCCAGCTACTTGCCTGCTTGCCAATATATTTCTGTACTTCCTTTTTATTCTAATGCTTGTTTAGTAGGCATGCACTAGAAGCTACTCATTTGACAGATTGTGTTGTGTCTGTGTGGTGTGGATAAGTGTAAAGACTATCGTTTTAGTATTTCCCACATTATCTATTTTAGGCTTTTCTCAATAGAAATTCTCAAACAAGGGCAAAAGTAGCACAGCATAAACAATTCTCTTAATGAAAATATACAATTTAGGGAAATAAATACATTCTGGAGTTGTTCTTTTTCAGTAAAATGATAAGGAAAGGAAATGCTCACCCTAACTTCTTCATTAGCATAAATGTTGGTTAAGTCATTAACTTTTCAATAATTCATGAAATAATTTACCAAGATAGATGTGTTTCACATTTTTAGATTTTCACTTTGCTCACTAAAAATTTTAATGCTTTTGGATTGCTTTGTGATAAGTGGTGAAACATCTAACATTAATCTATTGTGATTGTGAAAGTGATTTCTAATGAAACTAAAAAAAAAGATCCTTTGTGGTTCTATAAAACAGAAAATTAATTTTTTAATGTTATATTCTTAGATATGGTTAAAGTTTTGGTGACGTTATAGTCCTTGAGATTATTTCTTTTGGAAAGTTAAAAATTTTTATCTATTATTTATGTGTATCATTCATAATAGGGAGAGATATAAATAGTGATTGTTTAAAGACAGAGAAATCCAAGGACACTTTCTTGGAAGAGATTACTCAAGGCATTATCCTCAGGCTATGCCTTCACAGAAAATTAAATTCTATCATTGAGCCATTGATGGTTGAATTTGATCGATGCAGAGAGATTATAAGAATATCTTGGGCTAACAATAAACACTCGAAGTGGATGGACAAGAAGCATACTTTATTTTCT
Source organism: Gorilla gorilla gorilla (assembly GCF_029281585.2). Taxonomy (NCBI): domain Eukaryota; kingdom Metazoa; phylum Chordata; class Mammalia; order Primates; family Hominidae; genus Gorilla; species Gorilla gorilla. The sequence continues at coordinate 104,020,334 of NC_073247.2, forward strand.
TAGATAATAGGTTTGTTCCTATATCTGAATGCTTACCTCAATTTCAATTTTGTAAACTCAAGTTATGTTAAAATGATAGAAAAAAATATACTTTCTTGGTCTGGGAATAAGCCACTGGATAAAAAAAAAAAAATAGAGAAAGCATGCATCCTCTTACTATGTTGACTCTATTTCTCTTAGTATTTACCCTTATTTCAGATTCAAGCCTACTCTCCTGACAATTTTCTGTGATTCTTTGTATTCAAGAAGACTCTGTAAGGGACTTTTGCATAACTGTAAAAAGAACAGGGAATTAAGATAAAGATTGCGGAGAACAGACTTTTGGGAGCATCATCAGCTGGAAATGTTGACATTTGATTCACTTTTAATTCAGTAATTTAATCCTCTACAAAGGAGAATGAATCCAAAAGGACGAATGGTCTATATGCTTCTGGTATCTTAAAAAGTAACTTAACCTGTCTCCTGAAAGTGGTTGAGGGAGAAAAAAAAGTCTTAAATAAAATGAAAAGAATGACTTCCATGATGATATTAACAAGGATTTAGTTGAACAGAGTTGATTTAAGATGCCCCTATGAACAACAGAAACTATTGATTTAAAATTCAGCAATAATATCCCAATGCTGTATAAACATTTCTTATGTTTACCCCCAAATCATTAATTTTCAATGAGCCTAGTTTTTCTCGTTTCAATTAAAAAATGTGTTTATGCTTGAAATAAAGGCCCATTCATTTAAAAATGGATAGAAAATAAGTGACATCATAACAGAATATCTAATTGGAAGGGTGCCTTTTCTTGGTTAATGCGTAAGTGAGCTAAGCATATATTTTTTATGCCAGTTGAAATTTTGTATGTGGTTCTTCATATTTTTGCACAAGATTTACAATGCTGTTATATCCCTTTACTCAAACCACTGAAGAATGTAGGAGATGAAAGTAGTTTCAGCAGAAAAACAAAGCTGTGTACCATTGCACTGGGAATGTTGACATGCTTTTTTTTCAAAAAAAAAAAATGTATTTGCAGTAACCAAATTTGAGCTGATTTTTGTTTTTGTTTTATTTTCCTTTGCTTCCCTTGCCTCCATTTTATCCTAAATCAGCGGAAATCTGAAGGGAAAGTGGCAGGAAAGGTAAGACTGCAAATTTCAAAGAAAATTGATTTTGAAGTGTTGTGTTTATACTGTGTGAAGCTACAGTAGTTAGTCCATGGAGTTAAAACTGTAAGTACTTAGGATAACATATGTTATGGTTCTACTTTAAAAGAGAGTCAAGCTGAGCTGTTTTCACATTTTGTATCGCACAGTTCTGGAAACAATTTCGAGTCTCATTTTATTTTATTTTCCCCCAATACTTTCTTTTCCCACTATGCCAAAACAACATACTGTTGACAGCGTCACTTTGTGAATGTTCTGATAATACAGTTATTTTATGATAAATGCTAGCAATAAAAAAAGGAACAATTTTAGTGTCAATTCACATTTTAGCAGTGACAGCAGAAAGTTAGTGAATATAAATCATGATATTTGATAGGGTCACAGAGAAGAATTATATAACTAAACATGATTAATAGGAAAAATGATGATCTCAGAGAAACTGGGTTTTGGAATGTCATCCTTCAATGCGAAAATTTTAAGTTCTGTTCAAGTATAGGATGGTTCAAAAGTAATTGTGGTTTTTGCCATTAAAAGTTATTGTAAAAACCACAATTACATTTGCACCAACCTAATGTATATGAACAGTCCAGTCTTCTAGAAAAATTTGTGTTTCTATTGTTAAACAAATAAACTATCTCATACATATTGTTAAATGACTTCACTAGTTAAACTGTACTACCACTAAAAATAAAGTTTTCCAGTTGTTTATTAACATTTCTTTCCTAGCATTTACGCCTTAGTTTCTTATTATGTTTTGAGGTTTAAAGAAATCAATTTCCCTTAAATTTCTGACAGAAGACGTTTTGGATATTAAATTCAGTAAGCCTTAAATGCTATCCATATTAGGCACCAGAATCTTATCTTTGCTGTTGCTAAGTTAAATATATATAATCTTAAAGATGAATTATCTTATTCTAGCTTAAGAAACCAAACTTTACGTTTGAAAAAGCGCTTGCCAGAGAGTTGTCTAAGCTATGCCGGAAAGTAATCTGTTCACCTTGGATGTCTTTATCAAGTGTGAGAATTAATGGAAAATGGAGTTTGAATACAATGCCAAAAGGGATTTTCATTAATGTTTGAGAGATAAACTAAAATAACAGCATCAGAGAGTTGTAAATCAATATATCTTTCGGAGTGCTTTCAATTGCCTCTCTGAATCATACTATCACTGTGGCCTTGGAGTGATGAAGTTTTGAAAGTCAGCTCCTCCCAGAAGACAAAAGTTCATAGACAAGATCTCCAGTTAAAAGGAAGGAAGCAAGGGTAGTAAAATGTCACTGGCTGCTACTATGTACGGTGTGATTATATGTGTGTGGGTGTGTGTATAAAACATGTATTTATATTATATTATGTGTATATTTAGAGAAAGAGAGAGAGAGAATGAAAGAGAGAGAAGGTCTACAGATTTGGGGATTTTGTGTTCTAACATTCTTAACCATTCTGGTGAATTTGGAAATGAACTTGTGGCTCAGTTAGTTCAACATTGAAATTTTGAAGAAGAGGAATGTTGGAAATATTTTTCTAGCTTAGTGAATATAAATAAGGACATGTCTTTGTTTTACAAGTTAGGCTCCTGCATATAGAACTCTGGGAAGAACCTATGTTCCAGGTCAGGAAACTCCTAAGTCATGACATTTCAACATAAAACACTTCAACATGTAAATAATCGACATAAGGACCAATGGAAAAAGAGGTTCTTAGTGAAGGACAATTTTTTTTTTTTTTTTTTTGTCAAATAAAACAAATCTGGACAGACATAGAGAGAGACTTTGTTCAGAAGAAAGAATATTGCAATAGGGAGAAGGTTATGACGTTAAAAATCTGCAAGGATCTCAAAATTCAACAGAAAAGGCTTTTCTTTATAAGGTCAAGAAGGGTAAGCAAGCAGAGATAAGCAGAATCTTTTTTGGAGGTAGGGGATGGGGTCTCGCTCTGTTGCTCAGGCTGGAGTGCAATGGCACGATGGATCACAGCTAACTGCAGCTTTGAACTCCTGGGCTCAACTATTTCTCCCACCCCAGCCTCCCAAAGTGCCGGGATTATGTGTGTGAGCCACCGCACCCGGCCGATAAGCAGAATCTTTAAAGAGGAAGCTGGACCAACAAGAGAGTGGGCCCAAAAGTATCTGTTGTCATCTGATTTCCTGAGAAGCTAATGATTGGGACACATTCCACTTTTTTTAGTGGTTGCTCAGGTTTGGTGTCAAGCCAAGCTCAGGGGCCCGTGGGAAGGGGAAAAACCTGACAAAATTTGGGTTAAAACGAAGCAGAGAGTTAGAAATGGGCAACTGTGAAGTTTATTATTTTTTTCACTAGCTTTTTTAAAATAAAGTAAGCATAATAAAAAAAAATACAAATCTGCTTACTCTGTTCCAAGCGCTCTATGTTTGTGCATGTGTGTATACATATACATATATGTGTGTATGTGTATAGGTATGCATACATATATATAGGAATGTGTATACACATATATATACACAGTTAATCTTCACAATAATCCTGTAGGCTATTTTACAGATGAGGAATGGTGATACATCGAGCTTAAGTGGCTTGCCTAAGGTTACAGAGCTCACAAGTAGAAGAGCCAGGGTTTGAACTCAGGCAATCTGTCTCCAGAAATTCTCTCTTTAAAAAGATAACAACTTGGAATCGTAAAACAAATACTTTCTTTATATTAAAATAAGTGATTTCATTGTGTTTTAGAAGTAACATTTAATATATTTAACGTTATAAAGGTGCTAAAGATGTTTCTGGAATAGTAATTTTTAAAAAGTTACTTCTGTCAACTACAATAATGCTACAGACCCATCATTAACTCATTTTTACTAGTCTATATACATTCCATACATTGCCTAATATAATACTGTTAATGTATACTATGGAGATTAGGTCTGTGCTCTGGTGTCCTTTATTTTTGGTTCATTGCATTTATGTATACCTTTTGAAGGGTATTTTGGATATTAAATTCAAGAAGCTATAAACTTTAAATATATTAAGTGTCAGAATATTCATTAACTTGGGATTTATTGCAAATGTTTCTATAAAAAGGTAAATTCATTTCTTGAACTCCTGAACTTCACCTTTTTAGTCTTTTTATGAATTATAAAATATGGCTTTTATGTTCAGTTTAATTCAGAGTATGGGAAAGTATAAGGTTCTCGCATTTGTAAAAAAGTAAGGCAACACATTATCTTAGCTAAGAATGAAGTATCTAGATGAATTCTTTATCTTTTAGAGTCTAAAACATCAAAGAAGAAGATAATTTCTCAATGATTTCTCTAGATTTAAGTGTAAATGACTTCAAAGTACTCACCAAATAGGACCTATATTTAGATTTCAAATCAGAGGTTTAAGTTACAAAGATAGACACTTTTTCTACCCCCTCTTAAAAAATTATGTTATATTTTGTAGATAAGCTAGTGGCATTCACAGCAGAAAAGAAGCAAATGCCACATGTCATAGTTCATTCATTCTTTAACCAGTTGTTATCCACGTGGTTAATTACTAATTAGGAGGAAAAACAAATTTCAACACATGGCCACTTGTAATTGAATAGTGTAAGCAGTACTTATTTTCTTTTTTTTTTTTTATTTTGAGACGAAGTCTTGCTCTTGACCCCAGGCTGGAGTGCAATGGCATGATTTCGGCTCACTGCAACCTCTACCTCCCAGGTTCAAATGATTCTCCTGCCTCAGCCTCCCAATTAGCTGGGATTACAGGCGCCTGCCACCACACCTGGCTAATTTTTGTATTTTTAATAGAGACGAGGTTTCACCATGTTGGCCAGGCTGGTCTCGAACTCCTGACCTCCAGTGATCTGCCCACCTTGTCCTCCCAAAGTGCTGGGATTACAGGTGTGAGCCACTGCACCCGGCCTACTTATTTTCAACTAAAAAAGGGAATTACAGTTTTTTGAATCTGGTTAATAGTTTTTAAAATTTCCTCGTATGAATACAAACTGCTCTTTTTATTCAATCTACCAGCTTTCCCTTATTTAGCATTAACCTGAACATTTCCATGTAGACATTTTTTTTCAAGATCCCTTCCCACTTTGGCTTAACCTGAGACTAAATTGCCCTTAGGGTTTGCACAAATGGCCAGGCTTGTTAAAGAGAATGTTCACTAAAGTGCTAAACTGAATATGGCAGAAACAGAACTGACTGAGATTCTCCGAGGAATATATTTCCGATTTCTTTATATCTGCCTGAGGTAAATTAAAAAGCAGATTCTTTTAGACTCACATAATGGGTAATAGAAAGAGTAGCTATAGTAGCAAAGCAAGTAAAAGCCATTCTCTGTCATTGGCCAGACTACTGACATTTGTACAATCATTTGCTCCAAGGCTACATGAAGATGAGGGGAGCAATGAAAATGTTTGATCCAACATATATTAAAATACCCACTTTGCTGGTGTCTCCAAGGTATTTCTTCATTTGCTGTTTTGTACAACAATGCAGACGTGTTTGGAGGTTCCTGCTTCAGAAATTCTCCTAAAAGCATAATTTAGAATTTTGAATGCAGAATGGCACTATCTTAGCTCATTTTCTGTTGCTATCACAGAATACCACAGACTGTGTAATTTATAAAATAAGAAATGTATTTCTTACAGTGCTGGAGGCTGGGAAGTCCAATATCAAGGTACCAGCATCTGCTGAGGACCTTCTTGTTGCATCATAACATGGTGGAAGGCATCACATGGTGTGAAGGCAAGAGTGTGTGTATCAGCTTAGGTGTCTCTTGTACTTATAAAGCTACTAATCCCATCATGGGGGCCCTACCCTAATGACTTTATCTAATTCTAATGGCCCCCCAAAGGCCCCACCTTCCATCAATGTGTGAATTTGGGGATTACATTTCTAACACATAAAATTTGGGAGACATATTCAAACCATAGCAGTAACATTGAGATTTTTTCAGTTATCTAAATAAAACAAATTCTAATGGTATATTTCTGAAGAGATACATTTTCATGTCTTATTTTAGAGAAGGATTATTTTCCCATATTACTATTTGGACTATTATTACTTTTTGGACTAGCAAATGCATGAGGCTAAATCTGCATGATTATAAATGCTATTTCTTCTGTTTCTTTTGCCAGTTTTCCTTGTTAAACATTTAGTTTAGTGTTATTAGTATGTTTTTCTTTTTTTTTAAGACAGAGTCTCACTCTGTCACCAAGCTGGAGTAGAGTGGTGTGATCCCCTCTCACTGCAACCTCTGCCTCCCAGGTTCAAGCAATTCTCCTGTCTCAGCCTCCTGAGTAGCTGGGATTACAGATATGTGCCACCACGCCCAACAATTTTTTGTATTTTTTAGTAGAGACGGGGTTTCACCATGTTGGCCAGGCTGGGTGTAATTAGTATTATGAAAAATTAAATCACACTAAGAGCTCTAATTTAGCATTACCACCTAAGGAAACTAATTCCCCTTCATCCTACATATGTTCTATAGATATGCTCTTCTAGGGACATTGTACTGCAGGTACACTGTGAAGCCTTTCATAGGGTCTTAACAGCTTCTTGCTTTGGAATAGGTTATTTATTTAACTCAATGATAATGGCTGAAAATTTGATCAGTGGCAAAAAATATCAGATAATGTAAAGGACACTTTGATCTTTTGGGATTCTCCATCTATGCTAGTGTCATGCTTGTTCAAGACTTACACTTATCAGCCAGGCACAGTGGCCGATAACATCAGTCTGGCCAACCTCGTCTCTACTAAAAATACAAACTGGCATTCAGTGTTACAACTGTTAATGTAGCCATCACCACAGGTGAATATCAGTTTTGTTTTACATCTTCGTATACTACATTTCTCAATTCTGTGGTTCTTATATGTACATATGTGCATTCCCTGGATCTTATATTCATATGATTTCAAGGTCTCCATAATTTTGAGCATAGTCCTCCCTTTTTAAGATCACAAGTTTATTAACTGCTTTATATTATCCTGTCTGGTTAACTTGAGCTTTCCATTCAGTAGGTTCTCCAATTACTCAGTCCCTCTCCATTTTACCCACTTGATAAAATTCCTTCCTGGTTATATTTATCATTCTGTCTCATCATTGTTATCCTTGGTTTCTCTGTTTGGAGTGCCACTTTCCAACTGTAGATTACCCTTGTAGACTGTATTCTTCACAGCCACTGAGCACATTTATGTAGAAAAATTAAAAAATCAAAAAAATTATACTGAAGATTTAGCTCACTACACATTAATAGTACTAAGTTTCAGTTGGGATCTAGCTATTGTTCTGAAATATTTTTATTCTCCTCTCATTATCTTTCTATCCCATGCTTTGAATGACTTTCCAAAGCTTTTCAACTATTTTCGAATTTCTTTCACAATTTCCAGCCCTGAATTACTGAAAGGAGCCGGGCACATTCCTCAGCCCCGGGCTCAAAACAAACAAGCCCAGTACAAACACATCCCATCTTCCCATCTCACCACATATCGCCATATATCTCTCAAACTTCCTGAGCCCAGTACAAACACATCCCATCTTCCCATCTCACCACATATCGCCATATATCTCTCAAACTTCCTGAGCCCAGTACAAACACCACCAGGAAAGTCTCCGATAAAAGGACAGCTGTTCAAAGTTTTACTGAAAAAGCGGGAACCAAAAGAATTCCTTTGTTCCCCTGTAACTCTCAGGCTATAAAAAGCAAACACTCGCATTGTTCAGGGCCCTCTTGTATGCTGTGGAATGGAAGGACCAGGTTCGAACTTGTAGTAAAGATCCTTGCCGCTTGGCTTTGACTCTGGACTCTGGTGGTCTTCTTTGAGCAACTAATGGTCTGGGCATAACATTACCAGCAGATTACTTTAAATCCTACTATCCTAAGATAGAAACAATTTTTGTAACCTCAATATATTTCTGAGTTCCTTTCTAGCCTCTCATTTATTCCCTCTGAAATCTTGAAATATCTAGCTCTTTAGTCCCTTCCTAAATGCCACTGCCCTTTTATATTTAAAAATATGTAAAAGTCATTTGTCAATAAAAAAAATATATAAAATAAAAAGGCCTCCCCTTAAGTCAGCTACCCTTGCTAGATATTGATGTAATTCACTACTAAATTGAAGGGCTCATCTCCCCACTATTAACTACATTTTCTCACCACATATTCCTTGCTATAATTAATTACATTCCCCTCCTGATTAAAGTATAACCCTTTTATAATTTGGGCAAGATTTTCTGCTTCCTACATCCAAACTTTCTGTTACATTTGATATTTTAACCACTGCTTTTCTCTCGATTTTTCTGGAAATTTTTCTTCCATAAAACCTTCTGTGATCTCTTTTAATCATTTGTATACATAAATATAATGTTCACACCTAGATTGTAACTTCATGTTCATTAAGTACATATTCCTTCTGTATCTTTCAATTCCTAGCTTCCTTTTCTTTTTTTTTTTTTTTTTTTCTTTTTGAGACTCGCTCTGTCCCCTGGCTGGAGTTCAATGGTGCCATCTCGGCTCACTGAAACCTCAGCCTCCCAGGTTTGAGTGATTCTCTTGCCTCAGCCTCCTGTTCCAAGTAGCTGGGATTACAGGCGCCCACCACCAAGCCCAGCTAATTGTTTTTTGTGTGTGTGTTTTTAGTAGAGACCGGGTGTTACCATGTTGGCCAAGCTGGCCTCGAACTCCTGACCTCAAGTGATCTGCCCTCCTCAGCCTCCCAAAGTGCTGGGATTACAGGCGTGAGCCAACCCTGCCCGGCCAAACCACAGGACGTTCTTAACATATCAGCCCTCCACTCAAGAGTTCCCTTCATTGGTCACCAATCTGTAAACCAGAAAGTATCTGAAACAGGCCTCAATCAATTTAGAAGTTTACTTTGCCAATGTGAAGGACATGCCTAGGAGGGAGGTCTGTGCTTTTCTCCAAAGATGATTTTGAAGGCTTTGATATTTAAAGGGGAAGAACTGGCTGGAGGGGAAAGAGGGAGGATACGGTCTCATTATGGAATCCACATGTTGTAAGCAAAAGGAACAAGTAGGGGTATAGTCAATTATATATTATTCTCAAACTCAGTAAATCAGCAGTTTACCTAAGATAAGGTGAACATGGAGTAGCTATCTGTGGAGCTATTAAACCTTTTATCTGTAGCTATCTGCTTAGGAACAAAAGGAAAGTCAGTTTCTTGCATGACTCAGCTTTGAGCTTAATTTTTTCCTTTTGGCATAGTGAATTGGGCTCCCATGTTTTTATTTTCCATTCCCAGAAGATAGTCCAGAGAAATGAGTAAATCCCTAGAGTAGATCTCAAAGAGTTGTCTTAAACTTCAGGCTTAACTACCACGATTCTCTGAAGCAAAGAAAGAAGGGTGTGGAGAAAGGTGCAGTTAAGATAAGATAGCCAGAAAAAACACCATGAAACAAAGGTAATGTTTGTTGTGCAGATTTAAGTCAATGCCTTCTTCATTGATTAAGAATCTCCAGTAATTCAGTTCTCTTTTTCTTCCTGGTGCAGGGAGGGAACACCCTTACAAATGGAGATTTCCTTTATAGCTGTAAATTTGTTTTACAAAAGGGTAACTTCTCAGAAATTCTTCTGTCTGCAGTTCCTCAAAATGACAGCTCTAAAGAAATCTTTGTGTCAATGAGGCATATTTTGAGGTAACGTATTGTTAACAGTGCAGGATGTTCAGGTTCTTGGCATCTTGAACAAAGAATTGCAAAAAAGGCACAAACAAAGCAAGAAAGGAACGAAGGGGTTTAGTGAAAATGAAAGTACACTCCATAATGTGGGAGGGGGCCTAAGCATAGGGGCTCAAAGGTCCCGTTACAGATTTTTGGAGGGGTTTAAGTACCCCCAAGAGAACCTCATTAGTTACTTGGGGCATGCCCTATGTAAATGGAGAGGATGAGGTAAGTTATAAAGTCATTTACTTGGCCTACTCCCTATGGAGAGAATATTTCCTGTCATAGATGAAGTGTGAATCAGACTTATGTTCCCTGATTCCAGATCCTATTTTCCTGCTTCAATATTCTTGTCTCTTACAGTCATATTTTGGCATGGAATATCCTGAACCTCATCACCATGTGAAAGGAGCCGAGCACATTCCTCAGCCCCGGGCTCAAAACAAACAAGCCCAGTACAAACACATCCCATCCTCCCATCCCACCACATATCGCCATATATCTCTCAAACTTCCTGAGCCCAGTGCAAACACCACCAGGAAAGTCTCCGATAAGGGGACAGCCATTCAAAGTTTTCCTGAAAGAGCGGGAACCAAAAGAATTCCTTTGTTCCCCTGTAACTTTCAGGCTATAAAAAGCAAACACTCGCATTGTTCAGGGCCCTCTTGTATGCTGTGGAATGGAGGGACCAGGTTCGAACTTGTAGTAAAGATCCTTGCCGCTTGGCTTTGACTCTGGACTCTGGTGGTCTTCTTTGGGGAACTAACGGTCTGGGCATAACACATGCTCTTTTGCAATGATGCTGGCTTTCCATAATATTTTTATATCCATAATTGTGTAAGCTTTATAGTAATTAAAGTATTAGAATTTTAATTTAGTCTTTCAAGCATGAAGAACTCTTTATTATCCTAAAGACAATTTATTTCATATATGTCCCTTAAGCATTATGATTTAAAGACTAGAACAAGTATTTATTAATGTCCAGAGAAATGGTATCAGGAGATCAGACTCATGGAGGCAGATGAAATTCGACAATACATGATGGTATTGATTCAATATCTTTTCTGTTTTTATGACAAAGTATCTGGATGTAAAAGTGGATGGAAAAGTATCTCGACATAAAACATAAATGGAGTCCTCAGTAGTAGTGACTTAGATGTCTGCTTTTTTTATCAAGGGCATTTATATTGGGGTTGCTGTGTCAGATATTGAGCCATTTATGAAAAAGAACTCTGATTTATAAATCCCATATTTTGTAACCCCTAAGTTAGATATATTATTTTTGGCAGGTTTTCTTGTGTTCATTTACTTCTCATGTATTTGTTCCTCGTTATACATTTAATATTTAAGCTGGACAAGTCTCCTGCTTAACTCACAGGGATCTCACAGGCAAGCCTCTGACAATTAATTATCAGGTGGCATTTTACCAAAGGATTTTAAATATACTGGTCAATTGCCTAGCTCATTCCTTGAAGATCACTGTCAAACTAATCTTCCTCATTTATTTGAATTTTTTTTATTGCTTAAAAGAAATTTCCAGAATTAATGTTTATGCTTTAAATTAGAGACAATAAAGTGGTAAATTCTGCAGTCTAATGTTGGGATATGGAGAATTAATAATTCAACAAGTCTTATAGGTTCCTGTAGCTTTTGTCTAACAAACCACTTGAAACCTAGTAAATATTTAATGAATATGTGTTGTCATTTATTTAACAAACATATGTGGAATGGTTTCTATGTGTCAAATCCAGTGCTTGGTGATGAAGGTATCTAAAGGAATTGAGGTAGCACTTTGACATTCAAGGACCGCATTGTCTAGAAAGAAAAAGAGGTTGTAAACTAAAAATTCCATTTGATACAATTAGCTTAATTTCCTATAATAACCTACTATAGAATATCCTTCTTGAATAAAACTAAATTCTACTTACGTATACTTAGATTCTCTATCTGGCTTACTCATTTAGGGGTAACGGCTTCCATAAATTCACTAACCTTTGTTTTAGATATATTACTTTCTTGTTTATGCTTGTGTTTTGCAGCATTTATATATTTATGTTCTGGTGGTCTCTTTCATGCACGTCCGTGTGAAGAGACCACCAAACAGGCTTTGTGTGAGCAACATGGCTGTTTATTTCACCTGGGTGCAGGCGGACTGAGTCCGAAAAGAGAGTCAGTGAAGGGAGATGGGGTGGGGCCATTTTATAGGATTTGGGAAGGTAATGGAAAATTACAGTCAAAGGGGGTTGTTCTCTGGTGGGCAGGGGCGGGGGTCACAAGGTGCTCAGTGGGGGAGCTTCTGAGCCAGAAGAAGGAAATTCACAGGGTTAATCACTCAGTTAAGGTGGGGTAGGAACAAATCACAATGGTGCAATGTCATCAGTTAAGGCGGGGCAGGGCCTTTTCACTTCTTTTGTGATTCTTCAGTTACTTCAGGCCATCTGGTCGTATCCGTGCAAGTCACAGGGGATGCGATGGCTTGGCTTGGGCTCAGAGGCCTGACATTCCTGCCTTCTTATATTAATAAGAAAAATAAAACAAAATAGTGTTGAAGTGTTGGGGCGGCAAAAATTTTTGGGGGTGGTATGGAGAGAGAATGGGCGATGTTTCTCAGGGCTGCTTCAAGCGGGATTAGGGGCAGTGTGGGAACCTAGAGTGGGAGAGATTAAACTGAAGGAAGATTTTGTGGTAAGGGGTGATACTGTGGGGTTTTTACAGGAAACATTATTTGTCGTATAGAATGATTGGTGATGGCCTGGATACGGTTTTGTATGAATTGAAAAACTAAATGGAATAAGAAGGAGAAAAACAGGTATAAAAGGTCTAAGAATTGGGAGGACCTAGGGCATCTGATTAGAGAGTGCCTAAGGAGATTCAGCATAGTCCTGCCAGCAAAGATTACTTATTTACTTCAAGAGTTAAGAGTGGCAGTTTGGGGATAGCACGAGGAGATATCAGCTGTGAAGGCTTGGAGAAACAGTGTAAACCGGCAGTGTAAACAAGAGCAGGGCATGTATGAGTAGTTGAGAATGGTGAATAGGAGTATGACTAGACAGAAGATAGTAGGGATGACAAGTTTTTTTGGGGCACAGTCTAAGTTGGTCTGGTGTCAAATGAGACTGGGGCCTAATAAAAAGGAGCGTCTATACAGGAGCTTAAATGGGCTGTACCTTGTAGCATTCTGAGGACAGGCCTGAATTCTGAGAAGCGAAAGTGGTAAAAGTATTGTCCAGTCCTCTTTAAGTTGGTGGCTGAGCTTGGTGAGGTGTGTTTTTAAAAGACCTTTAGTCCATTCTACCTTTCTTGAAGATGGAGGACGGTAAGGGATATAATGGTTTCACTGAATACTAAGAGCCTGAAAAACTGCTTGGCTGATTTGACTAATAAAGGCTGGTCTGTTGTCAGACTGTATAGAGGTGGGAAGGCTAAACTGAGGAATTATGTCTGACAGAAGGGAAGAAATGACTGCGGTGGCCTTCTCAGACCCTGTAGGAAAGGACTCTACCTATCCAGTGAAAGTGTCTACCTAGACTAAGAGCTATTTTAGTTATCTGACTCAGGGCATGTTGAGTAAAGCTAATTTGCCAGTCCTGGGTGGGAGCAAATCCTCGAGCTTGATGTGTAGGGAAGGGAGGGGGCCTGAATAATCCTTGAGGAGTAGTAGAATAGCAGATGGAACACTGAGAAGTTATTTCCTTGAGGATAGATTTCCACGATGGAAAGGAAATGAGAGGTTCTGAGAGGCGGGCTAGTGGCTTGTACTATAGCATAGCCTGCCTTTGCTGGTGTGTGGCGATTAGGCCTGGTGGAACTGCCATCAATAAATCAAGTGTGATTAGGGTGAGTGACAGGAAAGAAGGAAATATGGGGAAATGGGGTGAATATCAGGTGGATCAGAGAGATACAGTCATGGGGGTCAGGTGTGGTATCAGGAATAATGTGGGAGGCCAGATTGAAGTCCGGGCCAGGAACAATGGTAATTGTGGGACTTAACAAAGAGTGAGTACAGCTGAAGGAGCCGGGGAGCAGAAAGTACATGCGTCAGGTATGAGGAAGAAAATAGATTTTGGAAGTTATGAAAAATGTAGAGAGTGAGTTGAACATAGTTTGTGATTTTTAGGGCCTCTAAAAGTATTAAAGCAGCAGCAGCCTCTGCACGCAGGCATGAGGGCTAGGCTAAAACAGTAAGGTCAAGTTGTTTGGACAGAAAGGCTACAAGGTGTGGTCCTGGCTCTTGTGTAAGAATTCTGACCGCACTAACCATGCCTAGGAAGGAAAGGGTTGTTCTTTTGTAAGGGATTGAGGTTTGGGAGATTAATTGGACACAATCAGCAGGGAGAGCACTTGTGTTTTTATGAGAATTATGCCGAGATAGGTAACAGATGAGGATGAAATTTGGACTTGACTGAAGTAATGGGGGCTGTCTGTGAAGCCTTGTGGCAGTACAGCCCAGGTAATTTGCCGAGCCTAATGGGTGTCAGGGTCAGTCTAAGTGAAGACAAAGAGAGGCTGGAGTGAACGGTGCAAAGGAATAGTAAAGAAAGCATGTTTGAGATCTAGAACAGAATAATGGGTAGTAGAGGGAGGTATTGAGGATAGGAGAGTATATGGGTTTGGCACCACAGGGTGGATAGGCAAAACAATTTGGTTGATAAGGCGCAGATTCTGAACTAACTTGTAAGCCTTGTCTGGTTTTAGGACAGGTAAAATGGGGGAATGGTAAGGAGAGTTTATAGGTTTTAGAAGCCCATGCTGTAGCAGGCGAGTGATAACAGGTTTTAATCCTTTTACAGCATGCTGTGGGATGGGATATTGGCGTTGAGCGGGGTAAGGGTGATTAGGTTTTAATGAGATGGTAAGGGGTGCATGATCAGTCCCCAAGGAAGGAGTAGAGGTATCTTATACTTGTGGGTTAAGGTGGGGGGATACAAGAGGAGGATGCAAAGGAGGCTTTGGATTGGGAAGGGCAGCAATGAGATGTGGCTATAGTCCAGGAATAGTCAGGGAAGCAGATAATTTGGTTAAAATATCTCGGCCTAATAAGGGAACTGGGCAGGTGGGGATAACTAAAAAAGAGTGCATAAAAGAGTATTGTCTAAGTTGGCACCAGAGTTGGGGAGTTTTAAGAGGTTTAGAAGCCTGGCTGTCAATACCCACAACAGTTATGGAGGCAAGGGAAACAGGCCCTTGAAAAGAAGGTAATGTGGAGTGGGTAGCCTCTGTATTGATTAAGAAGGGGATGGGCTTACCTTCCACTGTGAGAGTTACCTGAAGCTCGGCATCCATGATGGTCTAGGGGCTTCCGAGGCGATCGGTCAGCATCAGTCTTTAGCCACTAAGTCAAGAAGGAGTCAGTCAGAGAGCCTTGGGCCAGAGTTCCAGGGGCTCTGGGAGTGGCTGCCAGGTGAGTTGAACAGTCCGATTTCCAGTGGGGTCCTGCACAGATGGGACATGGCTTAGGAGGAATCCTGCGCTGCAGGCATTCCTTGGCCTGGTGGTCAGATTACTGGCACTTGTAGCAAGCTCCTGGGGGAGGAGGTTCTGGAGGAATGCCTGGCTGCTGCAGTTCAGTCAGGCATTTGGAAGTTCTTGTGTGCTGGAGATGTGGCTGGGGTTTGTCTCACAGTGGAGGCAAGGAATTGCATCTTTTTTCTATTATTGTACACCTTGAAGGTGAGGTTAATCAAGTCCTGTTGTGGGGTTTGAGGGCCAGATTCTAATTTTTGGAGTTTTATTTAATGTCGGGAGCAGATTGGGTAATGTATATTGAGAATAAGACGGCCTTTTGACCTTTTAGGGTCTAGGGCTGTAAAGCTTCTCAGGGTTGCTGCCAAATGAGCCATGAACTGGGCTGGATTTTTATATTTGATAAAGAGCCTAAACGCTATCTGATTTGGGATAAAGAAAAAGGAACATTAACCTTGACTATGCCTTTGGCTCCAGCCACCTTTTTAAGAGTAAATTGCTGGGCAGGTGGGGGAGGGCTAGTCACAGAAAGAAACTGTAAGCTGGACCAGGTGTGAGGAGGGGAGGCAATAAAAAGATTACAGGGTGGAAGAATTGGGACCTAGCTCGGCCTGGTGAGGAGGGGAGAGGTCAGATGGGTCTGTAGAAAAGGAAGATTAGAAAGACTCAGCGATGCTTGGGGTTGGGACTGAGGGGACAGTGGGGAGGGAAAGAAGGAAGATTTGGGAGGAGTTGCACTGGGCACAGAGACTAGGAAGGGACTGATGTGTAAAAGAATGCCTGGACGTCAGGCACCTCAGACCATTTGCCTATTTTAAAACAAGAATTATTTAGATCTTGTGGGATGGAAAAATTCAAAGTGCCATTTTCCGGCTATTTGGAACTACTGTCAAGTTTATATTGGGGTCAAGCGGCATTGCAGAAGAAAATAAGACATTTAGGTTTCAGGTCAGGTGTGAGTTGAAGAGGTTTTAAGTTTTTGAGAACACAGGCCAAATGAGTAGAAGGAGGAATGGAGGGTGGAAGGTTGCCTATAGTGAAGGAAGCAAGCCTAGAGGAAAGAGAGAGTAGAGAAATGGAGGGAAGGAGTTCGGGGGTTCTTACCTTCTAGAAAAGTGGGAAAAGGGGTTGGGGCACAGAGATAAGAGGTCAGGGCCTGGAAATAAGGGATGGGGCGCAGAAATAAGGGGTCAGGGCATGGAAATAAGGGGTCGGGGCACAGAAATAAGGGGTCGGGACATGGAAATAAGGGATTGGGGCACAGAGATACGAGGCTGGGGTACTTACCTCTCTAGAAAAGTGGGACTTGCTGCTAAGAGTGAAGGAGAAGGGGTTGAGGGGTACTTGCCCCTCCCCCAGAAAAGCGGGACTTGCTGCTAAGGGTGAAGGAGACGGGGTTGAGGGGTACTTGCCCCTCCCCCAGAAAAGCAGAGAAGAGATAGAGACAAGGAGAGAAGGGGTTGGGGTACTTGCCCCTTCCCCAGAAAAGCAGGACTTGCCTCTAAGGGTGAAGGACCAAGGCAGGCATCCCTGTGTCATCTGACACCTTTGAAACATAGGTGAATAATCAGAGAGGCGTCCCTGCAATGATTAAACACCAAGGAAAGGCCTTCCCAGTCCGTGACTGGCGCCGGAGTTTTGGGTCCATGGATAAAATGTGTCTCCTTTGTCTCTACCAGAAAATGAAAGGAATTGAAATTAAGAGAAGGGAGAGATTGAAGTGTGGCGCCAAGATTGAAAGGAGAAAGAGGTTGAGGGATAGTGAAGGAGGTTGGAGAAGAGAGTAAAAAGAGGCCGCTTACCGGATTTGAAGTTGGTGAGATGTCTCTTGGGCTGGTCGGTCTGAGGACCTGAGGTCGTAGGTGGATCTTTCTCACGGAGCAAAGAACAGGAGGACAGGGGATTGATCTCCTAAGGGAGGTCCCCCGATCCGAGTCACGGCACCAAATTTCATGTGCGTCCGTGTGAAGAGACCACCAAACAGGCTTTGTGTGAGCAACATGGCTGTTTATTTCACCTGGGTGCAGGCGGGCTGAGTCCGAAAAGAGAGTCAGTGAAGGGAGATAAGGGTGGGGCTGTTTTATAGGATTTGGGAAGGTAATGGAAAATTACAGTCAAAAGGGGTTGTTCTCTGGTGGGCAGGGGCGGGGGTCACAAGGTGCTCAGTGGGGGAGCTTCTGAGCCAGGAGAAGGAAATTCACAGGGTTAATCACTCAGTTAAGGTGGGGCAGGAACAAATCACAATGGTGGAATGTCATCAGTTAAGGCGGGGCAGGGCCTTTTCACTTCTTTTGTGATTCTTCAGTTACTTCAGGCCATCTGGTCGTATCCGTGCAAGTCACAGGGGATGCGATGGTTTGGCTTGGTCTCAGAGGCCTGACAGTCTCTTTTCAGTTTTGTTTTTTTTTTTTTTTTTTTTTTTTGAGATGGAGTTGCACTCTTGTTGTTCAGGCTGGAGTGCAATGGTGCGATCTCAGGTCACTGCAACCTCTGCCTCCTGGGTTCAAGCGAGTCTCCTGCATTAGCCTTCCGAGTAGCTGGGATTACAGGCGTGTGCCACCACACCTGGCTAATTTTGTATTTTTAGTAGAGACAGGGTTTCTACATGCTGGTCAGGCTGGTCTCGAACTCCCAACCTCAGGTGATCCGCCCGCCTCGGCCTCCCAAACTGCTGGGATTACAGGTGTAAGCCACCATGCCCAGCCTCTTTTTAGCTTTTGTCAGTCATATAAGCCATTGCATTTTTATTCTGTTCAAATAGCATTCTCCTTCCCATTATATTTGATTCCTTTTAGCCTGGTATATTTATCAGATACACTTTAACAGCTTGTTTTACTGTCATGAATAAAACCTATTGTAGTCCAAATATACTTTAAACATTGATTTAAGAATTAGGTTTTCTTCTCAAAGTGCATAATGCTTCAAACGATGCATCTCTTTACTAACAAGACAGGTTACCCTCTTTATTTATTTCCTGAAAATAAATGTGTAGTGGAGCAAATCACAAATACTGCCCTTAGTATTTTCCATAGTCAGCATTGAATGCAATTTTTTAAATCTCTAGCATTAAAGGAACTGTCTCCGATCTGTTTTGTGTTTTGTAATAAAGGTGATTTCTGGGAATTGTTTGCTGCATAACTCCAGAATAGTTTTGTATCATTTTTATTGACAAGTTATTATCTTTATAATACTTATATAAAGTTGGTTGGGCAGAAACCATAATGTTAAACTTTTTAAACAAACGCTCCTATTAACTTTTACTTGCCAATATATTTAACTTTTACTTGGCGATATATTACTTGGCCTATGTATTAGTTGGTACGTATTTGGCAATATATGAATGGTTTTTGCCCAGCATATTTTTCACGTTTTTAAAGGTCCAAAATATTGACATTTCAACTTAATTAACTGCAGATCTTATAGATTTAGGATAACAAAAATCCATTGTTACTTTGATTAGGTAAATTTCTCCTGTACAGTCATGTGCCACATAATGAGTTTTGGTCAATGATGGACCACATATACAATGGGTTGTTCCATAAGATTATAATATTGTATTTTTACTGTACCTTTTCTATTTTTAGATACGTTTCAATACACAAATAGTTACCACTGTGTTACAATTATGTGCAGCATTCAGTACAGAAACATGCTAACATGCTGTATAGGTTTGTAGACTAAAAGCAATAGGCTATACCATATACGCATACACATGAATACACGTACAAAAGCACACATGCAAACATACACGGTCTAGGTGTGTAGTAGGCTACATCATTTCAGTTTGTGTAAGTATACTCTATGATTTTTGCACAATGAAGACATTGCCTAATGATGCATTTCTTAGAATGTATCTCCATTGTCAGCCAGGAGCGGTGGCTCACGCCTGTAATCCTTATACTTTGGGAAGCCGTGGTGGGTGAGTCATAAGGTCAGGAGTTTGAGACCAGCCTGACCAACATGGTGCAACCCCGTCTCTACTAAAATACAAAAATTAGCCGGGCGTGGTGGTGCGCGTCTGTAATCCCAGCTACTCAGGAGGCTGTGGTGGAGGTTGCAGTGAGCCAAGATTGTGCCACTGAACTCCAGCCTGGGCAACAGAGTGAGGCTCCATCTCAAATAAATAAATAAATAAATAAATATATAGTAGAATATATCTCTGTCATTAACTGACATATGAGTATACTTTATTGTTCAGTTCTGAATCTTTCACATTCAGTTAAACTGGAGAATTATATCCCAAATTAAATGAGATACAAACATGCAATGCTGTAGAACTAAATAAAAACTAGGTAGAAAATGAGGAAACAATTGAGTTACTTTGAACAAACAAATCCTTTGAAGCATAATGTAATTAATCAAATATAATTTTTTTTTAAAAAATGACATTAGTAAACTGGGGAGAAAACTTTACCATTTACAGTAGTAAATGTGGGGAAAACTTGACATCTAGTCTAATATCAATACCAAAATAAATCAGTGAGATAGGAAAAATAAACATTGTTTTCAGCAAATGAATCAAGGAACTGCTAAAGTATATGGTAAAGTTCAAAATGAGTTCCCTCTACAGTATTCTAAGCAGAAGCATCTGTGTTCCAACTGGCTGAATCTTAAGTCTTTTAGTGGTGGTGATGGTACTTGAGTGGTGATAAGTGAATGAGGGCCCTTTGTGAACTGCAATCATTGAACTAAACAGACTAACATCCTCTCAGCACTTTTCTGGGCATCATCATCCTGCTACTTATCTCCACAGCAACTTAACCCCCTCTTCATTTCTGAACCAAAGGTCATATTGAATCATTTTTCTTATTCTACATTTCAGATTTGTCCTTCTGATAAACACAGATACACATGCATACATACACAAGAGTACACCAGGAAACATACACAGACAACTACTGTTTTCATAAAGGCAAGCATTCAGAAAGTTGCATCTCTATTTCTACCTGACTTTAATTTATGTGTGTTCATATACATGCACTGGGGAAAAATTGCCAGTTAAAAAGGAAACTAAAAGCATTCCCAGGCAGCTGCCATGATTAGGGTATGTAATGTGGATTATCTTTACTAAGTTGGATCTGGAAATATGATTAATAGAACTAGTCAGTATGAAACAAGAACAGATAGCAATGTGGTTTAGTGATATACAATGTATAGGAAGAATTAAGATCAATTAAACTTAAGAGTCCTTAACTATGAGGTATGGAGCTGTAATCTCCAGAAATTGGGTTTTATGACTTCCTTGTCACACGGCTTCTTTCCATTAGAGTCCAAACTGAGGACAAGTGAATTGTGGATGTTGACATACTAATAGTCTCATATTTTCAACTCATCTAGATTCTGTACAATGGCTTCATTCTCTTCTTAGACTAATTTGGTAGCAGAATAAGAACTACTCTGCTGTCTCTAAAACACGTTATGGTATATGAAAAAAATTCATTCATTCAACAAACTTTTATGGAAGACCCACTGTGTCTCAGGGACTGAAATATATGTTCAGATTTAGACCTTATTCTACGGTAAGTTATGACATATACATTCAGATATAGACATTATTCAAGTCACTTAAACTTTTTAGACCTGAATTACTATGAGGAAAATGAAGAAGATAAAGAAGAATGAGAAAGATGAGAAAAACAAGAAGAGGAGCAGAGGAGGGAGGAGGAGAAGGAGGAAAAGCAAAAGAGTGAAAATAAGAGGAAGGAGAGAAAAGGGAGTGGGGGAATAAGAAGTTCTAAAATAATGTTTTGGAGTTATTTAATTCCACAGGAGCTGTCTAGAAAATAATTATCTGTAAAAATAGCTAATAAATGACTAAGTTAGATATTTATTTTTGACTTTGAAGTTCAAGTTTTATAGTGTTCATCTTAAAAATTTTTTCCTAAAAATGGATAAAAAATACAAAACCTACAGGATTTTAACCCTCACATAGTTACTATCTTCCAAAAATAATACCCTAGTTCAATCTTTGAAAAAGATGTAGAATTTTAAATTATAGAATTTAATATATATTGCAGGACTCAAAATGATTCAGTTCATTGCAAAGCCTGTATCGTTCAGCTATCTGACATTGAGGGTAGAATATTTTACATATGATGAAGTTAAGAAAGCTAAGAACGGTATGCCACAACTATAATAAAATGATATGCTATGTTAAGCTCTCTGCAATGAATTATGCTAAAATAAAATAGCATTTATGCTTTTTAGGTCAGTGCTGGATATTTATGAGCTAGATGGTTTAGTAGATAGCAGGTCAATTTTGTTATCAAATCAACACAACTTCACTACCAACAAACAAACTTTGACCATGGTGAATAACTAGAATGAAATCTTCCCTAGATTATATTAGTTCCAGTATTTCTGCTGGGAAGCTATGGGCAGATTGCTGTCGTTTTTCATTATTGGGAGACATTGAATGCTATTTCCTGTAATGCTAAAGTGTTGGCACTATTTCACAAAATTTAAAAAGACACACAAAATTAGTCATAGCTTCTTGATATTAGAAAAATCAGAGTCATGGAAACATTTGTCTCTCTCTCTATCTATAGATCTATTATTGCTTGAATTTATTGAGCTCATGTCAAGTGCCAAGAAGTATGTGAAGCTGGGATTTGAAGCCTCAATATAATTCTAGAGCCAGATCTCCTAAGCAAAAAAAATTAAATTGACAGAATCAAGATAAAGCAATAAACATTCCCAGATCACTACATGATAATTCCAATTAGGATTAATCATTTTAGCAACACCTATGGCAATACTTAGTACCATATAAAAACAGATATTTTAAACTGAATAGATCACTCAAGTTATGCTGTAATGGGTTGTACAGAAAAAATTATTAATTTGCTTGCCCCTTTCTTTCCTGTTGGTAAGAAAGACTATGTTAATAAGGATTTACTTCAAGTTTTTATAGAAGTGATCTTCCTTTAATATTGCTTCTAAGTCTCTAGCCATTTGAGTGTACAGTGTTGCAGTGTAATTAAAGCAGAATGCACTGAACTTCTACGAATGCCTTTGCCCTATCACAATGGAAGGTTTTCTTTTAATCCAGCTTTCATTTTATGCCTAATATTGATGAGTCAGTGATTTAGTGAGGGCTTTATTTCATTTTATTTTTGCTACTTACAACGATGTTTAGGTTTCTAATGTCTGGTTTTTTCCATAATTCCACATCAAGTTCTACAAATCGTATGATTTTCTAACACCAAGGGATTAGCACTTTTCATGATCTGATGGACAATTTTGCGTATAGTGCCATATAAATTGTTATATTATCACATAAAATGTCCAGTGTGTCTAAGCATATTTATTCCATTCATTCACTTTTCACTAGCTATAGAGGCTCATAGAAATTATTTTTACTTGAGGTGTATATCTGGGACTCATTAGATTAAATTTTTTCTTACATGAAATTCAGTGTGGAATGAAGGTAGACATATTTCTCTTACTTTACTGTCCTTTATTTTTTCTTGATGAAGTTTAAACAATGTTCATTAATGGACTTACAAGTTCTCATTTTGAACAAGCTTCCTTTTTTCTTAGTTGACAAAATTATCCAGGTTTCTTTTAGCATGTTCACAATTTCAGATTTTATACAATTACAAACTGAACTTGCCTTATAAACTGATTGTTATAGCTACTTTTTCCTAATAAAATTCAAATTAAGACAGCACCTGTGAATTCTATTTAGAGTTCTATTGATACTCAATGTAGCCAATCACTGCCAACGTGAATCAACCTACGTATGTAAATTTAGTGACTGATATAAAATATTCTCATCATTCTTTACTACACTTTGGAGAAACTTAGTCATTAATGTTAATCACTGTAATGGTTCATATTTATTCCTGCTAGTTCTAAAGTTCTGCTTCCTAATTGCATTATTACAAAGATAAAAAATTCAAAGCAACATGTATAGAATAGAATGTGTGTGCGACTGTGTCCAGTTATTAGACATTATAAATTACTGTTTGCTTTTTAAGCAATTAAATATTTTAATAAAAACAAGTTGTGTTTATACCTGCTGTAAAGTTTCTTGCTTTATATTTTACTAGACTAAAAAACAAAACAATATATTTTAATCCACTGTTAATCAGCAGGATTTAAGATAGTTCTGAGAAAGAGGGAAATTGATATTACTGACCCTCTTCCATACTGATACCCCTAATGACTGTCAGAAAACGCAGGATGAGAACCATTTTTGCTGCGAGGCAAGCCCACTTTTCTTTTTAGAAGCTTTTAAGAAAGCTAAAATTGTTTGTGTACAAAAATATTTCTACTGCCTACAAATCACAGTTTATTTTTATGTTTGAACAGAATATTTTCTAATGTAATATATAGATTTTATTTGTGGGAAAATCTGGCACCAACTCTCAACGGCTTTTTTGCAGAAGCATCTAAAAATGAGCTGGAACTCTAGGGTCTAGTACATAAAACATTATATTTTCACATATGGGACTGCCTTTTAAATTTAATCTGAAGGACTTGATAAGATACACCAAATTGCTTAGAAACAATTTGTGTAGCTAGTGAACTGTGGCATCTGGAAGCCCATAGACATTAAAAGCACTTTTTTCCACTTTTTCCCTCTGTTTTCACCTCCTAATCACTGCAGATGGAATACATGCAATCTATACTGATATTGCAATGAAGACACAAGCACAGATGCTTTGTATTGTGATGAAAGATGACTTTTATTCAGTGCCCAGTTTATTATTGTTATTATTGTTGTTATGATATTAGCAGGCAATATGATGCAGACGTGCTGGCAAAATCTATGATACTAGTCTCACATCATTATAGAGTATGGATTTTCTGTTAGACTGTAGAATTTTTTTTTTTTTTTTTTGAGATGGAGTTTCACTCTTGTTGCCCAGGCTGGAGTGCAATGGCACGATCTCGGCTCACTGCAACCTCCACCTCCAGGGTTCAAGCAATTCTCCTGCCTCAGCCTCCTGAGTAGCTGGGATTAGAGGCCCCCACCACCATGCCCGGCAAATCTTGTAGTTTTAGTAGAGACGGGGTTTCTCCATGTTGGTCAGGCTGGTCGCGAACTCCTGACTTCAGGTGATCCGCCCGCTTCGGCCTCCCAAAGTGCTGGTATTACAGGTGTGAGCCACTGCACTCAGCCTGTAGAAAATTTTTATAAAAGTAGTAAGTCAATCTGTGTGTGTAATAACATATGTGCTTTAGGTTTGAATTTTGTCAGGGAACTAAAACTGAAAACAAGGAAACATATTGACAAATTATTTATTATTCTGTGCATATATAAGGAATAGCCATTAATTAAAGGTTGTGGAGACCAGCTTGGTCGTGGAGACCCTAACCCAGTGGTGCTAGAGGAGTTAAAGACACACACACAGAAATATAGAGTGTGGAGTGGGAAATCAGGGGGCTGACAGCCAGGAACAGAGATTTACCCACGTATTTATTGACAGTGAGGCAGTAATAAGCATTGTTTCTATAGATTATAGATTAATGGGAAACAAAGGGATGGGCCGAAACAAAGGAATGGGCTCTGGCTAGTTATCTGCTGCAGGAACATGTCCTTAAGGCACAGATCGCTCATGCTATTGTTTGTGGTTTAGGAACACCTTTAAGCGGTTTTCCTCCCTGGGTGGGCCAGGTGTTTCTTGCCCTCATTCCGGTAAACCCACAACCTTCAGCATGGGCATCATGGCCATCACGAATATGTCACAGTGCTGCAGAGATTTTGTTTATGGCCAGTTTTGGGGCCAGTTTATGGCCAGATTTGGGGGCTTGTTCCCAGCAAAAGATCATCATGGCTAAAGATAAAGCCATCACAGCTTTATCACGCCTACATAATTTTTGCTTTGCTTCTCATCAATGAGCCCAGGAAAAAATTATTTAATGTTGGTGCATACAAATATTCCAGCATTTCACAGAAGATTCAGAATTATCTTTTAATTTAGGGGTATTAAAGGTTAACAGAAAGTCCAGCTGACATTTTGAAAAATAAAGTGAGAAGTTAAGCATTGTTCCTCTTAAGGTTTTAAATAAAATTCAAAAAGTAAAAAAAAAAAAAAAGGAAAGGAAAAGCAAGCAGATATAGTACAAAGAAAGTGAAAATAAAATAAGATAAACAAAAGGAAAATCAAATAAATGCAATTCAGGTCTCTTCCTTCAAAGAGACCACTTATTTCATTCTATATTAAATGGGCTTTCATATTTTTGAACTGATGACTAGATGAAGTAAGTTCTACTAAATGGTCTCACTAGTTCCAATTTTGGAGATTATCTCTTCAAGGATTTAGTTTACTTATTAAATGCTACTGAAAGATGGAAAAAGAACAAAGTAGCTACAACTGAAAATCTGGAATGGAATTATATAGCAAGAAGGAATTATAATCTATAAATATAGGTTCTCCTAAAATGATCTCACATCTACAAACATGAAAGTATTTTAAATGATAAAAAGAAGTCTTTCCCCAGTTTGTAAAATGGGAATAATAATCATACTTATCTCACTGGGTTATTGTAAGTTTTAAGTAAGTGAATATTAAATAAGTTCATGTATCTAAAAATGATTTAAACAGTGCCTGGAACATATCGGTGCCATGCAAAGTTTATATATTATCATTATTATTAATGATAGTAATAGTATGATTCAATACACTGTATTTACGTGACTTTAAGACAATGGGTGCCAAACTAGTGGTTTGTTGTTGGAATTGACTGTCGGTAAAAAACAGAATGTGAAAATAGTGCTTCTTTTCTCTTATTTATTTTATATTTTATTTTATTGTATTTTACTTTAAGTTTCAGGATACATGTGCAGAATGTGCAGGTTTGTTACATAGGTGTCCATGAGCCATGATTGTTTGTTGAACCTATCAACCTGTCATACAGGTTTTAAGCCCACATATATTAGGTATTTGTCCTAATGCTCTCCCTCCCCTTGTCCACCAGCCCCTGACAGGCCCTGGTGTGTGTTGTTCCTCTCTCTGTGTCCAAGTGTTCTCATAGCTCAACTCCCACTTGTGAGTGAGAACATGCGGTGTTTGGTTTTCTGTTCCTGTGTTAGCTTCTTTTTCACCTCTCCCAGAATACGTCTCATTCAGTATCCACTGTCGGCATTCTGTCTTCCCACTACAGCATTTAATGTGCTCATTCAATCAACCAGCAACCCTGGTACTAGTGTTGCACTGTCCTGTACGATCCAGCATTATTTGGACATTATCCTGGAACCTAGAATTTTCTTCCTTTTCTTTTGTTTTAAACTTTCCTAAATCAACATTTTCTTATGCAGTATATTATTTCTTCACACTCTAATAAATTGATAGCTAGCTAATTCTACTAAAATAGATCTGATATGGTTTAGCTCTGTGTCCCACCCAAATCTCATGTTGAATTGCAATCCCCAATGTTGTAGGAGGGACCTGGTGGGAGGTGATTGGCTCACGGGGGCATATTTCTCCCTTGCTGTTCTTGTGATAGTGAGTTTGTTCTTACGAGATCTGGTTGTCTGAAAGTGTGTAGCACTTCCCCCTTCACTCTCTCTCCCTCCTTCTGGCCATGTGAAGACTGTGCTTACTTCCTCATCCCCTTCTGCCGTGACTGTAAGTTTCCTGAGGCTTCCCTAGAAGCATAAACCTGTATAGCCTGCAAAACTGTGAGCTGAATAAGCCTCTTTTCTTTATAAACTACCCAGTCTCAGGTAGTTCTTTATAGCTGTGTGAGAACAGACTAATACACGATCCATGCTACTGCATTTAATGTATCACTATGGAAATGCATTTTCTTTTTAGGTGCAGAGATTGAAGAAACCAAAATTAATGGCTATTTGTGGGAATTTTAGCCCTGTTCGAGAGGTCTGCTATAGTTTTTCCTTTCTGTAGCTAGTAGGTTCTTATACTACCTTTTAGGAAGAAACGTTCTACTATTATGAAAGGACCTTAAGTCACTTGGAGACACTGAGGTCACTACAAATTTTGAGTTAGTTGCTTCTTTTTTTTTTTTTTTTTGAGACGGAGTCTTGCTCTGTCGCCCAGGCTGGAGTGCAGTGGCAACCTCCACCTCCCTGGTTCAAGCAATTCTCCTGCCTCAGCCTCCCGAGTAGCTGGTACTACAGGCATGTGCCACCATGCCCAGCTAATGAATTAGTTACTTCTAAGGCTGTATCAATAAATTCCAGACTTAAAATATCTGTTTATTTTTACTGTTAATCAAGGCAGGACGTCATTTCTTTGCACATGCCTTGGTATTTTCATTGGTTAAATTTTATTGTCAGTATGGAAAAATAAAAATCAGAGGAAATGTATTCAGTATTTCTGTGATTTGTTTTAAGAATTTAATTATAGATTTTAATCTTGATGTGGTTTTTTTCAAAAACATGTACCAGGTTTTATATCATCCCAGTAAATAATTTTGTCTGAAGTTCAAATGTTTTTAAGAGTGTTTCATGGAAATGAATATATTTTCTTAATTTTATAATTGACTAAATTTTTATAATGTAAAAGAGAAATTAATGAATGCTGTATTGAAAGGTAGTCACTCTGCAGTTGATCCCACTATAATTTCTATTTATTTAAGAATTATGAATCATCAACTAAAATACTGAAAATATTTGTTTTAATAATAGACTATGAGTATTTTGTATTTTAGTAAATTTTGTATTGGAACTATCAAATAGAGTCACAACTTCACCCGTTTCAATTTTTATGGTTGCTCTTTATTGACTGCATAACAATTCTATTTGCAGAAATTCCTTCAAGATTTATCACTGAGTTTTTATTCATATGATTAAAAATATATTAAAATATAAGCTATTACTATTATATGCGTTATGAAAGATTACAAAGAATTTCAGATCAGGTATTTAAAATCACATTGGAATCATATATCTACTGTCTTCTCAATAGACGCAATATACAGCACACCGAGGTTGAATATTTATTCAAGTTGTTTTTTCTGTTGGAAATGAGGCTCAATTATTCCACCTTGTTAAAGCAAGGGCTAAAACGTAGCTTCTGAAGCATCATAAAATTAAATAACTATATTTTCATGATTTAAATGACAACTCCATTTATTTCAGCTTTCACTTATAAATGAGTACTTACGCACTGATGAATATGAACAAATGTACTTAAAATGGAAAAGTTAAATGTGATTTTAATACATTTTAGTAAATTAAGGGCTGAGTACTATTGGGTTAGAACAAGAGGGAAAACAAATTTACATGTGAACATTGTGAGGATGTTCACATGTAAATAAATAGCAAACCACTGTTATGACTAGGTCAGATACTTCAACTCATTTAAAAAATGCAACTATGTTTTTACTGTGTAGACTCAGTAATAGTAGGAACAATATTGCCTAAAAGCGTAATTTATTACACAGACAACTATTTACTTTTTTTCTTTTAAGTAACTAATGCAGATCATAATTTTCATATGAATAATTTCATAGAAATATCTGTCAGCTTACTTAACAAATATTTCCCAGGAAAGCTTATCATTTGTTCATATTTTCCTAACTCGTATTTACTATATTTTTAAAGAAAGTAAGTCATAGAAAGGAATCTGAAACATATTAGTTTAAAACACTTCTTTTATATAAGGTTAATAGTGGGAATGATAGAGGTAACATTTAAAATTGTCATTAATTATAGCTGCAATTTCGATCAAATAATTTTTTATCAGCTACAGTTTTATGATAATGCAACTGTTCTTATTTATTTGACATCTAATAAAACAATTATGAATCAAATTAGTGAGTACTAATTATGCCTTCATTTCTTATTCACCTTCCATTTGTATGTATGTATATTAGGGATGATCAGACATAAAATTTGCTAATTTTTACAACCTTTTACATCAAATGGTTATTTTTCCATCATGATTAGAGAGAAGTTAGAATCAGTGTATCACTTTCACAGATTCACTCGGCAGTTAAAACACATCGTTAAAGCCATTCAATGAAATAACCAGAAAGGAGCAATTGACTTTTAACATTTGGCTCCACAGCATGTGTTTTAACCAGGGTCCACTTCCTAAATAACACATCATGCCATCATTTCAGAATCATAAAGAGCAGTCATAGCAAAGATATGTCTAGTGATGTTACAGAAAGCATATCAGTGTGTTAACTTGTGGAAAAATCAAATTCACTGTTTGTAGAAGTGGAAAATCAAGTGTTTGAAGAAATTATCCTCTTATGTTGTCATGTTTGTCTAAAATATGTTTAATATTTTCCAATGAATAAACAGTGGCATAACTAAGTGGGCAAATATTTTCAAACTAGATAAATAAACCTGATTGAAGTTATTGGGCCGTTTTCATCAATCACGTTATTTCAGTAGGCAAAGTTATTGTATAGTATTTGTATTTGTATATTAGTAACAATGCACCACCATGTATTTCTTTTAAGTAACAAGATTTATAATTACAAGATTTATAAAATAGTTTACATTGAGGATGTAGTTAGTGGATGAAAGATGAACTGAGAAACATTTTTTTTCTTTTGTCTTTTTTTTTTTTTTTTTTTTTTGAGACAGTGTCTCTCTCTGTAACTCACGTTGGAGTGCAGTGGCACATACATGACTCACTGCAGCACTGACCTTCTGGGCTCAAGGGATTCTCCTGCCTCAGACTCCCGAGTAGCTGGGACCACAGGTGTCTGCAACCATGCCCAGCTATTTTTTGTTGTTGTTGGTTTTTTGTAGAGATGGAGTCTTACTATGTTTCCCAGGCTGTTCTGGAACTCCTGGGCTCAAATGATCCTCCCACCTGGGCCTCCCAAAGTGTTAAGATTACAGGTGTGAGCCACTTCGCCCAGCCCAGAAATTTTTCATTTGTTAAAGCATACTGATACATTATTTTCTTTCCAAAGATTTTTTTCTTATAAAATACTATAAAGTCTATGTGTGTTTGAGGAGAAGAGGCATATATCCTGTATCCTGTATGTACATTTGGTAGCTGTAAATAATTAAACACAGTTTCAGAAAAATATTCCCATTTGTTAAAAGCATAGAAGTTTTACCCTCCTACCATATAGAAGGGCCTCACAGATGGATAAACCATGTTTGTAACTTTTTAGGTTCAGTAAATTACAACACACATCTTCTGTAACCCAATTCCAACTTTTTAACGTCTGTGCATGGAATTAATATAGGTTAAAAATGGGTATGAGGTCTTAAGCTAGCAAAATGAACTAGCTAATTACTCTGTTGCTTAATAATATATTAAAGATTATTAGTTTTTAGTTCTGTTGTGTGTTTCCTACTTTTGAACAAGTTCCATAAGCTATAACTAAAACTATATGCTTACTTTTCATCTTTGGAAATGAAACAGAGTGTTTATATACTTGAATGCCCAGAGATGGAAAAGTCATATCTTGGACAAGAGCATCAGACACACATGACTTATAGCCACTGAAATACTTTCAAATCATGACTTAGTCTACCATAGGGCATTATGAAAATGTAAAGACTCTGTCTCAAAAACAAAAAAAAGAGAAAGAAAAAAGAAAAAGAAAAAAGAAAAAAAAAGCATGAACACAAAAGCAAAAAATAATTAAAATAATTCATTGTCTTTATCCATTTTGGAGACTATTTGGAAAATCAGCTCTGAATAGAAAGAATGCAAAATGTGAAATGCATCACTTTGGTTGTTAGCAGGTGGTCACATGCAATCCAGTAAAATGTGGACCATAATATACTGGGTACTATATGTAATAGTTACAACCTAATATGCATAAAATATATAGTTAATCTTGTCTTTCTGGATTATGGATGCAAAGTCATTTAAATTTTAGAAATAATGAAGTGGCTGAACTCGTTTCATCAATGTGCAAAGACTTCTCAAAGTCTGCTGCAGAAAAAAAAATTATTTTGGAAAAAAATATTTTGAATGTCATAACAATCAGCAGGTAACTTTTTAAAGAAAAGAACAGAACATTCATAAATTGGAAGTATCCTTAATGTTTTTGCATGTTGCTGGAACATTTTACCAGCACACTTGTTCTTTAAATGTTCTCACTCTCATTTTATAAATACTTATGCAAGCTTTTCATGAAATGCATTTCTAAGTACTACCTGCTGGTTCAGATTATGTCTTGTTCTATTTTATTGAAAGAATTCAGGAGACTTTTAAAGTTAGGTATATAGAGGGTGATTTTTTAGAATGCCTCTCTTAACAGCAGAATGAAACTGTCATTTACTGAAGCCACAACCTCCTGAGAAGGAAAATAAGAAAAGTCAAAAAGAAAACATTCAAGGAAGATGTCTTTCTACCTTTTGCTATGTAATCTTTCTGTTGGTGCCCTACACCACTGCACACCTCCCTGCCAGCACATACACAGAATCACACACAGTTACTATTGGGAACAATAGACAAAGAAAAAAATGTTTTTATTTTTTATTGGTATTCAAAGAACTGAGATGTAGGGGAAAAAGAACTGCAGTGAAAGTCCAGCAATGAATTATTCAATTCCTTCAATTTGTTGACCTTAACGAAATGCAAAGTGATTTAAACTAAAAGTAATTAACAAGAGAGAGTGTGCCTAGTAAAACCAAGAAAGAATCATATTTGTTTCAGGAATCAATAACAGCCAGTGACTGAAGGTCATAAAGGAACCATTCAGGAAAACAAAGAGCCTTTTGCCAAGGCAGTTGTCATGCTGTATATGTGTGCACATATGCAGGGATTTTAGCTGTGACCGTGTACTAGGAAGATTTAATTACATGAAAATGTCTTCTACAGAAAATAAAGTGAGGAGAAAAATGAACTAAGAGGCACATCTCAGTGACACTAAAATGTCATTTTTGATGTCAAGTTTAACAGAAAATTGTTTCTGAGGAGTGGCATCCAATACAGTTTTTCATTTAAATAAAATATTCCAGTGTGACTAAAAGTAAAATTAAAAGGAACACTGAATAAAATTTAATGAAGAACTTTGGAATGATAGTAGAGTTCTATAACATAGAACTAAAGCTGTGGGCCAGGCACGGTGGCTGAGGCCTGTAATCCCAGCACTTTGGGAGGCCAAGGCGGGCAGATCATGAGGTCAGGAAATCGAGACCATCCTGGCTAACACGGTGAAACCCCGTCTCTACTTAAAAAAAATACAAAAAATTAGCCGGCGTGGTGGCGGGCGCCTGTAGTCCCAGCTACTCGGGAGGCTGAGGCAGGAGAATGGAGTGAACCAGGAGGCGGAGCTGGCAGTAAGCCGAGATCGCGCCACTGCGCTCCAGCCTGGGTGACAGAGCGAGACTCCGTCTCAAAAAAAAAAAAAAAAAAGAACTAAAGCTGTGAACATGTTCCAAAGACTATTTTGGCACGCAGAAGCACATCTTTGTCTCTTCTGTTACGAAATCTCAATGAAAAACTCTTGAGCTTTTCCCAAATTGAAGGACATTCTATAAAATACCTAACTAGTACTTCTCAAAACTACCAAGGTCATCAAAAACAAGGAAAACCTGACGAACTGTCATAGTCAAGATGCACTGAAGGAGATATGATGACTAAATGATGTAATGTGGAACCCTAGATGGGATCCTGGGTCAGAGAAAAGACATTAAGAAATAGAAATAAAGTAAAAATTAGTTAATAGTAGTGTATAGATATATTGGTTCATTAGTTGTGGCACAATGTATTATAATAATGTAAGATGTTAACAACAGGGAAAATGGGTGTAGAGAAAGACTACCTGTACTAACCTTGCAACATTTTTTTGAAATCTAAAATGATTCTAAAATTTATTAAAGATTCTGAAGTTTATTTTATTCATTTATTCATTCATTCATTTATTTATTTTGAGATGGTGTTTTGCTCTTGTTGCTCAGTTTGGAGTGCAATAGCATGATCTTGGCTCACTGCAACTTCCACCTCCCAGGTTCAAGTGATTCTTCTGCCTCAGCTTCCCACGTAGCTGGGATAACAGGCACCCACCACCACGCCCAGCTAAAGTTTTGGATTTGTAGTAGAGACAGGGTTTCACCGTGTTGGCCAGGCTGGTCTCGAATTCCTGAACTCAGGCGATCCACCCATCTCAGCCTCCCAAATTGCTGGGATTACAGGCTGTGAGCCACTGTGCCCTGCCAATTCTGAAGTTTATTAAAAACATTAGAGCATTTTATCCTGGTATAAATTCTAGCAATATTATTGGCTTTTATTCCAATCTATCTTAATCTCCTTGAAATATGCTCATTAATTAAGAAGACAGCTACATAAAACATTACAATAATCAACAGGAATGGACATTTCCATTTTGTTTATACATTTTAGGAGCTGTGGTCTTGGGGAAAAACAAGAGGACCCAAAATGACTACAAAGATAAATTTTCATAAATGATTGTCCTGGAGCTGCTATATGCTAGATCTCATCAAGAAGAGCTTAGGGTTTCACTTGTAAAATAAAAGCATCTTCTCAGAGAACTGCTGTTTGGAGATTCATAAAAATAAATAGTAATTATTGGATTCAAGGCCCTAGAGAAACATATGTGTGTACTCTTTGGTGAGCAAATTGCTATTATTATCTTGAATTTAATACAATGAAGCATAACACATTGTAAAACTAAGGGAGTCACAGAAATTTCAAAGTTATCTATTTCTACCTCAGCTATTTTAAACTCTCTTCTAGAAGCCAAAATAGTAAATACTTAAAAAGAAGTAATTTATAGTATTTGTTAACTAATTGGAATAACTAGATAAATGTAGTTTCATGAATGGTTAAGAAAACTTTTACTGAAACCAAAAGTATTGAGAAAATCATCGTGAATAGTAACTTAAATTTTGCAAAGGGTAAATGCAAACAGAATATGACTCATGAATAATATGAATAATATGGTAAGCACTGAACTGTAAGTAATCATAGAACTGAGAAAGCATTAAAATGATATAAATCTGCCCAAAAGTTAAGTATATGTGTTATTTATATTGGTCATGTCTAAAAGTGAACAAAAACTAAATAAACTGAATAATATAGTTGATTTTTCTATATTGATCTTATATCCTGCAACCTTGCTGGACTCTCGTTATTTCTAATAATTTTCATAGATTCCTTAGAATATTCTATATACCGGATCATGTCATCTGCAAATAGAGATAGTTTTACTTCTTCCTTTCCAATCTGTATGAATTTTGTTTCTTATTGTTATTATCATTTTTGTTTTGCATAATTATCTTGGCTAGGTCCTCCAGTGCAACACGTTAGAAATGAGCAAGAGTGGATATTACTGTTATTTTCCTGGTCTTAGTGAGAAAGCACCCAATCTTTCATCATTAATTATGATGTTAGCTGTGGGTTTTTAATAAATGCCCTTCATTAGGTTCAGAAAGTTTTCTTCTATTCCTGGTGTGTTGAATATTATCCCCATAAAAGCATGTTGGATTTTGACAGGTGTATTTGTGTGTGCGTGTGTGTGTGTGTGTGTGTGTGTGTGTGTGTGTGTCTATTAAAAAGATCATGTGGGTTGGGCGCCGTGGCTCATGCCTGTAAGCCCAGCACTTTGGGAGGCCTAGGCAGGCGGATCACCTGAGGTCTGGAGTTCGAGACCAGTCTGGCTAACATGGTGAAAGCTCATCTCTACTAAAAAAATACAAAAAATTAGCTGGGCATGGTGGCATACACCTGTAGTCTAAGCTACTTGGGAGGCTGAGGCAGGAGAATCGCTTGAACCCGGGAGGCAAGGTTGCAGTGAGCCGAGATCGTGCCATTGCACTCCAGTCTGGGCAACAAGAGCGAAACTCTGTCTCAAAAAAAAAAAAAAATCATGTGCATTTTGTTTCTTATTTTATTGATTTGCTATATGATAGATTTTCCTATGGTGAATCAGTCTTGGATCCCTGGAATAAATCCCACTTAATTATGGTGTATAATTATTTTTGTACATTGCTAAATTTGGTTCACTAGGTTTTTTTTCTAAACTTTATCTTAGGTTTTGGTATTCATGTGCAGGTTTGTTATATAGATAAATTGCATGTGACAGGAGTTAAATATACAGATTATTTTATCACCCAGGTAGTAAGCATGGTACCTGACAGGTAGTTTATTGGTCCTGACCCTCCCCCGACCCACCACCCTCAAGTAGGCACCGATGGCTGTTGTCCCCTTCTTTGTGTTCTTGTGTACTCAATATTTAGCTCCCACTTATAAGTGAGAACATGTGGTATCTGGTTTTCTGTTCCTGTGTTAGCTTGCTTAGGACAATGGCGTCCAGCTCCATCCATGTTGCTGCAAAGGACATGATCTTGTTCTTTTTTATGGCTGCATAGTATTCCATGATACATATGTACCACATTGTTTTAATCCAGTATACTATTGATGGGTGTTTAGGTAGTTCCATGTATTTGTTACTGTGACTAGTGCAGCAATGAACATCCATGTGCATGTGTCTTTATGGTAGAATGATTTATATTCCTTGGGACTATACCCAATAATGGGATTGCTGGGTTGAATGGTAATTCTGTTTTAAGTTCTTTGAGAAATTGCCATTGCTTTCCACAATGGCTGAACAAATTTGCATTCCCTCCATCAGTGCATAAGCATTCTGTTTTTTCCACACCCTCACCAGTATCTGTTATTTTACAACTTTTTAATAATAGACATTCTGACTAGTGTGAGATGGTATCTTATTGTTGTTTTGATTTGCATTTTTCTAATGATTAGTGATGTTGAACATTTTTTCACATATATATTCCTTGCAGATTATGGATATTAGACCTTTGTTGGATGCATTGTTTGCAAATATTTTCTCCCATTCTGTAGGTGGCCTGTTTACTCTGTTCATAGTTTCTTTTGCTATGCAGAAGCTCTTTAGTTTAATTAGATATCATTTGCCAATTATTTTGTTGTCGTAATTGCTTTTGATTTCTCTGTTATAAAATCTTTGCCAGGTCCTATGTCCAGAATGGTCTTTCCTGGGTTATCTTCCAGTGTTTTTGTACTTTTAGGTTTTATATTTAGGTCTTTATTCCATCTGGAGTTGATTTTTGTATATGGTGTTAGAAAGGGGTCCAGTTTCAATCTTCTGCATATGGCTAGCCAGTTATCCCAGCACTATTTATTGAATAGAGAGTCCTTTCCACATTGCTTGTTTTTGTCGACTTTGTCAATGATCAGATGGTTGTAGGTATGCGGCTTTATTTCTGGGCTTTCTAATCCATTGCAGTGGTCAATATGCTTGTTTTTGTACCAGTTCCACACTATCTTGGTTACTGTGTAGCCTTGTAATATAGTTTGAAGTCGGGTAATGTGATGCATCCAGCTTTTTTCGTTTTGCCTAGGATTGCTTTGACTATTAGGGCTTTTTGGTGCCATATGAATTTTAAAATAGCTTTTCTAATTCTGTGAGGAATGTCTTTGTTAGTTTGATGGAAATAGTATTGAATCTGTAAATTGCTTTGGGCACTATGTTTGTTTTAACAATATTGATTCTTCCTATCCATTAGCATGGAATGCTTTTCCATTTGTTTGTGTCATCTCTAATTTCTCTGAGCACTGTTTTGCAATTCTTGTTATAGAGGTTTTTCACCTTCCCGGTTAGATGTTTCCCCAGATATTGTTCTCTTTTTGTGGCTATTGTGACTGGAATTGCATTCTTTATTTGGCTCCCAGCTTGGATGTCATTGGTGTATAGGAATGCTACCAATTTTTGTACATTGATTTTGTATCCTGAAACTTTGCTTAAGTTGTTTATCAGATCAAGGAGCTTTTTGACAGAGACTATGGAGTTTTCTAGGTATAGAATCATATCACCTGCAAACAGGGACAGTTTGACTTGCTGTCATCCTATTTGGATGCCTTTTATTTCTTTCTCTTGTCTGATTGCTCTGTCCAGGATTTCCAGCACTGTTTTGAATAGCAGTGGTGAGAGAGAGAGCATTATTGTCTTGTTCCAATTTTCAAGGCAATGCATCCAGCTTTTGCTCATTCAGTATGATGTTGGCTGCGGATTTGTCATAGATGACTCATAGTTTTGAAGCAGGCTCCTTCAATGCCTAGTTTGGTGAGTGTTTATAACATGAAGGGAAGTTTAATTTTATCAACATCCCCTTCTGTATCTTTTGAGATACAAATGAGAATTTTATTTTCGGTTCTGTTTCTGTGACAGATCACATTTATTGGTTTGCATTTGTCGAAACAAACTTGTATCCCAGGAATAAAGTCTATTTGATCATGGTGATTAACTTTTTTATGTGCTGCTGAATTCAGTTTGCTAGTATTTTGTTGAGAATTTTTGCATCTACTTTCATCAAGTATATTTGCATGAAGTTTTCTTTTTTTGTTGTGTCTCTGCCAGGTTTTGGTATCAGAATGATATTGGCCGCATAGAATGAGTTGGGGAAGAGTCCCTTTTTCTCCATATTATAGAATAATTTCAGTAGGAATGTTTCCAGACCAAACTGAGGTTCGGGCTGCTATTTCTTGTGGCCCAATAATGAGATGCAGATGAACTAGTGGGGAAGAGAGTTTTTATTTCTGTAACCGGTTACAGGGACAAGGCCTGAAAAATATTGCCGGACCAACTCAAAATTACAGTCTTTCAGAGCTTATATACCTTCTAAGCTATATGTCTACATGTAAGTGTGCATTCATTTAAAGACATAAGTGATTAACTTCTTTTAATCTATGACTAAGATCTGAGTCCTGAAGACCTTCCTCTGGAGCCTCAGTAAATTTACTTAACTTAGATGGGTCTAGCTGCTGGGGTGATTACCCTTATCTTGTCTCCTGCTAAATCATGGAGGTTTGGGGAGTTCCTTTAGTCCCCAATAAAGCTTGTTTGTGGAGGCCTGGGGAGTTTCTCCATACTCCCAATAAAACTTATTTAATACGAAACAGGTCCTGTTAAGAATTCCGTCATTATCTTGTCATGCTTTAAGGCCCAGGAAAGGCCTAGGCAAAACTGTTGGTGGGCTTTTGTTACATTCCATCCTGAGTGGTTATTAAAAGCTGATAGGTAAAGCTTTATCAGCTTTTAATAACCACTCAGTCAGTACTGAAACAGTTGTTAGGGAGGTCTGTGTTAGTGAGACCTGGCCTGCCACAGGAATGGTACTAGCTCCTCTTTACATATCTGGTAGAAACTCACTGTGAATCTGTCTGGTTCTGGGCTTTTTCTGGTTGGAAGGCTTTTTATTACTGATTCAATTTTGGACCTCATTTTTTATTTGTTCAGGGATCCAATTTCTTCCTGGTTTAGTCTTGAGAGGTTGTATGTGTCAAATAAGTTATCCATTTCTTTCAGGTTTTTTAGTTTGTGTGCATACATACTACACATGTTCATAATAGTCTCTGCGGGTTTTTGTATTTCTTTGGGGTCAGTGGTAATGTCTTCTTTGAAATTTCCGATTGTGTTTATCTAAATTTTCTCTGTTTTTCTTTATCTAGCTAGCAGTCTATCTGTCTTATTAATTTTTTTCAAAGAACCAACTCCTGCATTCATTTATGTTTTTTATGGTTTTTAGCATCTTAATTTCTTTCAGTTCTGCTCTGATTTTGGATATTTCTTTTCTGATAGCTTTGTGGTTGGTTTGCTCTAGTTTCTCTAGCTCCTCTAGTTGTGATGTTAGGTTGTTAAATTGAGATCTTTCTAAGTTTCTGATGTGGGTGTTTAGTGCTATAAACTTCCCTCTTAACACTGTTTTAGTTGTGTCCCAGAGATTCTAATATATTATATCTTTGTTCTCATTAGTTTCAAATAATTTCTTGATTTCTGCCTTAATTTCATTGTTTACTCCAAAGTCATTCAGGAGCAAGTTGTTTAACTTCATGTAATTATATGGCTTTGAATGATTTTCTTAGTATTAATTTTTATTTTTATTGCACTGTGTTCCGAGAGTGTGGTTTGTGTGATTTTTTAAAATTTGCTGAGGATTGTTTTATGTCTGATCGTGTTGTCAATTTTGAGTATGTGCCATGTGCATGTACAAATATATACACCTACTATGTACCTACAAAAATTAAAAATTAAAAAAAGATTCATTGCTGGGATACCACTGTGTTAATTTAGATGTAAGAAGACACTCTGGCTTTTTGAGTTGCCAGAGTGCTTGTGCTGTTTCTTTCTCATATGTGTGGGCTGATTTTTCTTCAGTCCTTTCCTTCAAGAAGTTGCTATTCTTTGTTTTGTTGTTGTTGTTGTTATTGTTTGTTTGTTTGTTTTTCGGAGTCTTGCACTGTCACCCAGGCTGGAGTGCAATGACGCGATCTCGGCTCACTGCAACCTCCGCCTCCTGGGTTCAAGTGATTCTCCTGCCTCAGCCTCCCGAGTAGCTGGGATTACAGGTGCCTGCCACCATGCCCGGGTAATTTTTTGTATTTTTAGTAGAGACGGGGTTTCACTATGTTGGCCAGGCTGGTCTCTAACTCCTAACCTCGTGATCCATCTGCTTCAGCCTCCCAAAGTGCTGGGATTACAGGCATGAGTCACTGTGCCCAGCGAGGAATTTTCATTATTATGATTATTTGCTTTTTCTTTTCTTTGACATCCTTGGGGGTTTGGTCATTGTATAAGGTGGGTTCAGTTTACTGGCTTCATTTCTGGTACATTTTGGTGCAGGCAAGGCTCAGCTCAGCACTCCTGGGCTGTGTGCTCTAACTCTGGAGGGCTGCTGTTGGGCAATGGCACAGTAGGGTGTATGTGCACCCTTGTGCCAGCAAGTGAAGGAAAGGCAAAGTCTACTTGCCTATGTGTGTGCCAGCAAAACAATGAGAGTGTGGCTGTGGGCAAGTGCTTGCTGGCAAAGAGACATAAGGGAGGCTGCAGTGGGGAGAGGGTGCAGTTGGGCTGGTGCCAGTAGGCCAGGGCCACGATGCTGGAGCTCTCCGACAGTCAGGTGTGGTCTTCCTGTGCAGGAGCTATGATGCGGGATCCTGCAGGCACCCCGTTTGAGTATTGGAGGCTAAACTGCAAGTAGGCGTGGCCAGGGTGGGGACCCAGGAGAGGTTAGCAGACAGGAGGCGCTCAGGGTGGACTGGCTGGTCTCCTGGGCAAGATTGTTCTGCTGTGTTCCGGTTTGACAGTTTCCCTAAGTCTAGAGTGTCCTGAGGAGCATGGCGAGCCTTGGGGAATGGGCGTCCCTGGCAGTACTTGGCTGCAGATGTTCCCACACCAAACCTTCTGGGCTCCACATAGGCTGGAATTCTGCCCAGCCTTAAAAATCTTTAAGCAGTTCTCGCTGCTAGCTCAAGTGTCCATGGGGATCATGGGGTCTCCTGCTACCAGGATTCCAGATGTCCATGGTGAAAGTGAATCACTCCTCACATGTTCAATGCATCCCTTTCCTAGGAGTCTGGGTTCCCTTTTTTTTTTTTTTTTTTTTTTTGAGAATTTGTGTGTTTACATTCCAGATATTATTCTGCAGCTTCCTTTTCTTGTGTTGTCTTTGCCTGGTTCTGGTGCCAGGAAATCATGGCCTCATACAATGAATAAAAAGTATTCCCTGACTCTTCTATTTTTTAAGGGGAGAATTTGTGAAGAATTGGTGTTGATTATCCTTTAAACGTTTGGTAGAATTCAACAGTGAAACTACCTGGTCCTGAACTGGCCGACTTCTCTGTGTGTGATTCTCCTGCTTTAGGAGCTGAGGGCTTAGTGGAGGTAACAAAGTGGTCAGTGGTAGTAGCTTCAGCCATTCTTTGGCCATGAAACTACTGCATTACAAGTGAAGGCAAGGCAGATTGGGACCCTAGTATTCTTGGTTGTATCTTTTCCAAGGTAGAACCTCCATCACTTGAATGGGGGCTGGGTAGAAAAGAAAGCCCTCACCTCTCAGCTGCATTTACCTGAAACTTAGCCTCGACAACAGGAAGTTAGGGGCAGGGTAAGAAATTCTGACCTTATGATCCCCTAAGAAAGATAGCACTCCCACTGGGAGTCAGGTAAAAGGGAACGTTGTGTTCTTGGCTGCTCTCATGTGTAATGGAGTTGTAGTCTTGCTGACCTGGGAGGAGAAAGGAAGGCACAGGTCTTCACACGAATACCACAGACTCTCGCTCTTTTTATAGAATTCTAGTAGATTTTCTTGAACAAGTATATCTTCATTTGCTAGATGCTCTAAGATCATTTTCTGACGCTTTAAATGGCTGTTTTTAAATTAATATTTACCAGTTTTGCAAGGGATTACATCCATGGAACTCCTCAGATGTCATGCTGGAAGTCAGTTTTTACACTATGATTTGAATATAAAAGAATATAAAATCAGAGTTTATTGGCTAGGACAGTTGTTTTTTTATAGCCTGGAGCTTAGTGTATGAGACTTCCACAGATTGTGAAGGGGCTTGTATGTCATACTGGGAAATTTT
This sequence comes from Gorilla gorilla gorilla, assembly GCF_029281585.2. Lineage (NCBI taxonomy): Eukaryota > Metazoa > Chordata > Mammalia > Primates > Hominidae > Gorilla > Gorilla gorilla. The sequence continues at coordinate 104,061,856 of NC_073247.2, forward strand.
AAAATTATCCTTTAAGAAATGCAGCACCCATGTACTATCTAAGAATCTGAGTGATATGACCAGATTTGGGGTTTTAAAGAATAGTTCCAGAAGCTGTATGGAAGGGAAATTCAACTAAGCTAAGCCCAGATATTAAATGATTCAAGACCTTAAAACATGACTTGAAGAGTAAGAATAGATAGAGAATGAATTCAAGGGAAATATAAGAGATAGAAAGTTGAGAAATTATTGACTGGATATAGATATTGACTAGCAGAAAAGTAAAAATTTGATAATGGAACAATATTTTGTAGCTAATGTCTGATTTCAACGCTAGTGGAATACATAGGGAGAGGAACAAACTCGAAGCAGAATGTAATTAGTATGGTTTTGAAGACATTGTTTTGATGTGGCTGTAGGACATCCTGTTGAAGATGCTTAGCAGGCAGCTAGAAGTATGGCTCTTGAGGTATGAGAGCATTTGAACTTGGAGATAGAAAGGTGAGAGGCATGATAAAATATACAATATTTGAAGTCACTGGAACAGATATTACCCAAGAAGATCACATAGAAGAGGAAGAAGATAACAGCTCCAAGGGTGAAATTCTGTCACAATATACTTTCAATGATATGATTGGAAGAAGAGAAGCCAGAAAAATTCTACTGGAAGAAGATAACAAAACTGAATAGGGTAAGATAACAGCATTGCAGAACAATTGCCTGACAGAGTTTCAAGAAGGAAAGTATGGTCAGCCTTTCTATACCAAATTCGAAAATTCAGTGGGTTTTTATATCTCCTTCTCTAAGATGATTATTCATGTAGGGTCCTAGAGAACCTCCAACTGAGGTAAATATAAATAAGAGGAACATTCTTGACAGGAAGTATGTCCATATAATTTAAAGAAACACTATCTGACAAAAAACTGCTTATATATAATGTAAAGAAACACTATCTGACAAAAACTGTGAATATATTTGCATCTGTTTGCCACCTGCAATTATGTGTTTAAATGTTTCTCAGGCTCCCAGATGTTTAGGAAGCGATATCTGTCAAACATATGAAATTGAACATTCCATTCTCATTTTTAAAATATCATTTTACATAGTAATTTTCATACTAAGACACTGCATTTCCTTCCCATGAAGAGTACAACTAACGCTAATGGTTGAATTACAGTCCAAGACGGTATGTTGTAATGCCATTTATAACTGGTGCTCTACAATCATACCTCACAAGATAAACAGTTCTTAAATGAGTTCAGATGTTTACTACAACGCAACACGAGTTTTAAATGACTAAGTTGAGATATTTTATTTTGGAAGAATAAGAACTCTTAGTTCCCAGTGGAGTGGGAAATTCTGTCAACAATAATGCTTAGAGAAGACAAACAAGTAGAATATTTAAAGATAAATCAAAAGAACACTGTTTTATTCCTGTGTTATGTTTAGGTTGTGTCTCCCAAGGGCCATCTAGGTTGTCAACCTATGTGGATGGTATTAATCAGATACCTGAAAAATTCTTCCCTTATGGTTCCTAATTTAGCTATAAACTTAATGTTAACCAAAATAAATAAATAAATTTTATTTTTATTGAAGGCTTTTACTCTATTCATTTAGTGAATACAGCTACCTGCCTTTGATGTAAGATATAAAAATGGTTATCTTGCCATCGTTGAAGACCTTCAAATCTACAGTCTGAAGCAAAGCAGAAACTGATTCAGATTTACCAGAACTTATAAAATTGACGAAAAGCTACACAGATATATCAGTTTTATTTTTAACTGACATGTATTTATGACATTGTACAAGAACCACCCAATGATAGAAATATGCTGCCTATGATACCCATATCTGTGTTAGATATGGTCTTTTATGACTGGTATAATTCAAAGTAAAATAGACAATATTGTAGAAGAAAAACACTAGTCTTAGGATAATATATTGTTGGAGCTGGGGGAATCCTTAGGGAATATCTAGCTTGCCTTCCCACTCTTATTCTTCAGAGGATGAAAATGAGATTCAGGGACATTAAGTAATATTCCCTGGCTCAGAAAATATCTTATTGTCTAAAACTAGATTGCCATCCTTATGTTCTGAACTCTTTCTAGCCTATCCAATATTCTTTCCACTGTACTACACTACTCTTTATGTTAAAAATCATAATAAACTTTGCTCGAAGAGCAGTAAAATAAAACTGTTACTTTGACTGATTCCTCTAGTGAATTTGAGATGAAAATATGATGATATTGAATTGAAATAAACTTAGAAAAATGACAGCTTCCCGCCCTCTTAAGTTAGCCATGATTGCAATAAATATAATCTTGCAGCCAATTTTTTTTGCTGTATCCCAAGAGATAATCTAGGAAATTGGAATATTTGAAAGCAATCTGTTACACTCACATCTGTCTACCCACAGCCAATTGAATACAATTTTTCTTGTTGATTTACTATATTTTACTAAGACCGCACTTAGCACCAGATTATGTCAGATATTCAGAAAAACTTCCTAACAAAATTCTAAAATTATTGATAGTCATGCCACACATAGACACAGCCTAAAAGCTGTTGTACTAGTCTACGAGGACTGCCATAACAGTTATGAGAATTACCACATATGGGTAACAAAGTTACCACAGACGGGGTAACTTAAATGATAGGAGTTTATTTTCTTCCTGTTTTAGAAAGTGCAAGACAAGATCAAGGTGCCATTAAGTTTGGTTTCTGGTGAGGCCTTTCTTCCTGGCTTGCTGATGTCCACCGTCTTGCTGTGTGCTCACATGGCCTCTTCTCTGTGTGCATGCAGAGTGAGAGATATCTGGTGTCTCTTCCTCAGTCGTATCGAATTTGGACTTCCTCTTCTTATAAAGACACCAGTCCTATCAAATTAGGACCCCACCTTTATGATTCCATTTAACCTTAATTACCTTCCTAAAGGCCTTATTTGCAAGTCACATTGGGGGGTTGGGGCTTCAAAGTATGAATTTGGGTTGGGGGGATCTATTCAGTTTATAACACCTGTTAAACATATACATTTGATGTTACATCATCACATCTTTTCACAAACTTCTAAAGTGGAATCTACCTAGAGGAAGCTGGCATATGCATATGTGTTACGAATACAGTAAATTATGATTGAGTGACAGAGGTACATTCAAACTAGCCACCACCCTTACATTTCTTACTATTTTGCTGCACTTATCCAGAGCAAAATTTAACTAACATAAAAGAATAAACATCTTTTTTCTCTGAAAACTGTTGAACCAAATGTACAGTGGGTGACTAGGGCAGTGAACAGGTTTTGTGTTTTTTTAAAAAATAGGAGAATACACATTTTTCTCAAGTACACTTAGAACGCTCTCCAGAATTGACCATATGACAGCCATAAAACAAGTCAATAATCTTAAATGGCTAAAATTATACAAAGTATCGTTTTCAATCACAATTGAATGAAACTGGAAATCAACGATAGAAGGAAAATCCAAAATATGTGGAAATTTCTTAAACAACCAATAGGTCAAGGAAGAAGTTGCAAGGGAAAATATAAAATATCTTGAAACAAATAAAAATAAAACAATTTACCAAAACTTGTAGGATGCATTGAAAGCAGGAAAATTTATAGCTATAAACAATTACATTAAAAAGAAAAATAATCTCAAATCAACAACCTAGCTTTACATCATAAAGAATTAGAGAAAGAACAAACTAAACCCAAAGTGAACAGAAGGAAAGAAATAATAAAGACTAGAGCAGAAATAACTAAAATAGAGAATAGAAAAACAATAGAGACTATCCATGAGATTAAGAATTGTTTCTTTAAAAAGATCAACAAAATTGACAAGAATTTCACTAAATTTATGAAGAAAAAAAAGAAAAGACTAATATGTAATATCAGGAATGAAAGATGAGAAATATCAAGAATGAAAGAGATAGGAAGGAACCAAATAGCACTATAACTGTAAAGAGATTGAATCAGTAATAATAATAATAATTTAAAAAAATAACTCTTGACCAGGCACCGTGGTTCACACCTGTAATCCCAGCACTTTGGGAGGCCGAGGTGGGCAGATCACGAGGTCAGGAGTTCAAGACCAGCCTGGCCACCATGGTGAAACCCAGTCTCTACTAAAAATACACACACACACACGCGCACACACACACACACACACACACACACACACACACACACACACACAAACAAATTAGCCGAGCGTGGTCGTGCATGCCTGTAATCCCAGCTACTCAGGAGGCTAAGGCAGTAGAATTGCTTAAACCTGGAAGGTGGAGGTTGCAGTGAGCCAAGATCGTGCCACTGCACTCCAGCCTGGGCAACAGAGCAAGAATCCATTGGGAGGGGAAGGGGAACAAAAAATAAAAAACTCTTAACAAAGAAAAGCTCAGGACCAGATGTGTTTACTGGTGAATTCTACAAAACATTTAAAGAAAAGTCAACATCAATCCCCTTCAAATTCTTCCAAAAAATTATAGAAAAGGAAATACTTACCCACTCATTCTGTAAGGTCAGTGTGATCCTGATACCAAAGTCAGAAAAAGACACTGCAAGGAAAGAAAACTACAGACCAATACTGCTGATGAATATTGATGAAAAGTTCTCAACAAACATTAGCAAACCAAATTCAGCCACATATTTAAGGGATTATATACCATGACCCAGTGAGATTTATTTCTGGAATACAAGGATGTGTCAGTGTATTAAAATCAAACAATATAATACACTACATTAACAGAATGAAGGAAAAAAATTATCATCTCAATGTACAAAAAACCCTTTCAAAATTCAACATCCCCTTTTATGATAAAAAAATAAGCAACAAACTAGAATAGAAGGAAATTATCTCAACATAATAAAAACTACATATAAAAAACCCACAGCTAACATAATATGAAAGTCTGTAAGCTTTACCTCTAAGATCAGGAACAAGAATAGGGTGTCTGCTATACATTTAACATTGTAATGGAATGGATTTGAAAGAAAGACATTAAGTTGCCTTATATGCATTATGGCCTGATTTTGTAAATACAAAACCCTAAAGATTCTACAAAAACATTCTTAGAACTAAAAATGTGTTAAGTGATTTTCTCCATTTGCATGAAGGTCTCATGGCAATCATAACAATTATTTGAGTGCCTCAAGTTGTGAAAGTTCTACAAAATTCTTAGAACTAAAAATCAGTGTAATACATTAAAAGTAAAGTTGGAGGACATAAAATTAACATAATTAGTTATATTTCTATACATTAAAAATGAGCACACAAAAATATTTGAGAAAGCAATACCATTTAAAATATCCTCAAACAGATTAAAATACTGAGGAATAAATTTAACTGAGGAGGTGAACGACTTGTAGACTATAAACTACAAAATATTGCTGAAAGAAATTAGACACCAATAAATGGAAAGATATACTGTGTTTATGAATTGAGTGACTTAGTGTTAGTAAGAAGTCAATACCCCCCAAAGCTGTCTACATATTCAGTGCAACCCCTATCAATCCCAATAATACTTTTTGCAAAACTAGAAAAATACATCCTAAGAATGATATGGAATCTCAAGGGACCTTGAATAGCTAATACAGTCTTAAAAAAGAACGAAGTGGGAGGCCTAACACTTTCTGATTTCATAACTTACTACAAAGCTATAGTGATCAAAACAGTGTGGGTGCTGGTATGAATACAGGTATACAGACCGATGGAATAGAATAGAAATCCCAGTAATAAACTGTCATGTATATGGTTAAATGATTTTCGCCAAGAGTACCAAGACTTTTGAATAGGGAAAAGACAGTCTGTTCAACAAGTGGTGTTAGAAATCTGGATATGCACATGCAAAATAATGAAGTGAGACTCTTACCTTATGCCATATACAAAAATTAATTCAAAATGAATCAACGACCTTAACCATAAGGGGTAATATATAAAAATTTTAGAAGAAAACATAGGAGAAAAGCTTCATTACATTAGATTTGATAATGATTTCTTGGATATGGAATCAAAAGCACAGGTAACAAAAATAATACATTAAAATTAAACAAACACTTTTGTGCATCAAAGGACACTGTCGACAGAGTGAAAAAGCAACCCACAGAATCAGAGAAAGTATTTGCAAACCATGTATCTCATAAGGAGTTGATATCCAGAATAGCTAAAGTATTCCTACAACAACAACAACAAAACTAAACACTCAGATTAAGAAATGGACAAAGGACTTGAATAAGTTCTCCAAAGATAATATATAAATTGCTAATAAGCATATTAAGAGATATTCAATATCACTAATTATTAGAAAAATACAAATTAAAACCACAACAAGAAACCACTTCTCACCGATTCGAAAGGCTATTACTAAAAAAAGAAAAGGAAATACCAAGTGTTGGTGAAGATGTGGAGATAACGGAAGCCTTGTGCATTGTTGGTTGGAATGTAAAATAGTGCAGCTGTTGTGAAACTGAGATAATGAATGGTTCTTCAAATAATTAAACAGAATTGACATATGATCCAACACATCCACTTCTGGGTATAAATGCTACAGAATTGAAAGCAGCATCTTGAACAGATATTTGTGTACCCATATTTATAGCAACATTTTCATAACAGCAAAGAGATGGAAGAAATATATGTGTCTATTGATGGATAAACAGATAAGCAAAGTGTGGTATATACATATACAGTAGAATATCAGTCAGCTTTAAAAAATGAGGGAAATTCTGCAATATGCTACAACATGAATGAACTCTGAAATCATTATGCTAAGTGAATTAAACCATTCACAAAAGGACGAATACTGGATGATTCCACGTTGTCCACCTAAAGAGGTGCCTAGATTAGTCAGATTCATAGAAATAGAAAGTAAGATGGTGGTTGCCAGGGGCTGGAGGGAAGGGAAGAGTGAGGAATTATTGTTTAATGGCTTTGGGGGTTTTGTTTGGAAAGATAAAAATTCTGGAGATGGATGGTGATGACAGTTACACAACAATGTACATGTACTTAATGCTACTGAAGTGTACACTTAAAATGGGTTAAAATTGTAAATTTTATGTTATATTTTTTCACAATGAAAGAAACAAATTTACAACAAAACAAACTCAGACCTGTAACTTCTACCATGTCTAAAATTAAATGGGATTTTCCCTCCACTAAGGAAACAAAGGAAATCACTTTCTAATGGTGCATCTCTCACTGCCGGAGACATTTCCCCCAAGCCAGTGATAGCAGGGACAAAATACAACTACCTGTATAGCAGCAATTTTCTATTTAATACTGATCTAGATTTGCTGTATGCTGCTTTTCAAACATCTCTTCCTTGTTGGTGTAGAATGACACTTTTGCAATTGTATTATTAATTTTTTAAGGAAAAGAAAAGTTTGGTTCAATTTCCAGATACTCTAGTTTCTATTTCCTTCAGTTTAACCATCATTCTTGTTTTCTTCCTCGGGTTTTTTTGCTCTGTTTTTCACCACCTGCTTCACTCTGTTGCTGTTTTTGTTATGCCTTTGTTTCCTATGTACTACTCTCTTCAACTTTCCTTTATTACCTGATTCTAAACAATTTTCTCCACCGTGTCCGGTATTCTCTCATGTTTTGCTTTTCTGTTCTGGTTGAAATGCAGACCAGTAAAGAGATCAGGCTGAAAATTTATGTTTAATTAAATTTGGGAATAGAACTTTTAATTTTGTCAACATCACCGCATTCTAAAATCTCTTTCTTTTGGAAACATGTGCCCCTACTTAGTCTTCTTTGTGTTAACATCATGTTTTTTCTAAATGGTAATTTACTTATTTATTTATTGTATTTTATTTTATTTTTGAGATGGAGTTTTGCTCTGTTGCCCAGGCTCGACTCACTGCAACCTCAGCCTCCCAGGTTCAATTGATTCTCCTGCCTTATCCTCCTAAGTAGCTGGGATTACAGGTGCCCCCCATCACATTGGGCTAATTTTTATATTTTTAGTAGAGATGGGGTTTCACCATGTTAGCCAGTCTGGTCTCGAACTCCTGACCTCAAGTGATCTGCAAGCCTCGACCTCCCAAAGTGCTGGGATTACAGGCTTGAGCCACCCCCCTGGCCTCTAAATGGTAATTTTAAAATATTTATTCCATTAATTCTCAGGTATGAGTGAAAAGCAAAAATGATGAGGATAAGTGTTATCTCCTCAAGAGCATATGAACTCTCTTCCAGTAAAACACTTTTACAAAATTTTGAGAAATAGTTAAAATGTAGATTTTGTTTTCGTAAATGTAGCGCATTGTAGATTTCATTTGTAAGTCCTAGTTCACCTGAAACTCTGAGTAAAATAACCTGAGCAGTTTGATATATAATAAGACATTAGATCAATGAGTTAGTCAAATAATGAATTTCTCAGGCTTTGAGTTTTCCGAGTAACCCAAATGATTTTATGTACAGTGACTTCGACCTCAACTAAATTTCCAGTTTATCTAATTTCTATGGGATGAGAAACGGATGGAGAATAACTTTGATATATAAAACATTTAAGAACAATAGAAATGTAAAATGAGGATGATACCAATCGTTCGATGATTTATAAAGTAGGAAATAATGCATAAAACTCACCTCATACATAAAAGACACTCAGTTATGGTAGACTGTTTTCTGCTTTCAAGTCAGTTTTATTTTTCACCTTGAATCCATTTTGAGATAGAGTCAGCCTTATAAAACTGGAAGTGTTCTGCACTAGTTAATTGTCAGTGTTAGATTCTAAGTGGTAAATATTTGCTTTTAATATTTCTTCTCTTTTTTATGATAACTTTGTAATCTTAGTTGATGTGCCATCACCACAGGTAATTATTATTTGTATATTTAGTTCTTCAAATAAAAGAGAAAAAAGCCCCCCAAAACCCAAGTAGTCAAATATATCAGATTGATATTGTTCAGTTAAAATGAGAAGCCACCACATTTGGCAATTGAAAGTTAATTCTCAAAGAATGAAATATAATTAAATGTTTGCTTTTTTTTTTCCACAGTAGCTCACAGGACTTATCTTCCCTCACTACTAGTGTTTACTTCATGTACTCCAGAAAGTAAGCAATTACAGTGTGTGTGCTACAAATTTGTCCGTAATATTCAGTTTTATAATTTTAACATGGGACATTCTATGATTTTATATTAAATGGAAATAAAAAGATACTGTCCTTTTTCCTCTTTGTTTATTACAATACAGATAAAATGGAGTATATGATAAGGAAGCAGTAGAATATTAAGTTTTTTTAATAGAAGAGGATAGTTTCTCTGACTTTTTAGCAAAGAAAAGAAACATTAGTTACTATTTTTGAGAGAATAGGGTAAGAAAAAGATGATCTTTTGAAAATTAAGTATATGTATTCTGTAGAGTAAATAAGCATTGTTAGGTACACTGTTGGTTTAAAATTATTTAGCATAACCAAATTTGGCATCATTGCAGTGCAAAAGAATGCCCTGGCCAGACGTGTCTGTGCATTGACTTTTTCCATTGGTGGTAATGGAACTGTTCCATGATAAATTAATTTTTCTATTTTATTTTTCTTTCACAAAACATAGTTGATTGCCTTTTAAAAATGATACAGTGGAATAATTATAGCCTTTAGATAACTTGTAGGGCAAAATAGGAAATTTGAGAGACACTTAATATCACTGTAAAATAAGTTCAAGGAGGGATTTAGCATGTAGTATGAAAAAAATTTATTAGCATATGTGTTCCTTATTTAATTAAATAGATTTATTTAGGTGCCACATTATTTCAAATTTATCAAAATGTAATAATACGATTTTTATATTAACTTACATGTTAAAGTAAGAGATTGGTTCCCATGGGAAAAAGGTTTTGACTAATGTACTACTCAGATTAATAATATCACTGATGTAAATACTCCATTATTTTCATAAATATTACTACACAAGAACACATGCAAAAAGGACAAGTACCTATCTAAAATAGTTTTCCAATTGTAGAAATGGCAAGCATTTACTAAAACCTTAGAAATTTGAATGCGTTTTTATTTTTACCAGCCACAAATCATTTTTACAGTTTTAAATTTATATTCAAGTGAATGCTGTTTGAAAAGTGTAATTTTCCACTGTTTCAACTTACTATTTTATTTTAGATCATTTTCCCTACTAACACGAGTTCTTTTTTTAAACTATGTACCCTGAATGAGAAGAATTAACCAGGATACACGGAAGGCCTAAAATAACTAACTCCTGTTCAGGAATAGAGGCTTGCCCAGTGTGTTTTGGGGTCATGTAGACACTTAGTCTAGTACCTGAAACTATTAATAATAATTTAATTGCTTGATTTCCCTGATGCTCTTATTTCCTATAAAATAGTCTCTTCATTAATGGCTAGATTATTATGTATTAACAATTGCCCATGTTTTCCTAGTAACAGGAGCTTTTTCATTAGTCCTAATTTGAGAATAGCAAAGCAGTCTCAGTGACAATAGTAAAAAGCAGGGATAAAGATGACATTTCTTCAGTCTGTAATTCCACAAAATGTGTACATTTTTTTTTTTTCTGTAAGAAAGAAGGCAGCTAACTTTTATTGAGTCCCCACTATGTGACAGGGACATTGCAATGTACTATACCTGAAGGTAGGTATTTTTAACTTTGTCTGCAGATGATAACACAGAGCCTTAGAGAAAATAGGTAACTTGGCAAAAGTCACACAGTTAGTCAATGACTGATAGAGAAGACAAACCTACATCTGGCCAAATACCTATGCTCTTTCCATCATTACACACTTCCTTCACATTAAAGAAAAGATACAACTTGTTTCTTGTGGTCCTTACATTTGAATATCTTCTATGTAATTTTTTCTTGAACAAATTATAACTGTAAAATGTTCATGTAAATTGTACTGACACATGCCCAGTAGTGTTTGTTGTGCAGGTTTATTAAGTACAGTCATGTGTCATTTAATGATAGAGATACTTTCTGAGCAACGCATTGTTAGGTGATTTCCTTGTTATGAGAACTTCATAGAATGTCCTTACACAAATCTAGAAGGTATAGCTTACTACACACCTAAGCTGTATTATATAGCCTAATGTTCTTTGGTTACAAATCTGTACAGCATGTTAATGTATATATTTGTAACCTGTAGACACATATGATGGTAAGTATTTATATATCTAAGCCTAGAAAAAGTACAGTAAAAATACGGTATAAAAAAGAAGAAATGGTACACTCATATAGGGCAATTACCATGAATGAGCTTGCAGGCCTGGAAGTTGCTCTGGGTGAGTGAGTGATGAATGAATGTGAAGGCCTAGGACGCTACTGTACGCTACTGTGGACTTTATCAACACTGTACCCTTAGGATACGCTAAATTGAAGGAAATCTATTTTTCTTTCTTCAATAATAAATGAACCTTAGCCTATTGTAAATTTTTTACTTTATACATTTTGTAATTTTTAAATATTTTGAACTCTTTTGTAATAACACTTAGTTTAAAACACAAAGATATCGTACAGGGGCACAAAAATATTTTATTTCTTTTTATTCTCATTCTATAGACTTTTTCTGTTTTTAACATTTTGATTTTTTAAACTGTTTTGTTAAAAAATAAAACACAAACACATACGTTCAGCTAGGCCTACACCCGGTCAGGATCATCAATATCACATCTTGTCTCACTGGAAGATCTTCAGAGGCAATAGTATGCATGAAGCTGTCATCTCTTATGATAACAATGCCATCTTCTGAAACACCTCCTGAAGGACATGCCTGAGACTCTTCTACAACTAATTTCTTTTCCAAAGTAGGAGCACACTCTAAAATAATGATAAAAATTGTAATATAGTAAATACATAAACTAGTAACATAATTGTTAATTATTATTATCAAGTCTTATGTACTGTACATAATTGTATATACTATGCTTTTATATGACTGGCAGTGCAATAGGTTTGTTGACACCAGCGTCACCACAAACACGAGTAATGCATTGCACTACAACATGATGATGGCTACGAAGTCACTAGGCAGTAAGAATTTTTCAGCTCCATTATAATCTTATGGAACCACAGTCATATATGTAATCTGTCGCTGACCAAAACATTGAGCGGCACAGGGCTGCATATCAACACAGAGCACTGGATTGTTTTTTGCAAGTTTTGTGGGATATCTAAAACATTGATATACAGGATCAAGGTTAATAACATAAATAGGTCAGTAAGATTGTTTTCTAGTCTGTGAAGATTTAAAAGTACAATGTTTGAAGACCAGATGAAGTTAATATTACTATGCAAGCCTCTACAGGTTTGGATTTCAATATGTTTAAATTTGAATGCTTAACAATATGTTATGATTTGAGTTTCCATTTCATTTATTTCCCTTTCAAGTTCTAGCATGAATTTTGAGAATCTTCATCAATGTCCCTGTGAAGTAAATGCCACAAGAAAAGTTCAATCAATATGTGCACCTCCCAGAGAGCCCTAAGCAAGTTGAAACACTAAACAACTTTCAAATCTTTAAACTTTTATAGATGCTCATAGACGCACTGTAATATTAGCCACATACTCTATGTCTTATTAAGATATTCTGTAACATGTGCTATTTACTCCTGCCAGATCTATATAGCATAAAGTGCACTGGAGGATTGGCATCTATCCATTAAATTTTAATCAACACAGAGACAGTTTAGATATTTAAAACCTTCTTTTATTTACAGCTGGTTTTTAAAATTATTGTTGTTTCTTTTGTTTGCTAGCTAGATTGCTTGCTTGCTTGTTTATTGACTGGAGCCATGTGAATAATTTTGGAAGTCCCATCTCACTTCTCTAGCTTCAGAAAAGTGAACTTAAACCATAACATCCTTGATAGAAATGATAGAAATGATCAAATTATTTAAGTTTTTTTTGTTTTGGAGACAGAATCTCACTCCTTCACCCAAGCTGGAGTGCGGTGATCCGATCACAGCTTACCATAGCCTTGATCTCCTGTGCTCAAACGATCCTCAACATCATCCTCTTGAATAGCTGAGACTACAGGTGTATGCCATGACGCTGGGCTGATTTCTGTATTTTATGTAGAGATGGGGTCCCATCATGTTGCCCAGGCTGGTCCTGAACTCTTGGGCTCAAGGGATCTGCCCTCCTTGGCCTCCCAAAGTGCTGGGATTACAGGGGTGAGCCACCATCCCTGGCCTGAATTATTTAATCTTAGAGCATTGTTCTTCACTTATTGCGGCTGTATGTTTTTAACTGAAACCAAATGAAGAGTTGGGAAATTACTCAATTAATACAAGTATAATGACCAAAACAAGAATATATTTCATTTTTATATTTTTATTCAGATGGACTTGGCAAATGAATTCAACATGAATATTACTTACATTAATAGAACAAATTATTAGTGCTCTTCTGAAGTCAAGGCAAGTATTCAACCCCATATGCTTTAACCATCACATTTTCTGAACAATCTTTGTGCTGGCAATTGTGCTAGATGTACAATTGTGCTAGAAGCAGGTCATTGTGGCTTGCTTTAGGTGAACTCACAGTTTAGTGTAGGAGAAAGGCAAATAAATTATACATTATAAAACAATATATTTAATGTTTTGCCTAGAATTTGCCAAATGCTAGGCAAATAATATTGTAGAAATAACTGTCTGGGAAAACCGTGAAAGTATAAAATTGCATAAGATGCTGAGAAATGTAGTGATCTCTCTAAACAGACCAGTGAATGCTGCATTTGATTTATTAAACAGTTCGTCAAAACTTATTTTTCAAAAGGAGTTCCCCAATTAGCATCTTCTTTATATCCAAGATGATATAAAATATGATGTATTATTTATCTCTTCTTAAAATAATTGGACACTTTTTTCATAAAAGACATTATCTGTGATTATTTATCCAATAATTAATTCAGTTTAGAAATTTAATTAAACATTAGGAATTTTTAGTGTCATTTTGAAAGACCCTATTATGAAATTATGAAAACAGTAAGGTCAGGAAATGTTTTCTGTTATTGACCTTATGTTATTTGTTTATTTAATTTAGAACTCTTTACAACTAACTTACTGGGGTCAAAACTGCTCTGACACTGGTATCAGAAAGACTTTTGAGAAAAGTGAATTTACTTTGTATTTCAAGTTCAAAGGGATTTAGATTTGGTAGATTTTGGAAACTTCTCGCCCTGCATCTGCTAAAAACCAAGCAACTTCCTTTCTGAATTTTTAATCTCATACTGCCCCTGTAGTCATTAAAGAACCAATGCATGATAGACATTTATTCACTGTGCCTTTCTACATTGAAAAGCTGAATTAAGGTCTCCAGAGCCAAAATGGAATTAAAATGTTTATGTCTTAAAGACAGCCAAACACGCAGTTTCAGAAAAAATTGCAGTCAAGGGGGAAAAAAACAAAGTAATTTGTAAAACTGTTCATTTTTAAACTTTGGAGTTAGAGAGTGGAAATATGATACGGACAAGAGTGAAGAAATGTTAACTAAAAAGAATGTGTTATAGCTTGTGAAATTGTCCCCTCCCACCCCCCATCCCTGCTAGGAGTAACATTTGCATTCAATTTGAATGAAGACGTACTGATAGACCAAAATAGTTTGATTTGTCTTTAGAGAGTCCTTCTTCATCCTCTCTTAATCTATAATATGTGTTTCCACATTCCTTCTTCAAATTTCTTCATTATTCTACCAGTTTCTTTAAGGAGTCCCAAAACTGTAGGCTAGACAAATCTGAACCTTTCTGTTTGTTAAAATAATGCTTCTTTGAATAATTATTTTTAATCTCTTTCTCTCTCTTTCTCTCTCTTTTTGTAATGCTGCTTCTCAATGCACATTGTATTTTAAAATCAGTACAGAGTCATAAACTTGACAACAATTGTTGATAATACTTTCCAGTGGTACGTAAAATATCTCAACTATCTCTCAGTTGGAATGATTGGGTACAAATGTGGGGAATAAATCTATAGAATATTTTGAACCAAGATTTAAAATTCATAGCAAATCTAAGCAGTTCTAACAGATTTTTTTCGGTCACTAATATTTAAGTGTAAAAAGCAATTTAGTGTAATAGACAAGCTCACAGATTTGGAGTTATACATACTTGAGGTTAGATCCTGGATATCACATTTATTAACTGTTTGAAATTTAGCAAGTTACATAACTTCTCTAAGACTCAATTTACCAAACTAGAAATGAGAAGAAGAATAATTACCTTCTCAGATTACTGTTAGCATTCAGTATAATGTTAGACTTAAAAGACCTCAACATACAGTAATTTTTATTAAATGTTAGTTATTGTTATTAGTAGTACTGATAGTAGAAGTAGTAACAATAGTAGTAGTAATAGTAATGTAATATCTAAAAATGTAAGATTATCACTTGCTTATTTTTGGTGTTTCTTAGCTTCTTTTATCTTTAATTGTATAATATTCTAATGCCACATTTATTTGTTCCTAAAAAAAATTTAAGTCAAATCAAATTTGCACCACAATTACCATGGAAAAAATACCTCTTTGAATAAATTCATTCTATCAAAATACACTATCTGGATGAAAGTGTTTTCCTTATATTTTTATTGCCTACCTACATTTCAAAATTACTCTGTTTTTATCCTCTGATTTGGGATTTGCCACATTCCTGAGACTTCCATATTTTGTAGCTAAACTTGATTTTTGCCATGCTTTTCTACAGTGTCAACCAGAAAAGTCTTGCCTGTACAATCCAGCAATCAAAACTCACTTGCAAACACAAAGACAAAAATAGAAATAGTCAGTAGGAAGCAGTTTTTCCCTCAAATTTTTTCTCTCTGTGATTGCACAGCAAAGCTCAGACTTTTTTTTTGAAATACAGATACTGGGTAGTTGAGATTTGTGATTAAAAAAAATACAGGCCACAATTGCATAAACCCTTTGTTTCTCTTATGAGATATTTTTTACTCTTGCACTGGTGTGAGGTCAGTGCTTGACATCATCTCCATGGATGTAGGACAGCACCATTATTATTTCAAAGCACCTTAGCCTGGGAATAGATTTGTTTCATGTCTGATTACATAAAAATCTCAATAACTGTTTCACTATCTTTCTAATCATAGGAAAATTGGCTTTTCTAGAACAAAATTAAAAGAATACCATCCAAGGTAAAGGCAAACAATTCTGTAATTGTCACTTTTGTATCAATCTTACTGATCAATTAGTTAGAGGACTGAGAAGCTGTTAACATCCTTAAAAACCATAAAGGAAATCCATAGTCATTTAGCGATTTCACCGGCATTATAACATGAAAAAGTCTTATTTGTTTAAACTAACTATGACTGTCTTTATATAGCAACTTTTTCTCACAGAATAAAGTAGGTATTGTTACTTTATTCAAAGAATGTAAATTCTCTCTAAAAATAGTCCAATTTTGCAAGCAGCCTCATTGCTGTATGGGCACAACTGTAAAGTAAACCAAAAGATTTCATTCACTATCAAAACGTTTTGTGAAAATAATTAGATATCTTAGATAAGCACCTGGATTTTCTTTCCTTTTGTTCATGTTTGGTGAACTTTAAGCAGGGATCCTGATTATCTTTATCTTGAGAGTGGGTAGTGGAATTCATCTTCCTCTATCAATTGGTTATTTATTATATATGTGTGTCCACAGTGTATGTCTTGAGACTGTCTTGCAAAATTATTAATTTTTGATTTTTCAAGATAAACAAAGATCAATACAGGAACACTTTGAACTTAAGGTTTTAGACATTCAGTAAGAGAACAAAAGATAAAATTAAATAATTTGGATTGAATTTTAAGACCTGGTCTTCTACTTAATGGGAATGAGACCACGGCCGTAGAATTAAAAGTCTTATATGCCTTCATTGTTTCTTTTTTTGCTTTAATTTTTAGTAGAGACAGGGTCTCACTATGTTGTCCAGGCTGGTCTTAAACTCCTAGGCTTAAGTGATCCTCCGCTTTGGTCCCCCAAATTGCTGGGATTACAGGTGTGAGCCACTGCATCCAGCCTGCCTTCATTATCTTCTATGTGAAATGCAGATAAGCACTCCTAACTCAGATAGGATTATCAGGAGAGTGAAATGAGATTTTATATATATAAAGTGCTTACACGTGGCCTGGCATATGAGTACTTGATAGAGAGAGCTGCTATTATTATCATCAATGATAAATTAAAATTTATAAATGTAAAATAATACTGATAAGTAGATCAAGATCTTTTCAGTTTGTTTGCTAGTGGACACAGAATTTTCTTTGACATATCACCATTCATTTATAACACTGCTAATCTTACACAGTTTCCTTTATCATTTTGCTGAGCATCATGGTATAATTCTAATCAATGTTCATGTATGTTCAGTAAGTTAATTAAAGCTTCCATGCCCAACCAAAATGCTACCACAGTTAATGGGTTTGGGGTTGATTACCAGAATCCTATATGATATGATATTCTTCTATACATTGAAACAAAGACAATAACATCTCATTCTACCTTGTCTCATACTGCTCAGATTTGTGTACAGTACACAAATGGAGCATGTGTCTGTGGCAATCGGCTAGTGAGAAAAATAAAATATATTAGCAATCATTATAGTAGACAAAAGTTCTAGCTCACATGCCTCTGAGTTTTTCATCTGTTAATAGAATCTTGCTGAAATGTATATTACCTGTCTCTGCTCCTGTTCTGGAATTTTAGTATAGAAAGGAAGTAGGCAGATCTAACAAATAGACAATGATCTCATGATCTCTCTCTCTCTCTCTTTCTTTCTCTCTCTCTCTCTCTGTCACACACACACACAAACACATACTTTTTTTCAACCAAATCAATAATATGAAGGATATATGATCCATAAATCACTAGGATTACTGTTACCACTAGCAAATAAATAGTGTCTAAATACAGTTCTAAAAAGTTATTATGATTCATTGCACATAATGAATTATAACAATATTTGAAGATACTAGAATGAAAGGACAAATTTTCCTTACAATCTTGTATACTCACGTTAATTAAAGAACCCACACAATTTATAAATTTAGAAAAGGAGAGGAAGATTTATTTTTATAAGGGGTTACAGCCTGTAAGGTGTCCATCCTGCAGGCTGAGAAGCGTGCCTCCTGCAAAGACCAGAGACAGGCACTTTAAAGAAGAGGGATTGGGGTAGGAGCTTTATGCTGAACAGATTGGCTAAACATACATATTCAACAGGTTACAGGAGGAACTATGAATATTTATGAAGATCCTGACACATCTATTGAACAAACATGCATGTAACATATGACCCATGTTCACTTTGGGGCGAAGAACTTAACATTTTAATGTATTACAATTAGGACCTATACATGAAAGGGCCTTTTCTGGACATGAAGACATAGAAGCTTACAGCCTCTGTAAAGTTGCCAGAATCAGTCTATGGTTAGTGGGCTTCTTATCAGGAGAAAGTCCTGAAATCAGTTGTCTTGTACAACCAAAGCTATAGTTATGGCTTGTGGAACAGGAGGTCGGTTAGTCAGTATCTGTGAGCTGAACTGTAATTTTTTTTTTTTTTTTTTTTTTTTTTTTTTTTGAGACGGAGTCTCGCTCTGTCTCCCAGGCTGGAGTGCAGTGGCGCAATCTCGGCTCACTGCGAGCTCCGCCACCCGGGTTCACGTCATTCTCCTGCCTCAGCCTCCCGAGTAGCTGGAACTACAGGCGCCTGCCACCATGCCCGGCTAACTTTTTTTTGTATTTTTAGTAGAGACGGGGTTTCACCATGTTAGCCAGGATGGTCTCAATCTCCTGACCTCGGGATCCACCCGCCTCGGCTTCCCAAAGTGCTGGGATTACAGGCGTGAGCCACCGCGCCCGGCCGTGTAATTGTTTTAATATTGCTTACCTCATGGCCAGTGCTTGTTTAGCTGCTAGAGAAAAATAAAAACCTTGTGGAAGGTTAAAACATAATTTATTCTTTAAGTTTAAGAGTCTTAACCCTTGCCTGCTAAGGCCTTAGATCCTATGGATAATTTGGTATCTTATTACCACAAAGAGTCTCTTCTGTCATCTTATGATCTCAATTTTAACATTAATGTTGGTCAATTGCGTCTACACCCCAAAAGGAAGGAAGTATAATGAGGAGTGACTGACTTCCCATCTCATCATGCCTGAGGACTGTTTTTAAGTTTTTTTTCTGGGGTACCCTTGGCCAAGAGAAGGTCCATTCATTCAGTGGTAATGCTTAACATTTTATTTTTAGTTTATATTAATTTCTCAACCATTATGTTTTCTTGTTTCGATTTTTGACTATATTACATGCAGCTTTTACATAAGTGCACGTAGAGCATACAAAATATTTTCTGTTTTTAAAGCTTTTCCAGCAGAAACATATATACTTTGCTGGTATACAGCCTTTTAAATTATAATTAATGTCTGTCTAACTTTCTGCTGATATTCTCTAATGGCTAATTTACTCCGTAGTCTATTTTAGGAATTTGATCTTACATACTTAACGCATGCACACATACACATATTTACAAGAAACAAAGAGTACTAAATATTCAGTATTACCTTGAATATAACTAACTTGTTCTTAGATAATTACTATAACATTTCGCAGAATTATATGCAATATTCTCCAAATGGACAGGTGACTGAATCAAATATGCATGAGAAAAAGCACAAATAACAACCAAAACAAAATTAACTGATATTGACTCAGTATTTACAATGTACTTTCCATTCCTTATTTTATACAGTTCAAAATAATCAGAGAAAAAAGTTATTTTTATCATCAGTTTACAGATGATGAAATTGAAGCTGAAGGGTTGAGTGCAATGCAAGGAAAATAGGAAGAAGTGGGCTTAATCATGGGGACTCGGGTATAGTCTATGGCTTTATGAAGTCTTTATATCTTATTTACTGTAATTTGATCATGTTTCTACTCATCTCAGTAGAAACATATATGACATATTTTATAAACAGATAACTCTACAAATATTTCTTGACAAAGACGAGTAGTTACAAGAAGTGTTTCCAAGGTAACAATACTAATTCAATTGCTATCACAATACTATTATTAATAACGCTCTTATCAACACTCATAAAGTCTATTGCCAGGGGAATATTGTCATTCTAAGGACAAAAGTATGACAGAGACTGGGGAAAATAGCTTGAAAGCAAAGAATGACAGCAACACTGAAATGATGAAGGGGATACTTAATACTGTTTGATTTTAATAAATGCTTTAGCTCTTTTTAAGTGGTATTATGTCCTTTAGATCTGTCAAATAGGTCGTGTTTCCTCTCTCAGGATTCAGATTGTCTAGTCATTGGAACCACAGGGAAAGACCAATAACTCGAAATTGGTAATATGTTTACAGCTGCTTCCTTTAGTTGCTGAGTAATGACACTATCCTTTCTAGGTTATCTGCTTGCTTAAGCAAGAAACTAACCAATTAACAAGCAAGTGCATTGTAATAAACAAATACTTTATAGAGATTTGATGGGAGAAAGCCTATTTCTTTCTGTTTAATGCCATCACTATGCTTACGTAAACAGAAAATATTAAAGCTGTTGTTTTAAAATGGAAATAAGCTCTTTCTCATATAGAATCAATTAAAAGTATGATATATTATAAAAACTAATCTGAAACACTATCAGACTGTGATCTTTTTCTCTGCTGTTACACTACTTAGACAGGCTGATATTGATTGAAACTGTTGCAAGACAAGGAAGAGAGGTAACTATAGGAGTTGTCATTTACCTACCACTCTAAGATGAATAAAGAATCAGTAAACCCTCAGATCCATCTTGAATGCTGGCTTTCAGACCTGCCTCTTCACTGGTGACTTGGTGAGCTCGTGTATAGGAGAGTGTTCTGCATTTATCTTGCAATCTACCCCATTTTCCTTGACTTTCAGATACTGGCTTTCTTTTTTTAAAATTAAATTTAATTTTATTATTATTATACTTTAAGTTTTAGGGTACATGTGCACAATGTGCCGGTTAGTTACATATGTATACATGTGCCATGCTGGTGTGCTGCACCCACAGATACTGGCTTTCTACTATGATTACAGCTATGTGCCTCTAGACAAGGGAAGTTATTAATCACTCCCCAAGACCACCTCCCTCTGATACATTTGTAATCATCAGACTCACCAGCTTTTTAACAGTGTCAAATCCACTTCAGTTAAATATCTGGATTTCTCTCTGTTTCAACAGTGGGAATGAAATGAGATTACTTTACACAGTTTCAATTTTTTTTCCAGGCTTTAATAACATACTTATTACCAATCCAGGAAAATTAATTCTGTTAAAAATACAATTCAATAAATCAGTGTTCCAGAGAGCAGTTTTAGGTCATGATCTAAGCCTATATAATATATTCTGTATTTCTTTATTAAAATCATCTTAAGAGCAATCATTATGTGGTTCTGCTTTAAGCTGGTGAGTTAAGGTGAGATTGGCATAGGGAGAGACTCTCTTGGCTTATAAATGGTGGAGGCATTACAAAAATCCTCTCATATCCTTTTTTATGATGAGTAGGAGTGTGCTATTTCTAGTACAGTTAGGATTTTGACAAGTTATGCTCAAGTAATTGATGTTTGCCCTACCCTGTTGGCTAGACTGCTCAGGTCATGCTTGAGGCCACCCCAGGAATCATGGTCTTCTGTGTAAACCTGACAACCTGTTGCTGGAAGGCAATAAGTTAATTTGATGGTGTCCAAATACTTATAAATCAATTTGGCAATCTCTTTCTTCCATGTCAATAGAGGGAACAATCTGACTTCATAGATCAGATACATTTACCTTCATTTATAGCTTTAGAGTGTCACAGCAATCTGTAGAGTTATTGAGATAACTTGGTGACATTCTTCTAGTTTTCTTCAAATGCCTTCGGGTAACAAGAAGATAGACAATCCTAAATAATGTTTATATAAAATTTATTGCAGAGTTAAGCTCCTAATATAGAAAAGATAGCAATGTAGTACATGATAACACTATTTATCACCATCACTTTGAGTGCCATCATTAAGATACTGCAATTCTTCTCTTAAAAAACTTTTATTTATTTTCAGGGGTACATGTGCAGTTTTGTTATACAGGTAAATTATGTGTCATGAGGGTTTGATGTACAGATTATTTTGTCACTCAGGTAATAAGCATGGTACCCGATAAGCAGTTTTTTTATTTTCATCCTTCTCCCACTGGCCACCCTTAAATAGGCCTCAGTGTCTCTTGTCTCTTCTTTGTGTCTATATGTACTCAATGTTTAGCTCTCACTTGTAAATGAGAACATGAGATATTTGGTTTTCTGTTCCTATGTTAATTCGTTCAGGATAATGGTCTCTAGCTTCATCCTTGTTGCTGCAAAGGACACGATCTCTTTCTTTTTATGGTTGCATGGTAGTCCACGCATTTTCTTATCCAGTCTGCCATTGATAGGCACCTAAGTTGACTCTATGTTTTTGCTATTGTGAATAGTGCTGCGATGAACATACAACATATTGCAATTACTTGGAACAAAAAGATAACTCGTTGAGAAGGATAGAAACTGAACAATCGACATATTTGGAGATGGTCTTGTACACTCCTAAACTTGGCAACATTCTATGCCCAAGAATTCTAGAAGCAATGACTCTTACCCTTATTCACCCTATATTCTCTGATCTGAAATCATATAAATGAAAACAGAAAGGAAATGATAGAAACAGCCAAAAACTCTTGCTTTTTTCCAGACATTATATATACATTTTAAAAAGAAGTATTACAACTTTAAGTGACAATCAAACATAATATTAAGATAGTGCCTCTACGTGAAATCATTCTAACATCAAGGGAAACAGCAATTTAACAAGTAAATTTTAGGAAATGCAGCATTCCAATTTAGGTACCAAAACTTATTTTAAATGACATTTTCAGCTAAATGAGAGAAAAAGAAACTCACCATTTTTTTCTCATATTATTCTAATTTCATCCCTGTGCAGTATAGAAGCTAGATTGTCACTGTGCCCTGGGAAGATTTGCAAATATGGCAAATGCCACAGTCAGCACGACCCTGACTTATACTTTAATAACTCCTTGATTTAGCAGACAAAGCTTTTCTCTGCCTCCAATACACCCCTTAATCTAGCACTTGTCCCCATGCTGTCCCATGGTTGCTCAAAGCCATCTTATGTTAGTTTCATCCATTCTTCCATAATTTTCCTCAGCTCTACTTTCCTATAACAACTAACCTGCTCCCGTTATTTCTCTCTGTAGTCAAGTGTTTCTCAGAGAAATTAATGCCACAGTGCTAATAATTGATGTTACCTGTCATTAACACTATAACCTCTATAGCATGTTATCCCTTTCAGATATCAATTTGTTAAAATAATGAAAGAAATGAGTCCTCTGGTTATCTATTTCTATATAATGAATCACTCTAAAACTTAATGGTTTAAAATAACAACAATTATTGTATTATGTCTCACAGTATCTGTGGGTCAAGAATTCAGAAGTAGCTTAGCAGGAAGTTCTGGCTTGTGGTTGCAGTCAAAACAGCAGGTGGCTGAAATGGTTGGAAACTGGCAAGGAAGCATTCTGTTCATGTAGATTTCTGGCCTCTCCATGTGGAGTAGTTTGGGCTTCCTTGCAGCATGGTAGACTCAGGGTAATCAGATTGCTTACAGGGAGGCTGAAAGATCCAAGGATGAACATCCTAGAGAAGCAGGTGAAAGTGTGCAGCATTTTTATGACCTGGCATTGAAATTCAGAGAGTATCAATCTGCTATACTCTGTTAGTTTGGGCAGTCACGAAAGTCCACTGAGATTCAAGGGGAACATGGATATTCAAGGGGAACACAGATTCTATCTACCTTTTGATGGTGGAATGGCAAGGTTCTAGGAGATATGTTTCTAGTCATCTTTGGAAAATGCAATCTGCTAAAATGAGTAATGTGGGCATTTTGTGCCCTTTATTATGTTACTCTCTAGCATATTATTTTCAATTATTTTTAATAAACTATATATATATATATATATATATAGAGAGAGAGAGAGAGAGAGACAGTGGAAAATAAAATGATAGAACAGTTGATGAAATGCCACTTAGGAATTTTTATTTTCTGTTCCTATTTCTCTCTCTAGGAAGACTACCTAAATGAATATAAACTTTTAGGTACTTTTGCCATATTTAATGAAGATATTGTTACCCATATAAATATTCAAAAAGTTAGGATCTCTTTAAAAAAGAAAAATTCACAGAAATTATTAGAAATGCCACAACTTCATCTCATAATTTGCAGATGTAATACAATAAAGAATTATAAAACATTCCAATATGAAGTCTCTCATCAGTCTTCTCAGGTATCTGTGTTAATAATCTGGAAAGCTAGAGCATGTATATCCGATATATTGTCAGCTAATAATTGCATGCTTTCAAAGGCCATATCTTAAGGAATTCATTATAGCGTAAAAATAAAGAGATTAATATTAGACCTAAAAGTCTAATGTAGTAGGGTCAAACAATGGACTTGGAAGCCCTGGAACGTTTTGAATATTTGAATTACATAAATCGTTTTAAAAACAACTGTAATAAAAAACCTTGTGTTAATCAATTTTAAGATTTTGCAGTGCTTCATAGCCAAGTCTTGAGATACAAGATTGAATGTGTATTTCTTAAAAATACAACTTTGTGTTGTACTTTGAAATAAATGATGCTTTAAAAAAAAAAAAAGCTTTTGCAGTGCTTGATTACTGCCAAAATCTCTTATTTTTCATGTGCACTTGGGCAGTCTAGTTGATTGCATACTGAGCTGTCCTCTAAAGCTTTAAGGGAATTTATTTTAAAAAGACTCATAAAAAAGGTTTATTCAGACTACCTGCAAGACCCCCATGTGCTTTTTGCTACTTGAGATAATAACATCTATTATGTGAGAAATAATAATTGTCACTCTGAAAAGAAACAATTGATTTCACTGTTTTACTTTGGGTCCTGGCAGCTTTTTATCCTGACTTTTTCAGAATTCAATTATTGAAGAGATCTCTAACTGTCCATACAGTATGCACCTGGGATTAGTACACCTGCTATTTCTATTCAACATGGATATATCAGCAAAAGCTATTTTGCTTTTTCTTGGGGAAGATTTTCCCCAACAGAAAGATGTTTTCTTTTGAGCAACTAAGGTACTGATAATTAAGATGCAAAAAAAGATTATGCCTGTAAATATTTCTTTCTCAGAAATACAACATGTGATTTCTGAGACATAACTTAGATGATCTGATCATGGAATGTGTTATTAAAAAATGTCCTGTTTAAAAATTTTTCAGAAAGCCACTTAAAGTAATAATTACTTTTAAAGAAGTACAAGTAATGAAATCATTTGAAATTTCTATTTCTTGTGAAGATTAAGTGTCAGGGAGTGAATTTATCCTTCACCTGAAACAACAAAGAAACCAAACAAAATGTATGAAACAATGGTTCTCAACATATCATACATAAATGTACATGAATAGTCATACTTAAGAAATAGAACATAAATGAAACAATAGTTACTATTGCCTTAGCTTATTGCTTGCATATAATTTCTATCCTTTAGCACAGGGAGAGGGAACCCAAATAGAGCATGATTGGGCCCTCGTAGTAAATTCGTCTCCTGGAATTGTGAGCCCAGGGAGGTCAAGGTGGCTAGGGTCCCTGGTCAGTGATTATAGGGAAATTTATGGCATAAAATTACAATATTAGACAAGAAGATCTCAAATTAACTATCTAAGGTTCCACAGTGAGAAACCAGGAGAAGAGCAAAAGAAAACCAAATTAAGCAGAAGAAAAAAAGTAATACAAATTAGAGCATGAATCAATGAAATCAAAAGCCAAAAAACAATGGAGAAAATTAGTGAAACCAAAAGCTAGTATTTTGAGAAAATTAATGACATTGGTAAAACTCTAGGCAAACTGATAAGATTTAAAAAGAGAGAAGAAAATTAATAGTATTTGGATTAAGAGATGATATCACTACAGATATTAAAAGTATAAAAAGGGAGTATTAATATTTATACTGTATACATTTGACAACTTTGATGAAATATGCAAATTACTTGGAAGAAAAAACACTACCAAAGTCCAATCAGGAAGAAATAGCTTGAGTAGCCCTATATCACTTAAAGAAATTGAATTTATTACTAAAATAAATCCTCTCAAAAAGAATACTCCAAGCTTAGGTGGCTTCACTAGGAAATTCTACCAAATATTTAAGGACTAAATGAGACCAATTCTATACAAACTCCAAAAACAATTATCAAGAGAGAAAGCTATACCCCAACTCATTCCTTGAAACTGGAATTACTCTGATACCAAAACCAGAAACAAATATTTGAAGAGAAGAAAGCTTGCACACCAATATCCTTTATGAATATGGATATAAAAATTCTTAATGAATATTTGGTGAGTCAAATCCAACAGTATATGAAAAGGATACTATTTCATGAACAAGTGGGGTTTATTATAGGAATGAAAGATTTGTTTAACATTCAAAAATCTATCAGTGCAATTCATGATATTAACAGACTAAAAAAGAAAAATCATATAAGTATCTCAATAGATGCAGAAGAATAATATGACAAAATCTAACATTTACTTGTTATAGAAACTGTCAGCAGACTAGGACTAGAAGAGAAGCTTTGCAACATAATAAAGCATATCTGAAAAACCTATGGCTAGCATAATACTACATGATAAGACTGAATGCTTTTACTTAAGGATCAGGAACAAGGCAAGAATGTCCTTTCTCACACAACCACTATGGAGATCAATTAGAGGGTTTGTCAAAAAACTAAAAATAGAACTACCATATGATTTAGCAATCTCTCTGCTAGATCCACATTCAAAAGAAAGAAATGAGTACATCAAAAAGATGTCTGTACTCCCATGTTTATTGTGGGACTATTCAGAATAGCTGAGATTTGGAAGCAACTTAAGTGTCTATCAACAGACATAGGGATGAAGAAAATGTGGCACATATATAAAATGGAGTACTATTTAGCCAGAAAAAAGAATGAGATCCAGTCTTTGCATCAACATGGATAGACGTGGAGGTTATTATGTTAAGTGAAATAAGCCAGGCACAGAAAGACAAACTTCACATGTTCTCACTTATTTGTGAAAGCTAAAAATTTAAAACAATTGAACTCATGGAGATAAAGAGTAGAATTATGTCTACCAGAAGCTGGGAAGGGTAGTGGCTGGGGGGAAGTAAGGATGGTTAATAGGTACACAAATATAGATAAATAAAATGAATATCATCTAGTATGTGTTAGCACAACAGTATGGCTACACTCAACAATAATTTATTGCACATTTACAAATAACTAAAAGAGTATAATTGGATTGTTTGTAACACAAAGAAAGGATAAATGCTTGAGGTGATGGATACCCCATTTACTCTGATGTGATTATTATGCATTATATGCCTGTATCAAAATATCTCATGTAACCCATAAATATATACACCTACTATATACCCGCAAATTAAAAATTTAAAAAAAACTTAGAATGAAAAGACAAACCACAAAGAAAGAGAAATATTTGAAAATCTCATATTTGCTAAAGAATTTTTATCCAGAAAATATAAAGTACTCTCAAACCTGTGTCAGAAGAAAATTATCAACCTAATTAAAAATGGTAAAAGAACTGTGAACAGTCATTTCAACAAAGAAGATATATGGATGAAAAACAAGCACATTAAAACGTGCACATTACTAATCATCAGGGAAATGCAAAATAAAATAACATTAAGAATACTTAACATTAAATAGATTCTTTGTATCAAGTATTGGTGAGGATGTGGAGTAATGAAACTCTCTTACACTGCTGGTGGAAATGTAAAATTGAACATGTTGGAAAACAGTTGGGCAGTTTCTAATAAAGTTAAACCTACTCCTACTACATGACCCAGTCATTCCATCCTTATTCATTTACCCAAGAGAAATGAAACTAAAAAGACTTGTGCAGGCCCATTCATAGCAGTTTTATTATAGTTGAAGTCTAGGCACATCCCAAGTGTCCATCAACAGTAAAATCAATAAACAAATTGTAGCAAGCCAATTAAATAGATTTCTATTCCTCAGTAAAAAGTAATAAACTATTGATACAGGCAGCAACATGGACGAATATGCATATAATTATCCTGAGTGAATGAAGCCAGATACCAAACAAGCATGCATACTGTATGAATCAACTTATGTAAAACTCCAGAGCCTGAAAACTAAGCTATTATGTCAGAAAGCCAATCGATGCTTTCTTGAGAAATGAAAATGTTCAAGAGTGAGAGTGAAGGATTACAAAGAGGCGCAAGGAAACCGTTGAGGGTCAGGATGTGTTCACTGTCTAGACTGTAGTAGTGGTTTCATGAGTGTATACATACTTCAAAACATATGTTGTGCATTTTAAATATGTGCAGTTTACTGCATGTTAATTAAAACTTAAGCTTTTAAAAATACTTTTGTACAAATAATTATGATAGGCTACATCTTAAATGATGTTTTCATCAACCTTACAATTTAGCCTTGTAGGAATGTCTGAATCCCTTGCAAAACAGTAGTCATTAAATGCCCGTTTCCTGTCTTGATATCATTCATGAGCTGATTTTTTCTTTCCACCTCCTCCTGCTCCTCTTTCTTCTTCTTCTTCTTCTTCTTCTTCTTCTTCTTCTTCTTCTTCTTCTTCTTCTTCTTCTTCTTCTTCTTCTTCTTCTTCTTCTTCCTCTTCTTTTCTTCTTCTTCTTCCTTCCTTTTCCTCCTCCTCTTCCTCCTCCTCCTCCTCCTCCTCTTCCTTCTTCTGCTTTTACTTCTTTCTTTGTTTTTAAATTGCCTAGAATGTGCTGACTCTTGTGGTAACTGCCTATGCTAGCTATGGTATACCAAAAGAAAATGCATAAAACTTTTTGCCTGCCATCAAAAAACTTTTGGTTTAGTTGGGAAAAAAATATGAATATAAAAAAGGAAATAGTATAGTCAATACAAGACAGTACATATTTAAGCACCAAATTTTCTGTTACAAATTATGATATTTAAGTTATGAAAAGCAAAAGGTCAATATATACCATAATAGACTGGGGAAATTTTACAGAGAAAATTGGATTATCAGATATTTTATTCAAATGGTTTTCTTCCTTTTTAACCAATTTACACCTTAAAACATTTGGTTTGAAAATTATGTCCTCTACAAAGCCTTCTCTGATTAATCTCCTATCCCTTATCACCAGGTATTAATATACATTCTCTCAAGTGTGTTGAACTCAGTTTTTCTCAATTTATTTGCACTGTTACATCATTACAACTATAATTTAAAATAAATTGTGGTCAAGAACCCTATTTTCCATCTTTCCTTCTCCTTGTCGCTCAATGTAGTGTTCTATGAATAATGGACGTTCAAATAAATAGCATTATCTGGCACACATTAATTATAATACATGCCATAACGAGGGTTTATATTCACAACTTGAAGTCTGTAATTATAAACTGTTAAAGATGCCCTATTAATACAGTTACAGTGAAATCACCACCATTTGCAAATTATCTGCTGATACTTAAGTGCTAAGATCTCTTAAATTTCTTGAAGAAAATGGCATGATATTCAGTGTAATGTGACTTGTATAAATAAGAAAATTTAAGAAAGCAAGTAAATACCTTTCTAATGACCATTGCATTACTTTTGACAATAGCTTTTATTTATTTGTATCCCAGGGCAGCTCCATTTGTAACAATATTCAGGTTATCCTTTTGTCTTACTTTCCCAAACTTTTACTTGTGTATAGGTGTGTGTGTGTGCATGCACGTGCATGCCTCTGACATATAAAGGTGAAGACCATAAGATGTGAGTTCTCAAAGTTTTTAATTTGAGCTCCTATGTGTTTATTAAACTACCACTATCACTACTCCCTATTGATACTCACTTTCAGTTAATA
The DNA here is from genome assembly GCF_029281585.2 of Gorilla gorilla gorilla. Classification (NCBI taxonomy): domain Eukaryota; kingdom Metazoa; phylum Chordata; class Mammalia; order Primates; family Hominidae; genus Gorilla; species Gorilla gorilla. Next base: position 104,091,712 of record NC_073247.2, read on the forward strand.
AAAAATTAAATCAGTAGCAATTATTGGCTTTAATTTACAAATATGTTCTCACAATTTCTAAAGATAAATGACAACTTATCCTTACCATATGCTTTTACAAAATATTGTGTTTATTAACAGGCAACGAATTGGGTAATTTGACCAATTATTCTTGAAATGTGGTTACTAAAACAGCAGCAGCAGCAGCAGCAGCGCAGGGAACTGGTTGGAAATACACATTCTCAGGCCCTACCCAGACCTACTGAATCAAAAACTTCAGGAATAAGCCTCAAAAATGGATGTTTTAATAGACTGCTAGCTTATCCTGATGCATATTAAAGTTTACAATAAAGTTGAGAATTTGGGTTAGACCCGGTGGAAAATTAACAACTTGGGTTTATGTCTAGGCATTCAGAGGGGTTACCAAATAAGAAATACTGTCATATTAAATCCCAGGTTAGAAACTGTGAGGGTAGAAGCATTTATGCAACATGTACATGGGAGGCAACAGAAGGAATTAGTTTCATGCCCTTATTTTTGCTAAAAACTACTAGGGTTTAATGCCTACTCACACCATGAAGTGACAATAAGAACTTCAATAAGTTATGTAAAACTTTTATGACTTAATTTTAATATCTTCAAAATGAGCATGATGATATTGACGCCTGATGAATAACGTTGTTGTGAAGTTTAAATGGCTTAATACGTATAAAGTATTTGAATTACAGGAGATTTAAATCCTAATGTCTTGCATGAGAAGATATTTTGTTTTGTTTTTTTCTTTTTTATGGCTTGTGTAATAGAGCTGACAATTGATGCCTGTATGAGTCATAGAGTGATGAAATTATTCCTACCTGTTCGAGACAGCATTCTGTACTAAATAACTAATGTTTTATCAAGCGTTCAATTTCCCAAAAATTGCTTTGGAAATAATTTTCGCTATTCCGAAATTTACTCAAAGTGAATTTCCTGCTATAAGCCCATGTGCAGCAACATAAGTCAAGATATTGAAAGAACTCACTTTGAGAACTTTCCTGAGGGAAGGTGTTCATAGAGCAGGTTTTATTATCTGAGTAGAGGTTGTAGACAGCCAGGACAAGTTAATTGTTTAGTTTCAGGTGACAATTTGCCTAATTTGGTTTATATACTTTGTTCCATTCAGTCTTTGATACCAATTTAGCATATATAAATCATCTATGATATTTTTGGAAAGTAAAGTTCAATTAAGCAACACACACTTATTAACATCTTCAATGACAGAAAAACCATAAAGTATTTTATTCTCATAGAAAACCAGCAAATTATTATCAGTGTTGAAAGTTTGAGTTGGGATCTACTTTAACTTTGTGCTGTTCTAGTTTGGCTGCCTTGGAAAGTCTCCATTTGCATTTCAGGCTCTGACAATAGCATTCGCTTTCAGACTGTGGTTGTCTCTTAAACAAGATGGGTTTGAACTGTATGGATCCAGTTATACGTTGATTTTTTTCAATGAATACTGTAAATTTTTTTGAAATTTCTGACAATTTGGAAAAACTTACAAACTGTGTAGCCTACAAAAATTGAAATTATTAAGAAAAAGGTATGTCATGAATGCATAAAATAAATGTAGATACTAGTCTATTTTATCATTTACTACCATAAATTGTACACAAATCTTTAATAAAATATTAACATTGATCAAAATTTACACGCAGAAACACAGACCATACACAGCACCATTTGCAGTTGAGAGTGATATAATCAAACATAAAGATGTAGTATTAAATTACAACTGCCTAAGTTTAGTGTGGTAAACACTGTACTACTGTAATAATTTCATAGTCACCTCCTATTTCTATTAAAGTGAGCTGAAATGTTGCAAGTATCTTCTGTAAACTCCCTGTGATGCTAATCATCTCCAAGTGAGCAGTTCTCTCTCTAGTAAATTGTGTATTGTAGTAAAAAGTGATCTTTCAGTTCTTGTGTATATTTCATCATGTTTAGTGCAATACCATAAACCTTCAATAACACCATGGGAGCCATACGAAGTGCCAGTAGTCATGCTGGAAGTACTCCCAAAAAGCAGAGAAAAGTCATGCCATTACAGGAAAAAGTTAAATTGCTTGCCATGTGCCATAGATTAAGGTTGGCAGCTGCATTGCCCGCCATTTCATACAACTGATTCATCTTGTAAACAGACAAGATAAACTTATAGTATCGAGAAACACAATATAGTACTCTAAATGAATCTTCTCTTCCTTATGATTTTCTTAATAAGGTTTTCTTTTCTCTAGCTTACTTTATTATAAGAATACAGTATGTAGTACATATAGCATACAAAATGTGTTAATCGACTGTTTATGTTATCGGTAAGGCTTTCAGTCAACAGTAGGCTATTAGTAGTTACGTTTTGGGGGAGTCAAAAGTTATATGTGGATTTTCAGGTGTAAGAAGGGCTGGTTCCCCTTACCCTTGTTGTTCAAGGGTCAACTGTATATTGCCTATCTCTCAGGGTCTAGGGTTTATAGTCAATCATTTACAGGTAAGGGAAAAAAACACAATTTAGTCTATTTCTGACATTCCCAAACCCCCTTTTCCTTTTTTAGCATGAAGACAAGGAATTATTTTCCCAACATTGGATGCATGGAACCACCTTGAATCTATGTAAAATCAATTTTTTTTCAGACCCCAAAGCATAGAAATAACTGCCTTCAGTTCCAAATGAACACCAAAGTTCATAATTTTAGACCTCGAGTGACTCTTCATCCAACATGAGAGATTGCTTTTTTATTTGAGATTGCTTTTTTATTTCATTCATGTGTAAGTAGCTTCTTAAGTTTAAATCATGCTTGCATCTATAATCAGGAATCTGAAAGTAATGTGCTCTAGGCTTTCATTCCTGAAAGCTGTCTGAAAATAAGTGAAAATCAAGGCATTTGAAGGAAATCGAAATCTATTTATCTCAAATGGGCTTTGCATGCACAGGCATGTTTTCCAATCCATTGTTGGACTAGTAGCAACCAAATGATAACAAAAGGGTGAAAATGAACTCCTCTCTAATCTGCAAGTATCAGATCAATAACACTTCATCTGTTAATGGAGCAGGCCTGAGTTTTCCAAACAGTGTGAAAATCACACTTACAATGAGTAACAAAAAGCAACTACTAGAAACATTGTGCAGAAAAGTTTCCTTAAATGTACTTTGTTGGTAAGGCTAAGACTACACTACAATGAGGTCATTAATTTCTAGCCAGTATCATATAAATAAATACATGTATGTGTGTAGATAGATAGATATTGGGTGTGTGTGTGTTTCTAAAATATTTACAATAGTGATCACGATTTGACAGTTAATACCTACCTTCTCTATTTAATATCTAAGTTTTGCAGTAATTGATCTACTTTTATGCCGTTGGTGGTCATAGTAGCAAAGCTATAATCAATTAGAAATTCACTTTTGAGATGTATTTTAAATGTTTGTAGATGACACCTACCACAAGAGAACAGCTATAGCAATTATCTTAGTGATTTTGTTTGTGCTCATTATATAAATTACAAGGAAGGTATCTACCAAAATTATCAAAATAGAAAAAAATAAAAAAAGGAAGTTGTCATATAAATATGTCAAAATTACATAATAACTATTATAAGAAAATAATTTGATTTATTCTTATGTTATATTTGACATGCATGGAAGATCCTTTTTCAAATTTAATCTGTCTGGAGGATTCACACACAAAATTATTCTGAAATAAGATGACTTCAAGGTCATAAAATTGAATCTTGAGATATTTTCAAGATATTTCAAGATTTTCATTGTAATGCTGAAATAGTTAGTTAGCATTTATTAAAGAAAACCAGAGGTAGTCCATGTTTCTGATAACAAATATATAAAAATGTTTATTGCATATATGTGAAAAATATATTCAAAGTCTTTCATTAATAATTGATCATTCACATTATTTCAGCCTTGTAAATTTCAAAACCCAAATCTGACAACATATGAAAACTTTTTCATTAAATTCAAGAATATATATATTTATAATTTTTTGTTAGGGCATTTTTGATTAAGCTGTGAATCCATTGATTTTTGCCACATATGCTGTAGTGGAAACTGTATGCTGCACAGTTACTTGACCTCAAATTCACTCCAAGTTTTCAAAGTTTCTAAATATTTCTCACACTTATGAGTCACGCAATGCATGGACAGCTTTTATCTCTGTGTAGCTGCATCTCTTTCAGTAAGAATTTTGAGCCAATTAGTTCACAGCAAAGTCTGCGACATAAGGTTTTTTTTAAAGAAATAGTCGTAGTGTCTGAGGACTCAAACTCAGCCCTACCAAACAATTCATACAAGTTACTTTTTGATTCGGTTCCTTACAGCGCTGTCTTCTAGTTTTATATCTACACTGGAGGGGTTGATAGGCTCTAAATATTTGATGTCCCACTCCAAGTGACATCAGATTTCTCCAAAAATAAATGTAGATGTGAAGTATTTCTCAGCCTTCACACAGTGAATTTATACTACTTAAACTATGACATGTTTAATACATAGTAGAACCATTTGTGATCTTTATGTAGCTGAAAAGTTACTGGAGATAGCCGGAACACTGAGGCTGTATATATGGCCAGTGGAATGCAATTTTCAGTTTGTCTTGTAAGGTAGGAAATTTGCATTTGTTAATTGGCAAGCTCCCACCATGATCCAAGTCCAAGATCCCAGTGCCTTGTACTGCTAACATGTTGATGAATTCCACAAGTTCTCTGGAAGCATCTAGCCCTGTGGCTTGCTTATAGCAGATAAGTAATAGTGAGTTCTTGCTCCCTTTGGTAAGTTAATAGACCTCTGGTTTCTGCCAATCCATTAGTTTTTCAGAGAAAGCACTACATTGTATCCATTAGCATCACAGGAAAAAAATGCTGACATTCATAGGTCATTCATTCAACACTGAATGTCCTGGATGTACTCATTGTTCTTGGTCTTGGGATACAGAGCTGAATAAGACAAGGTCCTAGCTTGAGTAAAGTTCATAATCAATTAAGAAAGAAAGACATAATAATTTAAATATGTAATGCAACATGAACAAACTGTGTAATAGAGATATGTATTGATATGAGGGCCTACCTGATTACAGAGAAGAAAGTGAGTAAGTCTGTTTCAGTAATGTGAGTAGATTCCTAGGGATTAATTGGAGTAACCAGGTCTTGATTCCAGAAAGACCATCTTCAGGCTTTTCTAAAGATGTTAAATATGAATATGTGTATAAAAGACGGGGATTTACTGTGGGCAAAATGAATACTGTATCTATATCCACCACTTACAGAGTGTTTATTATGTTTAAAGATCCATACTAAGAAATGCAGATAAAGTCCAACAGCTTTTGATTAGACATATTCTTAAAGTCTACATTATATTGTCCCCTCTTACATATAAATTTCCATAGCTAATAAATAGAAATATTTTTGCCTATTCAGTTTGCTGAGAAGGATAGTGAGAGGGTTGGGGGGGTGTGGGTGTTGGGGATGGTTAATGCTTTAAATATGTTTTAAAATGAAAACCCAATATTCACAAAATAAGTCATAATTCAATTTTCTAAGACCTGTTCTCATGTTTAAATCACCTTTTCAAATAAAACAATAAATTAAGCTGACAACCTTTCCACATAGAAGATTCTTATTCAAATAACTGTCTTAAGTAAATGTTATATTAATTTCTTGTTTCTTAAGTAGACAGTTATTAAATTAGCTTCTGGTATTTTAGAGAGTTTAGGCTACACTCTGTATTGATTAGCTTAATCCATGTTGGGATAGCAGAGTGCAGACTTCGCAGCTGTGAACTGTCACAATGTTCCTTTTTTTAATTGAGTAATTTGAGCCTGGAGACTGAGACAAGGCTATATAAAAACAAGTACAAGCACATAATCCAATTCATGAGATTGCATACAAATAAAGTTCATTCTTTTCCAAATGTTGGAAGCATTTCACCGCATAACACTGTTTCCTGCCTTGAATTATTGTTGGATTTAGACCCCACTACCTATCACTATCTATTGGAGCAAATTATATTCACTTACTGAGACAATCACCCCTAATTTTATACAACATGACATTGGTCTTCAGGTGGCAGAAATAGAAACACACAAGCATGGAAAATGCTTGTAAATAACCAATAGGCAATCAAATCAAATTGTTCATTTTTATTGCTAGCAATTACTCTGCGTAAGTGGCTGGGTCATGTTGGTTGGTGTCCTGAAGCTCAGGTATCAGAGAAAATTTTAAAGTATATACCTTGCTTCTTCTCTATTTCTAACTACTGGTGGGCTGCTCAAAGCTATGGATTTGAATTTATTTACTTTTATGTGAAACTCAACATAAACTGAATAAAATATATGAAGATAATATGGAAGCAAAAAAGAGCCTGAGTAGTCAAAGCCATTCTAAGCAAAAAGAACAAAACTGAAGGCATCACCTTACCTGACTTCAAACTATACTACAAAGCTACAGTAATGAAAACAGCATGATACCCATGCAAAAATAGACATAAAGACCAATGTAACAGACTAGAGAACCCAGAAATAAAACCACACACATACCAACATCTGATTTTTGACGAAGTGGACAAAAACAAGCCATGAATAAATAACTCCATATTCAATAAATGGTGCTAGGAAAACTGGCTATCCACATACAGAAGAATGAAATTAGATCCCCATCTGTCACTGTATACACAAATTAAATAAAGATAGATTAAATACTTAAATGTAAGATCTCAAATTATAAAAATCCTGGAAGAAAATCTAGGAAATACCCTTCTTAACATTTGTCTTGGGAAAGAATTTATGACTAAGTCCTCTAAAGCAATTGCAACCTGTATTAGCCCATTCTCGCATTGCTGTAAAGAAATACCAAAGGCTGGGTAATTCATAAGGAAAAGAGATTTAATTGGCTTATGGTTCCTCTGGCTATACAGGAAGCATGATACTGGCATCTGCTCACCTTCTGGGGAGTCCTCAGGAAATTTACCATCATGGTGGAAGGCCTAGGGGGAGCAGGCACATCACATGGCCAGAGCAGGAGCAAGAGAGAAGTGCCACACTTTTAAATAGCCAGATCTGACAAGAAGTTGCTCACTATTGTGAGGACAGAATCAAGGGGATGGTGCTAAATCATTTATGAGGGATCCAACCCCATGATCCAGTCACCTCCCACCAGGCCCCACCTCCAACACTGGGCATTACAATACAACATAAGATTTGGGTGCAGACACTTATCCAAACTATATCATTCCACTCTTGGCCCCCTCAAATCTCATGTCCTTCTCACATTGCAAAATACAATCATTCCTTCTCTATAGTCCCCCCAAATCTTATCTCATTTCAGCATTAACTCCAAAGTCCAAAATCCCAATTCTCATCTGGAGATGAGTTTCTTCTGTCTATGATCCTATAAAATCAAGCAAGTTATTTACTTCCAAAATACAATGGAAAAACCAGCATTGGGTAAACATTCTCATGCCAAAAAAGAGAAATCGGCCAAAGAATGGAGCTACAGACCCCATACCACCAGGACAGTCATTAAATCTTAAAAGCTACAAAATAGTCTCCTTTGACTTCATGTCCCACATCCAAGGCACAGTGGTGGGAAGGATGGGCTCCCAAGGCCTTGGGCAGCTCTGTCCCTGTGGCTTTCTGGTTTTTGGCCCCAACAGTTGGTCTCCTGGGCTGACACTGAATGCCTACAGCTTTTCCAGGTGCACAGTATGAGCTCTCAGTGGATGACAGTGACCCTCTTCTCACAGCTCCACTAGGCAATGCCCCAGTAGGGACTCTGTGGGGGCTCCAACCCCGCATTTCTCCTCTGCACTGTTCTACTAGAGTTTCTCTGTTGAGGGCTCCATCCCTGCAGCAAGCTTCTGCTGGAGCACTCAGGCTTATTCATACATCCTCTGAAATCTAGGCAGAGGATCCCACACCTCAAGTCTTGACTCAGTGCACCCACAGGCTTAACACCACATGGAAGCCACCAAGGCTATGACTTGCATCTTCTGAAGCAGTGATGTGAGCTGTATCTGAGGCCCTTAGAGCTGAGACTGGAAACAAAGCAACTGGGATGTGAGGAGTAGTGTCCCAAGGCTATGCAGGGCAGTGAGGCCCTGGTCCTGGCACACAAAACCATTCTTTCCCCCTAGGCCTCAGGGCCTGTGATGGGAGAGGCTACCTCAAAGGTCTCTGAAATGCCTCCGAGGCCTTTTCCACATTGTCTTGGAATCGACCCTTGGCTTTTTAGCTATACAAATCTCTCTGGCAAGTGGTTGCTCCACCACCTGCTTGAATTCCTCTCCCAAAAAAGCTGTTTCTTTTTCTGACACTTGGCTAATTTTTCAACATTTTATGCTCTACTTCCCCATTAAATATAAGTTCCAACTTATTTATTCACTCCCACATCTGAACATGTGCTGTTAGGAGCAGGCACAGTACTTCTTGGACACTTGCTGCTAGAATTTTCTTCTGCCAGTTACTCTATATCATCATTCTCAAGTTCAAACTCCCACAGAACCGTAGGTCATGAATACAGTGCAGCCAAGTTCTTTGCTAAGACATAACAAAAGTGACATTGACTTCATTTCCCAATAAGGTCCTCATTTCCATCTGCGAACACAGCAGCCTGTACTTCATTGTCCATATCACTATCAGCATTTTGATCACAACTATTTAACTAGTCTCTAAGAACTTCCAAACTTTCCTCATCTTCCTGTCTTCCTTTGAGCCCTCCCGACTCTTCAAACCTTCGCCTGCTGTTCAGTTCCAATGTCACTTCCACATTTTCAGGTAGCTTTATAGAAATACCCACTCCTTGATACCAAATTTTTGTATTAGTCCATTCTCACATTTGTATAAAGAAATACCAGAGACTGGGTAATTTATCAAGAAAGGAGGTTTAATCGGCTCACAGTTCTGCAGGCTACACAGTAACCATGAGGTTGGCATCTGTTCAGCTTTTGGGGAGCCCTCAGGAAATTTACAATCGAGGTGGAAGGTGAAGGGGGAGCAGGCACCTTACATGGCCAGGGCAGGAGCAAGTCAGGGGTGCCACACTTTTAAACAGCCAGATCTCATAAGAAGCCACTCACTATTGCAAGGACAACACCAATAGGATGGTACTAAACCATTCGTGAGTCGTCCAACTCCATGATCTAATTACCTCTCACCAGGCCCCACCTCCAACATTAGGCATTACAGTTCAACATGAGATTTGGGTGGGGACACATATCCAAACTATATCACAACCAAAACCAAAATTGACAAGTGTGACCAAATTAAACTAAAGAGATTCTGCATAACAAAAGATACTATCAACAGAATAAACAGACAACCTATAGAATGGGAGAAAATATTCACAAACACAAATCCAACAATGGACTAATATCCAGAATCTCTAAGGAACTTAAACAACTCAAGAAGCAAAAAACACATAACTCCACTAAAAATAGGCAAAGGACATGAACAGAAAATTCTCAAAAGAAGATATACATGTGGTCAACAAGCATCTGATAAAATACTCAACGTCAGTAGTCATCAGATAGAAGCAAATCAAAACCACAATAAAATATCATCTCACAAGAGTCAGTATAGCTTTTATTAAAAAGTTAAAAAATAATGGTTGCAGGGCTGCAGAGGAAAGGGAATGCTTATACACAACTAGGGGGAATGTAAGTTAGTTCAGCCACCATGGAAAGCAGTTTCAAGGATTATCAAACAAACAAACAACAAATGAAAAAAAGAAAACTACCATTCAACCTAGCAACCCCATTACTGAGTATAGACCCAAAGGAAAATAAATCATTTTACCAAAAAGACACATGAACTCATATGTTCATTGCAGTGCTGTTCACAATGGCAAAGATGTGGAATCAACCGAGATGCCCATAAACAGTGGATTGGTTAAAGAAAATGTGGTACATATATCCCGTGGAATACTACGAATCTGTAAAAAAGGAACAAAATCATATCCTGTGCAGCAATGTGAATGCATTTGGAGGCCATTTTCCTAAGTGAACAAATACAGAAACAGAATCCAAATACTGCATGTTCTCACTTATAAGTGGGAGGTAAACATTGATGGACATAAAGATGAGAATGATAGACACTAAAGTATTCAAAAGGTGGGAGTGAGGGAGGGGTGCAAGGGTTGAAACAGTACCTATTGGGTCCTATGCTCACTGGCTGGGTGATGTGTTCATTCATACTCCAAACCTCAGCATCACACAATATACGTTGGTAGGAAACCTGCACATGTACCACCTGAATTTAAAATAAAAATAGAAAAAAATAAACTCAAAAAAGAGAAAAGAATATATGAAGGTAGTTATATTATTCCATTTATCTTTTCTTGTAGATGATGAAATGATTTCTATTTTGTGCTCTCCAATTGCTACTATGAAACATTTTCCAAGAGAAATAGCTGACCAAACATGAGAATATTTCTAATCAAATTAAGTGTTTTATATAATCAGAATCACGACGAAGACTGTTGGCTGAAGTTGGCTTGGGACTAAACACCATTATTTGAAACTCAAATAGCTGTCTCATTTTAAATGTGTAAAGGGCAGCCTTCAGGCAAAGTCCATTTTCAAAATGGGTTTGCACCAAAGCTGTTTGGAAGGCCAATCTTTAAGGTCAGATTCATTTTGGAAATTCCATCTGCCTTGTTTAGTGTTAGGTAGAATAGAACTTATCACAAATCAATTGAAGAATATTGGTATAAGCCTATATAGTTCTACCATTTTAAAACTCAACCAAAAGCACTTAGAAATTCAGACTTGCTTTCAGAATAGCTTTACTGAGTCGGTTTTCACCTTACCCTTTGATATGGTGGATAATATTACAGTAAAGAGTGAGGAAAAAAGGAGGTAATAATTGTTAAACCTGTAGTGGCATTTTAGGTTTTATTTCAGAATTACCCATATTGGACATTATCATAAGGGAACACACATAAACTGTTTTATATAAAGCTATATATCTACGTGTATTTCTTTATGTGAAATGACTTTGCCTTTCAAGAAAAAGAGAATCACATTAAATACAATTTTTAATTTTACCAAACTAGTTTTGAATTATCTAATGGCAATTTTCAGTCTGTATTTCAAAAAATACATTGTGCCTCTAGCAATAACATTTAAAAATTATTTCTAATCAAGAAGCTTGTGAAAATAATACTGCTAAATTTAATACCCACCTCAATAGCATTCAATGCTACTTTTGGACGTTCAATTATACATTTTATGTAAACTGAAGTGGGCCCTCTGTTGAGTCTGGACAATGTCTATATAACTGAGTATTTACAAACTTAGCTAGATGAGAAAACTTTACTTTGTGTATTCTAGCCCTAAATTAGATTTTAAATTTATTGAAAGCTGGTTGTACAAACATTTTTTTTTTCTGGTCCCTGTCTCCTAAGTTCTTTGGGTCCTCAAGTTTTGGCACATTATTCTATATATAGTAGGAACTCAGTAGATGAATAATTTGTGATTTACAGACTATGAAGCTAATGAACGATGATGTTTGAAGATCTTATCCATCTGGACCTTTCCTCACGCTAGGCACATTATTTTGGCCTGTTATTCTAGATATAGTAGGGACTCCATAAATGAATAATTTGTGACTTACAGACTATGAGGCTAATGAATGATGATGTTTCAAGATTATATCCACCTGGACCTTTCCTCATGCCTGTAGAAGCAAATTAAAGTTATTATTTAATTAATAATTAGGCAGCACAAAGCAAGAAAATGTCATTAACTATTTTATAAGCTAATTAACAATTTGGCTGTTAAGATTATTTTATCAAGTTCAGGTAGTAAGTCAAGACAGATAGAGAAGCATAATCTGTATCTTCTGTCTCAGTCTGAGTTCTCCCTTGTAATAGGCTGCTTTTCTCCTCCACTTTCTGGAATAGATGAGGGGGATTTTGTTTAAACAACATTATATGTAGTGCTAACCACTTGTAAAAATAAAATCTTATCCTTTACATTTTCCATAGTTGTACTATAGAATTGCATCGTAGAAATGTTGTTGATCATAATAACTTTTATAGATTTCATAAATACATCAACAAGGCAGAGAAAATTAATGATGCTTGATAAAGAAATAAGATAAATTCATTTCTCAAGAACATTTTGATTGTAAGCTACTCCTGTATTGTCTTTTAACATTAATGTCTATGCAATAAACTCAGTGGTGAATAAGAAATAAAGAAAAGGGCCAATGACAGAAGTAATAGCACCAAATAATAATTAATAATGTTGAATGGAAAGAAAATAAAATAATGAGGATAAATCTGATAAGAGTATTCAGGAATGTAACAGAGCACTGTCTACTATTGCTTCTAAAAGCAGGAATAGGGCTATTTCCTGCTATACAGTGTTGTTAGCTAATATGATGAATAGGTGGAAATGCTTGCCCTTCATCTTTCCTTTTTAAAAATATTCTTTCTCTGTTTCTTTTCCTTTTTTACCTAAATTTTTCAGATATTTCCAATGTTTGCTAGTTCTTTTCTACTTGTCTTGATTTTTGAGCTCTTTGAAGGAAAGAGAACTTATAAATCTTATTAATCAAACAAAAGAGAATATGAAGATGCAATAATATAGCCTTAGTGAAAACAGAGCTGAAGAGGATACAAAGAACATTCCTTTTCAATTTGGTACGTGTTTTTTTACTGTTGTGTCTAGGTTACTTGCTTCTCAGAAACATGAAATAATTCAGCTATAGACAGGGTACATAAACATATCATCTAACTCCCATTGGGTTAGATACAGGGAAGCTACTTTTATATAGAAGTAAATAATAATTAGCTTGAAAATAATAAATTTGGAGGGATTACAAAGAACAACCACAGAGAAAATGACTTAGAATATGAAGCTTTATACTGTTTTCCCCACTGGCCCCAACTCTACACTAGAAATATTCTCAACACAATCAGAATATTAGAAAATGTCTTAAACATTAAAAAATGAGTTTTTAAAAATTGTTTAAACAGATTTTATTAAATCCAGAATAATGTTAATTTTTAATTTGTATTTGTTTTAATAACTGCAATAATGTCAGAAGAAATCTCAAAAAAATTGTTTTATAAAATAAGTTCATTGTCTTGATAGTTATTTTTTTTCCTTCCCGCATTATAGGAATTCATGAAGTTACGTCTGTCATCTTCATTTGTTATTTGAAGTTACTCTGCAAGTTACCTTAATAAACTCATTCATTATTTTTCAGAATATGAAAACACAGGAGACATGGTATTGAAAGCTAATTAGACACCCCTGAGCACATATCAGAAACGTATCAAAGTTAGTACCTGTTTTTTTTTCTGATAAAAGTACTAGCTTCTAATGTGTGAGTAGCTAATATAGCAAAAGAATCCTAATATATGAAATCTAAGGAGAAAATACATAGAAATCCAATTTTAAAGTAAAATGTTGTTGTTTTGAATTTCCAATGATAGGTTTTAGATCTTCTTTTTCTTTACTTAAGTGAAGCAGCAAATATAGATGGGTTGCTTGCATGTACATTAACGACTGCCAATGCTATATTGGCAATGAATTCATCAACTCATATGACAGATTCAGGATTAAGTTCTTATGCCTTCCTTGACATTTTGAAGTAGACCATTTTTCTTGTGGAAGAAAGAGGAAAAGGAAAGGTCATAGAATTTTTATCAGTCAGTCTTATTGTCTTTTAAAATAGCAATGTCTGTTTAATGTCAGTGAACAATTCAGATGGGGATTCGTGGGTAATTTGTTGATGGAGAGCATTTTTGCTACATTTTACATCTCAAGATGTATAATCCCTTAAACTTGGCAATAATAGAATACTCTATAACTTACTAGATGGATCCTCTGTGCAAGATGAGTTATTTCTGCTTCCAGTCATCCTCTTCCCATAATATAAATAAAACCTGCACAAGTCCAAAACCTTGAACTTTATCTTACCATCTTCTCAGAAAATAACACTTTGTATTAAAATTTTACAAGTGACATGTGGAATTATACTTTTAAGTGAAAACATGTGTAGTAGACTACAATCAACATTTAATAATAAATGCCCGTGCATCTTGACTTTTTACCAAAATTAAGTATTGCAAAGAAATTTATTAGATTCTTTTACTTGATGTTCAATAATTCATTCTAGTCAAAGGGGCCTATCCTAGTCCATCCTCATGGTGGCAGCCATAGATATTTAGTTATTATGTGAATAAATAATGCTTTAATTCACTGCTATGTCATGGTCTCCAATATGTATTTTCTACAGGTATTGAAACCTTAAAGAAGATGTCTTGTAGCATATTTTTCCCTAGAAAATGTATTACCTGGTATCCAGTAAGATCTAGTTATTTTCAGTTGGTTTCCTACTAATTTTCTGTTAATTGGTGGTAAAAAAAAAAACTAAGTTTTATTAAATCACTTTTGAGTCATTCACTTGAATTATATACATATATTATGTGACTTTTGTGCTAAAATAATCTTTTCTATGTTTTTAGATATGCTTAAAATTCTTTTATAACCTTAAGTATGTATTGAGTTGCAGCTACACTTTGATTTATAAAATATATTTTAAAATTATTTGCATTTGTGGACATATTTGTGTATGTGTACAAGCTCAGACATAAACCATGTTACTACTAGTTATAAATGTCAAATTAATCAATAATCATATAACTTATTCATTGACAAGTAACTCAATAAGTAATTTAAGAAATTATAGAATACTAGATGTCATTATATATTCACATAGTTTGACTTAATGAAATGTTTGATGTGAAACATGGCATTAATAGTTCATAAAGAAGACTTTTTTTCTCCTTCGGATGCTCTTATAGTCTTCTAATTCAACAAAAATTTTGACAGTTAGAAGACAAAGAAGAAAATAGTCTGGAGAAAATGAAGATTACTTGAAATCCTAATTCAAAATCTAAGAGGCTTCTAGGTAGAAATGAATTCTATAAGTATGCCTGAGTGTTAAGGAAAGCAGCTGACCTTCAGAGACACTCTAAACCATTTATACCCAGGTTTATGTCATCAACATAGTTCATCACAACCTATTTCCATTCTTGCAGGTGAGGGTCTTGGATTCCTAGGTGTCATGACATCAAGTCTATATCCTCCATTATAACCTCATAGATAGTTTCTTCTGTTATAACTACATTGGAGCAAAGTATATTTAAAAACCCTTTATTGTTCTTGCTTATTATCTATATTGTAGTATATACATAGTAGATTCCACAGAAATAGTTGGGTCTTCAATTGACTTGCAAATCAATTTTTCTTATTTTCTCCAAGTAGCATAATTTTGCAATTTAATGCTATCTTTGAAGACAAATATCATTTTTGGTTATGGACCATAGAGATTACATGAAAGAAAAAGACATTATACATCAGAGCCAGAGAGAAATTCAAAAAGAAAACAAGGGCTGATTTCAGTCAGTGTCCTGTTTTTACAGACACTGGAGCCACAAGCTTTCTAATTAGGGTGATTTATTATAGAACCCACTCCATTCCACCAAACTCTGGCATTTTTCTGTTCTTTCACACAACACTGTCACCTGGATTCCTAAAGCTGAAGCAAAATGGTTCCTTAAGTAATTGAAGCAGTTTTGTTATTTTCAGCTCTGAGGACCTCTGTTGGTGAAGTTCTGGACTACTAGCAACCAATGATCCAGCCCCGGGCTGGGTCAGAAAATCAAAATGAAACAAAAACAAAATATACAAATAAGTATTATATCTTGTAAGCCAAAGGCTGTGTTAAAGTAGTAAATGCCAGAGTAGGATTCTAATCCTGGTCTATATGACTCCCCAAGCCCAGGATCTCAACCAATATGCTGTACAGCTTTCTCTTTTGTAACCATCCAAAATCCAAGTTCAGGGATTGAGACCATTCATCTATGAGATGTTTTAATTCAGAGAAATCAAACTTATCAAAATTATTATTATTATTATTATTATTATTATTATTGAGACGGAGTTTCGCTCTTGTTGCCTAGGCCGGAGTGCAATGGTGTGATCTCGGCTCACTGCAAACTCTGCCTCCTGCGTTCAAGCAATTCTCCTGCCTCAGCCTCCCAAGTAGCTGAGATTACAGGCATGCACTGCCACGCCCAGTCAATTTTGTATTTTTAGTAGAGACAGGGTTTCACTATATTGGTCAGGTTGGTCTCGAACTCCTGACCTCAGGTGCTTCACTCACCTCGGCCTCCCAAAGTGCTAGGATTTACAGGTGTGAGCCAACACGCCTGGCCACTTATCAAAATTATAAGGAACAAATAAGGTATGGGACACTGATCATAGTCAGCACTACTGGCTTCCTGACAGCAGTCAAAATTTTCTGCACTTACTTTCTAAATGTGGAATGTCCTTTCTACAAGTATCTATGAGCATCTGACATGTATGGGTATTAGTGCATAATTGTAGCTCTGTGCACGTGACTATAGCTGGTAGAGCTCATAGAAACTCAAACCTTGTAACTTTTTTTCTAGATCTTGTTGAAATGGACATTACTAATACATATTATATTTAAGCATGTATTTATATGCTTTAAGCCAGTGTGCTTATTAAATGTCCATTATATAATGTATCTAATTATGATAAGAAATAGTGAAAATTTATTGTTTGGATATTTACATTTTTAAAATTGCAAAAAATTAATTCTTGTTTATTTTATAGGTAACTGAAAATAATGTTTAGCTTTTTATGAAATAATAGCCATTTTAAACAACAGAATAAAATTTATTTTAATTGGACATGTAGAAAGTATACATTCTTACTTGCAGTTCATTTATTTACCTAACATGTATTTACATAAGAATGATTTCTGTGATTCTAACCTTGACCTCTTCAGTCATTTCTCAATCAAGCTGCCACAACCATCCTTTAAAACTCAGATCACATCACTCTTCTGCTCATGACCCACCAATTGCTTCCCATTTCTCTCAAAGAAAGTTAAAATACTTTACCATGTTCTACAAGTCCCGCTACCATTTGTCCCCTCCCCTTTCCATTCTTCTCTGACCTCCTTTCCTCTTATATATGGTCCTTATCTTATGATGAATCAATTTATGATTTTTTGACTTTATGATGGTGCAAAAGTAATACACATTCAGCATAAATTGTACTTCGGGTATGCATACAGTCATTCAGTTTTTCACTTTCACTTCAGTATTCAGGAACTTACATGAGATATTCAACACTTTACTATAAAATAGGCTTTGTATTGGCTAATTTTGTCCAATGTAGGCTAATGTAAGTGTTCTGAGGACGGTAAGGTAGGCTAGGCTAAGCCATGATGTTTGGCAGCTTAGGTGTATTAAATGCACTTTTGACTTAAGATAGTTTCAATTTCGATGCTCCTTGACTTAACAATGGGTTTATCAGGACATAACCCCTTCGTAAGTCTAGAAGCATCTGTACTCTTTCCTGGTCTCCCTTGGCTCTAGCGATACTGGCCTGCTTGCTATTCCTTCAACATATACACTGAAGTTGTGATTGCTTTTTATTTACGCTATTTCACTGAAGATTTCTCCCCTGGTATCTTGTTTCATTTTTTTGATTTCCTTAAATTGGACCTCACCTCTTTCTGGTGCCTCCATGATTAGCTTAATAATTGACCTTCTGAATTCTTTTTCAGGTAAATCAAAGATTTCTTCTTGGTTTGGATCTATTGCTGGTGAGCTAGTGTAATTCTTGGGGCATGTTAAGGAACCTTGTTTCTTTATATTACTAGAATTGCTTTTCTGGTTCTTTCTCATTTGGTAGGCTATGTCAGAGGGAAGATCTGGGGCTCAAAGTTGCTGTTCAGATTCTTTTGCCTCCTGGGGTTTTCCCTTGATGTAGTAGTCTCCCCTTTTCCTAGGGATGTGGCTTCCTGTGAGCCAAACTGTAGTGATTGTTATTTCTCTTCTGGATCTACCCACCCAGCTAGGAGTAGGTTGTCTGCACAGAGTCCTGTGATGTGTACCATCTTCAGGTCTCTCAGCTGTGAATACCAGCACAGTGTTTTGGTTGTCTCCCAGGTCCTGTAGGAGCAATCCACTTTCCTCAGGATGTCTATGGATTCTCTTGGCTTTCCTGGTATATTCCTGAAGTAGTTCTTGGAACAAAAGTCCATGATTCAAGTCTCCACATGCTGCTCTGTCTGTCTGAGTGGGAGTTGTAACTTAGTTCTGCCTTCTATCTACCATTTTTCTCAGTATCTACCCAGAACAGCTTATCAAGATGTGCATAAAAATTGCAGACCTGTGACCATGTATTATCTTGTCTTGTTATGCTCTCGTACTTCAAAACACATTTATTTCACCCATGTAACTCATTATTCTCATTTGTCATGAAATATTTGTGCAGTGATAGACAATGAAAATTGGCATCTTCCTCTAGGATTTTCATTTCACTGATGGCAGGTTTTGAAGTTCTATAGATGATTTTCAATTCAAAGTGGAAGAAAGAACTCGTGAATTAATTTCAAACTTCTGAGTAACTTCTGTTCAGTATGATGTTTACTTTACTGCGATCACGGGTCAATTGTTCTTCAGTCCAAAAATACAATAATCCCTAATCAGATATATCTGTTTCAAGAACTAAAATTACTTCTAATTTACAAGACTCACTTCTTATAAACTATTCCATCAATTTAATTCTACTCCTACAAAGCTCTTTTGTGTAGGTTCACAAATAAATCATTCTACGTCTCTTTGCTTTCAGAATAAGTCATCCAAGAATGACTCAGAGTAGGTTCGACTAATGCATGACGTCTTTTAATTTCATGTAAACTAACAATATTCAATTTCATTTAGAAATATTTTATATCACCTGAACCTATGGGGTACATATAGTAAGTTTTCTTTCCATTTCTTTAGCTATCTTTAATATTTACATTGAATAATTTTCTAAGATCTGTAACTATGAAATTCTATTTTATCTTACTGCTATCAATGTTATTTATAGTGTAATAATAATTAAATTATCTTTACATTTGAATGGACTACACTGGCCTTGAGTCAAATTTTTTAACACAGTTAAATAAACATGTAATTAAACACTGCATGTTTATTTACTGCAAGCATCATATTAGTCACTTTTAAATGAGGTAAAATCCATTTTTCTTTAGCTCACTTCATAACTCTCTACTGTGTATGATTCATCCCTTCATCTGGAATCTGCTGTAGGTGAGCTTCCGTTGTGTTGGGTATGGAAGAGGTTTGTTCACACTGACTTACTGACACAGCAGCTATGAGTTAATGGAAAGGATGTTATGATTTCTTAAGATCATCAATCAACTCCTAAACATTGCCTATAAAGGATCATATAGATTATAAAGAAGACATGTGAAGTGTTTAAATGGAAACTTCTGTTATTTTCAAGCAATAGGAAATTGGAAGTATTAACTCAATCTGACTACATGACCATACCATCAATTGGAGAACAAGCTATTTCCAGTTGCCCTACAACTGAAACGATAATTTTCTTCATCATTATCATAACTTTCTATTTTACAGAATAAAAAATTGTTAATATTGAAGATGCAGTATCTTATATTTATACTCCATCTACTGGCCTTGGATACTAAATGGATTGGAGCTTTTGCCTTGAGTAAATGTATTCCTACAAAAAAACGTAGTGTTTTATAGAGAAAAGGGATATTAGAAAGACATTATATACCCAAACCTCTCATTTGATAGGTGAGAAAACTGATGTCAACTTAGTTGCTATTCCTTCAACATATAAACTGAAGTTGTGATTGCTTTTTATTTATGCTATTTATTCCACTGAAGATTTCTCCCCTCATATCTTGTATCATTTTTTTGATCTCCATAAATTGGACTTCACCTTTTTCTGGTACCTCCTTGATTAGCTTAATAATTGACCTTCTGAATTCTTTTTCAGGTAAATCAGGGATTTCTTCTTAGTTTGGATCTATTGCTGGTGAGCTAGTGTAATTCTTGGGGCATGTTAAGGAACCTTGTTTCTTTATATTACTAGAATTGCTTTTCTGGTTCTTTCTCATTTGGTAGGCTATGTCAGAGGGAAGATCTGGGGCTCAAAGTTGCTGTTCAGATTCTTTTGCCTCCTGGGGTTTTCCCTTGATGTAGTAGTCTCCCCTTTTCCTAGGGATGTGGCTTCCTGTGAGCCAAACTGTAGTGATGTTATTTCTCTTCTGGATCTAGCCACCCAGCAGGACTAGGTTGTCTTCACAGACAGAGTCCTGTGATGTGTACCATCTTCAGGTCTCTCAGCTGTGAATACCAGCACAGTGTTTTGGTTGTCTCCCAGGTCCTGTAGGAGCAATCCACTTTCTTCAGGGTGTCTATGGATTCTCTTGGCTTTCCTAGTATATTCCTGAAGTAGTTCTTGGAACAAAAGTCCATGATTCAAGTCTCCACATGCTGCTCTGTCTGTCTGAGTGGGAGTTGTAACTTAGTTCTGCCTTCTATCTACCATTTTTTCTCAGTATCTACCCAGAACAGCTTATCAAGATGTGCATAAAAATTGCAGACCTGTGACCATGTATTATCTTGTCTTGTTATGCTCTCATACTTCAAAACACATTTATTTCACCCATGTAACTCATTATTCTCATTTGTCATGAAATATTTGTGCACTGATAGACAATGAAAATTGGCATCTTCCTCTAGGATTTTCATTTCACTGATGGCAGGTTTTGAACTCTATAGATGATTTTCAATTCAAAGTGGAAGAAAGAACTTGTGAGTTAATTTCAAACTTCTGAGTAGCTTCTGTTCAGTATGATGTTTACTTTACTGCAATCGCAGGTCAACTGGTCTTCAGTCCAAAAATACAATAATCCCTAATCAGATATATCTGTTTCAAGAACTAAAATTACTTCTAATTTACAAGACTCACTTCTTATAAACTATTCCATCAACTTAATTCTCCTCCTACAAAGCTCTTTTGTGTAGGTTCACAAATAAATCATTTTACGCCTCTTTGCTTTCAGAATAAGTCATGCAGGAATGACTCAGAGTAGGTTCGACTAATGCATGACGTCTTTTAATTTCATGTAAACTAACAATATTCAATTTCATTTGGAAATATTTTATATCACCTAAACCTATGGGGTACATATAGTAAGTTTTCTTTCCATTTCTTTAGCTATCTTTAACATTCACATCGAATAATTTTCTAAGATCTGTAACTATGAAATTCTATTTTATCTTACTGTTATCAATGTTATTTATAGTGTAATAATAATTATATTATCTTTACATTTGAATGGACTACACTGGCCTTGAGTCAAATTTTTTAACACGGTATTAAACATTGCATGTTTAGTTACTGCAAGCATCATATTAGTCACTGTTAAATGAGGTAAAATCTATTTTTCCTTAGCTCACTTCATAATTCTCTACTGTATATGATTCATCCCTTCATCTGGAATCTGCTATAGTTGAGCTTCCATTGTGTTGGGTATGGAAGAGGTTTGTTCACACTGACTTACTGATACAGCAGCTATCGAATAATGGAAAAGATGTTATGATTTCTTAAGATCATCAGTCCACTCCTAGACATTGCCTGTAAAGAATCATATAGATTTTAAAGAAGACATGTGAAGTGTTTAAATGGAAACCTCTGTAGTTTTCAAACAATGGGAAATTGGAAATATTAACTCAATCTGACTACATGACCTTACCATCATTTGGAGAATAAGCTATTTCCAGTTGCCCTACAACTGAAACGATAATTTTCTTCATCATTATCATGACTTTCTACTTTATACAATAAAAAGTTTTAATATTGAAGATGCAGTATCTTATATTTATACTCCATCTACTGATCTTGGATTCTAAATGGATTGCAGCTTTTGCCTTGAGTAAATGTATTCCTACAAAAACCATAGAATTTTAGAGAGAAAAACGATATTAGAAAGACATTATATACCCAACACTCTCATTTGATTGATGAGAAAACTGATGCCAACTTAGTTATGAATTACCTGGATTTACATGAACAAGAAGTGGAACTGGAGCTTAGGTCTCTTGATTCATTTTCTAGAGCTTTTCCTACTCCACAAACTCCTTTTATTATGAATTCTGTATTCCAAATATTACTATAAATGAAGAATTCAATGTAGGATTTTTTTTCATCACTAAGGCAAGTGTTAGTTAACAAATACAGTCAAGGAGAAAATGAAATATTTGAAATTAGCTGAAGTTATACTAAAGGCACAAAGAAAAATTCTCAGACATTAGTAGGTACTCAGTAAAAGAGAGAAATTCAGCATCATAGAGCTGTAAACGCCTTGATAAATGTGAGGTCAATCAATAAAATAATGACAGTGAACTCGTGTGGCTCATAGCATAGCACAGAAGATAAATCTGAAAGAGAAACAGCAAAATGTTGTGAACAATAGCAGCATCGTTGAAATAAATAGTCCCCATTTATACTAGTCTGTAGTTAGAGTTCTAATGAATTAATAATTTTTATTGATTTCAGTTTCTAAAAGAAATTGCTATTCTTGTCATCTTTATCTGCCTTGGAATCTGATAAAATCTAAGTTGACTACTTCTCATTAAAAGAAATTGTTGAAGCAGAGTCTCCGTTATTAAAAGTAATGCAAAACCAAAACAAAACTCTTTAATACATCTGAAGGTTACAAATAAAACATACATTTATCAGTTTTATTACGAAGATATATTATTAAAGCGTGAATGGTTTTAACATGAATTGTTTCTTCATTTATTCACTGTAGTTTATACTGTCATTGTAAATTTTAGAGTTTCCCTGCATTTTTTTTTGCAAATATCATAGGAGCTATTATAGATATTTCATGTTCTATATCTGACTTACAGTTACCCAATTTTGATCATGACCAAGAAATAGTATCCTAAGGGTCCATTTGAAAGGATTTGGAGGAAATATAGCTTCATGTTGCAATATAGTTTTGCACATTTGTGACTGATCACTGCAATCAGAGAACCGTGCTATCTCATGTTAAGACTGTATAAATATATACTGTTTCACATATTTTCATATAATCATTGCAAATTCTAAAAAAAAACACTTTAAATGATGTTTTAAATACTCCTGAGAGTTGTTACTTGTACAGCCTCATACTTCAGCTGAACAAGTCATGTATATATAGAATGAATAGATCACCAGAAGCTCCTTCTGTGTCAATGCTCCTGGTAAATGTTTCAACTTGTATTCCCCAGAGGGAATCCTGGGAGATAATTTGGAGAGCGAAGCAAAAGTTATAACATTTGTTTTTCTCTATTTCTTTGATGCACTAAGAATTCATTTACTTTCTCCACAGACTGGTCTTCCTTTGCCAGCAAAGAAACTGCAAGTTATGTTACTTTATAAAAAGGAACCATTAACCACATTAAAATGTTTCATGTCTCTAAAAATTGTGGTATGTAATTACCTAAAACTGAGTTCTTTGAGGAAGGAAAGAAATAATACCAAATTTAGCTCTAATATGCCTGGCTATATGTCATATAAATTCTATTAAGTTAACTATATATCCCCAGTTTTAAAACTATTAAGTGATTCACTCTTCGAAATATTTCCCCTATATTTACAACATAATTTAGAGTAGAATCGCCTTGTAATAATAAAATTAAAAACCCATATACTCATCTCTTGGTAAACAGCAAAAGCAGCAAGAATACAATAGTATGTATGAAAGCAGAGAACACATTTGCTTGTAATGTGGGTGGGACTGCCTCTTATAAATAAGGTAATCATATTTGTTTATTTTCTTATCACTTTGTTATTGCTTCCATAATCACCGTGTAAGAAAGTGTAACAGCTTAAATCCTATATCTTTCAACCTCATTGGGTAAATATAGTCAAACTTTTAAAGAATGTGGCACAGAGTATCATACTAGGGAATTGCTGTAATTATTGGAGTAGGGTCTTTGGCCATGTCAGTTCCCATAGTTATTTACTTAAAGTGAAATCATCTTTACACAGCAATTGCTATTTTCCAGAGATGGGCCACATAAAATTGTCCACTCTAGGTGATTTAGGGACCATAATGAAGATTGGCATCATGAAAGGCAACAGGAAATGCACCCCTTTGAAGAGAATGTGGCTTTGGCTCCTGTGCAACAGTGAAAATGCAATAAGTACTGAATGCCAAGAGCAGGTGGCTAAGGATGGAGCAAAGTTCAAAAATTCACGTCTATTCTCAATGGCGAGTGGAATGGCCTTTTTTATTTTTTCTGAATGAATCACCCAAGGCCTCACTTTTTTTAAAAAAAAAAAAGCCTGATAACTTATATTGCTCAAAAGATAAAATGTAAGAATGTAAGTCATTAATTTAAATTCCTGATTTCTCCTTGCTTCATTATAATAAAGCAGATGAATGTGGTCACTACAATTGATGATCAGGAAGAATTTGAAAATAATGCATGTTGATGTCCTAATATTGTCTTTCTCACTAACTCTTATGATTGAGAATATATTTCTTTATTTCATTTAACTAATTTGGAAAAACAAAATCTAGTCTTTCTTTTACCCTGTGCTATGGTCAGAATGTTTGTTCCTACCAAAATTCATGTTAAAATCCTCACCCCTAAGGTGATAATATTAGGAAGTGGGGCCTTTGGGAGGTGATTAGGTCATGGGAGTGGAGTCCTCATGCATAGGATTAGTGCCCATATAAAGGAAGCCTAAGAGAGTCCCCTCACCTCTTCCACCAAGTCAGGACACAGCAAAGAGCCTTCTATGAACAGAAAGCAGGCCATTCCTAGACAATGAATCTGTCAGAACTTTGATATTGGACTTCCCAGACTCAAGAACTGTGAGAAATAAATCTCTGTTGTTTATAAGATATCTAGTTGATGGTATTTTGTTACAGGAGGCTAAACAAATTAAGATACCTTGTATTACTTGTATCGATCTCATTAAGTATAAATCTATTTTAATTTATTATGTATCTTTTCAGTGTTATGTCTGTTTTTTTATACCTAAGAGAATTGAATATATTGAAAGTTAATTTTTTAGGATATATTTTATTTTATGTTTTACCTGCAGATAAAATTTTGGTCATAGGCAATGACTGTAGGAATAAAACAAAAGGCATGCAGGATGGAGGAAGGAAGAAATTTTGGGCATATTTAGGATGTAGAATGGACAATAATTGGTGACGTCTATGGGGCCAAAGCCAAGGAACCACAAGAAATGAAAAACAGAAAGTGCAGAAGACTGAGGGAAGGGCAATATGGACTTTGGTTTCGGATATGTTGATTTTGAAATGTCTATAAGCAAACAGTTGTAGATCTGGAATGGATTCCATAGCTAAAAAAATTATAGGTCTAAATCTCAGAAGAGACATCTAACTGCACTGAAGGCAAATAATCATTAGATACAGATGGTCACTGATGTCATGGAGTGAAGATTCTAGAGACTCTTATTTTACACATTTATCCATTTCGTCAACAAATAATCTTGAGTGCCTATGATGTGCCACACACATAATGGTGAAAAGAGAATAAAACTCCTGTTACTGAAAACACAAAGATGTTGAATCTGTACATTCATCTAATGTAGAATCTACATTTTTGGCTATTGTCAGATCCTTTTAGGTCCTAAATTGATACTTTTTAGACTTTTTTGAAAAATGTTATAATATTTCTGGTAAGTTTTTTGATTTTTTTTTTTTTTGCTTAGGTAGACTTTGTGCTAGCCTAGAAAATTGATTATTACATATTTCTTTGCCCATAATAACCCGGTTTATACTGTGACTTAAATTACTTTATTTCTCCTAGTGCTAAAGTTACCAATGACACAACCTGGGTACTCACAGACAAGAAAAACTCCTCTACCTATCATGCTCACAGATAGAGACAAAAATACGATCTTGGACAAACGATAATATTTTATGCCACCTCTGTTAGTTTCTTTTATTTTCTTTTAGCATCTAGAATTTGAGATCTGTAGGTTCTCATATTTATTTATTATAAATTCTTCTCATAAGGAACTTGCTTATAGGAAGTTTCTATTTCAGACTATATAATCTTAATAAGGCAAGGACATTTATGGTTTCATCAATTCTCACTAATCTGCAGTCCTTCAGACTTACAATCTGATTCTTGTGAAAAGCTGTCATCAGAAGGCAGTATCTATAGTGTACATTTTCCCTGTAAATTAATTGTGACACACTGAGTGGCAGTTCCTCATGCCTGGGGGAGGCGTGGCTATTTTTTCATCTAATTTCATTTATGTTTTTTTTTTTTTTTGTGCCAAACTGCCTTTTGTTAGAAAAAATATATATATTCAACTTGATTAATTTGGGGGAGGACAAACATGCATTATTTTGTGTATGAGTTATCTTCATATTTTGGAGTGTGCAGAAGTGATTGGCTATTTTTGATGACCACTAATACAGTAAAATTTGGTATCTCATTATTTAAACTTATTGATCAGAAGGAAAGAAAAAGCACTGTGAGAACTGACCGTAATGAAAAGTCTATAAGGTACTACCTTAGCTTAAAAATCTAAATAGATTTCTCACAACAGTTAAGGGTAAATATATCCCTTGGTACATGCACACAATGAACAGCTTGGATTGTTGTATTTAATTTCTTACACAGTATGATAAAAGCAAACTAGTGGAATTTAAACTTTAGTTTAAAGCAAAGTTCATGTCTCTATGATAAAATTCAGTGAATCAAAAGCCAGTGTTTTCAGCCGACCTAATATCTCATTTATTTTGTGACACAATAGATTTGATTGGCTCTGCCTTTTAAGATATACAGGGCTAGAAATAAACTAAAGTATGTGTAATTCAGCAGCTGCAAGCATATGATATATATCTCTTCATCATTGCATTTTAGGTTTTGTACATGGTAACTAGATCTTACTATAGCAAGCAAACACCACTATTACCTAAGAGCATCATATAAGATAGAATACTATAGGTAGTTTATTCCATTGTGGGTAGAAGCATTTGATGCTTCTGTTAACTTTATAAATGTCCCTTAAAACACAATATTGACCCATGAAAATAATAGTAATTTTAGTCCTCCTCAGTGCCTTGTACCAAATACTTATTTAATATGCCTTTTCAAATGAGTTGTCTGTAACAGCAAACAAATCTATGTGACTAAGCATAAATTAATCTCTCCATCAAGTTTTATTGTTAGCATCCTTATTTTCTCACTCTTTAGGCAACTATTTTTAAAATAAATTATCTGAATATAAAAGATCTGAAGTGTAAGTTTTACAAAGCTTAAGATACAACATTTCAAAACTATTAATTCCTGTTGTTTCCTTATTTTAGAAGTACTTGTAGGGTATTTTATACTTTATACTTTGTATAAGTGCTTTATACTTTATACAATGTATACAGTACTTTATACTTTGTATACAGTGCTTTATACTTTGTAAAAGTGAAATACAGCTTTATTTCTTGCTTTTCTGATGTTACTGTTCCCTTACATTTAAAAATCATTTTAGGGTGATAGCATCATTCGCATTTCTACAGAGTTTGAAACACTGGAACATTTTAATGCTCGAAATATTTTGAATTTATGATGTATATTGCACAGGAGATAAATAAATAAAACATTATTTTCTCAAAATTTGTCCTATCTAAATTTGATATGCATAACTCAAATGATCAATTATAATATGTGGGGATTCTTTAAAACATTGCAGGGAAAACATTGGAGATCAGCCAACTCAAAGCAATGTTTTAGATCTCTAGAGTAGAAATGCATTTCTTCCCTTCATTTGTAAGTTTTCTAGATATCATCAAAAACTGCTCATTTAGCTTTTTTGTCAAAGTTGTCTTTTACTACATCATACATATTTAAAAAGACATTGCATACAGCTAAATCTACTTAGTGTCTATATGCTCCAGGCACTATTCTGGGCACTGCAGGTCTTCATTAGCTCACTAAGGTGTCATTCATTTTAAAACCAAGAAAAAAAAATCAATAAAAAGTAAATATTTTGCTGTTTGGCTCCCAGATTTCCAAAACTGCTGGAAAATATATTTCTTAAAATGGCCTGTGTTGGGCCACTACAAATTCATACTTCTAACTGTATCAGGGCTCTTGGCACCTCTGGGCAGTATTTTTTTTAATTAAATCTCTTATTATTTCTTAACACATTATCCGAAGAAGCTGATTTATTTATTTATTTTATTCATTTGAAACTCTTAGTCCCATGTTACGTCACTCACAATTTGCCAGGTATTATCTCAATTACTGTTTATTTAGGAGATTAAGATAATTAAACCAGTTTTTTTCACCTTCTCTTGTCTATACTTTTCAGAATATTTCTGAATCTTTCCTTTCACTGTCTTTATTTTGTTTACTGTCTTTGAGAAAGAAGTATATCTCTCCTTTCAATTCCCCCTGTTTGCATCTTTAAGTTATTTCTCTATTTGGTCTTCCCATATCTCTCCACATGATCAGGTCTTTATTATTTTAAAAGACAAATAATTCTAAACATCCTAAACCCTACTTTTTCTTCAGACATTTGCTGAAACTCTTCACTTCCTTTTCCCTCCGAACAATTTAAAAGATAATTTTATAACTGCTGTCATAACACATCAGCTCTTTAACTTCTTGCAACTTAGAATTATCTTTTCCAATTTTATATCCTTAAAGAAAACCAATGATGACCAAACTCAAGTGACATTTCTCAGTCCATAGCTTTTTGAAAATCCCTGATTCATTAGATTTCTTTTTTACTATCCCTGTTTTACAAATGCTCTCTTCTCTCTGATAACTTATAATATGCCACTGTTAGCTTTTAAAAGATTTGTTGTGAAATACAGATAACAAAACTTACCATTGTAGTAGTTTTTAAGTATACAGTTCAATGGCGTTAAGTACATCACATTGTTTTGCAGCCATCACCATCATCCATCTCCAGAGCTGTTTTCATGTTACAAAAGTGAAACTCTTTACCCATGAAACAATGATGCCCCATTCCTCCTGGTACCCAAGCCACTGGCAAGCACCATTTTACTTTATGTTTGTATTAATTTGGCTATTCTTGTTACCGTGTATAAGTGGACTCATGTACTATTTGTCTTTTTGTAACTGGGTTATTTAACTTAGCATAATATTCTCAAGGTACACCCACATTGTAGCATGTGTCAAAAATACCTTCCTTTTTAAAGTGTATACCACATTTCGTTTATCCACTTATCTGTCACTGGATATTTGGGTGGCTTTTACCTTTTGTCTACTCTGAAAATTTCTGCTATGAACAAGGGAGTACACTTGAATCTTAGAGACCCTGCTTCTGTGTGTTCATATCTAGACATAGAATTTCTGGATCATATGGTAATTCTACATTAAATTATTTGAGAAATCGCTACACTGTTTTCTACTGAGGGTGTACCATTTTATATTTCTACGAACAGTTTACAGGATTTCACTTTCTTCACATCCTCATCAACATTTGTTATTTTATGTTTTGATAGTAGCCATTCTAATGGGTGTGAAGTGATATCTCAATATAGTTTTGTTTTTCCCTAATTATTAGTTATACTGAGTATCTTTTCGTGTGCATACTGATCATATGTTCATCTTCCTTGGAAAATGGCTATTCAAGTCCTTTGCCCATTTTTTAAAGGAGTTATTTATTTACTTATTTATTATTTTTGATGTTGAGTTGTATGAGTTCTTTAGATGTTTTGGATATTAACCATATACCAGCTGTAGGGTTTGAAAATATTTTTTCCACTCTGTAGGTTGCATTTTCATTCTGATGATTGTGTTTTTTGACTCAAGAAAGTTTTAAATTTTGTGTAGTCAAATGTGTCTATTTTTTCTTTTATTTCTATATTTTTGTCGTTATTTCTAAGAACTCATTGCCAAACCCAATGTTATGAAGTTTTTTCTCTCTGTTTTCTTCTAATAATTTTATAGTTTTAGGTCCTACATTTATGTTATTGCATTTTGAGTTTTTCTGTATGTGTTGTAAGGAAAGAGTCCACCTTCATTCATTTGCATGTTGAGTATCAAGGTTTCCAATATCATTGGTTGAAAAGACGGTTCTTTTCTGATTAAATGGTTTTGGCATTCTTGATAAAAATCATTTGAGCCTTTGTTTTTAGGTTCCCTATCATGTGAACCTTTAATTTTAGGTTCTCTAATCTATTTTTTTGGTCTATTTATCTGTCTTTATTCTAGTACCATACCATTTTGATTATTGTAGATTTGTAGTAAGTTTACAAGTAACTTAAATGTGAGACTTTTTACTTTATTCTTCTTTTCAAGATTGTTTTCACTATTGCAGGTCTCTTGAAATTCCGTGTTTTTTGGATGGATTTTTCCATTTCTCTAAAAAACACCTTTTAGATTTTGATAGATACTACACTAAATATGTAGATCTCTTTGGGAAGTGTTGAACCATGCACAATATTAAGTATTCTAATCCATGAACATAGAATAGATTTCTACTTATTTGTGTCTTCTTTAATCTGTTTCAGCAAAATTTTGTAGTTTTCAGTGTATACCTTTCCCCTCTTTGGTTAGGTTTATACATACATATATTCTTGTTTTGATACTATTGTAAACAGAAATGTTTTCCTAATTTTATTTTCACATTGTTCGTTGTTAGTGTTTAGAAACCTTACTGATTTTTAGGTTCTGATTTTGTATCCTGCAACTCTGCTGATTTTACTTATTAGTTCTAACAGGGTTTTTTTTTTTAATAATCTTTAGGATTTTATACATCTAAGATCATGCCATCTAAAAACAGAGATAAACTTACTTCTTCTTTTCCAATTTAGATGACTTTCACTCTTTTTTCTTGCCTCATTGCTCTGGCTAGTACTTCCAGTAGTATATTGAATACAAGTGGTGGAAGCAGTTATCCTTATCTTATTCCTGATCTCAGAGGGAAATCTTACAGACAGTCACCATTGAATATGATATTAGCTGCAGGCTTTTCATATATGATATAATGTTAAAATAGTTTCCTTGTATTTGTACTTGGTTTAATGTGTTTTTCTTAAAATCATAAAAGAGCGTTGAAATTCGTCAAATGTTTTTCTTCATCCATTGATATGATGAGGTATGTTTTTCCCTTCATTCTGTTAGGTGGTATAGTACAGTCATTGATTTTTGTATGTTGAACTGTTTTTGCATTTCTTCTCAGAATAATTACTACTCAGTCTTGGTGTATAACCTTTTTAATATATTGTTGAATTCTGTTTTAAAGTATTTTGTTGTGGATTTTCATTAGGGATATTGGTGTGTAGTTTTCTTATAGTGTCTTAGTCTAGCTTTGGAATCATGGTAATGCTTTCCTCATATAATAGTCATGTGCTACTTAACAATGGCAATATGTTCTGAGAAATGCATTGTTAGGGGATTTTGTCACTGTGTGAACATCATAGAGTGTACTTACATGAACTTACACTCTATAGCCTATTACATACTTAGGCTATATGGCATAGCCTATTGTTCCTAGGCTACAAACCTGTACAGCGTGTTACTGTACTGAATACTGTAGGCAATGGTAACACAAAGGTAAGTATTTGTGTATCTAAACATAGAAAAGGTAGAGTAAAAATAGTACAAAAAATAGAAAATGCTACACTTGTATAAGGCACTAAACATGAATAGAATTTGCACGACTGGAAGTTGCTCTGGATGAGTCAATGAATAAATGGTGAGTGAATGTGAAGTCCTAGGCCGTTACTTTACACTACTGTGTACTTTATAAACATGTACCAGGCTGACACTAAATTTATGAAAGAATATTTTTCTTTCTTCAGTAATAAATGAACCTTAGCTTTCTACGACTCTTTTACCTCATAAACTTTTATTTTTTTCTAGCTTTTGACTCTGTTGTAATAGCACTTAGCTTAATACAAAAACACATTTTATAGCTCAAATCATTTTCTCTTTGCTGGGCACAGTGGTGGGCACCTGTAATTCCAGCTACTTGAGAGGCTGAGATGGGGATTCCTTGAGTCCAGGCTGTAGTGCACTAAAAAGACTGCAAGATTGCACCTGTGAATAGACACTCCACTCCAGCCTGGGAAACATAAGAAGACCCTTTCTAAAAAAAAAAAAAAAAATTTCTTTATATTCTTATGCTATGAGCTTTTTCTATTTTTTTCTATATTTTAAACTTTTAAAATCTTTCTGTTAATAACTAATGCACAAACATTAGCATAGGCTTACATAGGGTCAAAATAATCAATATCACTCTTTTCACCTCCACATCTTGTCCTTGTCCTACTGGGAGGTTTTCAGGGACAGTAACATGCACAGAGCTGTCTTCTCCTATGATAACAATGTCTTCTTTTGAAATACTTCCTGAAAGATCTGCTTGAGGCTGTTTTGCAGTTAACTTTTCTTTTTTTTAATAAGTAGAAGGAATATACTCTAAAATAACAATTAAAGGTGTAGTATAGAAAATATATAAACCAATAACATAGTTATTTATTATCATTATCAAGTATTATGTACTGTACATAATTGTATGTGTTATACTTTTATACCACTGGCAGTGCAGTAGATTTTTGCTGTTGTTGTTGTTGTATTGTTTTTTTAAAAAGTAAAGACACGGTCACACCATGTTGCCCTGGCTGGTCTGGAACTCCTGGACTCAAGCAATCATCCTTTCTCAGCCTTCCAAAGTGCTGGGATTACAGGTGTGAACCACCACACCTGGCCAGTAGGTTTGTTTATACCAGGATTGCCACAAACACATGAGTAATGCATTGTGCTATGATGTTACAATGGCTATGATATCATTAGGTTTTAGCTGTTATTATTTTGAGATATGTTCAATCAATACCTAGTTTATTAAGAGTTTTTAGCATGAAGGGATGTTGAATTTTATCAAAGACCTTTCTGCATCTATTGAGATAATCATGTGGTTTTTGTCATTGGTTCTGTTTATGTGATGGATTACATTTATTGATTTGCATATGTTGAACCAGCCTTGCATCCCAGGGATGAAGCTGACTTGATCATGGTGGATAAGCTTTTTGATGTGTTGCTGGATTTGGTTTTCCAGTATTTTATTGAGGATTTTCGCATGGACGTTCATCAGGGATACTGGCCTGACACTTTCCTTTTTTGTTGTGCCTCTGCCAGGTTTTGGTATCAGGATAATGCTGGTCTCATAAAATGAGTTAGGGAGGAGTCCCTCTTTTACTATTGTTTGGAATAATTTCAGAAGGAATGGTAGTAGTTCCTTTTTGTACCTCTGGGAGAATTCGGCTATGAATCCATCTGGTCCTGGGATTTTTGTTTTGGTTCATAGGCTATTAATTACTGCCTCAATTTCAGAACTCGTTGGTCTATTCAGGGATTTGACTTCTTCCTGGTTTAGTCTTGGGAGGGTGTATGTGTCCAGTAATTTATCCATTTCTTCTAGATTTTCTAGTTTATTTGCATAGACATGTTTATAGTATTCTCTGATGGTAGTTTGTATTTCTGTGGGATCAGTGGTGCTATTCTCTTTATCATTTTTTATTATGTCTACCTGATTCTTCTCTCTTTTCTTCCTTACTAGTCTAGCTAGCAGTCTATCTGTTTTTTAAAAAAATCTTTTCATAAAACCGGTTCCTGGATTCACTGATTTTTTTGAAGGGTTTTTTGTGTCTCTATCTCCTTCAGTTCTGGTCTGATCTTAGTTATTTCTTGTCTTCTGCTAGCTGTTGAATTTGTTTGCTCTGGTTCTCTAGTTCTTTTAATTCTGATGTTCAGGTGTTGATTTCAGATCTTTCCAGCTCTCTGTTGTGGGCATTTAGTGCTATAAATTTCCCTTTTAACACTGCTTTAGCTGTGTCCTGGAGATTCTGGTATGTTGTCTCTTTGTTCCCATTGGTTTCAAAGAACTTATTTATTTCTGCCTTAATTTTGTTATTTACCCAATAATCATTCAGGAGCAGGTTGTTCAATTTCCATGTAGTGATGTGGTTTTGAGTGAGTTTCTTAATCCTGATTTCTAATTTGATTGCACTGTTGTCTGAGAGACTGTTTGTTATGATTTCCACTCTTTTGCATTTGCTGAGGAGTTTTTTACTTCCAATTGTGTGGTCAATTTTAGAATAAGTGCTATGTATGTGCTGAGAAGAATGTATATTCTGTTGATTTAGGATGGGGAGTTCTGTAGATGTCTATTAGGTCTGTTTGGTCCAGAGCCGAGTTCAAGTCCTGAATACTTTGTTAATTTTGTGTCTTGTTGATTTGTCTGATATTGACAGTGGGGTGTTAAAGTCTCCCACTATTATTGTATCAGAGTCTAAGTCTCTTTCTAAGTCTCTAAGAACTTGCTTTATGAATCTGGTTGCTCCTGTATTGGGTGCATTTATATTTAGGATAGTTAACTCTTCTTGTTGCATTGATCCCTTTACCATTATGTAATGCCCTTCTTTGTCTTTTCTTGACCTTTGTTGGTTTAAAGTCTGTTTTATCAGAGTCTAAAATTGAACCCCTGCTTTTTTTCTTTTTTTTTTCTTTCTTTCCATTTGCTTGGTAAATCTTCTTCCATCTGTTTATTTTGAGCCTCTGTGTATCTTTGCACGTGAGATGGGTCTCTTGAATACAGCACAACAATGGGTCTTGACTCTTAATCCAATTTGCCAGTCTGTGTCTTTTAATTGGGGCATTTAACCCATTTATATTTAAGGTTAATGTTGTTATGTGTGAATTTGATCCTGTCATTATGATCCTGGCAGGTTATTTTGCACAATAGTTGATGCAGTTTCTCCATAGTGTCATTGGTCTTTCTGTTTTGGTGTGTTTTTGCAGTGGCTGGTACTGGTTTTTCCTTTCGATATTTAATGCTTCTTTCAGGAGCTCTTGTAAGGCAGGCCTGGTGGTGACAAAATCCCTCAGCATTTGCCTGTCTGTAAAGGATTTCATTTCTCTTTCACTTTTGAAGCTTAGTTTGGCTGGATATGAAATTCTGCATTGAAAATTATTTTCTTTAAGAATGTTGAATATTGGCCCCCACCCTCTTCTAGCTTGTAAGGTTTCTGCAGAGATCCACTGTTAGTCTGATGGACTTCCGTTTGTAGGTAACCTACCTTTCTCTCTGGTTGCTCTTAACATTTTTTCCTTCATTTCAGCCTTGGAGAATCTGATGATTATGTGTCTTGGGGTTGCTTTTCTCAAGAATTATCTTACTGGTGTTCTCTGTAGTTCCTGAATTTGAATGTTGGCCTGTCTTGCTAGGTTGGTGAAGTTCTCCTGGATAATATCCTGAAGTGTGTTTCCCAACTTGGTTCCATTTTCCCCATCACTTTCAGGTAAACCAATTAATCATAGGTTTGGTCTTTTCACATAGTCCTGTATTTCTTAGAGGCTTTGTTTGTTCCTTTTCATTCTTTTTTCTCTAATCTTGTCTTCACACCTTATTTCAGTAAGTTGATCTTTAATCTCAGATATCCGTTCTTCCACTTTATCACCTTGGCTATTGATACTTGTGTATGGTTCACAAAGTTCTCGTGCTGTGTTTTTCAGCTCCATAACGTCATTTATGTTTCTCTCTAAACTCGTTACTCTAGTTAGCAGTTCCTGTAACCTTTCATCAAGGTTCTTAGCTTCCTTGCATTGGCTTAAAACACACTCCTTTAACTCAGAGGAGTTTGCTGTTACCTACCTTCCAAAACCTACTTCTGTCAATTTGTCAGTCTCATTCTCCATCCAGTTTTGTGCCCTTGCTGGAGAGGAGTTGCTATCATTTGGAGGAGAAGCAGCATTCTGGTGTTTGGAATTTTCAGCGTTTCTGTGCTGGTTTTTCCTCACCTTCATGGATTTATCTACCTTTGATCTTTGAGGCTGATGAACTTTGGATGGGGCTTTTGCATGGGGGTCCTTTATGTTGATTTTGATGTTGTTGCTTTCTGTTTGTTAGTTTTTCTTCTAACAAGCAGGCCTGTCTGCTGCAGGTCTGCTGTAGTTTGCTGGAGGTCCACTCCAGACCCTGTTCGCCTGGCTATCACCAGTGGAGGCTGTAGAATAGCAAAGATTGTTGCCTGCTCCTTCCTCTGGAAGCTTCATCCCAGAGGGGCACCAGCCTGATGCCAGCTGGAGATCTCCTGTATGAGGTGTTTATCAACCCCTATTGGGAGGTCTCTCCCAGTCAGGAGGCACTGGGGTCAGGGACCTACTTGAGGAGGCCATCTGTCCCTTACCAGAGCTGATGTGCTGTGCTGGGAGAATCCCTTTTTTTCAGGATCAGCTGCTCTCTTCAGAGCCAGCAGGCAGGAATGATGATATCTGCTGAAGCTGCACCCACAGACTCCCCTTCCCTCAGGTGCTCTGTTCCAGGGAAATGGGGGTTTTGTCTGTAAGTCCCTGACTGGGGCTGTTGCCTTTCCTTCAGAGATGCCCTGCCCAGTGACGAGGAATCTAGAGAAGCAGTCTGGCCGCAGCCGCTTTGCTGCACTGTGGTGAATTTGCCCAGTCCACACCTCCCAGCCTCCTTAGCACTGTCAGGGGAAAATTGCCTTATAAAGCCTCAGTAATGGCGATGCCCCTCTCCCCACCAAGTTCGATCATCTCAGGTCAACTTCAGACTGCTGTGCTGGCAGTGAGAATTTCAAGCCAGTGATTTTTAGCTTGCTGGGCTCCGTGGGAGTGGGATCTGCTGAGTGAGACCACTTGGCTCCCTGGCTTCAGCTCCCTTTCCAGGGGAGTGAATGGTTCTGTCTTGCTGGGGTTCCAGGTGCCACTGGGGTAGGAAAAAGACTCTTGCAGCTAGGTCGGTGTCTGCCCAAACAGCCACCCAATTTTTGGCTTGAAACCCAGGGCCCTGGTGGTATAGGCACAGGAGGGAATCTCCCGATCTGCAGATTGCAAAAACTATGGGAAAAGTGTAGTAACATGGCCGTGTAGCACAGTCCCTCATGGCTTCCCTTGGCTAGGGGAGGAAGGTCCCCCAGCTTCATGTACTTCCCAGGTGAAGCGATGCCCCACCCTGCTTCTGCTCACCCTCCGTGGGTTGGACCTACTGCCTAACCAGTTCCAATGAGATGAACTGAGTACCTCAGTTGGAAATGACAAAATCACCCTCCTTCTGTGTTGGTCTCGCTGGGAGCTGTACACAGGAGCTGTGCCTATTCAGCCACCTTGGCCCCTCTCCTGTTTCTAGTTCTTGAAGGTGTAAATTTTGGTTGTGAATTTTAGATCTTTAATCCAATCATTTACAAAAAATTTTTTCTTAGCACTGGTTTTCTTTATCTCATAATTTTTTTTGCATTTTTTGCATGTTGTGTTTTAATTTTCATTTTCTCAAGATATTTTCTAATGTGATTTTTCTTTCTAATATTTTATAATGTGATTTTTTTGACCCAGTAGTTGCTTAAAAGTGTGTTGTTTAATTTCCACGTATTTCAGAATTATCAAGTTTTTTCTACTTTAATATATAGTTTCATTCCATTGTGATTGCAAAAGATATTTTGTATGATTTCATTCTTATTAATTATTATTAGTTTTATGGCCATATATATTATCTATCCTGCAGATATTTCCATGTGTACTTTGGAAAAATGTGTACTCTTCTGATCTCGCGTGATATGTCATGTATATTTGTTAGATCCAATTGGTCTATAGTGTTGTTGAAGATCCATATTTTCTTTTTTCTTTTTTTTTTTTTTTTTTTTTTGAGACAGAGTCTCGCCTTGTTGCCCAGGCTGGAATGCAGTGGTGCAATCTTGGCTCACTGAAATCTCCACCTCCCAGGTTCAAGCAATTCTCCTGCCCCAGCCTCCCAAGTAGCTGGGATTATAGGTGTGCGCCACTACACCCAGCTAATTTTTGTATTTTTTAGTAGAGACGGGGTTTCACTATGTTGGTCAGGCTGGTCTTGAACTCTTGACCTCGTGATCCGCCCACCTCAGCCTCCCAAAGTGCTGGGATTACAGGCATGAGCCACCGCGCCCAGCCAAAGAACTATATTTTCTTACTGATCATCTTTCTGGTTCCAGCCATTATTGACAATGGAATATTGAAGTCTACTATTTTTGTAGTACTGTCTCCTTTCAATTCTGTTAATGTTGGCTTCATATATTTAGAAGCTCTGATATGTAGTGCATGTATGCTAATAATTATATATTTTTGGTGAATAGACATTTATCAATACATATTGTCCTTTTTTGTCTCTTGTAACATTTTTTGGTGTAAAATCTATTGCTTACTATTAGCATAGCTATGATTGCTTTCTTTTGGCCACTATTTGCATGGACTATCTGTTTTCACCTTTTATCCTTCAACCTATTTGTGTTCTTACTTCTAACATGAGTCTATTGTAGACAGTACATATTTAGTTCCTGGTTATTCATTCACTATGCCAGTGTAATGTCTTATAATGTCTTATAATTAAGGTGTTTAATCCATTTAAATTTTAAGCAATTGCTCATAGTCAGGACTTACTATTACCACCATATTATATTTTTAAAAATCTCTCTTTCTTCTCATATGCACCACAAATTGCATCTGACCTTTTAGAGTATAGGTGACTTTTCTAATGAGATTCAGAAAATAATTTCCAGTTGTCCATTTGGCATTTCTACCTGTATGTTCATTACTCTTGAAGTGATTTAAGTAGGAAAAGAGGATGCTACCTTTTAAATTTGTTTCCATTATTTAACTAGAAGAGTTTGTTCATTAAAACATTATACTCCTCAGACATGTCACTTAACTCAAGTATTATGGTACTCTCTTTTGCAAATGTGAGTCCTCAAAAATTCATTAGTGTACTTTTAATTCAACAGATATTTATTGACTTTTACCCGTTACATTCTTGGTATTGTTCAAGGTACTGAGTATATCACAGTGAACAAGACAGAGGAAAGCTTCTGCTCTCATGGAGATAGACAATAAGCATAATAAATCAGTAAGTGATATAGTGTATTAGAATATGTTTATGTGCTGTGCATAAACTAGAGAAGTGTAGGTGGGAATAGCAGTGCCACTTGGGGGTGGGTGATTTGATGGCTTTTGGGTAATAAGGGTTTAGGTACTTTTGGGTATATAAGGAAGACAGATTTGGATCATAGTGCCAACAGAGGAGCTATGAATGAAATTAGCATAATTATATTATGATATACAGATGTTGAATTTTCTTTATAATGTAAGAAATATATGTCTATTTTATTTATTTATTGAGTATGATTCCTAGCAACAGATAACTAGCTAAATAAACTGCCTTTCTCTTAAGCTCAATGCTAATTGAAAAAGAAATTAAAGTCAGAATCCATGTAGGACAGTGAGGAATTCATGACTATCAATATCAGGATCTCCTTTCAGAGAGCATCACAAAAGTGTGCTGATAGACATGATGAAGGAAAATAAGGAAAATAAAAGATTCTTAGGGGAGGGAATATGCTATTTTTTGTGATAAGCAACTCCTGTTACTTCTCTTTGATAGGTACAGGATTATAATCTAACCCTCAATTTTACCCTGTTTTGAAGAATATGTTTTAAAGTGAGCTTAAATAATACAATATAAAAATTGACTTCTTCAAGTGGCGAGAGCACTCAGAGACGCGACGTGGAGCTGGCGGGTACCGAGCGGGTGCCTCAGTCTCCTTCCCCTCCCCTCGCCTAGCCTTGCCGTCTTCTCCACGCAGATGGACCGGAACTATGTGATCCCGGAAGTTCTAGGGCCTTTGCTGTGTGTGGGATAAACGGTCATGGCGGAGGCTCCAGCTCCCGTGACAACAGCCACAACATCAGCAGCAGGAGACGCAGCGGCAGCAGCCACAGCGGCCTCCCACACCCCGATCCCCACAGTCACTGCCCCATCCCCAGTGTCTTATTTGTACAATGTATTTTAAATGAGGTAGCAATGCATTATAAGTATTTAATAATTAGCTTATCAATTGTTACATTATATTTGTCTAAAGTTTGAAAACCACTAATTTTAAGCATGTATCATTGATAGATCATCAAAAACTATATTATTAATAGAACATTTATTTTCAGCTAAATTGAAGAGACGTAGCAGGATAATAAGGCCCAGCACTTAGATTTGATTATACAATTAAAAATATTTTACACCATAAATGACTATTCATTAACTAAATTGAATCATCTGACTCAAGTTGGTATGTCAATCAAATGAATTTTCAAATGTTTTAAAATAATCATATATTCATACATTGATACTAGGAGATAAAAATATGTTTTAGAGACTGCTAAAAGGAAGGAAAACTTTTGCCCTTACTCTTAGGGTTTTTCTGCTGGATATGGGAATTAAACTGACACGAGACAGGTCAATAGAAGAAATGTATACATATTTATTCAATACAAGTTTTACATGGCATGGGAGTCTTCATAAATAAGGAAATGAAGACCCAAAGACGCAGTTGGAGTTGAAAACTTACATGCTGTATTGGACAAAATGTAGTAAATTGTGAAAATGTAACAAGGCAAAGGGGTTTGGGCTAGAGGAGTTAATTGGGTAGAGTTGTGACTAAGAAGATAAGGTTGGTTTAACAAAGTTTGTACAAATTTCCCTCAGTCTCAATTTTCTGTCCTCGAAGACAAGTTTTCTTGCCTTCCAGTACAAAGAGGATATCTTTCGCATGGGAATTTCGTCTCCTGCTGTTAAGAAACAGAATGAAGGTCAGAGTGAACTTCTTGCACCTGCTGTTTTTCAAATGCCTTTAGCTCAAAATAATTCTTATGCCAAAGAGCATATTCTGGAATGATGTGTTTTAAAATCCTTCACTGCATTAGATTTCAGAGTAAGAAAGGAGCAGAATATAACTCTTAAAAGGATGTTTCTGAATCTTAAAATCTCTGAGAGAAATTAGGAAGTAGGCTTTTCTTGAATGAGGCTGAGGTATTAACCACTTCGATTTTTTTAAACAGCTCATTAATAATCAAGTAATTATATCAGAAAGATAATTAGATTTGATCCTTAGAAATGTGCCTACATATTTTAGTGTAAAACTAAAGAGTAATGCTTTACTGAATTAACTGATTTTTTAAACAGAAGACAGTGTTCAAACAAGTGAACTGTATTCATTTACTTTCATTCATCTAAATGAAATTGTATCCTATTTTTCTAAGACTTCACAGCACTCATCCTTTTCCAATAACCAATTTTGCACCGCAACTCCTGTGGCAATTAAAAAAACAATAATTTGCTTGCTTGTAGATGTTGCACTACAAAATGAGACATTTTAAAGACCAAGGATGCATGTTCCTATGAGATTGTTTTGAAGTTTTTATATATAATTATATTTAATGAAGTGACTGGTTATAATTTCCATGGTTTCATATAGTCTTTATGTTGTTTTTATTGCATTTTCAAAACCTCACTTTTATATTTGTCATTTTTTTTCTTCAGAAATGAATCATGGAACTTTATATTTTCCTGGCCATTTCTCTTTTTATAATATGAATTTTAAAAATCAATAATGCAACCCTTTAAAAAACATTTACCAAATTTTAAATTTCTGAAGATTATTTTCAATTGAATTATGTGTAACTCACATTTTGTCTTTTCCACCACAGAATACTGCTTCAAGTTGCCTCAGTACAAGTTTGTTATCTTAACATTTCTCTTTTATCCAAAGACGATTTATCCATTGTCTCCCAGAGAGTGCTCTTTGTCTCCAGATATTTGCACTTAGCATAGTAATAGTCAGGAAGACCTTTATCAATACTTCAGAATATCAATGAAAAGTCTTTTTTTTCCTCCTAACAAATGAATATTAGATGTGGAAGCTTCACAGTATGCTACATTTCTGGTATGATAATTGATTATATTTGTTTGAAGAATGATTCTTCTGCAACGTGAGCTTTTTGTTGGTTCAGTTGAAAATAATAGAAAGATCCTCTGGATCTGAGATGTGTTCAGGTGTAATAAGCAACATTTAACAAATGTTACACTGTTGCCATTTAACAAATGTCTTTGGAATTCAATTGAGCCAGGTTTTAAAATGATAATCCATATCACCATGTGTGAAATGTAATTCAGATCTCGTTTATCCATATTTAAATTGTGTATAAAATTTATGAAAATGTCCAAAGGCTTATCAAATTGAATTATTAATTACTATCTTGAAATTATTGGTGTCAAATAAATCAATGATTTTTGTTGATATTATATGAATATATGGATAAGCAAATTTAGATGTGATTTCTTCATAATACATTGGCATGGCAAAATTTTTAAAATGTGCAGTTAATGAAAATTTATCCTAAATATTTGGGATTATTAAATATAAAATTAAACATGCAGATTGTTAAGGGTTTACCTCACTTACTTTTTAATCATTCCATTCATTTATATATATATATATATATATATATATATATATATATATATATATTTTTTTTTTTTTTTGAGATGGAGACTTGCTCAGTTGCCCAGGCTGGATTGCAGTGGCATGATCTCAGCTCACTGCAAGCTCTGCCTCCTGGGTTCATGCCATTCTCCTGCCTCAGCCTCCTGAGTAGCTAGGACTGCAGGTACCCACCACCAAGCCCGGCTAATTTTTTTTTGTAGTTTTAGTAGAGACGGGGTTTCACCGTGTTAGCCAGGATGGTCTTGATCTCCTGACCTCATGATCCACCCTCCTCGGCCTCCCAAAGTGCTGGGATTAC
This sequence comes from Gorilla gorilla gorilla, assembly GCF_029281585.2. Classification (NCBI taxonomy): domain Eukaryota; kingdom Metazoa; phylum Chordata; class Mammalia; order Primates; family Hominidae; genus Gorilla; species Gorilla gorilla. The sequence goes on from NC_073247.2 coordinate 104,134,231, forward strand.
AGGTGTGAGCCACCGAACCTGGCCCATTCATTTATATTTTTAAGAATTAGTTTATGTTTATATGTATTTTCAATTATTACCTTAAAAATATTTGCTAGTAGTATCTAGTTAAAGATTATTGCATCTTTAAAGTGTTTACCTGTTTACATGACTTTTAATATTATTTTTTGTTGTTTCTTTGTTTGTTTTTGAGATGGAGTCTCGCTCTGTCGCCCAGGCTGGAGTGCAGTGGCTCAGTCTCGGCTCGCTGCAATCTCCGCCTCCTGGGTTCAAGCAGTTCCCTGCCACAGCCTCCCGAGTAGCTGGGATTACAGGCACCCGCCACCACGCCCGGCTAATTTTTGTATTTTTAGTAGAGACAGGGTTTCACCATCTTGGCCAGGCTGGTCTCGAACTCCTGACCTTGTGATCCACCCTCCTCGGCCTCCCAAAGTGCTGGGATTATAGGCGTGAGCCACCGTGCCCGGCCTTGTTTTGTTTGTTAAAGGCAATTTTTTAAATAACCTGAGAAGGAAATTAAGAAATATTGATGTGCTTAGACTTTTGAAAAGCATTGTGCATATGTGAATGCATGTGCATGTGTGTGTGTATTCTTCCTACCATCAAGATATCTTCTTTATGCCCTTCTTTCCCCTATTAGGTCTGAGCTCATATTTGTAAATGTATATATCACAACATATTTTGCTGTTATTTGGATCAGAGAAAAATCTGTTTCATAAAATGTACCACAAACTGACATGTCAAACTTGTTTTAAAAAATCAATTGCGGGGTGAGCAACTGTCTTTAATTTGAATTTATCCCGTCTTTTATGACCAGTTTCCAATTTAGAGTTTACCCTCTTAACATCGAGTTACTTGTGTTATTTTCTCAAAGTGATGTAATTATTTTGCTTTTGCTTCATTACTGCAACAAAATTTAAATAGATTCATAAATAAGCAATTTTAGAGGAGCATGAAAACTAACAAAATGTAACAAACACACTGAAGAGATTTGATGATTTGCATTTTCACGAAGCTATTGAACAAAAAAAAAATCCAGCAGCACTAATATACAGCAAATTCATCTTTCAACAATAGGGCTAACTTAATTCTTTGTGCCATATGTCTATTAGGATTTTAAGCTGCTTGGTTGTCTGTGATCACTAAGTGAAGGTGAAGTCTAGATTAATAAAACATATTTCAAAGGCTGATGTCAAAACAGAAGCAAATGTTCGGAGTGCGCTACTCTTTCTTTAGGTAAAATAAATAGCACTTGATTCTTCCTCTTTTCAGTATCACTTTTTGCATAAATAAATAAATAAATAAATAAATCCTGCACTTATTTGTGACAATAACTTAATGTTCCATTATGTTTAATTTAACATTCTTTAAATTTAAACATTATTAGCTAATGGCAGTTTTCAAAGTACCACCAGTTCTAACTCCTGACCCTTATGTCAGTTACTAATGAGTCACTTGTGATTTACATTAACATTTGGAAACATGATCAAAATATTTTTTAAAAACAGATAATTTTCCAGTAAGGAAATATTCTATATAATTGCCAGGTACAGTTTTATAGATTCTATGTGTTAATTACTTACTGAAGAATTGTCAAGGTGTAAGTGGAAAGGACAGAAAGGTATCATTTTGAAATTTAATAGGAACTTCAGAGAGCTAGAGACAAAACTAGTCTTTTAAAATTGTAAAATATGACCTACTGTATCTTGTAGGATGTAATCTTTTCAATTTGTATATCTTAAATAAACCATTAAATGCACTTCAGAAATCAGAACTTTTGGAAGGCTCATTGCATTTAACATTGGTTGAACTCAGTATTGGACCTAGAGTCATTATACTTATTTGGGAATATTTATCATGAATGAAGGTGCCCCAACACTACAGTTTATAGAGCTCTTAAGCACAAATCTCTTTTAGCAATATTTTTTCTTCAATGCCATGAGATTCATAGCTCTAGTTTTAACAGTCCTATGATCCAACTTGTCTTCATTGTAAATAAAAGAAAAATTTTGTATTATGAAGGCTGTACCAAGCAATAATCAATTCTTATTAAATAGAAAATATGTGATTCCTTTATTCACACAAGCATATAATCTGAAAAAAATATTTTTACTGATTTTATTTTAATCCTTATAGTACCATGCAATTGTCTTAGTTTTTCTTCAGAACAGCGTCACTCTAGTATGATCAAATTATCCACAGATAATTTCATATCTGTGAAGCTCCCCCATCCCACGTTTTTTCATTATATTATACCATGGCCATCTCTGTGTTAATAATGTCATAACTAGATCATATGTATCATTTATCAAAAGTGAGCAGGAACACATCCTGAATGCAAAATCATTCTAGTAATAGCAACTAATTAAAGTGAATTAAAAGTGAACTGATTAAACTGTATAGTTAATGGATGTAGTGGCTTGAAAATATAAAATTATATATATATATCCAAAGACAATTCATCAATTTTGCCAAGTAAAAGTGAATATATTCATGTTTCAGAATTGGTCTCTTATTTTTAAGATAATCCTATGACTTTTGAATGTTATAGAATTTAATTATTCAACAGATAACAAATTGTAATAATGATTTCTCTGATCAATACAATGTATTTTTGATCTACAAAGAGGGTATACGAGCAATAAAAATCCCAGAAATGTTGCCCATAATGATTTCAAATGCCTTAGAATGATTAATATTATAAATTTAGAAAGATATTTTTGTGTAGATTTATTTTTGATTTTTAGGAAAAATAATGATTTTTGAGAGTTTTTATTTCATAGTTTCACTGTAAGTTGTCTTGTTTAATTGTCCTTTAATGAGTGTCAGGGTAAGAGATGTGATTAAATATAATATTGTGGCAAAAGGAGATGTCTATAGAATAAAAATTGTGAAATAATCATATTCTAAAATTGTTCTAATTAGGGTACAGTCTGACGTCATTAGAACTTCATTACTCTAATATGATCATATTAAAATGCCAAAAAAAGAGTCTATTATAAACACATTTAGAAAACTTAATCAGCATTCCCAGTTTTCTCTCATACACACGTATAAATATATATGTTTCTGAAATTATCAAAGAACCATGTCTTAATCTGCTCAGGCTGCTAGAACAAAATGCTATTAACTAGGTGGCTTATAAACAACATAAATTTATTTCTCAGAGTTCTGGAGGCTAAGAAGTCCTAGATCAAGTTGTTGGCAAATTCAGTGTCTGGTGAAGGCTCACTTCCTGGTTCATAAACAAGGAGGCATCTTTTCACTGTGTACTCACATGGCAGAAAGGGTAAGAGATCTTTGAAGTCACTTATATAAGGGCACTAATCTGATTTATAAGGGATCTGCCCTCATGACCTAAGCACCTCCCAAAGGCCAACTTCCAGACGCCATCACATTAGTGATTATGTTTTAACATATGAATTTTAGGGTGACACAAACATTCACTCTGTGGTAGACCATGTGGCTTAAATAATCTGAATCTTACTTCGGACCTACTAAAACAGAACAGAATATTTGAATTTTGAAACCCAGGAATTTGTGATGGCAGTCGCGGCTGTCTGGAGTGGCCACTGCCATGACACCAGCTGCAGTGGGGGAGGCGTGACCAGGGTTGCATGCTCTATGGAGCCTGTGGGAACCAGGAACAGGTGGGAGCCCCGCCTCCTTCTGAATTGGAGGGGTGAGAGCCTCGCCCTCCCAGGTGCAGTTGCAGGGGCCCCAGCTGGGACTGCTGCCCCAGGCATCCTGTGCTCTTGGGGACCCAGGAAGCCCTCCTGCCCCAGCAGGCTTGAAAGAGCCTGCACCTGCTGCTTGGCCTCTCAGCTCTCCAGCTGCCCACTCCAATTTTGGAGCAAAGTTGAGGCCAAGCCTGGGCACTGTGGCAACCTGGTGGGATGTGTGTGAGCTTTTGGCGGTGCTGACATGCCCATGGCTGCCTCAGCCACCTCCAGACTTTGACCACCCACAAACAAGGGAGGGAAGCAGAGGGGGTGCTGAGGGCAGCTGGGCATGGGCCTGAAGGTGCCCTTTGGCATGAACAGCCTGGGTGCCATAGATGACATGATTGATAGTGGGTGCCATGGATGACATGATTGATAGCGTCAGGAGGCATAGAGGCTTCTGCTCAGAAAAGGGCATGTCCCTGGTGAAGTCCCACCTTCCAGTCAGAGAAGGCCTGAAGCCTGGGGGCCCGTTGGCCAGTTCCTCAGACCAGAGTGAGAATGCGTGCTTTTTCTGGCCTGCCTATGGCTGTCCATGGACCAATCAGCATGGACTTTCTCCCGTCTCAAGCCCATAAAAACTCCAGGACTCAGTGAGAATTGGACAAATGACAGATGACCTAACTGCTGTTAGGAGCTACCCACTCCGTGTCTTCTGAGAGGTGCGCTGTCACTCAACAAAGCATCTCTTCACTTTGCTCACACTCCAATTGTCTGCATACCTCATTCTTCCTGGACACAGGACTCAGGACCCACCAAATGGCAGGACTGAAAGAGCTGTAACACAAACAGGGCTGAAACACCACCACCCCCAACCCAACTTGCCACGTTGAGGGTGATGAGGATAGAAGAGAGAAGAAGAGAAGAGCTGTGCCCTTTGGGGAGCCTGGACCTAGGAGCTCCCTGAGCCAGGGCTGTGACACCCTTTTTGAGGCTCTGTGGGTCCTGGCATCTCCAAGCTTCCAGGTGCCACCATGTTCCCTGGTGCCCAATTCACTTGCAGTACGGTTGGTTCAGCTGCAGCCTTGCAGGGATCCAGTGCCCACGCTGGCACCTGCAGCTGCCCACCTCACCACAGCCAGGGTACCTGGTTATGCGCAGTGGCCGGAACTTGTGCTTGCTCACTCACACACCTCTCTCCTCCCTGCATTTGACTTGCCTTTGGCAGGCATGGGATCCGGGCTGGTAGTGAGACCTGAGTGCAGCCTGCCAAGCCGAGTGGGTGGAATAAGCCCAGTGGGCCCGAGCAAAACTCGAGCAAAGGCACCATTGGCCACAGAGGTTTCTGTGTGGTGAAGCAACACCCCAAAGATCTTGTGACATATGCATGATTAACAAATTAACTAGGTGATTTCTACGTAGCTGATGTTTTGAAAACCACTTGATAGCTACTGGTTGCAGTAGCTAGCTATCAATTTTATCCAAATTTGCATTCCCTTATCTAATTCCCAAATGTTATGAAAGGCAACAAAAGTAGTGTTACAAAAGGTCCAAATAATATATTGGAGGTAAATATACAAGATTGATTTATGGGTTTTAGAGTCGGAGACTATATCTTTCTACTAGTTTGTATTCCCATCCTCAATTTAGAAATAATTAAGAAGTATATGTTTATACCTTTTTAAGAAAAATGAAAAGGACAGTGCCATATCAATTTACTCCTGGGACCATAGCATAATCTTTTTTTTTTAATTCTTTAACTTGTCAGTCACTTTGAGGTTATTTTTAATACCATGTGTGTGTATGTGTGTATGTGCGTGTGGAGTATGTGGGTGTGGTAGACAGTATATAGAGATATTTTTGTTTGTATGGAAAATAAGTAGAGGGGAGTCTGCTTTTAGAAGAAATACACCTCTGTAGAGAGATCCACAAGTAAAAGACTACAGCAACACTACAGAAATTAGTTGATTACAATTCCTCCCCACAACTCCACCCACAACTATATTTACCACAACGTTGCTTGCTACTATCTTCCACACTGGTGAATATTATTACTGGAAGATGCAACTATTTTTATTTATTATTTGATTATCTATGATGATTATAGAACTTCAATTTTTTTTAAATGTAAGAAAAGTTCAAAGGAAACATTGGTCTATTCATCTCATATTAATTTCCAGGAAGTGACACATATTACAAAGCAGCAATTGTTTTCCATGTGCTAATGAACACCAGATAAAAAAGACGAAACAAACATGTTTCATATACACCAGAATGGGTCTAAAACAAATATGTTACCACTATCCATAAACTCAACACACTAACGAAATTGCTAGCATACTAGCCGATGTGTGCATTCTCCAGTTTTATTAGGAATACATTCTAATAATTATTATTTAAAAACTGATATTTATTCACAATCATAACTTTTTGTTGCATTTTTTACTAACATTAAACAAGAAATATTTTGATCCAAGCGTTTATGCCATTAATGACAATGCCAGGTTTTTCCTCTTTCGTTGTATGCTACAAAATTATTCCAACATCTAATCCAAGTCAGAAACCATCTGTTGCTTGAATGACATTTGGCTTGTTTAAAATGTATTAATTAAACAGACATGTTGTGTAACTATGGCAAAGGGAGAATTATTTTGCAAATATAAAGGAGTGACACCAGAGATGAAGCAGTGTTCAACCAAACTTGTGGCTTATTTTATGGAAACATATTTTCAAATAACAACTAGAAAAACTTAACTATTGACTAATATTCTTAAAAATAAAATGATTATTTGGATCATATGTGATCCATGGTTCCATCATCTCCCAAGTCTATTTCATCACTGACAATGGAGTAAGTAGTTTAGGTTTGATCTTGTTAATTATGCTAGTAGACTACAGGGACAAAAATGAAAAGGGTTAATAGGATCGTAAAAGTTCTGAAAACCATAACAAGTTAGGATGGGAATTATAGCCTGGCATAGGAAGACTTATACATAAGTCTTAACTATCTTCAAACACAGGAGGGCTTGTCATGTAGAAGAACAATCACACATATTTTATGTAACTAAAGGCATATCTAAAGAAAATTGGTGGGAACTTCTCCTTCTGTCAATGTTTTCATTTCTAGCAGCTACCAACCCTCCTAATACACACTGTGAGCTGGAGAAACAGATATCCAAGGTTGTTAAAATTAAAAATAAAAGCAGAGTATGGTAGATATGATCCTGAAAACAAACTTTGTGATAAATACTTTAGGAATTTACATGCCTTTATTCCCCCACTTGCTTCCTGATATGAGGTTCTTTTAGGATAGCTGAGGCTATCAGATAACTATTGGATAGTCAAGGTGCTTTGGTAATTCATAAGTTTAAATGTAAGTCACTAAATATGGATGTGGTTAGTACCAAAAACAATGTAGATATTTCTACTATTCTTTTTTTGACTGATAATTAGGCTTTTCATTGAAACCATTGTCTATTTCAGTTTTAATATTTGGTTTTAGTATTGCTTAATGGCTTTTTTGACACATGCCAGTTTCAAAGCATATTAAGTTTCAATTCTGTCATATTTTAAATGTTAGTCAAAGAATTGTAGTTTCTCAAACATTCACAATATTGCTATTTCATTTGCAAAGTTCACACAACTGCAGTAATAGCCAATTTAACAATTTATAAGCAATAACATTCCTGAAAGAAGAAGCTTCATCTTGCATATCTACAAATAGATTATTTCCATTCTGATTGAGCTGAAATGAATTATGATTCAAGGAAAGAAAGAAAGTTGCCTGCTTATAATGCCATGTAGTCTTCTAATCAGCAAAAAATATGTCTGACTGTGCCACACACACACACACACACACACACACACAAAACTTATATCATGAAAAATGTAATGGCCGAATAGTCAGAGCTAGGAGGTCACCCGATTCTGGTACAATGTAGCTTCATAAAAAGCCTCCAGCACATGCTAGTGATGTATTATGGTACTTAAAAAAAAAATAGCCATGAAGGGTAAAACCCCCAGAAACATGAGAAATGAGACTATTCAAATTTTATGAAATGGAGCAGTGAGGCTGGGAGCAGTGGCTCACGCCTGTAATCTCAGTACTTTGGGAGGCTGAAGCGAGTGGATCACAAGGTTAGGAGTTCGAGACCAGCCTGGCCAATATGGTGAAACCCCGTCTCTACTAAAAATACAAAAATTAGCCAGGCGTGGTGGCGGGCGCCTGTAGTCCCAACTACTCGGGAGGCTGAGGCAGAAGAATTGCTTGAACCCGGGAGGCAGAGGTTGCAGTAGGCTGAGACTGCACCACTGCACTCCAGCCTGGGCGACAGAGCAAGACTCCATCTCGAAAAAAGAAAAAAAGAACAAAAAAGAAAGAAAAGAAATGAAGCAGTGAAAACACAATTAGGCCAACAGGTCAACTGATCCATCCTGCAAAATGACTTGAGTTGGTAAAGTAGAAAGTTTTATGACTACAAACTTCAAGGCCAAGTAGTAAAGGCCTGCTACAAAATAAAAAGGCCTGATATGTCATCTGTGAGATTTACACTGGGAATTATGATCTTCACATGGGATGTGCATGCTGGCCATATAATGCACATGAAAATCTTTAGTTTCTAACCAGGCTATTTGCACATTTTACTTTATGATATATTGAGTAATTATAAATCATTTGGCTAAGAGACAGTACCTATGGGAAAAAATGCAGAAATCCTCTGACATTCAGAATGAGGTTGTTTACTATTATAAAACGTGGGAACTTGGAATCTTAAAGTATTCTTAATAGTTTGAAATTCAAAATGTTTTATACATAAATCAAAAACAAACTTGCATATGATAATCCTTAGAAAGTAATGACCCTACATGTGATTACTCTTTCTAATCAGAGTTACTGGTGATGACAGTGAATCTAAAGGAAGATTGGGTTAGAGTGTATTAGGTTTGAACTCATGGCGTGTGCAAGGTTGTATAAGTAATTCTAATGAGCCTTGTCTAACATGATACTCAAGTATTCTATAATTAGAATCACAGGGTCACCTATCTGCATGCAGCCTCTTTGGTGCCAGATTAACCTGTCCGAAATGCCACTTGCATCATGTTATGAAATGTAAAAATATTTACCTGATAATTACTATGAAATGATGCCTTCATGAGGTTTAATGGACACAAGAATGCTGGGGATTTGATATTTAGTCTGTAAATGATTTATGTGAATGACACCAATATAATTTCTGGGTATTGTTGCGTTCTGGAATTTTGATTCATTTGAGCTAAAAATGAGGTGTGTAGATTTTAGGGAGAGGCATCCTGTGCTATTTCTCTCTGCTACTGGCAGAAAATAACTAGCTTTTCAGGGCAAATATTTATTCATGAAAACGCCAGGATTTATTTCCATCCCATAAAGTCACTATTCCAGTCAATAGATTTGTTTTAATTTCTGTGTCACAACTTCTCTGCAGGGCTACGACAGAAATTTGTCATGAACAAATTATGACATGAATATTAATGTAGTAGCCCTTTTATACTACACAATAATTATCTTTAACCAGCTTTTCCATATTGACAAAATTAGCCTTCCAGATCAGAGGTCTTCAAACCATGGCCTTTAGAGCCAAATGATGAAGAAGTTCAAGCAAAACATTATATTTAATAATACATAAAAGTACCTAAATTTTAAATTTCAGTGTCCATAAGTACAGTTTTATTGGAACACAGGCAGGCCCATTCAGTTTCATATTGTCTATGGCTGTTTTTACACTTCAACATTAGGGTTAAGTAGTTGAGACAGAGACTGTATCATATGGCCCACAAAGCCTAAAATATTTACTATCTCATTCTTTACAGAAAAAGTTTGCTGAACCTTCAGTTTAATGGTTATAAGAGGGGTCCTAGAGGATGATTAGTTTATCATTCTTAAAACTGTAGATAAATGTTGTGTGTGTTTTTTTTTAATTATACTTAAGTTTTGGGATACATGTGCAGAATGTGCAGGTTTTTTACATAAGTATACACATGCCATGGTGGTTTGCTGCATCCATCAACCCATCATCTACATTAGGTATTTCTCCTAATGCTATCCCTCCCCTAGCCCCACACCCTCCAACAAGCCCCAGTGTGTGATGTTCCCCTCCCTGTGTCCATATGTTCTCATTGTTGAACTCCCACTTAAGAGTGACAACATGCAGTGTTTGGTTTTCTGTTCCTGTGTTAGTTTGCTGAGAATGATGGTTTCCAGCTTCATCCATGTTCGTGCAAAGGAAACGAACTCATCCTCTTTTATGGCTGCATAGTATTCCATGGAATGTATGTGCCACATTTTCTTAATCCAGTCTATCATTGTTGGACATTTGGGTTGGTTCCAAGTCTTTGCTATTGTGAACAGTGCCGCAATAAACATACATGTGCATGAGTCTTTATAGTAGAATGATTTATAATCCTTTGGGTATATACCCAGTAATGGGATCGCTCGGTCAAATGGTATTTCTGGTTCTAGACCCTTGAGGAATCGCCGCACTGTCTTCCACAATGGTTGAACTAATTTACACTCCCACCAACAGTGTAAAAGTGTTCCTATTTCTCCACATCCTCTCCAGCATCTGTTGTTTCCTGACATTTTAATGATCGCCATTCTAACTGGTGTGAGATGATACCTCATTGTGGTTTTGATTTGCATTTTTCTAATGACCATTGAGGATGAGCTTCTTTTCATGTTTGCTGGCCGCATAAATGTCTTCTTTTGAGAAATGTCTCTTCGTATCCTTTGCCCACTTTTTAATGGGGTTGTTTGTTTTTTTTCTTGTAAATTTGTTTAAGTTCTTTGTAGATTCTGGGTATTAGTCCTTTGTCAGATGGATAGATTGCAAATATTTTCTCCCATTCTGTAGGTTGCCTGCTCACTCTGATGATAGTTTCTTTAAATGTTGTAAATTTTTTATATATTACGAATTTCTACATAGATCCAACAAGCTATTGACAATGTTTTAGTTAGTTTATTTACAAGAATGCAAATGTAACCACCCAGTGGGTTCACCTTGCCCGCTGCCTAGACAGAGCCGATTTATCAAGACAGGGGGATTGCAATAGAGAAGGAGTAATTCACGCAGAGTTGGCTGTGTAGGAGTCCAGAGTTTTATTATTACTCAAATAAGTCTCCCTGAGCATTTGGGGAGAGAGTTTTTAAGGACAACTTGGTGGGTGAGGGGAAGCCAGTGAGCCAGGAGTGCTGATTGGTCAGTGGTGAAATCGTAGAGATTCAAAGCTGTCTTCTTGGGCTGAGTTAGCTCCTGGGGCGGGGTGGGGGGCACAAGATCAGATGAGCCAGTTTATCGATCTGGGTGGTGCCAGCTGGTCCATCAAGTGCAGGATCTGCAAAATATCTCAAGCACTGATCTTAGGAGCAGTTTAGGGAGGGTCAGAATCTTGTAGCCTCCAGCTGCATGACTCCTAAACCATAATTACTAATCTTGTGGCTAATGTTAATCTTACAAAGGCAATCTAGTCCCCAGGCAAGAAAGAGGTCAGCTTTGGGAAAGGGCTGTTAGTGTATTTGTTTTAAACTATAAACTAAGTTTCTCCCAAAGTTAGTTCAGCCTATTCCCAGGAATGGACAAGGACAGCTTGGAGGTTAAGAAGCAAGGCGGAGTTGGCTAGGTTAGATACCTTTCACTGTCTCAGTCATAATTTTGCAAAGGCAGTTTCACAAGGGCTTATTTAGTACTCTGAGACTTTAGAGTTGAAGCAGCTAAACTTTTTATAAACTTTTATGAAACTCTGCTTTTGAAGAATACAGTATTGATGATTATTTCAGTAGCTCCCTACTAAATATCTTTAGTACTAATAAATAATAGATGACTGACAGGCTAGGTAATCCATGTATTTTAATGTCCTGTAATTCAGGGTAACATTCGGATTATGTCTGTATAGAGGTGATCAGAAGACGACCTGAAGCTTTTATTTTCCTCTTTTCACTGTGGGTTCTAGATACAAAGACAAACAGAAAAAGGGATATTGACTAGGCAAAAGCATACAAAAAGATATTTCAGTTACATTATTTCCCTGATAAATGCTTTAAATCTTAGAAAATACAGTGTGGTTTAATCAGATAATACAGTCAATCTCACTCTTCACAGCTTCCACACAACCTAACACTCATCCCCCAAAAAACTAAAACCAAGGCTGGGTGAGGTGGCTCATGCCTGTAATCCTAGCACTTTTGGAGGCCTAGGTGGGTGGATTGCTTGAGCTCAAGGGTCGAGACCAGCCTGGGCAACATGGTGAAACCCCATCTCTACCAAAAATACAAAAAATTAGCTTGGCGTGGTGGTGCGCACCTATGGTTCCAGTTACTTGGGAGGGTCGCTTGAGCCTGGGAGGTAGAGGTTGCAGTGAGCCAAGATTGCGCCATTGCATTCCAACCTAGATGACAGAATGAGACCCTGTCTAAAACAAAACAAAACAAAACAAACAACAGCAAAAACCCCTGCCTTCTGAACTCCTCAATATTACTTAGTTCCAGCAAGCTTTTCTTTTATTCAGTTTATTTTCTGCTCGTACTAATTCTGCTAAGAGTTACCTTAACCAACACCACCCACTACTCCCTCTGAGAGGCCCAAAGGAATCCTGTCTGGCTGTTACACTTACATGTAGAAAATCAGCAGACTATTTCTCATTAGAAGAAGTAATTTTATGTTCAGAAACATATTCCATAAGATATATTACATATTACATGCATTAGTCATTTTCTCCTGTTTTATTGAGACTTTAATATAAAAATAATGGCTAAAAACTAAAGAAGATTCAAGTGAGCTACTTAAATATTTTATGCATCTATTATATTTTCATATATCTTCCAATAAGTTTGAAGTATGATATTCAAATCTTTTCATAGCTCCATCTGAATGGCTGACTGTTAGACCTGAATTTGTGAAAACATATGCATTCTGTTATGAAAATGCCTAGGATGTAAATTCTTGTGATCTTTGATGTATGCAAATCTCTTAAATAAATTATACCTAATTCGAAGCTTTCATGCTGCCAGTAGTTCAGTGCTTTGGTTGATCTATTGTTACATAGCAAACCATCAGTAATCTTTGGGGACATAAAAATCAATAGTCCTTCTTAATTTTTAGGTCAGGAATTTAGGTAGTGTACAGCAGATATAGCTATTTCTGCTCCACAACGACTGCTGCCTTAAGTAGGGGGTGCTCAAATGTCTGAAGATAGTTAGGATGACTCCAATAAGGCCACCAGCTGGAATGTTCATAATGGGTTCTTCATGTACATATCCAGCGCCTGAACTTGAGTGGCTGGAACAGCTGGGCCTCTCTCAGCACTGTAGTCTCTTTTTATACAGTCTTTCCATGAAGCTAGCTTGAGCTTCCCCACAGTATGGCATGCTCCCAGTACTCAAACTACTTTCAATGCAGCTGTAATTTTCCATGGTGAGTTTTCCAAGGGTGCAAAGCAGAAGCTACAAGGTTTGATTACAGAGTCTGTGCAGATTCAATGTGGTCTCAGGCTACTTGAAAGTCTGAATATCAAGAGGTGATGTCCATTGGGGAGCCTATTGTTGGAGACTACTACATATAGCATAGCAATGCTGCAAACAGAAATGCTACTACAAGATCTGGTGAAGATGTTGCAAACTTCTTCTTTCAGAAACCAAATGCTTCATCTTTATCTCTTTATTTGTACATATATTTTTATATTCTGCTAGGAATACCATTTATGATGATAACTATAATTTGTTTTTATAATTACCATTAACTCTTATCCATATTATGTAATTACTTTTTTTCTTAGAAAGTGAAATCAATTTAAATAAATTCCAATTCAAAATTTTGTCCCTAAGATTCTTCTAAAAGATGATGTACTTTTAGTTTTCTAAGTCTACATGATTGAATAAATTTGTGTTATTATTTACAGTTTCAGCTCACTAGCAACTTACAGATACAGCAAAAAAGTATGGTTATATTTATCCACGCTTATTAGTCAAAAAATAAGTTATTGCCAAATAATACCTAAATAAATACATGTTAAAATTATGATTGGAATTTCCAGTTTGCTCAAATATGCTATAAAGCTGACTGTCTCTTGCTTTAGAACAAGTTGACTTTCATTCTGCATCTGGCTGTGCCTTGTTTCGAAATATAATGGAAGCAACACTGCCTTCAGGTGAAGAAGGTTTGAACACAGAATTGTGTTATTCACAAAAGCCTGAAATTGTTCAGAACTCAAGATAATGTTAATGTGTCTTCACCAGATAGCCGAAATAATGCATTTTCTAAATTGCAGCATTAAGCAATTATTCACATCATATCTGAAACCCTGTAATTTTCATTCTCCCTTTCAGTCCCAGCGGCGTGTCACATTTCACCTGCCAGAAGGCTCTCAGGAAAGCAGCAGTGATGGTGGACTGGGAGACCATGATGCAGGCAGCCTTACCAGCACATCCCATGGCCTGCCCCTTGGCTATCCTCAGGAGGAGTACTTTGATCGTGCTACACCCAGCAATCGCACTGAAGGGGATGGCAACTCCGATCCTGAATCTAGTAAGTGATACCTCTCTGGTTCCTCAATATAAACGGGCTTACTGTGTTTGCAACTCAAGCTATCATAGCCATAATAACATGGGCTAATTCGTTATGTTATTGTGAATAGTGACACATTTTTGAAAGGTAAACATACAGAATTAGATGGATGGCATGTATAAGGCAGTTTATAATATTTTAAATGTATGATCATAACTACTCTGAATGAAATTTATTATAGTGACTTTGTTAAGGCATAGATAGAATTTTCCATTTATGTACACCTGTATATTTATTTGTATATAAACAGCCAATTTATTTTATTTTATTCATTTACTTGTGAAGGTATAAATTTTTTCTTATATATAAAAATTATTTTCTAGATTTTATTTTTGTTTTTAGTAGAGATAAAAACCATTGACAGTTATTTTCTTCCTGAGGAAATAAGAGATCCTGACTCCAATGTAGGAGAGGGCATCTGAGGTTTTCAGTAATATACTGAAATCACACACCTGTGGCATGTTACTGTTTAGAAAGGTATTCACATTTGGTCTTCAGACAGAAGGCACAAAATCTGTGTTTTGCAAATTCCAAAGATGTTGAACTCTTTAAAAGGATCATAGAGTTGATATTAAATAAAATTTCATTAAATGTATTATCTTGAACGTGTAGCGAACAACCTTGCTGATTTATAATTTCAGGAAATACAAAATTTGATAAGATATATATTTCTCAGAAGAGTCTTGAAATTGCAAGAAGCTACAATTTGCTCCATTTATGTTATGTACATAAAAGTATGTAGGTACAAAAAAGCATACAATATATGTGAGAAAAAAGTCATAGCCATAAACCAATATGAAAAAAAATGGGCCAAATACCTGGCAAAAACATAAATAAGGTAATATAAACTAGACATTTTGAAAGGTTATTTTGAGCATTATGGATTGCAGGGATGTATAATTCAAATAAAGCTTCTAGGCTTTAGAACAAAATAGCTTCCCTATCATTGTATTTTAATCCTCTATTTTTGAAACTTCAAAAAATAGGGAAATGGATTGGCTAAACATTATGATATAATCTAAGGCTAAACATATGGAACCAATGACAACATAACATCAACTTTTTCTCTCTACAGATGTAGATGCTATATATTATAGGTATTTTTAATGTAAAAATATTAGAGACTTTTGAGTCAGCAAGTTCAGGCAGTCCTGAAAATCTACTATCTCCATTTTCAATTTTATACTTGGAATAAATGATCAACATTTGTTCTGAAGATAAAAAATTCCCCTATACCTTGTGTCACTAAACTATCTTTAATTTACTTTGTTTAGCACAGCAAAATGACTCCTGGTAGAAATACATAGTTGTGATTATATTTACTTGTGTAATGAACTAAGAGCTAATCTCTAATAAGAATATGATCATAAGTAACAAATACACATTAAGCAAGGGTGCCACTGATCTTCTTTACTCCATAAATCATTGTTTTAGTTGTAGGTCTATCATGCCCTGTTAAATAAGAATATAGAAATGGGATAAGTATCATTTTTATAAACTGGAAAGAGTTGATTCATTTGTACATGACATGTGTTACTAAGCCTCTTTCACAGAGGATTGCATAGCGACAATTAAAGAGTAAACTCAGAGTAAGCATCCACAGTGCACATCTCACCCTGAAATAAAATTCCAACTGAATGAGACTCAAATGGAATACTGTTGATAATAATAGGAGAATTGGTATGTGTTAGAAATAGTAAAACATTTAACATTAAATATAGCTTTATTAATCCCAATTCTATCTAGAAATAAGTAGTTGTTTTAAAAAGTATTCAAATGCATAGTTCTTAACAGAAGCTGATCTTGTTTATAGTTAAGGATATAAGTGCTAGCATCAATGTATTAGCTGACATGCTTAGGGGCTTTTTTTAAAAAAATGGGTGCTTTCTATTAGGAGCTAAACATTTCTCTCTTCTAATTATATTTACACTATTATCTTGAACATTAAATATCTTGTTCATATTTACTCTACAGGATGAAGGACTCACAAAATTTGCATTAAAAACTTTAGTTGCTAAATCGATTTTATTTTAAAATCTAGATGTCTGTGGGCAATGATAATAGTAAAGCAAATTATATATTTTGCTGCTTATTATTTTAATAAACTTATGCAAAGGGTAGATATAATTAAAAATGAATGCCCATTTTCTACAAGTCTAACAATATTGTTAAGTGAATGTTTAAATGTTATTTTTTACTATGAATAATACTAACAAACTGCTCTCCTACTAAATGTGAAACCTCCCCCTAAATCATGTTCCAAGAAAATTTTGGTTAGGAGTTTTGTTTTGGGACAGTCAGAGACCTTACTAAAAGTGCAAGAAGCGCAATAATTTACTTGAAATGAAGCTCCATTGTCTTAATGTGTCACGGTAGTGAAATGTTTAACATAGTACGTGTGTGTGTGTGTGTGTTGTTTTAATTAAAAAGAAAAAACATAGCTGGTTTAGAATTGGCCATAGCAAAGTAATCTCTTTAGGCTAATACTGATGATAAGGTATTTTGATTCTTCAAAAAGCAAAGCTATAGCTCTGAAATAGCACCCAATAATGGGTTTTATGATATGGAGCAGATGCCAATAAACTGTGCAGAGTTTGTCAATAGCACCACTGATAGGAATGTAAAGTGTTAGAGGAAATAAATGCTCTCCTTAAGCAATGGAATTAATTTATGCAGTTCCCATTTCACATTTTGAAACATATTACATCTTCAATCTGCTTTCTTTCTTGCTAGTGAATTGCCAAAATAGCACATAGTTCTGCAAATCCTTTGTAAATTCACAAAACAGAAATAAATATGACATTTATGAATAAGGGTATTCTGTAAAATTTGCTAGAGGGATTTATTAATACTGCTTTAAAAATATAGTTCCCTGGTTGATAAAAGTCTGCTGCGTAGATGAAGAAATCACACAATTCATTCTCTTAAGTCTTTTGCCAAGACTATTAACTTTCCTTTTTAAAATAAAGAAAACAAACTCAAGCCAATTATTACTTTTTGAGGAGACAAAGTCAATAAAATATCCTGTCTCATTCCATCTGAAGACTGTAATTTTTAAATTGTATAATTGCAATCTCTGTACTGTGGCCATTGGACTAAGGGTCACTTAATGCCATTCTATACAGTTCTGTCTTCCTTGGATGACAGCTTATATTCTAGACCTTTCCTCCTACCATAGCCTCATCAGATTACTTACAATGAACCCTGCTCTTTGAAGCTAGTTAATTTGTTAAAAAGCAAAAACAAAATAGAAACCCAATTCAAAAACAGCACTATTGATTGCTGCTGGGTTACTGTGGATACTGAAACAGATAATGTCTGCATTTTCAAAGGATTTTCTTGAGACACATTCATGGAGACACATGTGGCCCTGGTAAAGAACAAGTTGTGAGTCTACTTTTGAGGATTTTACATATCCAGGTGTAGTGTTAACTCAGAGATTTGAGGACAGTGAGATCCTCTTGGGACTACTGTAAACACATTAAACTATGTATGGCCCTGTGTTCCTATCTACTTATTTTTAAGTAGTCTCAGATAAAATATGATTTTTGAGGATATGATTTAAAAATGCTTTCCAATTTGTTTTCTAAATTTTTTTCTGTTTTTATAATTCAGACTGAGTTCTGAGACATATAGAAATATTAGCAAATGTCTACCACATTAAACTTCTGAGATTTTTTAATACTCTATGTTTATGAAGCCAGGATTTTTATGTTTTGTCCTCAAATAGAGAATGCATTGCTGCTATTTCACTATAGGTAAGTTGGATCTAAAAGGGTAACTACTAATATTTTTACACATCTACTGATCTGCTGGCATATTATAATTTTCCAGCTTCATTGGAAGAGATAAAATAGCCATAATTCTTTGGAAGATAAATGGTGAAATAGAGTATTGCTAAAGAGGCTCAAATCAGTCTTCAGCTTTCTAGTCATAAATCAGTTCAATTGCAGAGAAAAATCCCCCTAAAATGAAGAGGAGAATGATTTAGTTTATATCAGTATTTTAATTTTCTTCAACTGAACAAGTTATGTCATCTGTATTTTTTAAAACCTCTTCATTGTATGTGATCATTTCACGCATGAAGTCACTCTATCTGAAAATGTTATAGCTGGTCTAGTGTCTAACATTGAATCTTAAAGTAACAAAATACTTGAGTGAAATTTCTTCATCTTCCCCCAAAAAAGTTAATGCTTTTCCGCTTTTTGTATACCATAGTCATTTCTGTGATACAAAAGAAGAAAATATAGAGTTTCAAGAACATTTAGGGCTAAAAAATTATATGTTTAAAATAAAGATAAATATATGTTTTTATTAAAATGATGTCTGCTAGAGTTTATCTCAGGTTAGCAAATCTGTTTGACATTCATTTTTATTTCAGTAGTAGATCAGGTTTGCTTAGCACTCAAATACACTACTAATTAATTCACAACAAGGAAGTAATTAATCTTTCCCTGGCAAGGCACTTTGATTGATCTTCTACCAGTAATCTAATAAATTGGTATAAAAAGTGGGAGACCAATTTGATTGACTAGAATGAATTTCTACTCAGAGAAATGCCAGATTTTCTCCTGATCTGCTAAGAGTATTGACATGAATAACACTAGGGTAATTACTAGTAAGTGTTTGAACATCTCATTATTTGAATATCTAATTCTAAAGGTAGACTACTGGTAAAATTAAAAAATCAAAACCGAAAACTGTGAAACTTTAAAAGAATAAGCTAGTAATGGGTCATTAAAACTCAGCCTTTCATAATTAAAAACATTAGGAGTCAGTTGTCTAAAAGCAAAATAAAGCCATGGAAATATTTTTCCTGGAAAATATTGATATACTAGTACCTTGGGGAAAGCAGTGATCTAATTATCTAAAAAATTCAAGGAGAAAATATGATTCAATTACAGAAAAAAGGAGTAGTATTGGTTAGTATATTTAAGAGGAGAGTAACACTTCTGATGTGGCAGAAAATCATCTGAATCCACAGTTCAGCTAATGTTACCTGTATAACTGTTAATTAAGTGTTTTTGTTTGCTGCTATATGCCCAGGAAAATTTGACTCCATAGGCTTTCTAATATTTCTTTAAAATGCATTTTTGACAAAAGTCACATATCAATTCATGTATTACAATAAAAAGAAAAGTGAATGCATCATTTTGTTAATATTTTTACATGAAACAAATAGGAAATATATTCCACTTAACAAAAAGAAATTATGCTCCCTTTAAAGGTTAATTACGCAGCAAGGCCAATTCTGACTCTGTAGGCTATGTATTTGTAAGATTATTTCTTAAATCTGTGCTCATTAGCCTATATAATAGTGTCAGTCCATGGTAGAGAGGGGGGAGTAAAATAATTTAAATCAGCTCAGCAAGCTTAATGTCATGTGTTTTGAAAAATGAATCAATCAATATTTCTAAGGAGTGATATTATCATTATCAATGATATCAGTTATGGTCTATTTCGAGAAAGAGGTTGAACTCCATGGCCCTGGGTTCTGGAAATATAGGACATATGCCTGCTCTATTTCATTGCCTTGCCACCAGAAAACAATATATAGCTTTATGCTGCTACTGAAAATTTAAAAATTTCCTTAATATTTATTAATATTTTTAAGGAAACAATAATATCAAAGTCACTTTTATTCTTTTTCAAATGAAATATCATTGTAATAATTGATACTGTCTATGATTATTACCAGTTTATTTTAGTCCCTGATGTGTTATGTAAATAGTGTTAGAAAAGTATATATAAATAGGTTACAAAGAATGGTTCCACCCAAGAGTTCAGCCATCTGCCATTGTTTTAGAGAGAATAAGGTATACTTGGTAGTGACAGTAGTTTTTATAATAAATGTGCTTAGGCAGGTATAAACAGTGATCTGGTAGCAGATGCTCTGTGATGTATATTAATTTTACCATTTAAACTGACGTGCTTTTCAAAAGTAAATCTTTCTCTATTGAAGCTTCTGAAAGTTTATAAATACATTATAATAAGAAAAATGGGTAAAACACGTCTTACGATACCATCCTATCATATTCAACTTCCCTATATAAGAGATGAAATCTCAATGTAGACCAATTGAAAAATGACTGCTAATTTGGAGTATATAGGCTTTGTGAAGGCAACAAAAGCTTTATGCTAGAGATAATCTTTAAAAAATTATAGAGGTCATGAATTAAAATGAGAAGTATATGTTTAAAGTTGGAGACTTGAAGACATTTACAGGATTTTATTTGGGTGACAGTCTCTAAGATGAGTGTATCTTTAATATCTTAAATATAATATGGATTAGATAGAGGTTGATCACTCAAAAGCAGGCCACTATAAGTAAAGCAATCTCTTATCTTGTCTTTTCTGTTTGAAAGTGACAAGCACTAGGAGACTGGCACAAGCTGCCAATTGAAAGCCAATGTCATAGGTCTGGAATGTCAATAAGCTTGAATAATCACCTAAAGTGGCAGAGAATAGGTGGCCTTCTCTTCACAATAAACCTTCTCTTGCTTCTAAATTTTATTAAGCTTCCTACACCAAATAATAAAGGTCATTTAACATTTGTGTTTCTATAATTTATGAGCCATGAGGCAATTCATTTTATGACAACATTCTTTCTTCTGCTTTTTTAAAAATCTTACTTCTCACTTTCCTTTGCCTATAAGACAGACTATTTGCCATTTGTTATTTTTTGTAGTTCTTTGAAAGTCAGTATAATCAGTCATTCAAGATGTAGCATTTGGGTGACTTGGAATATTTAGTAGTGTTAGCCACACATCAACTTCTTATTTTAAAATGATTTATAAATTTTAATGAATGAGGAGTATTGTAGCAACATATTTTTAATCTCCATGACACTTTTAAAATTGTACAATAACTTGCAACTCTCATGATTGCTTTCATCAACAGAACATTCAACAACCGGTGAATATATCAAGGAATTCATTAAAAAATGAATAACTATAGACCATCTGTCTTACCATGATTTCTGTGATTTTTTAATTTACATTTTATTGAATATTGAAGATGCTCAATAGAGAATAGAATAGAGATAACAGTGTCCGCTTAGCCAATTTTTTCTCTCTCTTAATCAATAATCTTAGAAATTGTTTTCCCAGTTCCACTAGGTACATGGTCTTTATCTGGCACTTCTTTTTTTAATCAATCTTATATTGGAAATGTTTGTATGTTATCTAAACAAACTTTTTCTGAATAGTGTATATGAAATAAGCCATTAAAAGTTTATTTTTTTCTTAGAAAATTCTTCTCTTGCAATTTGTGTAGACCTCAAAGGCTGGTAATTTTAAATATTATTTTGGGGTATCTAATTATACGATAAAAATATTTGAACATTGAATACGAATTTTTATTGCGGTAATTCTTTGTGTAATCACTATTCATGAAACCTTTTCAGCACAAACCATTGTAGATAATTTGTTTTAGGCAATCATCTTACATATTACAGAACTCTAGTCCGTTTACTACAATTAACTAGCTCTGTGAACTTGGATAGGTCTTTTAACCTCACTGTCTCTTTTTCTTAATTTATATAATGAAGGGATTGTACGAATCTCTAGTGCCCCTTCTAGGGTCATAATTTTGTAACTATGAAAATCCCAGAATTTACATGTGCAGGTGTTGCCTTTTACATTGCAAATGAGATAACTGAGATTTGGCCCTTTTAAGCAACAACTTAATGTTCTAAATTAAGATTTGATGTTTATTGTTTATCGTGTTCTAAAATAAGAGTCACTAATGTTGGTAAGCAGCTACTTTTGAAATTTAAATGAAACAACTCATGAGAGAAAAGTAGTATAAAATTTAGCATTATCATCACTCAAGGGGAATGTTACAATATATCCAAATGGAGAACTTTTTTATATGTGATGAGGCCCTTTGTTTTTTTAAAAAGGTTCCCATTTTAAAAATGCCCTGAAAGAGCATTTGGAGCAATACAGACTGCCGATTTCTAAAATTACTGTTTGTGCTAACCAGTGAAAGTACTGCAGAAAAAACTGTAAACATGCTGAATGATAATGATCTCTATGTCAGGAAAACTAGCCACTTTTCACTATGCTTATCTAATGTAGTTAAATTGTGTGTACGTGTGTGTATGATTACTTCCAGAACAACTTGGAATTAAAAAATGAATTTTAGAAGGTAAATTTCCTTTGAATATGATGAAAAGTGCATAAACAGAATCTCCAGGAGGAGAAACGCAGAATATGTGAATATATGTTTTATGCATTCTGCTGTAAACTCAGCTCTTCCTCTATATGAAATTCCTGTGTAACTCTATGCTACTTCTACTTTCCAGAAGAATGAAGTCTCAGTTAACAAGGAATTGATATTCATAAACTCAATCGACTGAGTTAATAGTGTGCCATATAGTCAAAATGTTTTGGGTAAACCCTATTATAATAGTCCTTTTTGGATAATGATTAGAACTTGAGATGAAAGCAGGATAACTTTTATAGTTATATAAATGTCCTATAAAAGTTATCCTGCTTTCGGCCGGGCACGGTGGCTCACGCCTGTAATCCCATCACTTTGGGAGGCCGAGATGGCTGGATCACCTGAGGTCAGTAGTTCAAGACCAGCCTGGCCAACATGGTGAAACCCCGTCTCTACAAAAATACAAAAATTAGCCGGGCATGATGGTGGGTGCCTCTAATCCCAGCTACTTGGGAGGCTGAGGTGGGAGAATCGCTTGAACCTGAGAGGGGGAGATTGCAGTGAGCCGAGATGGCACCATTGCACTCCAGCCTGGGTGGGTGACAGAGGGACTCTGTCTCAAAAAAAAAAAAAAAAAAGTTATCCTGCTTTCCTGCTTTTATCTCTAGTTCTAGTTCTAATGGATTGAGCAGAGTACAACTCCTTTTCATCTCTAGTTGTTTATCCTAGAGATGAAAAGGAGTTGTACTCTGCTCAATCCATTAAATTATATGAAGTTTGTCTTACATATAAAGTCTGTTAGCTTTTATTTATACTAATAGATGACATCATAGAAATTGATGCTCTGGATTAAGAAAGTCATGCAAAAATAAAAATATTTTGAGAAGAATACTTGATCATCTTGAAAATAGCATTAGTTTTATAGGACAATATTATTGAAGCATGTAAAAAAAACAGTGAGTTTTAATTAACTTTTAGAAGATTCTACTCCTACTCCTTGGCTCATCAATAGTGCATTGCAAAGTTCACTTGGCTCGCTATAATTTTTATTTTAATGATGTTGTTTTCCAGGGCTGAGTTTAGACTGTGATTTCCTTAGATTTATGCATGTAACTTAATCTAAAACTGAACCTGACAATTTTTTCTAACTGTTCCATTTAACTGTATTCTGCCTCTTTGGAAAATGTGCGTCCTCATATTGCAGAAATGCCTCTTAAATTTGATTTGAAGAAGGAGTCAATTTTTTTTTTTGGGTGGGGGGACGGAATCTCACTGTCACCCAGGCTGGAGTGCAGTGGCGCGATCTCAGCTCACTGCAACCTGGGAGGAGTCAACTTTACAGAGGTACATACATGTCTTCTACATTCTTTTAAAGAATGTAGCTAATTAATCTGATTTTTAAAGACTAAGTTAAATATTAACAAGGAATTCAGGGATCTTTGCCTAATTCAGACTGTAGTTACAAGGACAGAGTACTCATTAGAGATATTTTTGATATATGAATGCACCAAAGGCATTCTCAGTTGTTGGATAAATCATGTATTTGATTCAGCTGTTTGTGTTTGTTTTTTCGTTCAGATAATCTTCTATAAAAGCTACTTTTACTAGTTTAAATCCATTGCAAACTTTGCAGTAATAATGTTTTCTAATTTCTCTTCCCCCAGTTGATTATGAATTGTACTGGACAGAAGAACAGGATATATTGAAAAATTTCACACAAATATGTTTTTATTCAAGTAGAAAATTGGAGTTTTAGGATTTGACCCAAATTAAATCCAAATATTGAAATTTCAATTCAAAGTGCCATAGTATTGAACTATTAAGTCTTCCCTTCTGAAATAACTAGCCATTATATTTTTGCAAAACAGTTTAACTTCTGAAATATAATATCTGAAATCCAAATATCATGGCGAAAGATCTTAAACAAACTGAGCCCAATTCAATACCCATGTAACTTTGGCAAATATCCCCTCAGGGTTTCAAAGGATATGAACTGTGGCTAAGTAAAAAAACCTTTCATCTAGAAAGATCCCATAATGCCCAACAGTCTGAAGTGAATCTGTCTATGTGTTAGTACTCAATATAGGGTAAAAACATACTGCTTTCAGGGCAGAGAATTGGAATTTCACTGCATAAGGGAAATTTATCATACGCTTGAAACTGAACATTCAGAGCTGCTTTAGCAATACTATTTTTTGCAGAAAGAAAAAAAAAGTTGACCTTCAGAGACCTTGTTTTCAAAAGACCATGAATTTCTTTGTCTACTCCCAGAAAGATTTTTTTTTGAAATCAGAGAATTTTAATACCCATAAGATTTTTAAAATACATTAAAATGTAAGAGATGCAGATATGTTTAATTCTCTTATATTCTGTTTCTTTCTTAGTCTCTTATCTACAAAACACATTTTAGTGGCTATTAAAGTATATAAGACTAAATAACTCGTTATGAAGAGAAGCATTCTATTGGAGTGGGACCAGATTGCCTAGAATAGAATATCAAGTCTGCTCCTTCCTAGTAGTATGACATTTGACAAGACATTTAGGCTTCCTGTGCCTCAGCTTTGTGCATCCTTAAAATGAGAATAATAAAAGCAGTTGCTTTGTAGCATTGTTGTATTAAATGAAAGTGCATGTATTTGTCTGCATATATACATATATTTACAGCATTTAAAAATATTTTAGCCAGGCGTGGTGGCTCACGCCTATAATCCCAGCACTTTGGGAGGCTGAGGCGGGTGGATCATGAGGTCAGGAGATTGAGACCATCCTGGCTAACACAGGTGAAACCCCGTCTCTACTAAAAATATAAAAAATTAGCCGGGCGTAGTGGCGGGCGCCTGCGGTCCCAGCTGCTCGGGAGGCTGAGGCAGGAGAATGGCGTGAACCCGGGAGGCGGAGCTTGCAGTGAGCTGAGATAGCGCCACTGCACTCCAGCCTGGGCGACAGAGCCAGACTCCGTCTCAAAAAAAAAAAAAAAAAAAAAAATTATAAGATAATCATATTCTCACACAGCACTTTTCAGTTTCACATGCATACAGACCACCTAGAAATTTTGTTAAAATGCAAACTCAGCAGTTGGGTGTAGGGACCAGAGAGTTTTCATTTCTAGCAAGTCCCCAGGGTATGTGAATGCTGTTGGTGTGGGGGCTACACTTTGGGTAGCAAAGTTCTAACAAATGTGCTTAGCAGCTGACCCAGGTAAAGATGAAGGAGAGCAGAGCAGCAATTGGCCATGATAAATTGAGGTATTAAAATAACTCATGACAATCTGTCCTAAAGCCTCAAACACATTGTATTATATTTTAAGATACATAAAATTTTACCATACTGGAGTTGTATTATAGGGACTTTGAGATAAGTCTCATAGTAAAGTGCAGAAAAGCATTATAGAAAGTTTCGAAGGTCAGTGCATATTTGCTTGATTCTTCAATAGAGAGACTTTCTCTTCTTTCTGTATATCTGTCCACACACACAAATGTGTACATGCACACAAAAATCCACACATCTTATTTTTATTTATTTATTTGTTTATATTTATTTATTTATTTATTTTGAGACGGAGTCTCCTTCTGTTGCCCAGGCTGGAGTGCAGTGGCGTGATCTCGGCTCACTGCAAGCTCCACCTCCTGGGTTCACGCCATTCTCCTGCCTCAGCCTCTCGAGTAGCTGGGACTACAGGCACTGGCCACCACGCCCGGCTAATTTTTGTTTGTTTGTTTGTTTGTATTTTTAGTAGAGATAGTGTTTCACCGTGTTAGCCAGGATAGTTTCGATCTCCTGACCTCGTGATCCGCCCGCCTCGGCCTCCCAAAGTGCTGGGATTACAGGCGTGAGCCACCGTGCCTGGCCTTTTTCTGATAATTTTTATTTGAAAAACAATGCACTCCATTTATACGTCACCCATGTCATCTAGGTGAATATAAATGCCATTTTTATTTTAGGTGTTCAACTATAGACAAGCTCTTCATTTCTAGGAAACTGATCAGAAGAATAACAGGGCAGATAGGGCATTAGCAAAGCAGAGTACCAGCTGCGCTGTCAACTAATCAAGTCAGCAAACATCTCTGCAGGTGAAGTCATTGTGATTCCTATTAACTCAAGCAGATTAAGAATTCTTCTGGATCATTGCTAGTGTTGAAGTGTCAACTTTTGCAAACAATTATCAGACTGGGAAAGGTGAACAAAGGAAGCCAAGAAAGTCACAGGAAGTAGACAAAAAAGATGCAGATAAGTTTCCCATTGAATGTGGGGTGCTGGACTGTTTTATTTGACCACTTTTGCCTATATCCAGAAGAATTTGTTTGTTGTGTATGCAATTGAGTCATAAAAAAGAAACGTCCTGTTGTTAAAGTTCTCATAGTTTTGGGAAACATATTTGCTTAGCTATTCAATGTGCATATATTCTATGATAGGAACTTTAATTAGGTAACTGCTGATTATGTGTAAGTTTTATTTCTTTTTTTATCTCATTGCTTACTTATATATCCTAGTTTAATTCCAAAGAGTGAAAAAATATTGACTGATTATTTGTTCTTGCATCTTTTTTAATTATCACCATTCATTTTCATTGCAATCTCCTTCTCCCAGTATGTTTTATGAGGCTTTGTGCCTTGAGTGTAATGGGCATAAAATGAAGGGAAGTCTATGTTTTTAGTATGCATGATGTTTTCTGAATATAGATGCTTAAGGAAATTGTAGGCAGGTGTGTTTTCATCTCTCACACTATGTGGCTTTTTCTATTCCATGGTAGGAATCAAAGATAGCCAAGTTAAGAACATTGTGGCTCATTGGAATTAGAACTTCATGCAGTTTAAAACTGATTATTTTATTTGTTTCAAATTATTTTAGCATTCTCAAATTAACCATCCAAAGTTTCCCCAGAGATGAATAGTTTCACATCTTACAATAGCACCAGCAGTAATAAATATATAGTCAAAATTTTCCTTTTTTCATATTTAAATTTACAGACTACTTTTTGAGATGTTAGAAAAAGTAGATTGATAATGTGTCATTGCAAGCTTATAATCAGGCTTATTGTCACATAGGCATAAGCACAAATAAACATTCCTCCTCAAGGTGTGGGGGAATATTGAATATATTGAAGATGAAGCAAACTAGCTTACTCTCAACAGGAAGGAATAATAGTATACTTGGCATTTTTATAACTCCAAATCATCACAGAAATAAAACATTTTTAATATTACATTTTTTTCTTGTGTAGACATGGCAGCACAATTTTGTTTTACTTCATCACAACAGTGTTTCATTGCAAATTTTAAGAATATTTTTATAATTTTATTTACAATGGCTGTATTACATGAGACCAAGCCATTTCATTGTAATATTTTAAGGTGATTTATTGCTAGTAACCACAAGGCAATATGCCATCTTTTATTAAAAAATTCCACAGGAAGCATAAGGACTATGTTTTTTAATCAATGCAATTTGTTTTAAAGGATTTTATCTTGAAGTTAGTAAAGAAACTTCTGTACATCTGGAATGCTGAATGTCCTATCAGACTTCAGCCTGTGCTGATTTATAACAAGTAATTATCTAACGAAGATAGTGTTAGGCAAACATGAGGGTTCTTGAAGCAATAATTTGAAGTTTTGAAAAATTACTATGGATCAAATGATAACGCTTCATTTGTATTCTGCTTTTTTGTCCTTGAATCTACGTTTTTACTTTAAGCAAATGTAAAAATGGCTTTAAAGAGATATAATCATTTTTGTGAAAAAGTAAATGGCCTTAAGCTGGTTACATGAATTAATCCTTCATGTCCTTTACTCCTTTCTGCTTTTGAAGGAAAGATTAATTCCGTTATCAAATTAACACGTGCACAAATATTTGGTACTGTATATTCAGTGGAATGAATATGATTAGAAAAAAGGGGACCTGATATACAGTCTAGGTTCTGTCAGTAACTCTGTGACCTAGGTGACACAAACAAATGGAAAAAGATTCCAAGCTCATGGATAGGAAGAATCAATATCATTAAAATGACCATGTTACCCAAAGCAATTTACAGATTCAATTCTATTCCTATCAAACTACCGATTACATTCTTCACAGAACTACAAAAAGGCTATTTTAAAATTCATATGGAACCAAAAAAGAGCCCGAATAGCCAAGGCAAATCTTAAAAAGAACAAAGCAGGAGTCGTCACACTACTCTAATTCAAACTATAGTACAAGGATCCAGTAACCAAAACAACATGGTACTGGTATAAAAACAGGCACATAGACCAGTGGAACAGAATAGAGAGCCCAGAAGTAAGGCCACACACATACAATCATCTGGTCCTTGACAAAGCTGAGAAAAAGAAGCAATGGGGAAAGAACTCCCTATTCAATAAATGGTGCTGGGATAACTGGCTATATGCAGAAGATTGAAGCTGGACCGCTTCCTTACACCGTATACAAAAATCAACACAAGATGGGTTAAAGATTTAAATGTAAAACCCCAAACTATAAAACCCTGGAATACAGCCTAAGCATCCATTCTCGACATAGGAACTGGCAAAGATTTCAAGACCACAAAAGCAAGTGCAACAAAAGCAAACATTGACAAATGGGAATCTAATTTAATGAAAGAGCTTCTGCACAGCAAAATAACTATCAACAGAGTAAACAGACAACTTAAACAGCATCTATAAGGAACAACTGCTAAATTTCACAATTGCTTCTTAGGCAAATACAAGACAAGTAATTAACATTGTATTTTCAACTATGCATTTGTTCTTTTATATGTGTTTATAATTTCATATATTTGCCAAAAGTGTGTGCGTGTGTGTATATATATGTATATATACCAAAGATTCTAATTGAAGATGAATAGTGCATTTAAATTCTGGAAATTTTACTACCTTGCCTCTTGAGATACTGATAATGGAGAACTTCCAGAACAAAAGAATACAACGAATAAATGATAAACCAAAAATCACTAATAAAATATAAGAAGCTCATCTTAAATTAGTCTTAATTATTAATTTTCACCTAGATCTTCACCTTTAAAGTTTTCAAAACTCCTAGTTATTTTGTTTCAAAACATCATGAGTTGTTTCATGTGTCATTACTGTGTGTTCTGAGTATCTGTTTATACGTGTGTACTGGGATATGTGTCTGGGCATTTACGTTTTTTTTTTTTTTTTTGTAGAGTGTGAATCTGCAAGTCATTTTATTCATATCTCCTGGGGGTTTAAAAATAAATCTCTTCTTTCTGCTAAATCAAGTTGTAAATATCTCATTTAGTCTGCTACTACAGTAACTCATGAAAAGAGAAAGATGGCTTTTCAATATTTTACCTCTGTCCTCATTTTATGTCAGTGACTGCTGATTATATGTACTATTAGTGAAACAGAAATCAGCATGGAGCACTTAAGTTGCTTTTCAAATAAAGCTCTTCTTTCAGCATTTAGTTTCCCAGAAGGCTTTTAATCAAGGTTATGGGAAAGTCCATAAACTTTCTGCTGAATATTTAACAAGCTGGAGGTCACTGCAAATGTGTTTTTTCAAGGGCAAGGGAAATGAGATTGCAATCAGGAAAATAGAAGACCCGATAATAAGCAAAGCTTTGTCTTCTGGATAAAATCTAACAAGAAAATCAAAGTGACTCACATTTTCAAGTTTCCTTGTAGGATTTAAAAATTTTCCTAGTTTGGATCATCATTTTCAAAACGGCAAATAGGACTGAGTAATTCATTTGAGTCCAATTACTATCTTATCTTTAAGAAGATGGTTGGAATGAGTTCTGCAAAATGGTGATAGCGGCAGAATATAAGAAGACGTCACTGAAGTTCCACTGTTTAATATTAAAAGCATAATTCTTTTGGATAAAAGAAATTTTATAAAATTTACAAATGTCATGTGATTACTGTATATTTTGTAAATGACCTAGCCCACCCTCATCAAAGCAAAAACCTCACAAAACTATGTTTCCACTCTCACAGGAATCAAAAGTTATGAAAAGAGATAGGAACAGATTCAAAAATACTTACATATTGTATTTTCTTTTAACATGAAAGAAAATTGGAAGTTTCTTTCAACATTGTCTGTCTACTGAGAATGGTGACAAGGAGTAAAAATAGAAATGCATACTTTGGACTTTCAAAGAAATGTAAGGATATTTGGCAGCTTTAGTGTGTAAGGGCAAGTTATGATCATGTATATCATGCCTACTGTGTAATAAAAGAATGAATACATTTTCATTCTATCCTCGTTTATATTCAAATAATCTATGTAGGGAAGTTAAGTCTTTCACTTGATCACATAGAAATGTAGAGTAAAAATTTCACTCTTATCTCCTCTGATTGCTAAATCAGAAAAATTTATACAAGACATTTATCCTTACTGTACCTTCAAGTTTTGATATATAGTAAGAATATCCTGCTGTTTGTTATTTATCTTAAAGTTTTATGTATGGATATAGAAACATTATTCTTTTCTGAAAAGAAAATTTTGACTTTTAAGGAAAAATTATATAGTAGGAGTTCAAATAGATTGCAACTTACCTCCTTCCTGCTTACATAATTTTGGAACTGTTCTAGCAGAGTTTAAGAAGAACTGTGAGGGGTAGGCAATAGGTTGGTCTTTGAGCTTAATCACTGAATTCCACTTCTCCAACCTGTGCATGAGTGAAATAAGCAGGTATTGGAGAAAGGACTTGGCTACATATTATGGAAGCCAACCCTGGTCTCTGCCACTTGGTGCAAGTGAACATATAACTGAAGGATTTTAAGAGACAATAATGGTTTGTTGTGTCTGAGCAATTTTCAATGCATGCAAATCATATTCTATATTTATTTTGTTATTGCCCCTAACACTTCCTACAAAGTAATATATATTGTAAGAATGGTGGGGGTTGTGACTTGAGGAAGTACATATTCATGCGCCATCAGGTTTCCTCCTCTGTGTAATGTATACAATAATACTGCCTACCTCTTTGGATTATTTTGAGGGCCAAATGACATAAGCAATACAATACCCCTAACACCACATTTCACACACCTTAAACAATTTGCTGTTAATAATGGATACTTTTCTAATCATATTCAAGCCATGAACTCCCTCCCCATAATAATAAACATTCATTCAAGGATTCACATAGGATTTCACAAAGTCTTTGATCACTTTGGAGATTCAGTTGTCTGACCTAAACAAGAAAGGCCATAGGTATTAGCCTATTAAGTTAGAGGAAACTTCATTGACCATTTTGTCTTCTCAGGCCAATCCACTCATGTTAATAAGTGATTTCTCTGGTTCTTTTTAGAAGAGAATTGTTTAACAAAGTTGAATGGGTTCATCAGTCATTTTATTTTCATATAGACAAAGCTTTAGTTGTATTTTTTTTAAAGTAGCTCTCCTTTTGTTTCCATTGCAAAGAAGATTATATTGGCATTCAGAATAAAGAAGAAAATAAAATGAACCATAATCTCAGTACCAAGATAACATCAGTTATATTAAAAATAAAAGTATTAACATGTGTATACATGGTAAAACATTTAAACACCACTGTAAGATATGAAAGTAAAAGTTAGTGTCTCCCTCAGCACCTCT
This sequence comes from Gorilla gorilla gorilla, assembly GCF_029281585.2. Classification (NCBI taxonomy): domain Eukaryota; kingdom Metazoa; phylum Chordata; class Mammalia; order Primates; family Hominidae; genus Gorilla; species Gorilla gorilla. Next base: position 104,166,206 of record NC_073247.2, read on the forward strand.
CTTCACTGCTCACAAGCACCTCTTACAACAGATAATTTCTGTTAAAAGCTTTTTCCGGGCCGGGCGCGGTGTCTCACGCCTGTAATCCCAGCACTTTGGGAGGCCGAGGTGGGTGGACCACGAGGTCAGGAGATCGAGACCATCCTGGCTAACACAGTGAAACCCCATCTCTACTAAAAAATACAAAAAATTAGCTGGGCGTGGTGGCGGGCACCTGTAGTCCCAGCTACGCGGGAGGCTGAGGCAGGAGAATGGCGTGAACCCAGGAGGCGGAGCTTGCAGTGAGCCGAGATCTATCACGCCACTGCACTCCAGCCTGGGCAACAGAGTGAGACTCTGTCTCAAAAAAAAAAAAAAAAAAAAAAAAAAGCTTTTTCTGTTTACTTCCACCCAAAATTTGTATACCAACATTTATTTATATGCATATAGATGATTTTAAAATTATTAACCAAGTGAGTATTGCTATACACAAGTGTTGATGTCTTGTTTTGTTTTTCACTTAAAGTATGTCTTGCAGAATTTTCTACATTAAAAAGAATAGATATATCTCATTATTTTAGTGGTGGCATGGTATTCTAATAACTTTGATGGACCATGACTGATTTAACCTGTTCATAACTATTTAGGTAATGTCTAGATTTTAGCTAAAACAGACAATGCTGCAATGAATATCGTTGAGCAGAAATTGTAATGCTCTATTACTAGTCTATCTGTCATGGAAACAATGGAATTGTTGGATGAAAAGGAATGTGCAAGTTTTATTATTAAAATTTTCAATCATTAAGAAAAAAGACTGATAATACATCATTGTTTCTATCCTCTAATATTTTCAAAGATTACCATTCTGCCATGATTGTGTCATATCACCCTTTATTATTAAAAATTGAACTCTTGGCTGGGCACAGTGGCTCACGCCTGTAATCCCAGCACTTTGGGAGGCTGAGGCAGGTGGATCACCTGAGGTCAGGAGTTCAAGACCAGCTTGGCCAACATGGTGAAACCGGTTTACAAAAAAAAAAAGAAAAAAAAAATCAGCAGGACGTGGTGGTGGGCACCTGTAATCCCAGCTACTTGGGCAGCTGAGGCAAGAGAATCGCTTGAACCCCGGAGGCAGAGGTTGCAGTAAGCCGAGATCGCGCCACTGCACTCCAGCCTGGGCAACAGAGTGAAATTCCATCTCATAAAAAAAAAAAAAAAAGGAAAAATTGAACTCTCAGAGTTGTGAATACTCCTCTGTTCCCAATCTGCTTCCTCTCTCTCCAGAGTAACTCACAATTCTGAATTTGGTGTTTATTACCCCCAATTATTATTTTTTGTATTTTTATTACATGTACTATACATTATAAATGGTGTAGTCACGTACAGACCTTTCTGCTGTTGACTCCTTTTGCATGTTCTTATTTATTGGCATATGTAAGTTTAGTCCCTCCACTTCCACTGTTTTGCAGTGTTTTGTATGAACATTTCACAGAAATTAGTTCCCTATTGATATTTTCAAGTTATGTTGTTTACAATACTTGACCATAACAAAAACTGCTACAAAGAACAACCTTGTACATGCTTTCTGTTGCTCATGTTTAAAGTTACTCTTGGGTATTTACCTGTTATTAAAATTGTTGAGTTGCATGTTCAACCTATCTGAAGTCTCTAAGTAGTACAAGAGAGTTGTTGCTCAACATCCCATAGCCATTTGACACCATATTTTAATTTTTCAAATGTGAAAATTGTAAAATGGAACTTCATTTTGTCTTTTATGTACATTTTCTAGTTTACTGATATGGTTGAATATCTATTCAAAAATGTATTACTTATTATGTGTTTTTCTTCTCTTGATTAAACTATTCATAAATGTAGCTGATTTTTAAATTTGATTATTTTTACTTAATTATTCTTATATTCTTTACATAGTCTTGATAAAAATAATCAGATATGTGTATGGCATGTGTCATCTTTCAGTCTTCTATTCATCCTCTCTCTATGTACATTAGAACACATGTATTTTTAGATATTGTTAAGCTGCCTGACAAAAAGGGTAAACTAGTTTATAATCCCACTAAGTGTGTATGAGGTTACTCTTCCCCTACACTCTTGCAGATACTGGATACTATTAAAGTGTTTTGTTTGTTTGTTTGTTTCTGTTTTTTGTTTTTTGAGACGGAGTCTTGTTCTGTTGCCCAGGCTGGAGTGCAGTGGCATAATCTCGGCTCACTGAAACCTCTGCCTCCGGGTTCAAGCAATTCTCCTGCCTCAGCCTCCTGAGTAGCTGGGATTACAGGCACATGCCACCATGCCAGGCTAATTTTTGTATTTTTAGTAGAGACGGGGTTTTACCGTGTTGGCCAAGCTGGTCTCGAACTCCTGACCTTGTGATCCATCCACCTCGGCCTCACAAAGTGCTGGGATTACAGGTGTGAGCCACCTTGCCAGCCTTAAAGTGTTTTAATATTAAGAAACGAAGAGATAAAAAAATTGTCTCATCGATGCCTAGATATAATTTTCCATATTTATAAGTGAGACAGGGCATCTTAGCATGTTTTAACATGTGTTTATCAGAATAGTAATTTCAGCTACAGAAAATTGCCTTTATCATTATTATTTGAAATATAAGACTTTTGCAAATAACTGCAGTTTTTTCGTAAAAGCAGTTTGTCAATTTCTTAGAGTTAGATGCATCTGAAATTAATTTGCCTTGTCAAGCTCATGTAGAAGGGGGAAGAAACACCACAAATGTCAGTGTTTGCCAAAGTTACTGGAATGCGTGTAATAAAGTGAAATGCTTCATTTATTACTATTCTTTAAAGAAATAGTACTTTTTTATTTTTATTTTCTTTATTTTATTTTTTGAGACGGAGTCTCACTCTGTTGCTCAGGCTGGAGTGCAGTGGCGCGATCGATCTCGGCTCACTGCAAGCTCTGCCTCTCAGGTTCACGCCATTCTCCTGCCTCAGCCTCCTCAGCAGCTGGGACTACAGGTGCCTGCCACCATGCCGGGCTAATTTTTTGTATTTTAAGTAAAGACGGGGTTTCACCGTGTTAGCCAGGACGGTCTCGATCTCCTGACCTTGTGATCCGCCTGCCTCAGCCTCCCAAAGTGCTGGGATTACAGGCGTGAGCCACCGCGCCCAGCCAAGAAATAGTATTTTTTACTTTTATTCAAATCTATATAGAATTTATCTATATAAATGCATGCTTAACATTAATATATTTTTAAAAATGTAATTGGCTAATTATATTTAGAATGATACAATTTAAGCTGGGAAGTACCAATATTAGATTAATGTGTGCTGTATTATATACTTTCTGAGAACTAGAGGAGGTGGTGGACAAGCCATTGATTGCTAATTTGAAATAAGTTTTAAAGTATTTTGGTGGAATTTATTTTGCTAGCATGACTTCTCTTGATTGAGGCTTTACTTATTTTAATCATGCAGGACCAATTTGTGAGAAGTTCTTTACAAAACCAAATGGATTTTTAGAATTAACCTAAATTATATGTCATCCAATAACATGCTTGATGTTGTCATAGTTCAGTAGAGGACAATCTTGTATAGTATCTCTGTCACATAGACATAATCATACCACACAATATTTAAGCTAGAACGTGGTTTGGCATTCTGTTTAAACACCCATCAAAATGGTAAACATTCCCCTCTCTTAATTGCTTTGTTAGGCTTCAAGAAAGAGAAAAATTATAAAGCACTATTTTCTTCTTGCTACAACCATTCCTTCTACAGATAAATTCTATATTGGTGAATGGGCTATCTGAATTATGTGTATTATTGGAAGCATAACAGATATGTCATGTAGATGACAATAGCAGAAAATGTGATTTAGCTGAAACGATAGAGCTATGAAATGTTTTTCTTCCCTAGGTCTGGATTACACACAATTTCAAACCTTGTGGTTTATAAAATTGCAAAAGATGCATTATATTGAATCATGCTTTTGACTTATTGGGTAGAAAAGTAACAATGGCTAAACTCAAGTGAAGATTTGGTTCTTAACTGTATTTGATTCACATTTCTCTCGGTTAATTGCTTTACTCTACCTCATTTTGCTTGTGCTTATTCTGTTTCAATTAGTGGACTCTTAACATTTGTATTTACTAAAAAATCAATGCCAAGAAATTGCTTCTTTTAAGACTTATGCTTTGAAGTGTGAAATATTTAGCTTTCCAAAGAACTTTATAAGCCTATTTTTTTTAGCATTTTAAAATAAGCATAGATTTATACATAGGACTGGTGGCAAAAAATGTAAACTAGAAATATGAATATAGTAATAATAGCTTTAATTACTTTTACAGAATTTAGAAGAATGTGTCTCTGTGGGAATAAAGATTTCTCCCTCTCTTGCCCCCCTCTCCCGTAGTAGCATCAGTATAATTTATTTTTAAAGAAATATCTCTTATGCATTTCAGTTTTTCCCCTTATTATTGTCATTGAGTAAATTGACAGGAAGAAACATAATTAAGGAAGGAAAATCTTATTTAGGAATTATAAGCAATTTTCTCTTCTCCTCCTATTGCTTTCTGGTAGGCATCTGTTCAGGTATTTAGCTGGAGATAGAGTGAATCACCTTTCTTAGTGCGTACAGGAAGGGGCTTTGCTTGTAGTCACGCTGTCAATACTGATAATTACCTGCATAGCAACAAAAGATATATTCTTGTGATATTTTCAAAGTGAAATCGGTACTTCAGTGGTACTCTTCATGCAGAATTGCCCCTGTGGTACCAAGTTATTGGATTTTAATGCTGCACCTGTGTGAAAGGGAGAACCAGAAAGGATATAAAGAAAAGATACCTTTAAGGAAAGGTAGTAGTTTCCATCAAGAAACAAAGGAAAATATAGGATATTTTTAAAATCTAGTTTGTGATTATCATTAGTTTTTGCTGAATTGGCTTAAAGGATTTATAAGGCTGTATATCCAGAAACTCAAGCATAATATTTATTATTATAAAATATAGCAGGAAATGTTAGGAATTTAGAAGCTCATATTTTGAATCAACAATGCCAAAATATTATAGGGGAAAATGGAAAAATAAGAGAATTTGTATAAGTAGTAAAGACTGCTTTCTTGAGGGAGAAGGCAAAAGCGCCAACTGATGTTTGATGCCATCAAAGGATACTGGTCTTCTATTAAAGAAAACAATTTGTATCTTGAGGGTAAGAAAGAAGAACCTGCAAACTCTGTAAGAAGCAAAATATATTCATGTGGTATCAGTCACTAAGAAAAAGGCTTAATTTAATGAAAGCTATGTACATCCTGTTATTACTGGGGAAGTAAATAAAGTCAACAGATTACATTTAAAATAATCTCTTGTTTTCACTATTCCTGTTGTTTTGTATCACCAGTTTTTAAAGCTAATATAAGATATGAAGAAGAAATTTTTTAAAATCCAAATATATTGCAAGAGATTACTATCAGAGAAAGTTTGAGTAGGTCAATGCTATAAATACACATTAACGTTATATTTCCCCTTAGGTTGAATAAATTGGCTAACCTATGTTATTGTACTTTTAAAATTTTACTTTAAGCCCTGGGATACCTATGTTGAACATGCAGGTTTGTTACATAGGTATACATGTGCCATGGTGGTTTGCTGCACCTATCCATCCATCATCTAGGATTTAAGCCCCGCACGCATTAAGTATTTGTCCTAATGCTCTCCCTCTTTTTTCCCACCAACCCCCCAACAGGCCCCTGTGTGAGATGTTCCCCTCTCTGTGTCCATGTGTTCTCATTGTTCAACTCCCACTTATGAGTGAGAACATGCAGTATTTGGTTTTCTGTTCCTGTTTGCTGAGGATGATGGTTTCCAGCTTCATCCATGTCCCTGCAAAAGAAAGGACATGAACTCATTCTTTTTTTATGGCTGCATAATATTCCGTGGTGTATAAGTGCCATATTTTCTTTATCCAGTCTATCACTGATGGGCATTTGGGTTGGTTTCAAGTCTTTGCTTTTGTAAATAGTGTTGCACTTTTTTTTAAAGGGCAGGTAAGAGTTAACAGGAAATGGAGATTGGACATGCTGTTTCAGAGAAGTATAATCAGATAAACTGAAGGTAATCAAGGTATGCTATTGGTGTAAAATTTTGAGAGAAAAGAAGAAAGAAAGAAAGAAGAAGAAGAAGAAGAGGGAAGAGGAGTGGGAGGAGGAGGAGTGGGAGGAGGAGGGGGGAGGAGGAGGGGAGGAGGAGGGAGAGGAGGAGGAGGGGGAGGAGGAGTGGGAGGAGGAGGAGTGGGAGGAGGAGGGGGAGGAGGAGTGGGAGGAGGAGTGGGAGGACGAGGAGGGGGAGGAGGAGGGGGAGGAGGAGGAGGGGAGGAGGAGGGGGAGGAGGAGGAGGGGGAGGAGGAGGGGGAGGAGGAGGGGGAGGAGGAGGAGTGGGAGGAGGAGGGGGAGGAGGAGGAGTGGGAGGAGGAGGGGGAGGAGGAGGAGGGGGAGGAGGAGGGGGAGGAGGAGGAGGGGGAGGAGGAGGAGGGGGAGGAGGAGGAGGGAGAGGAGGGGGAGGAGGAGGAGGGAAGAAGAAGAAGAAGAAGGGGAGGAGGAGGAAGAAGAGGGGGGGGAAGAGGAGGAGGAAGAGGAAGAGGGGGAAGAGGAAGAGGAGGAGGAGGAGGAAGAAGAAGAAGAAGAAGCAACAGCAGCAGCAGCACAAGCAACAGCAGCAGCAGCGGAGGAGGAGGAGGAGGAGGAGGAGGAGGAGGAGGAGGAAGAAAAGGGAGAGAGAGAGATTTCCCTGTTGCCAAAATAAGGATTTTGCTTTACCTTCAACTGCTTAAGCTGAAGGTCTTTCTTTACATGGGATAATAGTTCACTGTAGCACATCTGCCTGCAGTAGTTCTCTTCGTTTTTTGGCTTTCAGAAGGTGAGACTTTGCTCTCACTCTATTGGCACCTGTAACAGTGATACCAGAAATGGCAACTTTAAAGTATGATGTAGTTGCCCAGTTGTATGTCTCAGAACCTACTGAGGTGCTACACTGTCACAGCGGGCTTTAATTGTTGACAATTTAATTTCTAAAGATAAAAATTTGATGATCAAAATAAAGAAAATAGTATATATATATATATAGATGAGGAGGTAGATAAATATGGTATAATTTATCTTTTTTTTTTATAAACCAACATACCCACACTCTTGGAGTTTATCTTTTATTACCATAATAGGAGTTCACACAACCTTGCATCTATAGTACCTTCATTTAAAGATTTGTTTGTTGGAACTGCAAAAAGAATTATTTTCTATTAATTAATTATTACCTATTATCAATTTTTCTTATGTTTCAAAAAACAGTCTCTCTCTCTGTCTCTGTGTGTGTGTGTGTGTGTGTGTAAATTTATTTTTAGGTAGAGAAAAAAGTAAGCATATTCATTCTAAGATAAGCAGCTAGAAGCTTCGTATGTACATGATCATATGTACATGTTAGGTGGTTCTCTGATGAAGATAGGTCTATTTCTCCTAAGAAATTGCTTTGTCTTTTGTTTTTGACAGCATGTATAATTTATCTAATTATGTTGCTTTATTTGTGTTGTTTTCTGTGAAGCACAGAGCCAAAATTGTGGCCCAAATAAAGCAAGAAGATTTGCAGTGACAAGCTGCTTCTTTCAAAGGGTCTGTGAATTCTTTTGGTGTTCTGGTATGTTCCTGTGTTGGTTCTTGGAGCAAACGTTTATGATGTGAGTCTCCACATGCTGTTCTGTCCTTCCAAGTGGGAGCGGCACATGAGTCCACCATTTTGCTGGATTATTTTTTCTATTCATTCTTTATTTATTATTTGCATTTCATTTTGGAAACCTTCTATTGATGAGTTTTGTCAATAGACATCAAGTCTTTGATTCTTTCCTCAGCTATCTCCAAGTTATTGATAAGGCCATCAAAGGCATTCTTCATTTCTGTTAAAAAGAATTTGGCAATCTTTAGATCTACATATATATATATATATATTATTTTCTCAAGAACTGAGCAAATTCTAATGGTATCTCTCTTTGAAAGGAATCAAATATTATTATTATTTGATGCACATATATTTCTCAAAAGGTCTTATTACCATAGATTGGTGCTGTTAGGCTTAGGTATCCATGGCTCCTCAACTCATAGTCTCTCAATACTATGATAATGTCAACTGAAGAATGATGAGGTTCATAAATTTGGAAAGAAGATCTTTATTTCCATAAGGGATTGCAGCCTGCAGAGTGGCCGTTGTGACAGGCTGGGAAGGCTAGCCTCCAATCAGAAGCCAGAAACAAATACTTAAAGGGTCGGAAGAATAAGACAGGGATTTGTGCTGAATGAAGTGCCCAAATATACATATTCCGTAAGCTATAGGAGGAGGCATGAATATTTATGAAAGAAGAAATATGTGCGTGTACAACTGAGCTTTATGCCTCTCCGTGGGATCCATGTTCAAAAAATGGCAGTGTTAGCATATGAGGGTGGAGTTTTTGGCCCTCTGACATTAAAAGATGAAGTAGAGGACACAAAAACCCTCACTGTGCATCCTCCGTAGACTGTCCAGAACCATCCCATAGCTGGCAGTCTATTATTAGGAAGAAGTGCTGGTCTGTTGTTTTGTTAAAACCGCAAAAAGAGGGAGCAATATCAGGTACTTGGTTAAAACTAGCAGTGCAGCAAGTCTCTTGAAAGGGTTGGTTTCTGTTTAATCCTTAGAGAAGAAAGCCTATTGGTGGTTAGTGAGGGAGTGAAGGATTATAATAAGGAATGACGCCTTCCCCTTGAGTCATGGCCAGAAACTCAGGTTCCAAGGTTTCTTTGGGGATCCCTTGGCCAATAGGAGAGGTCATTCAATTGAATTATGGGCTTTTTTATTTTTATTTCTCAGTAGAATGGATCAGGCAGTAATCATTGTGGAAAATGTAGAAACTATGTCAAACTAAATGTTTAAGTACTACTACTATTAAGTAATAATATCAAGGTCTTAAATCATGTGCTTACCGTGTTCAAAGCACTAACATTTTATTCTCAAAACAAACATGTGGGATAAACTTAACATCTCAAATTTAAGGGTTAGTAAACTGAAGCTTAAAGAGGTTAAGGAGGTTGTTCAATTTACACCATTAGGACATGATGGAACCAGTGGTACATGTGCCACCAATATCTGTCTTTAACTCTTATGTGATCCTGACACAAATATGTTTGTTTACAGATTCACCACATTGACACATACACTTTCATTGTGAATGGAACAAGAGGAAATAGAATTAAGACATCACAGACTGTTTCATAGAATCACTATTTAAAAAAAAAAAATTCTATAGTGTTACAGCTTTCCAAGACAATCAGTCATTCTTAACCAAGAGTCACATGGCTGCACCAGTAACACCTCATATCTTGAGTCCTAGAATGCAATTCTTATCCAAAGGATGACATACGAAATCAGAATGGAATTTCTATTCTCAGTCACATCCATTGGCCTATGAATTGAAAATTTCATTTTCAGAAGGTAATTATATTCTCTTCTCAGGATTTATCTTTGAGGACAGTGTATACTTCTTAATTTATTTTAGTACAGACTCTCATTTCTAATCAGTAATGCTAATTTGGAGAGAAAAGAAGGTTTTCTTTGCAAGCATGGGGATTTTGATAGAAACGTCATACTTTTTTAAACTTTCCTAGACAATTTCAGCTTTTGTTTTTTTCTCTGAAGCAGATGGTATTGAGTGAAAAGTTCTATAATGCATTCATCATTACCCATTCACTGCTCATTGAGATGAGAGAGTGATGTACTTCATCAGAGGAAGGTACTCTACTGTCTAAGTTACACTACCACTTTCAGGAGAAACACTTAACTTCCTAGAAGAGGTGGTTAACCACATATGGGTGAACATATGTGTGCCTATAATTTTCTCCTTTTAAAATAACTTTCAAACAATTGTGGACCTTTATTTCATGACATTAATGTACTTTTACATCATTGACGAGCAAAGAATGTAATTTACAATTTTTATGTGAATGAGAACTCTAGTCCATCAATGCAATTACAATGCATCAATTATCCTTCCTGAATGTTAAGTATATCTCACAAAAAATAGTATTTTTACTTTTACTCTGTATAAATGAAAAATTTTGAAACAGTCCAAAATATGTCAGTATTCATTTGCATTAAAATAAGAGGATACAGTGTAGGCAACTAGAAAATATTTCTGATAAAAATATTCTAGTGACTTTAAAGCTGAATTGCATGGATTTTAAGAAAAGAAAAATAATAATTTGTTGTGTTTATAACTACAACAAGAGACATGTTTAACCTATTTAGGTACTTCACTAAATAGCAATCATGCAAATAAGAATTCGAGGACACAATTTAGACTGAATATATGTTTTAACTACCAGGTGAACTGGCACAAGTTGTGAATACCACAAATAAAATATTGGCATTCTATAATTCTTTTAAATTAATAGAAAAAATACATTTTATCTTTGAAGATTTATATTATTAGGAAATAAAATATTCATAGTTATTTTTCACTTTGTATGATTGGAAAAATTGCCTTAATATGTGTTTATTATATGAGAGTGAACGCTTTTTATTTCTCACTGTGCTATACTGAAAGTCAAAGATTTGCTATTGTGTGTATATATGTGTGTGTGTTTGTGTGTCTGTATTTTCTTAGGTCAAACTATTAATATTTAGTGTGCAAAAATTCCTGGATATAGAAAGTAGCAGAATGATTATCAGATCCTGGAAAGGGTAGTGGGGTGATTGAGGAGGTGAGAATGGTTAATGAGTACACAAAAATAGAAAGAATGAGTAAGACCTACTAATTGATAGAACAATAGGGTGACTATAGTCAATAATAACTGTACATTTTGAAAAAAACTGAAAGAGTGTAATTGGATTATTTGTATCACAAAGGATAAATGCTTGAGAGGATGGATACCCCATTCTCCATGATGTAATTATTTCACATTGCATGCCTGTATCAAAACATCTCATGTACCCCATAAATATATTACACCTACTACATACTCACAAAATTTAAAAATGAAAATTGAAATAAAAATTCTACATATCCAATTCAAAAGAGAAACAATGGAAGGCACGTGTTTATAAAAAAAAAATCTCGGATTGAGAATGGAAATTAGAAAGTGATTCCCAAATAACTAGAGAAGTGGAGTTAAAATATTCCTAACACAAAGAAATGATAAATGTTTGAGGTGACTTTTACCCCATTACCCTAATTTGATCATTTCCCGTTCTATGCTTTTATCAAAGTATCACATGTACCTGATAAATGTGTACAATTATTATATGCCCATAAAAATAAAGAATAAAAAAGGATTACCCCTTTTTAAAAAAGTTAAATGTGTAATATTTCTCTTTGAGTACATTAAAACAAGTGCTTTTATTTATTCTGATAACTGAATATGTGTTAAATATGAATAAAAGTTGTACATTATTTATTGTGTTTTCAGGATCCAAGCCACTTTGGTGGCATTTTTTTTTTAGTTTAACATTATCTCATAATTATAACTTTCATATACCGGACAATTACTTCATTGCATGTAAATATACCTCATTGATTTTAACAATGACGGAGGTGGGTGGACGACTGTCAGAGTTGTTTTTCTTAAGCTATTGTAGTCCTCTCCAGAATGATGCTGTAACATGCATTATGCTTTGAATAAATGCCATCTGTAGACAAATGAGTGATTTGTTAAAAGAAAAGTAGCAATAAATGAAAATTCCGGCAGAAGTTAATGAATATTGTTAGTTGAACTGTACAATGCAAGTAAATATTAGTTTTTACATTTTATATGAGTAGACATTTGCAAAGTGTCAATCACTTTCTTTTCATGTATATTTTTTTCACATACAGTGCTAATGACCTACCAAGCCTATAGCTGCTAAATCAGTACTATTTTTTTTATTTCTGTTTTTTATAAACGCAGTCAGTATTAGAACAAAAGCTACATACTCTGTCTTGGTCACAGTTGACATGGAAGCCAAATATGTCTGTAATTGAATTATGAATCTTCTATATTAACCTTCAAACAAATCTTTTTATTACTTACAATAGTGAAATAGAAAGTTTTTCTAATTTTATTTCATAAAAGACACTTAGAGACTACTCAATATGGATTTGAAGAGTGTATTTCAATGTTCAGGGAGTCCTAATACACATGTAATTTTTGTTAAACTGTATTTCTGCTCCTTGCTCACTCTAAAGGTAAAAATGACTGGTGGAAAAGATTGTGAAACTGTTATAGGCTATGAATATTGCATAGGCTTAGCTAGTTGCCTAATGTGTTTAATTAGTATTGAACAACTGCAAAATCACTTTGGTTTATAGCCGTGGTCACACACTTTTGTTTTCTTCTTTTCTTCCATTTTTTTTTTTTTTTTTTGCCCCTTTCCTCTCTTATGCAAAAGCCTGCTCTGATTTCACAAACTAGAAGGTTAAGCCTCGCATAGCCGACTCCTAGCAGATTGGTTTAATACATAAGAAGTATTCAGTTTGCTCATTTTTAGTGTAGGCCTTTAACCTAAGTAGATAAAGCATTTTATATTTTCAATATGATGTTAAATAACATTCGACTAATCTTTCACTGATATATATTGGTGTATACCTAAACTACTAATCACCGTCAGATTTCCATCATGCTTCCATTGCCCCAAGCTAGGTCTCTTCTCTATCTACTAGTTATTCTATTTTTTTAGTTATTCAAATTTAACATCCTTACTATTACTAGTAGTTTCTACTAGTTTAGCAATGCGGAATAATTACTATTTGTTGCTTACTGAGACATAACTGTCAAATAAAGCAAATTTTTGTATTATCTATAACAGCAGGTAATCATAAAATATAAACGGCCAGGTAATCACAAAAGTATGCATGCATTTCAAATGTATCATGCAGTCTTTTTCCTGGAGGCAAGCAGATATTCTTGACTTTTTTTCCTAGATAGCATTTTAGTGAGAGTTTTGCTATGATTTACTTTGCCAGGAGGAAAAATATTATTACAAATAAATGTCATATATACTAAATGCTGTGTATTGCCCCTTTTCATTATCTCCCACCTTGGACCTTTCAAAGAACTAGATTTTGATTTCATATTGTTTTCATTATTTTTCTGTTTTAAATTTTATTGGTTTATGTTTTTGTTTTAGATAGACATGGTCTTGCTCAGTCACTCAGGCTGGAGTGTAGTGGTACGATCATAGTTTACTGTGACCTCAAACTCCTGGGCTCAAGTGGTCTTTTTGCCTCAGCCTCTCGTGTAGCTAGGACTAAACACACACACCACTATGCCTGGTTAATGACTTTTTTTTCTTCTTCTTCTTTTTGCTTGCTTTGATTGTATTTGCTGTTCTTCAAGTTTCTTAAGGTGAAAATTTAGAACACGGAATGGAGAACTGTCTTCTTTTCTAGTTTGTAGTATTTAATGTAATGTTCCCTCTAACCAGTGCTTTCGTTGCATCTTACAAATTGTGATATGCTTTATTTTGTTTTCATTCAACTGTGATTTCCTTTTGGCCTATGTACTGTGTAGAAGTGTTTGTTTTCTCTCTCCAGTTGTATTAGGTTTTTTTTTCATGTATTTCAAAGCTCTGTTTTAAGGTGTATATATATGCAGGATTGTTAATTCTTCTTGGTAAATTGATCCTTTTATAATTATAAAATTTCACTCCATATCCGTGTTTATATTCCTTGTTCTAATGTCTACTTCTGATATTAATATAGTCATTTCAACTTTTTTGCTTTTGGTTTGCATGGTATATCTTTTTCCATCTTTTAGCTTTTTTGTATGTCTGTTTTCTGTTTTTTTGTTCTTTTTTTTTTTTTTTGTCTTTTTTTTTCTTAGAGACAAGGTCTTGTTACATTGCCCCAGCTGGCTCAAACTCCAGGGCTCAAGAGATTCTCCTACCTCAGCTTCCCAAATAGCTGGGACTGCAGGTGTGCACTGCTGCACCTGGCTAGCTATCTTAACTTTTATCCTACCTAGGTCTTTCTAGCTAAAGCAGCTTTTTTGTTGACGGACATAGTTGGGCTTTGTTTTTTTTGTTTCATTTTGTTTTTTTAATCCAACCTGAAAATCTTAAAATACATGTGCTATAACTATTTATTTTCATGTATTTATTGATGTTATTGGATTTAATTCTACCATTTTAATAGGTGTTTTCTATTTGTCCCTTCTCTTTTCTGTTTCTCTCTCCCCTCCCTCCACCCTTTTTTTTTTTTTTTTTTTTTTTTTTTTTTGAGATGATTCTTGCTCTGTCGCCCAGGCTGGAGTGCAGTGGCACCATCTCAGCTCACTGCAACCTCTGCCTCCCAGGTTCAAGCAATTCTCCTGCCTCAGCCTCCTGAGTAGCTGGGACTACAGGCGCGCACCACCATACCCAGCTAATTTTTTGTATTTTTAGTAGAGACAGGGTTTCACCGTTTTAGCCAAGGTGGTCTTGATCTCCTGACCTCGTGACCCACCCGCCTCAGCTTCCCAAAATTTTGGAATTACAGGCGTGAGCCACCACGCCCAGCCTCTCTCTCCCCCTTTTCTTTCGAATTCTTTGGATTTGTTTTTCATATTCCACTTTAATATATCTGTTGACCTCTGACTATGTCTCCTGTATTATTTCTTAGTGCTTGCGCTAGGCCTGATAATATACATACCTAACCTTTCACAGTTTACTCAGAGTTATATTTTACTACCACAGTAAAAATGTGGAAGTTTTACCATAGAGTTTATCTTTTCCCACAAACCTTTTTGTTATAGTTGTCATATGGGTTACAACTATGTACACTGATTGCAATGATCATACATAATTTAAAGAATTTAAGAAAAGAAAATTTAGTTTTATATTACCCATTTTTTATTATTCATCTTTCTCTTACTTTATTCCTGAAATTTTTTCCTACAGGCCTTCAAATTAACTTTTTATTAGTTACAACAATGAAATTGAATATTTAATTTTTTCTCTTAAGAACGAGATTTAATAAATTCAACTTCATGTAATTTTCCTTCAGCCTGAGATCTTTCAGCAATGAGTTCTGTGAGTTTCCCTTCATCTACGAATGCCTTTCTTTATCCTTCATCCCAAGGAGGGTTTTTAATGGATATTTAATGGATATAAAGTTTTACATTAGCAGTTAGTTGCTTTCTTTCATCATTTTAAGATACCATCTCACTATTTTCTGGCCTTCATGGCTTTTAATGAGAGAACATTGGTAATTCAAATTATTGTTCCATTAATTATAATGAATTATTTTTCTCTAGCTACTTAATATTTTCTTTCTCTATTGTTAGAAGATTGATTGTGGTGTATCTGGGCATTGATTTCTTTGAGTTTATCATGGTTGGGGGTTGCTGAGCTAATGAATATGTAATTTTGTTTCTCATCAAATCTGGAAGTTTTTGGTCCTAATTTCTTCACATTTTTTTTCTGGAGCAATCACTTTTTCTTCTTCCTGAGACTTCAAAGACATTTATTTTAAAACTTGTGAGATTTTCCCACTATTTCCTGAAGCTCTTCTCAGTCTTTTTTCAGTCTTTCTTCTCTCTCTGTTCTTCAGATTGGATAATACTGATCTGTCTTCAAGTTCATTGACTCTTGCCTCTGTCATCTCCGTTCTGCTATCGATCACATGATCATATTATGTGAATAGTTTATTTATCTGTGTTTTGTTTTTTAACTTTTAAGTTCAGGGGCACATGTTATACAGGTATATTGCCTGCCATGGGGCCTTGGTATACAGATTATTTTGTCACCCAAGTAAAAGCATAGTATCCAATAGGTAGTTTTTCTCTCAGCCTCCTCACTCTCCACCATCAAACAGACCCTAGTGTCTGTTGTTCCTTTCTTTGTGTCCATATGTACTCAAAGTTTAGCTCCCACTTATAGTGAGAACATGTGGTATTTGGTTTTCTGTTTCTGTGTTAGTTTGCTTAAGATAGTGGCCTCCAGCTTTATTTACGTTTCTGCAAAGAACATGATCTCATTCTCTTTTTATTGCTACATAGTATTCCATTGTGTATAGGCACTACGTATTTTTATCTGGTATTCCATTGATGGGCATTTACGTTGGTTCCATGTCTTTGCTATTGTGAATAATGCTGCAATGAACATACACTTGCATATGTCTTTATGGCAGAATGATTTACATTCCTTTAGGTATATACCCAATGATGAGACTGCTGGGTCAAACGGTAGTTCTACTTTAAGTTATTTGAGAAGTCCCCACACTGCTTTCCACAATGGCTGAACTAATTTATATTCCAACTAACAATATGTAACTCTTCCCTCTTCTCCACAACATTGTGAGTATCTCATTGCGGTTTTGATTTGCATTTCTCTAATGATCAGTGATGCTGAGCATTTTTCATATTGTGCTTGTAGGTCACACGTATGTCTTATTTTGAAAAGTATTTGTTCATGTACTTTGCCCACTTTTTAATGGAGTTGTTTGTTTTTTGCTTGTTAATTTGTTTAAATTCCTTATAGATTCTGGATATTAGACCTTTGGAATTGTTTATTTTAGATATTGAATTTTCAGTTCTAAAATTTTTATTTGATTATCTTATAGTTTCTACTTCTGTGAAAGAAATAGAACGTCTACTTATTAGACAGTGATTTTAAGCAGCTGTTATATACCGGCTCAGTGAAATAAACGAACACATAGAATTTTTTTCTTTTTTTTTTTTTTTTTTACATTTTATTTCCAGAGGTTTTTGGGGAACAGGTAGTTTTCGGTTACATGGATAGTTTTTTAGTGATGATTTCTGAGATTTTGGTACACACATCACCCCAGCAGTATACACTGTACCAAATTTGTAGTCTTTTATCCCTCACTCCCCTCCCACCCTTTCTCCTGAGTCCCCAGGGTCCATTGTATCATTCTTATGCCTTTGCATCCTCATAGCTTAGCTCCCAGTTATGAGTGAGAAAATATGATATTTGGTTTTCTATTCCTGAGTTACTTAACTTAGAATAATGATCTCCAATTCCATCCTGGTTGCTGCAAATGCGATTATATCATTCCTTTTTATGGCTGAGTAGTATTCCATGGTATAAAACACTATTTATTTATTCACTGGTTGATTGATGGGCATTTGAGTTGGTTATATATTTTTGAAATTGCAAATTGTGCTGCTATGAACATGTGTGTGCAAGTATTTTTTTCGTATAATGACTTATATTCCTCTGGGTAGATATTCGGTAGTGGGATTGCTGGATCAAATGATATTTCTACTTTTAGTTTTTTAAGGAATCTCCACAATGTTTTCCGTAGTGGTTGTACTAGTTTACACTCCCATCAACCATGTAAAAGTGTTCCCTTTTCACCACATCCACGCCAACGTCTATTTTTTTATTTTTTATTTTATTTATTTCTTTATTTCTTTATTTTTTGAGACGGAGTCTCACTCTATTGCCCAGGCTGGAGTGCAGTGGCGCGATATCAGCTCACTGCAAACTCTGCCTCCCAGGTTCACGCCATTCTCCTGCCTCAGCCTCCCAAGTAGCTGGGACTACAGGCACCCGCCACAAGGCCCGGCTAATTATTTTTGTATTTCTAGTAGAGACGGGATTTCACCATGTTAGCCAGGATGATCTTGATCTCCTGACCTCGTGATCTGCCCGCCTCAGCCACCCAAAGTGCTGGGATTACAGGCTTGAGCCACCGCGCCCAGCCTGATTTTTTTATTATGGCAATTCTTGCAGGAGTAAGGTGGTATTGCACTGTAGTTTTGATTTGCATTTCCTTGATAATTAGTGATGTTGAGGCTTTTTTCATGTTTGTTGGCCATTTGTTTATCTTCTTTTGAGAATTGTCCATTCATGTGCTTAGCCCACTTTTTGATAGGATTGTTTTTGTTTTGTTTTGTTTTTTCTGTTAATTCGTTTGAGTTCCTTGTAGATTCTGGACATTAGTCTTTTGTCAGGTGTATAGATTGGAAAGATTTTCTTCCACTCTGAGGGTTGTCTGTTTACTCTGCTGATTGTTTCCTTTGCTGTGCAGAAGCTCTTCAGTTTAATTAAATCTCACCTATTTATCTTTGTTTTTGTTGCATTTGCTTTTGGGTTCTAGGTCATGAAGTGTTTGCCTAAGCCAATGTCTAGAAGGGTTTTTCCAATGTTATCTTGCAGAATTTTTATAGTTTCGGGTCTTAGATTTAAGTCCTTGTTGCATCTTAAGTTGATTTTTATAAAAAGTGAGAGATGAGGATCCAGTTTCATTCTTCTACATGTGGCTTGCCAATTATCCCAGTACCATTTGTTGAATAGGGTATACTTTTGCCACTTTATGTTTTTGTTTGCTTTGTCAAAGATCAGTTGGCTGTAAGTATTTGGGTTTATTTCTGGGTTCTCTATTCTGTTCCATTTGTCTATGTGCCTATTTTTATACCTGTACCATGCTGTTTTGGTGATTATGGCCTTATAGTATAGTTTAAAGTCAGGTAATATGATGCCTCCAGATTTGTACTTTTTGCTTAGACTTGCTTTGGCTATGCGGGCTCTTTTTTGGTTTCATGTATGAACTGGAGGATTGTTTTTTCTAGTTCTGTGAAGAATGAGGGTGGAATCTGATGGGAATTGTATTGAATTTGTAGATTGCTTTTGGCAGCATGGTACCTTTCACAATATTGATTCTATCCATTCATAAGTGTGGAATTTGTTTGTGTTGTCTGTGATTTCTCTCAGCAGGAACACAGAATTTCTATTGGCAAATGTTATTTTTTTTTCCCTTGAGAATCTCTCATATTTTCCTGAGTGTTTTTATGTTAAATGTTATATAGTATAGCCTCTGGGTTCTATTTTAATCATGTGGATAATGCTGATTTTTTCTTTATTTGTTTAACTGGCAGTTGTTCTAGTATCTGTTAAATTTTTAAAGGCTTTCCTATGATGTCTAGATTAACTCAGTATATGCATGATTCAGGGGATAATCTGATGTTCAGGTTTTAGGTTATATCATAGTTCAGGTTTCAAAACCCCTTACTATCCTGCTTTGGGTCTCTCTCTGGCTCATGCAGTTCATAGGGGAACCTGGGATTTGTGTGGGTTCACATAGAATTATGGAGTCCCTTTAGTTAACATTTCTGTTTCTAGGACTGCTGCTACATTCTCTGACTCTTTTCTGGTTCCTCTATGCATTTTCAACTGAAGTTCCAGCTGTCAGCTCTATACCTCTGTCGAGCTTTGCAAAGGGAGCTTACATTATGGACAAATCTGTGAGACAAAGGGAAAAATGTATGAGGAAACTCATCCCTGAATGTGTTGCTTCTCTATGTTTTGACTCTTTTTCTAAACCTGCCTTCCTTTTGTTTACCTTTCAGAGTCCTCGGGTAGTTGCCTTTTGTGTATTTTCCAGAGGTTTTAGTTATAACAAATGGTATATATGGGCTATACTGGGCTTACTACATTTTGGACAGAACTGCAACCCTCCAAACATGAGGTGCACCTCAGCTGGTGCTTATGTTTATGAGCACAGAGGAGGGTTCTCTGGGCTTGAGACCCAAACCTTTGAGAAGGAGATGCTGGCTAACTGGTAGTGGTATCTGTGAGGGAAGTGTAATCTGGCTGGTTCTAGAAGTGTTGGAAAAACTGCAAACTGATTTCAGCAGTGGCTCCTGGGACAAACTGTCGTTATCAGCATAAAAAAAGAGAGTCTGAGATCACTCTTATAGGAAGATTTTGAGCAAAGAAGTGGCATGGTCTAATGTATGTTTTAAGATGAACAACTTGATTGCTATTGGGAAAACAATAAATTGGACTGGAGCAAAAAGAAGGAGACTACTTAGAAAGCTTTTGAAATAAGGTAGGTGAATTACAGTTTATACAAGGATCGTAGCAGTAGATGTGGCAGATATTTGTCAGATTATAAATGTGTTTTGAAGATACAGCCAACAAAGTTCCCTAATATATTGTATGTGTGATATGTATGTATCCTTCTTTAATAATAATGAAGGAATCAAAGGTGACTCCATTTTTTTTCACCTAAGAAAATAGAAGTTTGCATTTTTCAAATTAGAGACGGTGAAGACTTGGGAAGAAGAAAGTTTGGAGTTTAGAAGAAAAGGTTGCAGGGGAAGATTGGGTTTGTCGTGCCTTTTTCTCATGTAAATAGAAGTGTTATGTAGACGTTTAGATATACAGGGCTGTATTTTAGGAGAGATGTGTTGGCTTGGAATAAAGAGTATACAAATGGGGTTTTAAACCATAAGAAAGGATGAGATCACTTAGGGTACGAGTATAGATGGAGAAGATGAAAAGTCTGGGTACTGATCCTAAGATATTCCAACTTTTAGAAATAGAGGAGGTAAGAAGAAATCAGCTAAGTAGACTGAGAAGAGGTTAGTATGATGTAAGTGAAAAACTAAGCCAATGGCAGATCAGAAGTCACATGAGAAGCTATTTCAAGAAAGGAGAAGCATGATCAACAATGTCAAATGTAGAGTCTAGAAAATGAGATCTGTGAAGTAAAATTAGATCTGACAAATAACTATTTGATTTTAGCACCACGGAGGGTTATTTGTGACCTTGATAAGAGAATTTTCAGTATAATATTGGAAGTGAAAGTCTGGATCTAGTAGGTTCAAGATGGAAAGGGGAGCAGAGAAATTGTATGAGTTCAAGGAAATATTTTTCAGCGAACAAACATAGATTGCATTTGGATTAAAATTGTTATTAATATGCTGGTTCTTTCAGCCACTGTATTTTTTGTTACTATTAAGCTATTAGACAATCAATAGATACCTATTAACCTCAAAGTATAATAGAATTGACCAAAATGTTCTGCTCTTAATAAATAGAGCGTAAATAGTATTTATAGAGCTAAGGACATTTCAGTAGTTC
Source organism: Gorilla gorilla gorilla (assembly GCF_029281585.2). NCBI lineage: Eukaryota > Metazoa > Chordata > Mammalia > Primates > Hominidae > Gorilla > Gorilla gorilla. Next base: position 104,187,018 of record NC_073247.2, read on the forward strand.
TAGACTTCAGGCATTGCTGCAAGCAATTTGAAACATTACTGTCATGTCTTTAAAAAACAATACAAGGTAGAGAAAGAGAGCAACCAGAGTTGACTAAGAAATGTATTTTCATCAATGTCATGAATATTGTAATAACAATTTGTCCTGCATTATTTTTGGACTACATTTTTAGGACTGATATGTGTGTTTCAAATTAAGGAAAAATTTGCATCGAACTATGTTTTCATTTAGATGACAAAAACAAAGATAATGAATAATATAAATGCACAATTTTAACAATATAATAACTAATATCAATGCTTATAGTTGCATAAAATAATACTATTTTAGGAAATTATTAAAATAAATCATTTATATTCATGAATTTGAAAATATGATGAAATGGCAAAAACAGGGTATTGCATATTCTTAATAAGCCCTTTAAAAATAATATGGTATCTCATAATCTAAGCTGAAAATACTAGAGGAAATAGTATAATTTTATTCGAAAGGGACCTTGGAGTTGATTTTATCCAATGTTCTTCCTTTATAAACATAGCAATTTAGATGCAAAGTATATTATGACCTGCCCAAGGTAGCCCAACTAATTTGGACAATGTTTGGTATTCTGTGGTGTTCAGTACTATTGCCACTTTACTATTGAGAATTATGTTAGAGAAGCAATTGAAACATATGCAGAAAACGTTGCATTATCTTCTTTCCTCCATCCTCCCCTTCACTCCCTGCCTTTCTCCTTTCCTTCTTTCCCTTCTTTTCTCCTTCCTCCAGTTTCAGCTTTATAAAAAAATTTTCCTCTTCTTTAAGAAAGGAAAACTTAAGTGTTAGTGAAGTGGGAGAAAGTTGAAAAAGGAGAATTATTTTAGTAGCTTCCCCTATAATTATTTACCTTCATGCCTATGCACATGCACACACATACCTAAAACCATTTGGAAGACATAATCCTAAAAGCACTGAGTTTCCAAATTTTTTCTAGTTTAAAAAATAACCTCTAATATTGTATCCTGGGACAGAAAGCAATAACAGTAACCATGCTTTACTAAATAAATCAAGATTTATTTAATGAACTTCAGATTAATCATGTTCCAAGGTTTCACTTTTCTGTGGGCTATTGACCAATATAGCAAAAATTTAGTGTCATATGAGTGCAGACAGGCACAGTTTTAAATTCTATTTTTCATAGTTACTAGTTTTTTAAAGTTTGCAAATTATTTAACACCTCTCATCCTTAGTATGCTAATCTAAAATATAAGGGTGATAATAATGCTTATTTTGTAAAGTAATTGATAGCTGTACATGGTACACCTGGTATAGTATAACTTCTCATAACCGTTAATTATTTTATTGCCATTATTGCTCTTAGTACCAGTAATAACACTCTTCCAATGGAAAATATTTTTCTGAAAACTCATAAATATAATAATATTGTTTCAGAAATTAGCTAAAAGTAGGACCTATGAAGTATTATGGTGCTGGTTAACATAAAATGTAGTTAGTGAAATCACCAATAAATGAAGACATGACATATAATCTAAATTATATTATATTTGCATAGTCTAAATTATATTATATTATGTATGGCATATGTCCATACTCCATCCTAAGAAATCCAATTCTTTTAATAATTGTAATAGAATTGATTGAGCTTGCTATTAGAGTGTTTAACTGTACTCTTGAAATGGGTTTTACTAAAAGAGATATGGAAAATTTTATTTATGAGCTTCAAATGAGCATCTAATCTACTAATGTCATTGTAATTTCTCATACAAGTGTACAAATGATAGAGCAGCATCTCTTTCAGGTGTTATATTCAGAATCATAATAAAACTCTTGCAGAATATATGTGTGCATCAAAATGAAATGACAATGAATTTTCTCTCGAAATTGATAGCACGTATTAGCATAAATTGAACTGTGCAACTGTATCCATAACAGGCTGAGTGATGTAGCAGTTGATTGCTTTGTACACATTCTCGTATTTTGCCTTCTGTTTTCCTTGCTGTGTGTTATTCTCTCTTCCGTCCCACCAAGGTGAGAGTAAATTTTTCCCTTCCTGGCTTTATTGCTTGAAGATAATAGAGTAAGGCAGGAGCATGTGCAACGCAAAAGTACCTGTTGTCATCATTGCCCTTTTCCGGTGTCCCTCTTTATTTCCTTCTGTGTCTTTGATATTCCAGGCAAAACTCTTTTATAACACTTCATGCCATGGCCCCTTCCAGCTATAGATAGGACAGGTGGTTGAATGGCTAGCACTCCATGAGCTTTATTCATGTATATTTATAAAAGTGCAATTTCTTTTTCTTTCTTTCTTTCTTTCTTTTTATATTATAGCAAACTCTTGTACATTTACTTATTTATTTTCTTTCAGTGATCATGCTAGTATGGTTGTGCTATCTGAAAATCTAGCCTTTTAGCTTCCTAGATGATATACTTAATATGACTAAATAAATCCAGCTTGTACTACAACTGTCAAAACACCTGGAAATTTATAATTTCACCGTCTCTTCAGAGCAAGAGAGCTTTTGTGACAAATATGGTAGGGTGAATACGGAGCAGATAAACCCATAAACTCTGACTTTCAATAAAGCAAGAGGGGATAACGCTTCATAGAGACCAGATACCACTCTATCACGGTTACTGAATGGACTATGTCCTGTACCAGATGTGATGCCTCAATGTGACCAAATCCATTCTAGATGCCTTAAAGCTGGTTTTTTTGGACCTGCATTTTTTTGTGAAAAGTAAAATGCTAACTTATAGGGAAAATGATAACTAATTTTCTTGGCAGTGGTCAATAACTGGAGCTAGCATAAATAGCCGTTGGATTTATTTAGAAGTTAACTCAGAATATAAGTGGCTTTCCCCTTCTACCTGTATCATAAAGCCTACCTTGACCAATGAGAAATCCAACAGTATTTGAAAATAAACTCCTGAGAACATAGGACGCAAACTAAGATAAGCAAATTACAGTTGTTATGCTCTCAATTGGCCTATAAAAATAAACAGTTTGAGAAATCTGTGTCTCCTACAGAACCACACTGACCAGATAGCACAGATGAGACAGCCAGCACCCTGATCATTAATGTCACAGGTAATTTTGTTGTTGGTTACTAGTATCTGCCATACATACCCTTCAGGACTTAAATGGGCCATCTTTGAAAGCCAAGGTCAAGGAGTGAAATTTTAAAATAATAATCCACCCCCAGCTAACGAAAAGCTAGGACAGGTAGTGTTTTCATTGCTTTTGTATTCAGGCCCTTCTCATGGTATGCTGTGCCTTATGAGGCGAAGAGAGACCCTTGATTTTCAAGGAGGGTGAGTGGGTGGGAGTGCTCCTATGGGGGATGTATATCATGACAAATAATGGGCTTTTAAAAATTACACCCCCTTACTACCCTGATTCTCTGAAGCCCATAGCGGTGCCATGCATAGCCTTGTTGAGAATTGCTGCCTAGTGAGCCCCACTGACAGGTAACAGTAACGCATTCAGGTTTGTTGATAAGGAGAAAAGGTTTAGAAGTAATTGATAACTTTTCTTCCAATACAAGTTTTCTTAAAACTTCTAGTATGTTGTTAAACAACAAAGAAATAAGCACTCTGAGTCTTGGGAGATTCTGTCTGTGTACAAGCATAAACTATGCTCCATATGAGAACATGAGCCTTGTCATCTGCTTTAAATGTCGTTGGAGAACAGTTATCAATGACTACTTTCCCAGGGTTAAAATTAATAAACTTGAGCTTATTGTATTGCAAGCTTCTTTAGGATTTCACCCACTGTGAAAATATCCTTTAAATAACATTTTACCAAACTTCAGGCCTTCTTGTAAAATTTTGTGACAGTTCATCTTAATATGCATAATATTTCTGTTCTGATTGCATTTTTGAACTTTTGTACTCTATTTTTTATCTGTAGGATGGAGATAATGCTAAATAAAATTCAGAACAAAAGTATTTAATTTGAAAAATAACTGTTAAGAATTAATACTATGCAATTTCCCATGGCAATTGATTACGTGTTTGTTCAGAAGTTTGGCACAGTTGCTTGATTAAAATATTAATTTTCCGATTTCAATTGAGCAGTTTATGAATTTTACTTTATAGTGTTTACTTTCTCTGATAATGTCAATGTTTTTCACTAATTATGTCCAAGGGTGAGCTACCTTGGCCAATAGAACAACTTGGTTTCAGGTAATTTGTTCTTCTCAGTGGTTGTAAATGTATTGGCTATGTGGTTGAACTTTGACCATTTCTCTGACAATAATTTGCAACCTCCATGAGATCAGTCATAAATCCATAGTCATTTATGTGTTAGAAAATATATTAAAAAGCCTCAGAGGAACAAAATTATGTGATTTCTGTTGTGGAAGATTGGTTTAAAATAGGTCTTACAAATATTATGAAAATACAACTTACTGTAATCATACTGCAGTTTGTCATATGTGGTTCATTGTTATGAGGCAGTAAGGTGATGGCAGAGGCAGCACTATATATAGCACATAAATAAAAATAAATCAGGTTTACGACTCTGTTTGCAACCATCTGTAATGCATGGTAGCATATGTTTTATAGTTTTATTGAGAGAATACATCTTTTAATTCTCAAAACTTTGAGTTTGAAAGCTCATCTCTGATAGAAACTAATGGTTGAATTACAAGCTAAAGTGAATTTCATTTTACTTATTCTTCTAATCAGTTTACAAAGTGCAGCTTTACCTGCAGGAGGCATTCTTCCTTTTCCTTTTTTTAAAGATGAAATGTAAAAGAAAGCTTACCTCAACTTTACTATATAATATTGTCTCTTGGAAATGAAAAGTGCAGGATTTCTAACAGTCTCCTTCAAGTTGTAATTGAAAACAGTAAATTGTCTCCATATTTTCTTTAATACCTATAAGTCTCCGTACTTGTGAAGTAAATGTATTGATATTTTGTGTGGTAGTAGTAATACATTTATGAAATTTATTTGTAGACAGGAACTTTCCATTGAAGGTATCTGACTCTTTTCATAGTTGTAATTTGAAAAGGGGCATTTTTTTTCCCTAGATGATAATGCTGTGTTTGAATTAACACTATTATGCAAAGGAAGTATGAAGGACTTACAAAACTGCACTGGAGTTTAAGACTTAAAATAGAACTCAATTTTTGTTTTTGACAAGTTTACTCACACGTGTAAGGAGGTAAGGGGAAAAATGTAGTTACAAGTAATCAAAGCATTTGAAAATGTGCAGAAACTGAAGCTATTATTTTGGAGTGGGTAGGGAGGGAGAAATGGGAGTATTTCTATTATTCTGTGTCATGTCTAGGATACCTATTAATTCAAACCCCAGTAATCTTAATCAGATTATCTTCACATGAGATGAGAATAAATTCTCTACCTGAAATTCTCCATCTTACAATATAGGATCAAGGCAAGAATTTCGGAAGCTACATATTGCTAAAAAACTGAATTATCTCTCTGTGTATCATCCGTATAGAAATTAATGAGCTTATATCTAGAAGCTCATCTTTTTTTTACTCCTCTGACAAGTTAGACAAGGTTAAAATCTTAAACAAATTTTAAATTCCCTTTAAAGAAGCACTATAAAGGAAATACTACTTCTAACTTGGCAATTAAATTTTCATTAACCTAGTAATTTTTACATATTTTAATATAAAGGACAAAATGATCTGACAATACATTTACTTAACATTTGATTGGCTCAGAAATGCACGACCCAAGAAATATGAATAAAAGGATTCCTCAAACAGTAATAATGAATTGACCATTTTATCATAGTTAATGATCCTTTTGCATTTTTATTACCAGTATTGTCCTTGTTATTTTCTTTTTTCTTCCTTTGTAGACTTCATTTCATGGTCTTTTAAAATTGCATTGTCATTTAAAACTTTTTAAATGATTCCAAATAATATGGCACCATTCTCTTAAAGTTTCTAATGATTAGTAATTTCTACAACCATCTGTATATTTATATTGGTAGCTTTCAACAGAAATACCATTTAGATTAGATTAAAAGATTTCATAAATTAGGTTATGCACATCTAATTTTACTTTATAAAATATATTTAAAGATAGCTTTGCATTTTAAAGTTTTATTCTCCAGCATATGATATTACAAGATATGAGTGACATCAAAACCACCTCTTCAAAATTGAAAAATTTCATCATATGGATTAATAAATGTTATATGGCTCAAAATGCCTTCTTTATTTGGCTGCATTTCCCATGGTAGGTAGTTCAGTGTTTCATATCAAGTAGGAGTTGAGTAAATACTTGTAGTGTATGTATGGAAAATAGTTGCTAAATAAATTCTACCAGAAAATAACTGTGATTTCCATGGGCACTCTGTTAAAAAGGGGGAGGGAGGGTAGATATTTATTTGTTCATATATATGACAGCTAAATAAAGTTAAAATATATTTTTGACAAAAATAACCACTCAGTATATTGATAGCATCATTACAATTGTTTTTTTACTACTGGCTATGAAGTTTTATAATTAGAGCTCTGAATCATTAACAAAATCCACAGGAAAACCTAGTGAACAAACTTTCATAAGTTTTCAAAATTTATATTTTTTATTTTTATGTTTTAAATCAGTTAAAACTTATTTGTGAGTTAAATCATCTTCAATACAATTTTGGTTGAGATATAGAAAGTCATGTTGTATTACTCCAAAGCGTAGTGTAAATCCATTAATATAAATCTGGACTTGGCTAATGTAGTTTAGTTTAACAAGGAATAGACAATAAAGGAACTACCTTAGTTTCTGCAATAGAAAATGGTGAAGGGGGGATTCATAGTGCTGTTTTTTGTTGTTTGTGTCTTTGTTTTTAAAGAGCTATTATTGTAATTGCTACTAGGGACTATAAGTCAACAATAAACTTATTCAAAAAAAGTTTTATAAATCATTTGCTGTTTTAAAGCTTCAGTATCTTGTTCCTGCATTGAGCCTGACCCAGCAAATAAATATAGTGAGGAACTGAATAGTTAGCATATAAATAATTCCTATTATTTGCAGTGATAGTAATATTAAACAGTGTTCAACCTTCTTTCCTGGTTGCTCAAACATTTTGGAAACATATTCTTGTGGCCTACACTCACAGTGTGGATCACTCACCCTTTAGGATTATTAACAGAAAGTCTTATGAACATATGAAGGAGATGAAAGGCAGCTGGAAGAGGTCCCATATGCTCTATTCCTTTCTCCTAGATTTTATGCTCTGAGAACATCTGTGTGAAGAGTAAAGTTGACACAGTGTTGCCAAAATGTCAGTGTTATGGGACTTGTAATTGATTACAAAAATGACCTTCAGTGTAGAATAGTGTAAGAAACATGAGGTTGGAATCAGTCCTGAAAGTGAATCCTGATTTTCCTATAAAATGGATATAACAGAGGGTAGATGTGCAAGACAAATGATATAATGTATGTAAAACTCCTTGAATAGTGCTTGAAGTCTTTTACTTGAACAGCAATGATAACTATTGTTCTTGTCTTCATTTTTGTTGATATATCAAGACTTACAGTATGGGAGCAAATTGACATGTGCCTGTCCTTTCATAATCAAAAAGCATTAGTGATGTGACTTGTGAAGCAGTGTGAAAAGGTTCTGAACACACAGTAGCCTTCCTATAAGCAGAATACCAAAAGCAAACTCACTTTGCCTAGAGTAAGCTACTTATTTGGGATCCAAGGGGGATTATTACAATTCAAGGTGAGGTCCATTATATTATTTTTTCATCTTCTAAGATCACAAAGCATAAGCACAAGATCCTTATAGATGCATTTTAACCTAAATTTTATCTATCTATCTATCTATCTATCTATCTATCTATCTATCTATCTATGTATCTATCTTCCGATTTAATAGATTTTCTATTTATACATTCATGCCATAGTGTGCAAAGACTTTTGCCATTTACCCATATGCTGTTTAACACTTGGTTTAACAAAAATAAGCTTAATGAAAAGAACACAAATGAACTATCTTTCATAACTATCAAACATATTTTTCACTAATCTTAGCAAGATTCTATAATTACATGATACTACCTTTTTCATTGACATAGCTTAAGAGAAGAAAAGACAAAATGTAAGTATCAGTCTCTGGCAGACTATGTTAAATATGTTTACTCATAATGAATTAAATTTATAGGGTAAAGAAGAAGAGTGAATTTTTAAAAACGTACAGCCACACTCGAAATTTAAATTTTCTTTTCTTTTTAAGAGACAAGGACTTGACTGGTCACCTAGGTTGGAGTGCAGTAACATGATCATAGCTCACAGTACCCTCCAACTCCTGGGCTTAAGAGGTCCTTCTGCCACAGCCTCTCAAGTAGCTAATTTTTTTTTTATCATTATTATTCTTTGTAGAGACAGATGTATTAGTCCGTTTTCATGCCCCTGAAAAAGACATACCTGAGACTGGGGAATTTGTAAAGAAAGAGAAGTTTAATGGACTCACAGTTCCACATGGCTGGGGAGGCCTCACAATCATGGCAGAAAACATCCAGAAAAGAAGTCTATTGACTCAATCTACACTGAAGTTAAAGGAACACCCATACACACAAATGAGGAAGAACCAACACAAGAACCCTGGTAACTCAAATGGCCAGTGTCATATGTCCATGAATGACTGCACCAGTTCTCTAAGAAGGGTTCTTAACCAAGCTTAGCTGGCTGAAGTGACAGACATAGAATTGAGAATATGGATAAGAACAAAGATCACTGAGATTCAGGAGAATGGCAAAACCAAATCCAGGAAAACTAAGAATCATAATAAAATGATACAGGAGTTGAAAGCTGAAATAGTGGAATAACAGCAGAATAGACCAAGATGAGGAAATAATCTCAAATCTTGAAGACTGGCTCTCCAAAATAAGACAATTAGACAAAATTAAGAAAAAAAAGAATAAAAAGGAATGGACAAAATCTCTGAGAAATATGGGCATATGTAAAGAGGCCAAATCTACTAATCATTGACATCCCTGAAAGGTATGGGGAGAAAGCAAACAACTTTGAAAACATATTTCAGGCTATCATTCATAAAAATGTCCCCAATATTGCTAGAGAGGCCAACAGTCAAATTCAGGAAATACAGAGAACCCCTAAAAAATCAGACACAAGAAGATCATCCCCAAGAAACATAATCATCAAATTTTCTGAGGTCAAAATGAAAGAAAGAATGGCAGCTAGAGAGAAGGGGCAGATCATCTACAAAGAGAATCCTTTCTGGCTAACAGCAGACTTCTCAGCTGAAATCCTGCAAGCCAGAAGAGATTGGGGGCCTATATTCAACATTCTTAAACAAACAAACAAACAAACAAACCAATTCAACCAACATTTTCATATGCAGCCAAACTAAGCTTCCTAAGGGAAGGAGAAATAAGGTCCTTTTAAGATAAGCAAATGTTGAGGGAGTTCATTACCACCAGACCTGTCTTCTAAGAGATCTTGAAGGAGCACTAAATATAGAAAGGAAAGACTGCTACCAGCCTATATAAAAACACACTTAAATACACAGACCAGTGACACTATAAAGCAATCACACAAACAAGCCAGCATAATAACCAGCTAATAACACAATTACAGGACCAAACGCACACATATCAATACTAACATTGAATGTAAATTGGCTAAATATCCCACTTAAAAGGCACTGAGTGACAAGCTCCTGCATAGCAAAAGAAACTGTCAACAGAGTAAACAGACAACCCACAGATTAAATTATTTTTTGCAAACTGTGCATTCAACAAAGGGCTAATATCCAGCATCTATATGGAACTTAAACGAATTTATAAGAAAAAAACAAACAACCCCATGAAAAAGTGGGCAAAGGGTATGAACAGACACTTTTCTAAAAAAGACATACATGTGGCCAGCAGGCATATGAAAAAAATCTCAATATCATTAATCATTAGAGCAATGCAAATCAAAACCGCAATGAGATACCATGTCACACCAGTCAAAATGGCTTTTATTAAAAAGTCAAAAAATAACAGATGCTGGTGAGGTTATGGAAAAAAAGGGAACACTTATACACTGTTAGTGAAAGTATAAATTAGTTCAACCATTATGGAAAGCAGTATGAAATTCCTCAAAGAGTTAAAAACAGAACTACTATTTAACTCAGCAATCCCATTACTGGGTGTATACCCAGAGGAATAAAAATCATTCTAACATAGAGAAACACGCACACAAATGTTCACTGCAGCACTATCCACAATAGTAAAGACATGGAATCAAGCTAAACGCCCATCAATGACAGATTGGATAAAGAAAACGTGGCACACATGAAATATTATGCAGTCATACAAATAATGAGATCATGTCCTTTGTGGGCACATGGATAAAGCTGGAGGCCATTATCCTTAGCAAACTAATGCAGGTACAGAAAACCAAATACCACATGTTCTCACTTATAAATGGGAACTAAATGATGAGAACTCATGAACAAAGAAAGAAACAACAGACAAAGGGGGCCTCCTTGAGGGTGGAGTTTTGGAGGAGGGAGAGGAGCAGAAATAATAACTATTGAGTACTAGGTTTAGTACCTGGGCGACAAAATAATCTGTACAACAAACTTCCATGACACGAGTTTACCTATATAACAAACCTGCACATGTATTCCAACCTAAAATAAAAGGTAAAAAAAAAAAAGAATGTAATTTGATTGTTTGTAACACAAAGGATAGATAAATGATTGAGGGGATGGATACCCGTTTCTCCATGATGTGATTATTATGTATTGCATGCCTGTATCAAAACATCTCATGTATCCCATAAATATATACACCTACTCTGTACGCACAAAAATTTGAAATGAAAACATGAAGTGGCAAGTATAGTAGATGTGCATATGTGTGTATGGTTTGTATTAAGGCTGAAGTTTAACATACAGAACAGGAATTAGTGTAACCACTCAAAATAGGAAGTCAGGATTCTGTTTATAATTCTAACTAAAGATAACCAAATAATGATTTTAGTAAAATTTTATATCTTTTCTAGAGATGTTGGTAAAATTTTATAGTCTGAGCTTCAGTGGATCTCTACTAAGATAAGCAAGATATTTAAAATGTAATTTTGAAAAGTCAGATACTGATAATGAAGGATAAATTACCTTACTTAAATATATAATTGACCTTATAACAGAAAAACAAATATGACTATAATTTTTAAATTGTCCATATGTCCCCTCCCTTCTCTCTTTAAACTTAGCATCTGCTCATTAATTAATTTCACTCACTTCTATTAAGTGTATCGTGTGCTCTGGCACTGTACTATTATTGCTTTTGAGTCTTAAGTAAGCAGAAGAAAAGCTTTCTTACATGGAATGGCCCACTGTTTTACATGGAAACAGAAGACCTGCAACAGGGGCAGAACTTTTCCTAGGTGCTGTCTAGTATATATTTCTCCCTTAAGGTATTCTTGTAAGGGAAAAAGATAATTGATAATTAGTCTGAATGAACCCAAGGGTGGAAAAGGACCCTGCTTTAAGCGCTTATATAACTAAACCTTGCAGAGAAAATAATGAAAAAGATTTAAAAAATACAGCTATAGGTAACAAGACAGAGGACAGCATGATTTAAGTGTAGTGAAAACAATAAGGGACCTACTGCTAAGTAATGCACCTACTGCTAAGTAATGCATCAAAAATTGGGTGCTGCCAAAAATGGCCAGCTGTGTGCTTTGAACTTAATCTGATAGGTAGTAAGACATGCATAAGCAAACACAATATTTTAGAGTCTATAGAAATTTGATGTTGTAAGTAAATTGAGAGTCGTATATTCCATCTTCAACTCAGTCAAGCACCCTTGCCTACACATTGTCCTTTCCTTAATTCTACTCTAATGACAAAAGTACCAGACAACATGTATCCTGAATGATGTCTTTTATTGTTTTAAAAATTGCATGTATATTGCATAAGCACGTATTTTAGTAAACATAAGACACACAATATGATTTTAAAAACTCCCTCAGTGCTGTTGCTTTCACTCAAAGCAGTTATTATTAAGGGAATTGATTATTTTGTTGAATTTAATTTAAAATGTTAATTATGTATCATTTATTGGGGTTGACAAAGTTCAGGATATTCTACTCCAAAATATGATACCTTGGCATACTGAATATTTTCAGCTGAAGTAATTTGAGAAAACAGCAGAAGCAGGAAGGTCAGTCTCAACTCCTCCCCACCTCTCCTTGTTACTTGAAGCATGCCATAAAACCTAGGAAGGGTTTTCTGACTGTTCCCTGAAGCAGGTCATAAGACACTCAATAGAAAGGTGCCCTTCTTATACCCAGAGGAAAAGAACATTTTTATATCTGAAGATGAAGGGTCACAGAGAAGGAGTTGAACCAACAGGTCTTGCTAAGTTTCCTTCAGTCACCATTAGATCTACCCCACTTTGTCCATTTATTTCTCCATAATTATTCACTCTTCATCAAACATAAGCATAAAAATACACAATTTTACCTGTTTTTATGGGTCTTCATTTCCTTATTACAGTCCCCATGTCATATGAAAGTTGTACTAAACAGATTTGTATGCTTTTTTCTTGTTAGTCTTTTGCTATAGTGCCTAAGACATGAGATTAATACGGGTGAGAAAAAGATGTTTCTCCTCCCCTCCACAGTAAACTTGATATATTTGGACTTACTTGGAAGTATATGTCATGACACCAGAAGTAGACATGAATAGAATTTTTAATACTTTTGTATTAGAAAAATGCACAGGAGACATCTGGAATTTCAACAAATATCAGACTATGCATAAATATGTAACCCAGAATTCATTTGGGTTTCCTAGGTGTTATTGTCAATTAATGGCATTTATGTAATTAAACTGAGTTTATGAACTGTCATAAGAAAGAAGTAGTAAAGAAGTGTCTTTAGGGTCATACCTCTGAAGGTAAGAACACCAAGTGGGCTACAATAATAACAATTAAGCTTATATATTATCCTAGCAATTACTTTGGATTGTGTTGATCTCTGTTATATTGAAATGGAAGCCAAAGCTTAAAAGGAAAACAAAATGTGACCTGAATTTGGAGGAATATGGACAGACCTTAGATGGAATCAGAGCCATAGGATCTTCCTCCATGTAATGAATGACCAAACCATGCGGCTATTCTGGATGGCTGTGCATCAAGTCCGCTTGCATATAGTACTAAAACCATTATAATTTTGAAAAATATATCTAGGAAAGTATGAAAAAGTGATTGAGTTTATAAATCAAAACTTGCTAAAAGATTTTTCTATGTATAAAGACATAAACTATTTAAATAATCACTGCTTGACTCATTTTAAACATTTTATGAACTTCTTGAGAGTTCAAGTATAGGTAAACAAAGAGATATCAACTTCAAAATTTCAGCTCTTTCTCTCCCCTCCTCCTCCATTCTTTTCCTCTCCCTTCCTTCCTTCCTACTATCCCTTCTTCTGCTTGCATCTACTTATGCATTGGAGACAGTCTAAGCAAAATGATTCCCAACAAAACATTATACTTAAACAATCTTTGGAAGACTAAAGATTTTTTAAAAACAATAAACCACAAGATGTTATAAATTATCGGAAATTATATAGGAGAATGGAGTACAAACAGTTACATTTCAGAGCCGTTTTTACTTGATAATTATATTTAATGACAATGTTTTGATAGCTAGTTTTTAAAAAAAACAATTTTATTCTCTTTTATTATGGAGTGTGAACATGCTTTTCCTCTTGGTATTCTCCAGTGTCAGCCTTGTTTTTAGTGCTGAATAATGTCAAAGATTAAATTTTCTTTTTAGAAACCATTTTTTTCCAATAATTTTTTATAATTTACAAGATCTTGAATGGTTTTTTTAGAAGTTTTATTTTAGATTCAGGGAGTACATGTGCAGTATGTTGCCTGGGTATATTGCATGATGTTTGGGGTACAAATGATCCCATCACCCAGGTCCTGAACATGGTACTGAATAGTTTTTCAACTTTTGCCTCCCTCCTTCCTTCCCCACTCTGGTAGTCCTCAGTGTCTGTTGTTGCCATATGTATGTTCATGAGTGCCCAATGTTTAGCTCTCACTTACAAGTAAGAACATGTGGTGATATTCTTTGGCTGTGTCTCCACACAAATCTCATCTCGAATACCCATGCATTGTGGGAGGACCTGGTGGGAGGTAATTGAATCATGGGGGCAGGACCTTCCCATGCTGTGCTCCTGATAGTGGGTAAGTCTCATGAGATCTGATGGTTTTAAAAAGAGGAGTTCCCCTGCACAAGCTCTCTCTGCCTGCTGCCATCCACGTAAGTTGTGACTTGCCCCTCCTTGCCTTCTGCCACGATTGTGAGGCCTCTCCAGCCATGTAGAGCTGTTAAGTCCAGTAAGCTTCTTTCTTCTGTAAATTGCCCAGTCTCAGGTATGTCTTTATCAGCAGTGTGAAAACAGACTAATACAGTAAATTGGTACCAGTAGAGTGGGGTGCTGCTGAAAAGATACCCAAAAATGTGGAAGCAACTTTGGAACTGGGTGACAGGCAGAGGTTGGAACAGTTTGGAGGGCTCAGAAGAAGACAGGAAAATGTGGGAAAGTTTGGAACTCCCTAGAGACTTGTTGAATGGCTTTGACTAAAATGCTGATAGCAATATGCGCAATAAAGTCCAGGCTGAGGTGGTCTTAGATAGAGATAAGAAACTTGTTGGGAACTGGAGAAAAGTTGACTCTTGTTATCTTTTAGCAAAGAGACGGATGGCACTTTTCCCCTGCTCTAGGGATTTGTGGTACTTTGAACTTTAGAGAGATGACTTAGGGTATCTGGTGGAAGAAATTTCTAAGCAGCAAAGCATTCAGGATGTGACTTGGGTGCTGTTAAAGACATTCAGTTTTATAAGGAAAGCAGAGCATAAGAGTTCTGAAAATTTGCAGTCTGACAATTTGATAGAAAAGAAATTCCCATTTTCTGAGGAGAAATTCAGCCAGCTGCAGAAATTTGCATAATTGACTAGGAGCCAAATGTTAATCACCAAGACAATGGGGAAAATATCTCCAGGGCACACCAGGAGGCTTTATGGCAGCCCCTCCTATCACAAGCCTGGAGGCCTATGAGGGAAAAATGGTTTCATGGGCCAGGCCCAGGGTTCCCATGCTGAGTGCTGCCTAGGGACTTGGTGCCCTGTGTCCCAGCTGCTCCAGTCATGGCTGAAAGGGGCCAAGGTAGAGTTTGGGCCATGGCTTCAGAGGGTGCAATCCCCAAGCCTTGGTAGCTTTCACTTGTTGTTGAGTCTGTGGGTGCACAGAAGTCAGTAAGTGAGGTTTGGAAACCTCTGCCTAGACTTCAGAAGATGTATGGAAATGCCTGGATGTCCAGGCAGAAGTTTGCTGCAGGAGCAGCACCCTCATGAAGAACCTCTGCTAAAGCAGTGTGGTAGGGAAATGTGGGGTCGGCACCCACACACAGAGTCCCTACTAGGGCACCATCTAGTGGAGCTGTGAGAAGAGGGTTACAGCCCTTCAGACCTTAGAGTGGTAGATCCACTGAGAGCTTTCACTGTGTGCCTGGAAAAGTCACAAACACCCAACACCAGCCCACGAAAGCAGTTGGGAGGGACACTGTACCCTGCCAAGTCACAGGGGCAGAGCTTCCCAAGACTATGGGAACTACCTCTTGCATCAGTGTGACCTGGATGTGAGACATGGAGTCAAAGGATTTTGGAGTCTTAAGATTTGACTGTCCTGCTGGATTATGGACTTGTATGGGGCCTGTAGCCTCTTTGTTTTGGCCAATGTCTCCCATTTGGAATGGCTGTATTTACTGAATGCCTGTTCCCCCATTATATCTAGGAAGTAACTAACTTGCTTTTGATTTTACACACTCATAGGCAGAAGGGACTTGCGTTTTCACGGATGAGAATTTGGACTGTGGACTTTTGAGTTAAAACTTTGAGGGACTGTTGGGAAGGCTTGATTGTTTTTTAAATATGAGGACATGAGATTTGAGAGGGGCCAGGGGTGGAATGATATGGTTTGGCTGTGTCCACACCCAAATCTCATCTTGAGTTTCCATGTGTTGTGGGAGGAACTGGGTGGAAGGTAATTGAATCATGGGGGAAGGCTTTTCCCATGCTGCTCTCATGATAGTGAATAAGTACCACAAGATCTGATGGTTCTATACGGGGGAGTTTCCTAGCACAAGCTATTCCTTTGCCTGCTGCCATCCATGTAAGATGTGATGTGCACCATGATTGTGAGGCTTCCCCAGCCATATGGAACCATAAGTCCATTAAATTTCTTTCTTTTGTAAGTTGACAGTTTTGAGTATGTCTTTATCAGCAGTGTGAAAATGGACTAATACATGTGTTATTTGGGTTTATGTACTTGTATTATTTTACTTAGGGTAATGGGCTCCAGTTGCATTCATTTCATAGCAAAGGACATAATTTCCTTTCTTTTATGGCTGTGTAGTATTCTACGGTGTATACATAACACACTTCCTTTATCCAGTTCATTATTGATGGGCACCTAGGTTGATTCCATGTCTTGTTATTGTGAATATTGATGCAATGAACATGCTGTTGGCATGTGTCTTTTTGGTAGAAAAAATTTATATTGCTTTGAGTATATACCCAGTAATGGGATTGCTGTGTCAAATGGTAATTCCATTTTACATTCTTTGAGAAATCTCCAAGCTTCTTCACACAGTGGCTGAATTAATTTACATTCCCACCACCAGTGTATAAGCATTCCCTTTTCTCCATAGCCTCACCAGCATATGTTGTTTTTTGTCTTCTTCATAGTAGTTGCTCTGACTGTTGTGAGATAGAGATAGTATCTTATTGTGGTTTTGATTTGCATTTTTCTGATTAGTGATATGGAGCATTTTTTCCATATCACTGGTATGAGATGGTATCTCATTTTGGTTTTGATTTTCATTTTCTGATGATTAGTGATATGGAGCATTTGTTCATGTTTGTTGGCTACCTGTATGTCTTCTTATGAGAAGTGTATGTTCATGTCCATTGTCTATTTTTAATGGGGTTGTTATTAGGTTTTTGCTTGTTGATTTGTTTAACTTTCTTATAGATTCTTGATATTAGTCCTCTGTGAGATGCATAGTTTGCAAATATTTTCTCCTATGCTGGAGTTTGTGTTTTTCCTCTGCTGATAGTTTCTTTTGTTGTGCAGAAGATCTTTAGTTTAATCAGTTCCCACTTGTGAATTTTTGTTTTTGATGTAATCACTTTTGAGAACGCAGCCATAAATTATATCCCAAGGCCAATTTCCAGAATGGTGTTTTCTAGGTTTTCTTCTAGGATTCTTATAGTTAGAGGTTTTACATTTAAACCTTCAACTTATCTTGAGTTAATTTTTGTATGTGGTAAAAGGTATGGATCTACCATTATTCTTCTGCATGTGGCTAGCCAGCTATCCCAGCATCATTTATAACATAGGGAGTCCTTTCCCTATTGCTTAATTTTGTTGACTTTGTTGAAGATAAGATGGTTTTATGTAGGTGTGCAGCTTTATTTCTGGGTTCTCTATCCTGTTTCATTAGTCTACATGACTGTTTTTGTACTAGTATCATGCTATTTTTTTTATTGTAGCCTCATAGTGTAATTTAAAGTCAGATAATGTGATGCCTCCAGTATTTTTCTTTTAGCTTAGCATAGCTTTTGCTATTCAGGCTCTTTTTTGTACCATATGAATTTTAGAATAGTTTTTTTTTCTAGTTCTGTAAAAAATGATGTTGGTACTTTGATAGAAATAGTGTTGAACCTGTAAATTGCTTTGGGCAGTATGGCCATATTAATGTATTAAGTCTTCCAATCCATGAGCATGAAACGTTTTTCCATGTGTTTTTGTCATCTCTGATTTCTTTGAGCAGTGTTTTGTAGTTCTCTTTGCAGAGATATTTCACCTCGGTTAGATGTGTTCCTAGGTATTTTATGTTTTTGGTGGTTATTGTAAATGAGATGACATTCTTGATTTGACCCTCAGCTTGAATGTTTTTTTGGGAAGGACTGTAAAAATTTACTGATTTTTGCACATTGATTTTGTATCCTGAAACTTTACTATAGTTCTTTATCAGTTCCAGGAACTTTTTGACAGAGTCTTTAGGGTTTTCTAAATATAGAATTTTGTCAACCACAAACAGTGGTAGTTTGACTCTTTTTTTTTTTTTCCTATTTGGAAGTCTTTTGTTTCTTTCCCTTTCCTGATTGCTCTGGCTAACTCTTCCAATACTATGTTGTATAACAGTGGTGATAGTAGGCATTCATGTCGTGTTGCAGTTCTCAAAGGGAGTGCTTCCAGCTTTTGTCCATTTAATATGATGTTGGCTGCATGTTTGTCATAGATGGCTCTTATTGTTTTAAGGTGTGTTCCTTTGATGCCTAGTCTGTTGGTTTTTTTTTTTTTAATGATGAAGGGATGTTGAATTTAGTGAAAAGTTTTTTCTGCATCTATTGAGAAAAATAATTTATGACAATATGGTTTTTGTTTTTAATTGTGTTTATGTAGTAAATCACATTTATTGATTTGTGTATGTTGAACCAACCTTGCAATCTCATGAATAATGCCTATTCAATCATGACAAGTTAACTTTTTGATATGCTGTCAGATTCCATTTGTTAGTATTTTCTTGAGGATTTTCATGTCTGTGTTTATCAAGAATATTGGCCTACAGTTTCCTTTTCTTATTGTGTCTTTGTCAGGTTTTGTTTTCAGGGTGATGCTGGTATTTTAGAAAGAGCTGCAGAGGAGCTCTTTCTCCTTGATATTTTGGAATAGTTTCAGTAGAATTGGTACCATCTCTTCTTTGTACTTCTGGTAGAATTGAGCTGTGAATCCATTTGGTCCAGGGCTTTTTTTTTTTTTTTTTTTTTTTTTAGGTTTTTCACTATTGATTCAATTTTGGAACTTGATGTTCCTCTCTTTAGGATTTCAACTTCTTCCTGATTCAATCTTGGAAGATTGTATGTTTCCAGGAATTTGTCAGTTTCCTCTAGATCATCTAGTTCATGTGCATAGAGTTGTTCTTAATAATCCCAGAGGATCATGTATATTTCTGTGAGGAGATCTTATATTTTAAAATACTACAACTTGCTTGAAAAAAAATGATATAAATACAAGTTAGTTCCAACATGGATTTTAAGAGTTCACATCAAGAATGCATCATAAATTACGAGGGGTTAAAAAACTAAAAGAATAGTTTTTCAGAAGAGACCAAGAAAACAATTAAGTTGGGAAAACTTAATGCATAAGAAAAGTTTAAAGGAATCAGGAGAAGTCTAAAACCAATTTTAAAACTGTTTTTAATATTGTAAGTACTTAATGAAACTAGGATATTTAAGATCAAGTGTACTTTATTTTCACTAGGTATAGGAGAGAATGTTGAATTGAATTAAATTATAATTAAAAATTATGCTAGCTCTGAGGAATTGCTTCTTTCTGGTAAGATACACTGCTGAAAAAATATATATGGGATATTATAGAATATCCCTTAAATGTGATTAAGAGTAGAATTTTCAGCAGTGTCACAAATAACTAAAATTCAGATTTGGAATGAAAAAGCAAACTGGATTAGAAAATTATGCTTTTGTTCCTACTCTTTGATTCCATAATAATTCTGAAAGAACATGTTAGCAAATGCCTTCAACTTAAGTGAACTCCTTAATTTAACCTCATATTATTGGTTTTGTGTCATGTCTCAATATGTCACCAAAGCCAGCCCAGATTTTAAATTCTTATTATTACTTAATAACACCTACATTTTAATCTTAGAAATTCTTCTTCAAGGCATCACAAAGCAGAATTAAAAAAAAAGAAAGAATACTTTCTGAGTATCAACCAATATTTTAAATGATTCTATATCATGTGCAGCCTCTTTCCTATGTAGTGTGCAAATAATGTACTTCTTTTTGGATTAAATGGACTCAGGAGTGAGCATGTACTATCTAGAATATTGTACAAAATTGCCTTGAATATGTTATATGCAATGATATGGTTTCACTGTGTCCCAACCCAAATCTCATCTTGAATTTAATGCCCATAATTCCCAAATGTTGTGGGAGGAGGAACCTGGTGGGAGGTGACTGAATAATGGGGCAGGCCTTTCCTGTGCTGTTCTTGTGTTACTGAATGAGTCTCACAAGATCTGATGGCTTTAAAAACGGAAGTTTCCCTGCACAAGCTCTCTCTTTGCCTGCTGCCATCCCTATAAGATGTGACTTGCTCCTCCTTGCCTTCTACCATAATTGTGAGGCCTCCCCAGCCATGTGGAACTGTAAGTCCATTAAATCCTTTCCTGTATAAATTACCCAGTCTCAGGTATGTCTTTACGAGCAGCATGAAAATGGATTGATACAGTAAATTGGTTCCAGGAGTAGGGTGCTGCTGAAAAGATACCCGAAAATGTGGAGGTGACTTTCGAACTGGGTAACAAGCAGGGGTTGGAACAGTTGGAAGGCTCAGAAGAAGATAGGAAAATGTGGGAAAGTTTGGAACTCCCTAGAGACTTGTTGAATGGCTTTGCCCAAAATGCTGACAGCAATATGGACAATAAAGTCCAGGCTGAGGTGGTGTCAGATGGAAATGAGGAACTGGAGCAAAGGTGACCCTTGTTATGTTTTAACAAAGAGACTGGTAGCATTTTGCCCCTTCTCTAAAGATTTGTGGAATTTTGAACTTGAGAGAGATGATTTAAGGTATCTAGCAGAAGAAATTTCTAAGTGGCAAAGCATTCAAGAGGTGACTTGGGTGCTGTTAAAGGCACTCAGTTTTGTAAGGAAAACAGATATAAAAGTTCAGAAATTTTGCAGCCTGACAATTTGATAGAAAAGAATTTATTATTTTTTGAGGAGAAATGAAAGCCAATTGTAGAAATTTGCATAACTAATTAGAAGCTGAATGTTAATCACCAAGACAGTGGGGAAAATGTCACCAGGGCATGTGAGAGGTCTTCATGGAAGCCCCTCCCATCACAAGCCCAGAGGTCTAGGATTTAAAAATGGCTTTGTGGGCCAGGCTCAGGTCCCTGTGCTGTGTGCAGTCTAGGGAATTGGTACCTGCATCCCAGCCACTCCAGCCACAAATAAATGGGGCCAAGGTACAGCTCGAGTCATGGCTTCAGAGGGTGTAAGCTCCAAGCCTTGGCCGCTTCCATGTGATGTTGGGCCTGTGGGTGCATGGAAGTCAAGAAATGAGGTTTGGGAACCACTGCCTAGGTTTCAGGGGATGTGTGGAAACACCTGGATGTCTAGCAGAAGTTTGCTGCAGGGGCAGGGCCCTCATGGAGAACCTCTGCTAGGGCAGTGTGGAAGGGAAATGTGAGGTCAGAGCCTGCACACAGAATCCCTACTGGGGCACCACCTAGTGGAGCTGTGAAAAGAGGACCACTGTCCCTCAGACCCCAGAATGGTAGATCCACTGACAGCTTGCACTGCGTGCCTGGAAAAGCCACAGACACTAAACAACAGCCTATGAAAGCAGCTGGGAGGGAGGGTGTACCCTGCCAAGCCACAGAGGCGGAGCTGCCCAAGAACATGGGAACCCACTTCTTGCATCAGCATGACCCGGAAGTTAGACATGGAGTCAAAGGAGATCATTTTGGGGCTTTAAGATTTCACTGCCCTGCTGAGTTTTGGACCTCCATGGGGCCTGTAGTCTCTTTGTTTTGCCAATCTCTGCCATTTGAAATGGTTGTATTTACCCAATGACTGTACTCCCATTGTATCTAGGAAGTAACTAATTTGCCTTTGATTTTACAGGCTGATAGGCAAATGGGGCTTGCCTTGTCTCAGATGAGATGTTGGACTGTGGACTTTTGAGTTAATGCTGAAATGAGTTAAGACTTTGGGAGACTGTTGGGAAGGTATGACTGTTTTTGAAATGTTAAGACATGAGATTTGGGATGCACCAGGGGCGGAATGATATGGTTTGGCTGTGTCTCCACCCAAATCTCATCTTTAATTGTAACTCCCACAATTCCCATATGTTGTGGGGGGAACCCAGTGGGAAGTGACTGAATTATGGGGGTGGGTCTTTCCTGCACTGTTCTCTTGGTACTGAATGAGTCTCACAAGATCTGATGGTTTTAAAAATGGGATTGTCCCTGAACAAGCTCTTTCTTTGCCTGCCATCCATGTAAGATGTGACTTGCTCGTCCTTGCTTTATGCCATGAGTGTGAGCCCCCTCCACCCCCTGCCATGTAGAACTGTATGTTCATTAAACCCTTTTCCTGTATAAATTACCCAGTCTCAGGTATGTCGTTATTAGCAGTGTGAAAACGGACTAACACACGAAATTTCCTCTATCTTTTAAAATGATAACTAACTAAAGAGACTGAGCATCTACGCCACCAAGAATATGTGTGTGTGGTGGAGAAAGGGTACTTAATTAGCTTAATTAACTCTTTACAATTCGAGAATTTTGGGGAGTCCAAGTTTTGGCTAAGTAGTATATGTGGTTTTGATAGTTTTCAGTAACTTCTTATAGCCGAAATTTTATTGTTTGCTAGCTGGCAAAAGCATCATGTTTAAAAATATACAGCAACAGATTTTCATATTTTTTCATATCTTTTTAGAATGACTCACATAAGTAGATCTGTTCTTTTGCAGATTACTTTAGTGTTCTTCGGATAGGCATCACTTAAATGTGCAGTAGCAGATAGGACTTTTCTAAAGTCCTCTTATAATGTAATATGTCATTACTTCAATTTACCAAGCTTAACAAGTGTTTGACACCCTTCAGCTACTAAATTGATTCAGAAAAGATAGATCAGCATAGGCATGCTCTGATTTTTTTGCTCATTCTTGATGGATTACAATTATTAACCTACAGGTGGAGTCTAGATCTTTATTTTTAGAGAAAAATCTCAACAAATAGTCAACTGAATAGAATCAGGGCAACATAGCTATTTGAGAAGTACACAACTTTCAAATTAACTTCTTGTATAGCAGCTTCAATCTTCTGTATCAGAAATTGTAATAAACTATTAAACTGAATATTTTTTATTTGTTACCACACTATTCCCAGATGGTTGATCATTCTCAGGAACAGTGGAAGACCAAGAAACATCAAGCAACAGAAACTGAATGTCTGGTCAACCTATTAATTCAAAATTTAGTCCTTGATATGAGAGTGTAAAAATTCTTTTAAAGTTAAAGTGAACATTTATAATAATATACACAAATACCCCATTTTAAAGATGTGGAAATTGAGGCTGGAGAAGGATAGATTATTTGCACAAATTTCACAAAAAAATAATGATAGAGCATGGGTTAAAACACACAGTATCGTGATTATATTTGAATCATACATGAGAGCTCAAATTACATCGTGCTTTGCCCATTCTGCCAGAAAATATTCTAGAGGTCATTATCATGCAGTAGTTAAGCCCACAAAAAGCTCTAGAGTCAGCAACTCTTTGTTAGAATCTCGGTTCTGTCACCTACCTTTCTATCTCAATTTCCGTTTCCCCATTGATTTAACAGGAATGAAAATAGTATTTATGTCAGAGAGTTGTTGAAATGTTAAAATGCATACAAAAAGAGACCCCCTGGCACATGGTAGGTGTAACAGATACTAATGTATCGTAGTGTTTCTCTTAAAATTTAGGAGCAGTATAATTGTATAATTTAAAAAATCACTATTGCGTATATTGAATAAATAATAACTTTATTATAGAGTTCATGAAATGGTAAAGATAAAGTCAATTACATTGTATCCATCTCAGATCATTGGGAAAATTTTCCTCACACAAATATACACTCAGAAATACACACCAAGAATG
Source organism: Gorilla gorilla gorilla (assembly GCF_029281585.2). Lineage (NCBI taxonomy): Eukaryota > Metazoa > Chordata > Mammalia > Primates > Hominidae > Gorilla > Gorilla gorilla. The sequence continues at coordinate 104,210,774 of NC_073247.2, forward strand.
CAACCTCAGATATCAGATATTAGAGCTAAATTTTATTCACAATGCTAGGCTAAGAAATCTTCGGTTAGAAGGTTATAGAACATCAAGATTTTATTGGTAAGCACATAACCCCATTTAATTCCAGTAGACGCTCTTTTAACAGTCACAGTCAGAATCAGAGGTAAGATGGTTCATCAAAGCAATCAGATGAACAGGTAAATCATTAAGAAATGCATACATATCTCATATATATTACATATATATGATAAATAAATACTTGAAACAAAGAAGTGTACATTTATCTTTCCTAATTTGATGTAGAATCTTTGCCTTGCCTTTGGATATATGTTCACTGATTTTAGCACAATGCACCATATTTATTACATACACTCTACCAATATTACATAGTATGTAGTGTCTGGTTTTTGTTCCCATAAAATGGAGTGTGTTTTTAAATGCTCTTGAAAAGTGTTCTGAGTATGGAATGCTTCTAGAGTTTTATGATACTTTTTCTGAATCTTCTGTAGTTCTCTTGCTCAGACAGTACTCTATGACAAGTCATTGCAGCATTTTGCCCTTTGTAATCTTTCTGAAAAGTTCAATTTCATCTTCTTTGAAGCAATTATTTTTATATTAACATTTCATTGGGTTATATGAGATTTTAATTAAATTAAATGGTTGCAATAGCAAATGCAGCTCATGTAAATGTATTTTAAAACGATATCTGACTTTTTTTAAGCATAAACTCGCTTTGGCTCAGAAGTGAGTGGGTATACTGTAAAGTGGCATCCTAGCTGAGGTGAGGACATAAAGCTTGTTGACTTCATCAAGTCAGTGTTTTATTCACTGTGAGAATAATGAGCTTTATTTAATCGAATGAGTTGGTTAAGTAGAGTCCTGTCAAAAAAGTTTCCAATTTATTAATATTGATGCATTTGCTATATCAGAGTAGGACATCCAATTGTGGAAGATTTCACAACTTACCATTGTATTTACAAATCTAAACTTAATTTTTGATCATTCTAATATCTCAAGAAGTTTGTTTGCAGTTTGCCCATACCTTCACAGTAACCCGACTGCTACACGACGGCAACCCTAGCCTTTAATCAAAAGTATGAATTTTTGAATGAAACAAGTACATTTGCATAATTTTTTTAAATAGTTAAAATCAGTGTACCTCAAACTTTTATGTGCAGATCCATCATATAACATATAAATCTTATGTATGTTTTACCAAAATTAAAAAGGCAAAAAGGAAATATTAATGCTATGTCCTACTAATATCATTATTTTCCCTGGGAGTGTAGCCTGGAAATAATATTTTTGTAAAATTATCCATTTGATCTATGTGTATGCAAATTTTAAAAACCACTGATTTAAATGGAAAACCTTAAAATGTGTTTCAATCATTCACCACTTGAGTTCCAGTGAGAACAAAAGTAAAGTTTTATCTTTGAGTCTACCGATTATTTCTGTTACAGGGTAAGAAAATGTGTTTGCTAAGTAGGCATATTCTCAAGACTTTGTTAGGCTGAATGTAACATAAAAAAGACTTCATGATAAGAAAAGCAATGAAACCTGATTAATACAGATTGACTTAGTGAGGAGCCACAAACTTCTGGCGTTCTAATTTGTTTGTAGTTGACTACTTAACAGTATTCGATGATCAGAGAATACTTTAGTAGACAGACAGAAATGAAAATTTTCCTTTAATTATGTCAAATTCTCCCTAGACTAAATTCTGTGTTTTGTTTAACAATCAAAATGTAGGAAACAGGAGGGTGACTGGTAATGATTCAAATGGGTATTAAAGTTTCATCTACTATACATCATCATATATTTATTAATCTGAGGTTATTCATGGAACTGATATGAAAACTGAAGGACTGTGAAGTTATATTTTAGTTCACATAAATGTGTGAATTCTATTGTATATTATCTGTATTTGGATATGGATAGACAAATTATGTAGATAGAGAGATGTACCCATATTATATCCAGACTAAATGCCTTCTGAGAATATTTATTCATGTAGAAATTCATTTATCAAAACCAAATATTTATCAAAAGAAAGAATATATTCATCTGAACCATATGATTTTGATTCAAATATTAACAGCTTTATAAACTCAAGCAAGTAACTACTCATTGCTGAGCTCACTAACATCTACAGCAAAAACTTTCTATAAGAATGAAAATAATTTTGAACTCTCTGTAAGAAAGATGAGCCCATCCTGATAGCATAAGTATTAAAATGATATTTGAGCACTGTACTGCAAAACTGCTAAAAACAGAAAAATTACATATATAGTAGTTTGTATAATATAGATGTGTGTGTGTGTGTATATATATATATGTTTTTTTTTTTTTTGAGATGGAGTCTTGCTCTGTCACCAGGCTGGAGTGCAGTGGCGTGATCTCTGCTCACTGCAACCTCCACCTCCTGGGTTCAAGCAATTCCCCTGTCTCAGCCTCCCAAGTAGCTGGGACTACAGGCGTGCCCCACCACACCCAGCTAATTTTTTTGTATTTTAGTAGAGATGGGGTTTCACCACGTTGGCCAGGATGGTCTCAATCTCCTGACCTCATGATCTGCCTGCCTCGGCCTCCCAAAGTGCTGGGACTACAGGCGTGAGCCATCACCCCCAGCAAGTTTATATATTATATAATATTAAATATGAACTAATATAGCACTTGGAGTATTTGGGTCTTTCTTCTTTTACTTCTGTATTATTGTTTCTGTTATTTTATTCTGCCCCTCTTTGTCTTCCTTCTTTTACCCTTATATTTTAGTTTTTGTTATTTTCTCCTACCCCTCTTTTACAAGTTACCTTGCATTCTTAGTGAATGACTTATGTGGAATTATAATTATGTTGCCTTTTTATAGATATGTCAATATTTATAACAGTGTTTGAAGTAGACAAATACTTCTCCTAAATCTGTCTTATAAATGTAACCGGTAATGACACAATCTGTGCAGTATTAAATATTAATTTGGGATTATATATTAATGATAGAGAACAAATGAATTCCTTTATTGCTAAGTCAATGCAAACTAGTGCAGTGGCTTATTTTGGTGAATTACACTATGATAAACATTTTTTTGAACCACCATATCACATATCACACAGGACAACCATATAGAAACTCATAGCAAATATTGTAGTCGTGAGTATCTGTTCTAAATTTCATCCGAATTAATGTTATTTTATGAAACTATAGGAAGATGAATTCCTGTATACTGACTTTACAAACTACATTAAGTCTGTGGAAGTTGCATACCAAGTAAGCAATGTAATGGTAGAGATGTGAAAATTCTGTCAGTTGTCTTTCTAATCAGTAGTCAAATTTTAACACAAGAAATGCTATCAAATTCAAAAGGCATATTCATGGAATCCTCTCCAACTATTTAGTTAACAGAATGAGATTATGTTTTTTTTTTCTTATTATGGTACGACATACAGTGCTGTGTTTTACTTTTCTCTATTGTCTAATAAATTATTTTTAAATAATTTTTTCTGCTGAGACAGTGTATGATCTACATGTCTTTTGAAAACCAAAGAAGGTATTTCTTCGATTTGAAATAGCATTTAAAATACCTACATTCTTAAAAGTCAGAGCTTGTAAAGTGATTGCAGGTATTTGCGATTCAGGTGAAATTTGTGTGGTCTTTTGACTCTTGCTATATTAATAATATTCTCAATGAAAACTGTACCTACTTGCTTTGTGTGCATATAAATTGAATATATTGTAAAATGTAAAATAACAGTAATAGTTCCAGTGGGCTGATGTTCCATAATCTGTATCTGTACTTGCATAAAGATAATTAGTTTGAATCAATCACTTATAGAAAAATGTCACCTCACCTGCCCATTTTAAAAAGTGGCTCACTGAAGTGAAATTATTTACACAGCATACTAATTACAGAATGAAAAGACTGCTCAAAAACGCTAAATACAGGCCTGTAAATTAGCATATCTTCATACAGATATAAATTAAACATGTAATAAAATTATATGTATTATAATTATATATAATTATACGTGTAATCAGTGTATATATACATATTTATATATAATCAGTATATATAGATATTACATATCTATATGTAAAATATATATGTATCTAAATATGTATCTATCTAAATACATATATATACACAAACATATAAAATAAGTGCTAAGTCGGGTCTGGGACAATGTCATTTATTCAGCACAGTGTTCTTGGTACATAGCAAGACCTGAAACATACTAAATAATCAATAATATGTTTGGTTCAGCGAGTGTCAGAAATGCTTTATTTTGGTGGTGTTTTAGATTTGGGAATTCTACACAAACAGGCATAGTTAGCAAAAATATTTTTTCTTTTTTTAAGTTTAAAAGATATGAACAGTACAGTACAGTGTTCCAGAAATTCTTATTGGTGAAGAATTCATGGCTTGGAAAACTAAGTTGATGATGCATAAGAATGTTTGTTATGAAAGAAATGGGTTATAAAGAAGTCTGAGAAAAAGACTATTTAGGAAATTTGTCTCAAAAGGGTGAGAAATAGATTAGATATGGGCATGAACGAAATACAATTTTTTCTTTCATTCTTAGGTTTGGCTTTGTTCCTTTTCACTGAGCTGGAATGAGTATCACAGGGTAATTGTGACATATTGACCCTTAAACTTTCAACATGTTTTCATTAATTCAACAAATATTTATGAAGGTGGCATCATACCTGACACAACTTTAGCTTATCCTTTATGTAAACCTTATGTAAACTAAATATACATTAATCTTGCACAAAAATTTTGAGAAAAATATTGTGAGGAAATGTGTTAATGCATTATTTGCTTCTGCATGTATCTTTTTCCCTAGAATATGACTGAGTTTTGATTATATATTGCCAGAAAATCGTTTCACCTGTGTAAAGGATTTGTTCTTAGTGACTTTTGTTGTCAGGAAGTTTTGCATTTGTGTGTTTGGTGGCATCATGTTTTTATTAGTATCAGTGCTACATTCTGTGATACCTTTATGACTCCTAAATCTTTGATTTAGATTATATAATTCATTGCTAATCATGTCTTCTTCTCAATGTATCTCATTTAAATTATTTTAGCTAAAGGGCCAAGTGATAGCTGGGAACATTATGTGCCCATTCCTGATGGTGCCCATTTTTCAAAAGGAACGGATTCTGAGAAAGGTCCTCAGAATTCAGTAATACTGGTATATAGTGTAATGTTGAAAGAATGTAATGATGCACTAACTTTGGCTTATTTATTTATTTTTAGAGACAGGGTCTCACTCTGTCTCCTAGGCTGAAGTGCAGTGGTGTGATCATGGCTCACTTTAGCCTGGAGCTCCTTGCCTCAAGCTATACTCCTGCCTTAGCCATCCAAAGCCTTGGAATTATAGGCATGAGCCACCACACATGACCTCCTTTTCAAGTTATTCCATTAATTATTTATAGGAAATAACAACAGTTTAATGAAAATTTAAAAAAAGAATTAGGAAGTTTATCCATATCTAATTCAAAATCACATGACAAATTATTATTTAACTTAGTCAACCTATGGGGATAATTTGTATTCTTAAAAAAATCTCTTCTAGTAGGAAAAAACATAACTTCAAAATCTTACTTAAACCAAATGTATTTGTTATTCAAGATATGAGTACATTTCTCTCTCTCTTGACACTTGAAATTCTCGTATAAGATTTCAAATTATAGGGGAAAAATCAGAAGAATTGATTGTTGTATTTTAGGAAACTCACATTGTGTTTTGGGAATTTTGGCAAATTATAAAAAATACCCTTTAATTTCCACAAGCAAAAGTACATGCTGACTTGAAGTTAATTCTACTTTTTAAAAGTAAAATCATTTTGGAAAGTTTTTCAGTGAGTTATGTCCATGCAAAATAAGTGAACACTGGTAATTCTTTGTAAAATAGAGTACAAAAATTGAAAAAAGAATAGGAAAATATTGCTACTTAGGGATCGGGGATACATATTTTTCATCATGGGACATGATATTTCATCTGAGCACAATGTGCATTCGAGGAATGGATAGGACTGGCTTATAGTTTAAATAAATATCTTAGCTAGTCATGGTTATATTCTCTTAGACTAAATTTCAGTCAAATTCTTAGCAATATTAATATGTGTATTTGAACTAATTTCTGTGTGAATTCTCCAAACTGTGTAGCAGAAACATCATTTTATGTTTAAAGAAACAAAGTAAAGGGAGAGATTAATAGGAACTCAGACAAATGCAGAATCAAATTTATAGTGTATTAAAGATTTATATCTCCTTCCTTGTTATATAAGAACTAAAACTTAGGCAACATTTTATCTCTTAGCGGTATACTCTCCTTTTACAAATACCAAAATATAATATTTATATTTTGAGTATCCAAAGAGCCATTACCTTAAATCTGTATCTTCTAATCATGAAATGCAGATGATTTTTAAGGCAGACAGCATTTGGTTTATTCAAAAAACCTTTTAACATGTCTTTTGCAGTGAGTTAATCTGTCAGACTGATAAAATAAGTTCCTCATACTCCCCCTCCTCTTCCTGCGCATATAAGCTTTTATTTAATTCTGTTTGAAATAGCTTGCTTCTATTTTCGCTTCCTCTTCATGTTTGTGGCACTGCTTTTTATGCTTTGTTCTTTGCTGACATAAAATATTTATCAACATATCATCTAAGAAGATTGGTTCTCCACAGTAGATATCCAATATGTTTCACCACATGGAAAATGTCTTTTCTTGTTTATTCCTAAAATCTGTAGCCAAATTCCCATATGTCTGGTTTATCCATTGATACTTGAAAATGTAAAACTAAGTAATTCTGTGGATAACAATTATGCATGAACATTGCCATTAAACAGTAAATTTTAAAATAATTTATATTTAAACTAAAATAATAATCATATATCTTTCAATATCAAGCAAACATGGATTTGATTTTATTCCATTCCTTTGTTATAATGGAAAATAAATTTTCTAATACATTTATTTTTCATTTTTTCTTTGATATGATTTCCCTAATAGTTAAAACAATAGCATTATTCAGACTGTATTTTTAGATGTGGCCTATGATTTCAAGGATCCCTCCTTTCCCCATGTGTTACAATACAACATATAAATAACCAGTTGGTTCCAAGACTAAAAATTTCTGCCAAAGCTTGTGTTCATACAGTTACAAAGTCCCAATAAAATATATATTAGAGAGAAAAAATATAAATATAGAAAATAAATCAAAGTCTCCAATTCTTTGAAAATGCCAGCGTGGTACTACTGTTAAGCTGTCAGTAATTCACCGTGATTACAAGAAATCACAACTTCAGTCCGTGCTAATATCACATGTGAGATTATGAAAACATATTTATAAAGAGAATTATCAAGTCAGCTTGCACTTCCAAAAACCATACTTTCATTTCAATTATTTCATCTCCTTAAATATTTTATATGTAAATATTAAGATCTATATAATAAAATAATCAATTTATTTGGAGTTTTATAAGTTGTCCATCCAGATGCATCTCTCTAAACTGATGTATTAGGAGAAAAAATACTGTCAATGAATAAACATCACTATCTTTCTCATTTTGTAGCAAATTTTAAAGTGAAAGTAATAGAACATTACTTTGGGGGAACAATGCAATATTTATGATAGTGAACATTATTGAAATAAGTTCAAATTTTTCTTTATGGATTTTAAAAAACATGCTTTCATATACAAAAACATGTAAACATCTGCCTAAAATAAAGTTGAAATAGATATTTTTGAAATGGTAATTATATGACCTATTTCTTATTCCAGTTTTCTGTTACATATGCTATATGTAACAGAAAATGTAAATAATATAGTATTAAGTATAGACATGCATATAATATATGATCAATATAAGTACTTCTCAAATGAAATCTCTGTTTCCAAACTATGTCCTAAGTTGTGTGCAGAGCTTAATATGTTTAGCAAGGCATACGAACATACAGAAAGAGAAAATATGCTATAGAACTTACAAAACTGACATTCACTAATAAAATAAGACTTTCAAGTGCTTATTTTTATTTGTTATTTTTAACTTTATTATGGGTATATAATAGTTGTATATTTTTATGATGTATGTGTAATGTTTTGATACAGACATATAATGTATAATGATCAAATCAGGGTAATTAGAGAACCCATCATCTCAAGCCTTTATCATTTTTTTGTTTTAGGAACATTCCAATTCCACTCTTTTAGTTATTTAAAAATAAACAACAAAATACTGTTAACTAGAGTCACCCTATTGTGCCACCAAATACTAGATCTTATGCATTCTATCTAACTCTATGTTTGTACACAGTAACTATCTTCACTTTATCCTTCTGTCTCCTCTATGCTTTCCAGCCTTTGGCAATCATCATTTCACTCTCAACCTCCATTGAGTTCAAATTTTTTTTTAGCTGTCATATATGATTGAAAACATGTAACATTTGTCTTTCTGTGTCTGACTTACTTCACTTAACATAATATCTTTCAGCTCCATACGTGTTGTTGCAAATGACAGAATTTCATTTTCTTTATGGCTGAATGATAACCCATTCTGAATATGCAGCACATTTTCTTTATCCATTCATCCATTGGACACTTAGATTGCTTTCATTTCTTGGCTATTGTGAATAGTGCTGCAAAATAAACACGGGAGTGCAGATATCTCTTTGATATACTGATTTTCTTTCATTTGGATTTAAACCCAACAGTGGAATTGCTGGATCATATGGTGGGTCTAATTTTAGTTTTTTGAGGAACCTCTATACTGTTCTCCATAGTGGTTGTACTAATTTACATTTTCATCGAAAGCGTATGAGCGTTCCCTTTTATCCCTACCCTTGCCAGAATTTGTGATTGCCTCTCTTTTGGATAAAAGCCATTTTAACTGGGGCGAGATGATTTCTCATTGTAGTTTTGATTGGCATCTCTCGAAAAACTGGGTATAGAATGAACATATATCAACACAATAAAAGTCACATTTGTTAAGCCCACAGCTAGTATCATACCAAACAAAGAAAGTCTGTAACTCTTTCTTCTAAGATCAAGAATAATAAAAGCATGTGCACTTTTACCACTTTTATTCAACATAGTTCTCTACTTAGATAAGAGAAGGAAATAAAGGGCATTCAAATTGAAAAAGAAGAAGTCAAATTATTCTTGTTTGTAGACAATGTAATCTTATATTTAAAAAAACCTTAAAGTCCTCACCAAAAAACTATTGGAACTGATAAACAAATTGGAATTAGTAAAGTTGCAGGACACAAATCCAACATACATAGAAAAACATTAGTAGCATTTCTATATGCCAACAGCAAATAAGTTGCAAAAGAAACCAAAAAAGAAACACCATTTACAATAGCTAAAAATAAAACAAAGTATCCAGGAGTAAATAACCAAAAACTTGAAAGATTTCTACAATGGGCCACCATCGTCGGCAAAGCCTGAGTCCTGTCCTATCTCTCTCCTCCCCGGACAGCATGAGCTTCACCACTCGGTCCACCTTCTCCACCAACTAACTACCAGTCACTGGGCTCTGTCCAGGCGCCCAGCTACGGCGCCCGGCCGGTCAGCAGCGCGGCCAGAGTCTATGCAGGCGCCGGGGGCTCTGGTTCCCGGATCTCCGTGTCCAGCTCCACCAGCTTCCGGGGTGGCATGGGGCCTCGGGGCCTGGCCGCGGGGATGGCTGGGGGTCTGGCAGGAATGGGAGGCATCCAGAACAAGAAGACCATGCAAAGCCTGAACGACCGCCTGGCCTCTTACCTGGACAGAGTGAGGAGCCTGGAGACTGAGAACCGTAGGCTGGAGAGCAAAATCCGGGAGCACTTGGGGAAGAAGGGACCCCAGGTCAAAGACTGGAGCCATTACTTCAAGACCATCGAGGACCTGAGGGCTCAGATCTTCGCAAATACTGTGGACAATGCCCGCATCTTTCTGCATATTGACAATGCCCGTCTTGCTGCTGATGACTTTAGAGTCAAGTATGAGACACAGCTGGTGATGCGCCAGTCTGTGGAGAACGACATCCATGGGCTCCGCAAGGTCATTGATGACACCAATGTCACTTGACTGCAGCTGGAGACAGAGATTGAGGCTCTCAGGGAGGAGCTGCTCTTCATGAAGAACCACGAAGAGGAAGTAAAAGGCCTACAAGCCCAGATTGCCAGCTTTAGGTTGACCGTGGAGGTAGATGCCCCCAAATCTCAGCACCTCGCCAAGATCATGGCAGACATTCGGGCCCAATATGACGAGCTGGCTGGGAAGAACCGAGAGGAGCTAGACAAATACTGGCCTCAGCAGATTGAGGAGAACACCACAGTGGTCGCCACACAGTCCGCCGAGGTTGGAGCTGCTGAGATGACGCTCACAGAGCTGAGACGTACAGTCCAGTCCTTGGAGATCGACCTGGACTCCATGAGAAATCTGAAGCCCAGCTTGGAGAACAACCCGAGGGAGGTGGAGGCCCGCTACTCCCTACAGATGGTGCAGCTCATCGGGATCCTGCTGCACCTGGAGTCAGAGCTGGCACAGACCCGGGCAGAGAGACAGCGCCAGGCCCAGGAGTATGAGGCCCTGCTGAACATCAAGGTCAAGCTGGAGGCTGAGATCGCCACCTACCGCCGCCTGCTGGAAGATGGCGAGGACTTCATTCTTGGTGATGCCTTGGACAGCAGCAACTCCATGCAAACCATCCAAAAGACCACCGCCCGCCGGAGAGTAGATGGCAAAGTGGTGTCTGAGACCAACGACACCAAAGTTCTGAGGCATTAAGCCAGCAGAAGCAGGGTACCCTTTGGGGAGCAGGAGGCCAATAAAAAGTACAGAGTTCAAAAAAAAAAAAAAGATTTAAACAATGAAAACTATAAAACATTGTTGAAAGAAATTGAGGCAGATACAAAAAAATTGAAAGACATTTCATATTCATAGATTGGAAAAATCTATATTGTTACAAAGTCCATACTACCCAAAGCCATCTACAATTCCTATCAAAACACCGATGACATTCTTCAGAGAAATAGAAAAAATAATCCTAAAATTTATGTGGAACCACAAAAGACCCGGAATAACCAAAGCTATGCTAAGCAAAAATAACTACACAGGGGGAATCATAGTACCTGACTTCAAATTATACTACAGAGCCATACTAACCAAAACAGCATGGTACTGGCATAAAAATAGACACATATACCAGGGGAACAGAATAGAGAACCCACAAACAAATTCACATACCTACAGTGAACTCATTTTTGACAAAGGTGCCAGGAATATAAACTGAGGAAAAGAGAGTCTCTTCATTAAATGGTTCTGGGAAAACTGGATATCCATATGCAGAAGAATTAAACTTGACCCGTATCTCTTGCTATATACAAAAATCAAATCCAAGTGGATTAAACACTTAAATCTAAGACCTTAAACTGTGAAACTACTACAAGAAAACATTGGAGAAACTATCCAGGACATTGGTCTTGGCAAAGACTTATTGACCAATGCCCCAGAGGCACAAGCAATCAAACCAAAAAATGGACAAATGGGATCACAGCAAGTTAAAAAGTTTTTGCACAGCAAAGGAAACAATCAACAAAGTGATGAGACAACCCACAGAAGGGGGGGAAATATTTGCAAACTACTCATCTGGCAAGGAATTAATAACCAGAATATATGAGGAGCTCAAACAACTCAATAGGAAAAAAAGTGATTAAAAAATAGACAAGAGATTGTAATAGACATTTCTCAAAATAATATATACAAATGGCCTACCTTCAAGTGTTTAAGTAAAAGTTGTTTCCTGATATCATGTCCATTTACTTATGCAATATAGAGACTTTAATTACCTACTGTTTTCTTTATAGTACAGCAAACTTTTAAATTAGTTCGTAATAGAGCAAACAGGTTGGTGAAAATGTGAAGAAAAAGTTTTGAAATTTTTTATTCTAAAAATAAACTTCAATTATATTCTCTCTCTCTAGATATGATTGAGTTTTATCCCTGTTTTATTTCTATGTGCACAACTCAAAAAGGTTTGTTGACAAACCAGTCAAAGCTTCGAAATTGGGTAAATTGCTTAGAAGAAACTTATTTTCAATTTCACAAGGAAGAAATTTTAAAACTTAAGTCTTTTAGCAATGTACAGATTGTACATTATTACCTTGGAGGCATGTATTTTGTCTGCATTAAAATCATGCAAAGGAACATGCTTTACAAATCAATTTCACTGTGGACCTAAAGACCAGATACACCACCAAGTCCCATTTAAAAATGGCCTTAATTTAGAATTCACCCTCTCAAGAACAGATTGAGTATTAAAAGGTATGAAATGTTTGAGAGCTACAATTGTTTCAAACATTTTGGATAGCTTAAAGGCATATTTTAGAAATACTGATTTCTTAGTATTTTCTTTGCCAAACTGAAGAAAATAATGGATCCAGCCCTCAAAATTTTGCTTTGGGAATTTCTCATCGTCATTAAAATTTGTATATTATCATAACTGCTTCATGTAACTCCCAAAGCAGTGTAACCAGTGCCTTAGTAGGAACTTTCAATGGACCATGAAACAATTTTTATTCCCACATTTGTTTTTGTGAAAAGTTGAGTCCTTCATAATTCATATTTCTTGAGTTCTTTCTGGGAGTCAGCAAAATCTTTAAAAAGATTCTTTAAAAAAAGAATTTATTATCTTAAATATCCAAACTAACCGAGAAGGATTTTAAATTGACATTTGTGTTGTTAGGATAGTTTGACAATGTAATTAGTGAAGTCAGATGGCCTGGAGAAAACCAGATGAAAAAATAATGTGATCATATATAAATTTTTCTGTAAGATGTCCAGTTCTGTATATCTCAGAATTATTCTTTTAATTGTAGCTACCAAAAGGAGTTATTATGATTGGCTAGATGCGCTTTATATGGCCATGAACAATTTAAAATATTAAGGCTAGATTTTGAGGTGGAAATTTTTGCCTTGTATTTTTAGCAAAAAGGAACAATTATATTCTATTTCTCTTCAGGACTAAGTTAAATTGCTAATTAGTATTTTTCAATAGGCATTATCATTTTGTTGGATCTGCCAAAGCAATATTTTATTTCTTAAAATATGATTTTCTCTTATTCTGCCCTTGTCAGTTGATGTGTACATGAGGGGGTAAATTGCATTTAGTATTCATCTAAATTGGAATTTTCCAAATGTATAATCTAAAAGCACTGATCTGTTGATACTCCCTGCAATAAAAGTTTTCCTTGAGCAAATAGTTTTGGATATATGTATTGTTTTCGTATCTTGGAAATGATCTGTAAATGGTGGCATTTAATAGTATGTGAGTTCCTTGGTAATGAAAACATGAATTCTAATTCTACTTATGTCTCTAACTTGTTGTGTTAGTGTTAGATCTAAGTCATTTTATTTCTCTTGATGTCATTCTTCATGTGTATATTGAGGATGCTGAATCGGATGACTGTCTAAGGGCTCTGGTCCTTGACTTCTCTAATCATTTTATTCTAGATAAAATTTAAGTTGTAACTCTGTGCTCTTTGAAGCGCATAAACACTGTCAACAAAAAAATGAGACTTGAAGGTGGTATCCATTACAGCCTTTGCAAATATTTCCCTTGAATAAAAGGGCAGAAAATAGAGCCAATAGCTTGTGGACTAGGAAGATTTTGTGAAGAATAGGAAAAATGAGTTAATTTCAGAAATGGAAGAAAACGTACAACTCTAGGCTATGAAAGAAAATAAGCCATCTGGTATTATGGCACTGCATGAGTTCAGTCAACCAAAATTCTGTTAATGTAGAAAATCGTAATTGCATATTTTGTGAAAATGTTTCGATTCCTAAGGTTTTAGTTACCTCTATAATAAAGCCAACATTATGACTTTTGCTGTTGTCAATTTTCAAATTAATATTTCTTTGATCCAGTAGTAACCTAATTTTTATTGAAACTCAAGGCACAGAGGAATATGGATGGAAACTTTAATATACAGGGATACATAATTAATTTTATATTTGCAACACTTATTTCACTGCAAATAAGATGCTCATTATGTTAATCACATTGCAGCTTCTCTGTAGCTCATATGGTTTGGCTGTGTCCCCACCCAAATCTGATCTTGAATTATAGTCCCCATAATCCCCACATGTCACAGGAGGGACCTGGTAGGAGGTAATTGAATCATGGGGACAGTTACCCCCATACTGTTCTTATGATAACGAGTGAGTTCTCAAGAGATCTGATGGTTTTATAAGGGGCTTTTCCCCCTTTGCTTGACACTTCTCCTTCCTCCTGCCATGTGAAGAAGGGTGTGTTTTCTTTTCCTTCCACCATGATGGTAAGTTTCATGGGGCCTTTCCAGCTCTGTGGAACAGTGAGTCAATTAAACCTCTTTCCTTTATAAATTACCCAGTCTTGGGCAGTTCTTTATAGCAGCATGAGAACAAACTAATACAGTAGCCTTAATCTTACACACAATTTGAATAGAAAATTTGATTCGAGCTTCACTATTTTTGTAGTTCAGACTCTATGCAATCTACACAAGTACAACACTGCCACAGTATATTAGTTTTGCACTCAATAGGAGATTCACTGGGGTGATTTGAATTATACATCAAGAAGAATTGAATCTTTTTGGCATATTTTGTAGAATTTTTTAAAATTAGCATTATTCAAAGAGGTATTGGTTTATTAATTTGACACCACAGTCTTCCGTACACTGATTTCATTTTTTTCATACTGATTCTGCCATATCCTGTGACCTTCAGTATAAACTACTGTGTGGCTTTGCATAAGAAAATGAGAAACTTGTTCTCAAAAGTTAGCCTGTATCACGGTTGCATACGCTACTCCATGCTATAGGTGGCATAGGCCTGTAGTCCTAGCTGAGATGGGATGACTGCTAGAGCCCAGGAATTTGGGGTTGTACTGAGCTATGATCTTTCCACTGCACTCCTGCCTGGGCTACAGAGTGAGAACATGTCTCTTAAAGAAACAAAAAAAGCCCATAAGAATAGGATAAACATTAGTTTTCAAGATGAATTGAATCTTGACTGATCAGATTTTATTTGTATTAGGAACTATAATAAACATTGTAATTCACTGAATTAAGGAGGAGATATATGCATATGCATAGTGATACTTACATGCAATATTATATTTCAATTGACTCTAGTAGTAAAGATATCTGATTATTTCTAAACAAATGTCTTTGAAAATGTTTTCACTTCTTATTTATTCCAAGAAATAACACTTTTATTTTAAAATGGCTTCATTAATGCAGCTTTATTACATGACTTTAAAATTTATGCATAATAAAACTGCAACTGTTACTTCTTTATTGAAGTAAATGGCAATTATAGATTGATGCGTGGTACTTGATCAACAAAGGTTACACCAACACTGTGAAATTTATGGTGAGATCTATTGACCTATAAGCTCTTCAAACATCATCTAGTTATTTGGAATTCTCATTTACTTTTAGCCAGATATTTCTAGCTCATATTTAGTACTTAAAATTTGTTTTAGGAATATAAAGGAGATATTAAAATATGTGTGTATGCAATAATGTAGCATGTTTTGGTATTGTTCTCATGATAAATTTTAGTAATATTTATGAAACTCAAAGAGCAGATTTTTTTTCTTTAAAATGTATGTTTTCTTAATTTTGTGGTAAAAGAAGCCTAGTTATTTCTATTGTTTTAGTTTACTAATTAAAATATTTGCTAGTCATTAATTCAGAAAATAATGTTAAAAAACTCAATTATACTCAAAGTAAGAATTTATGCAAACATAATTTTTTATTATTATTGAATTTGTGTAAGTAAAAATAACGACACCTAAACTATTGTTTTTAAATTTATTAACAAATAAATTTAATCACAGAATATTTAATAGCCTAAAAACAATCTTCTTGTTAAAAACACACTTAACTTGTGAGATATGTTCATCTTCCATATTAGACAAATTATGTTTTAAGTTACACATTAGTCATATTATATACCTAGTCATTCATAATATAAAATTTGGTTGGATTATTTATTTTAAAAATTAGTTTCAGTCATAATGATTCACATAGACTATAGTATTTCAGATGGCAAGGACTATGCTGATCTGCTTACCACAAACATCTTGGGCAGTGTTGGTGTTTTAAAAATGTCAATGATAAACCTTTAAACCTTAATTAAAAATTACTCTGAGATTTAGAGATACATTTCAAGATGGGCCTTTAGCTTACACAAAAAAGTCCTAATAATTATAATGAATGCATTTCTTAGTGGTTGTTAGTATATAAGATATATATATATATATATATATATACTCCCTTACAGTGGGAAAATGGTTCCTTTTCTGGACCATTTCTCATGTGATGAATTCGAGAAATTCTTCACATTCATTCTTAAAAGTTTTAAGCCGAATATACTTATTGTTCTGAATTTTAAGGAAAATTAATCAATATTTGACTTTGGTGGTTTATAAACCAATTTTCACTTTTCAATTTGGGAACTAAAAGTCTTGAATAAGTTGGTAAAATGTGTTTGTTTTGTTTTTTATTGTTGTCACGTCCCTTGTTTTGCTTCTTTTATTTGTACCTTCTATACTATTAGAAATAAGTCCAGACCCATTACATTACTTATTTTTTTGACCTTTTTAGTTACCAAATTAGAAAGGATTTTTATCACTAAGCTCTAGACAACACTGAAATTGCAGTCTTTAAAAATGAAAAGCACGTACGTTATTACTTTTCTGTTTAAAGCAGTCTTTCTCTTTTTACTTCAGTATATTTGAAAACTCTACACTTAAATATTATGAGTTGATTATTAATTCTAATTAATACAAAATTAGAGTGATTCTGTGTGTGTGTGTGTGTGTGTGTGTGTGTGTGTTTCTTATCATTGAAGTAGAATCCTCATTTAAAGGGTGGGGAATTGCAAAATTCTATGTAGAAGATCAATCCTCCCCAAAGTGTTTTATGAAAGCACTATTTTAAAAAAATTTATACTTCAGCTTGTATTACCATTAAATTACATTGCATACAGATGAAACACCTTGCAATGAGAAATAAATGTGCTGTTTGTCAGTGACACTTAAAAATGTTGTACAATGCTCTTTTATTGATCCTTATTAGTGCATAGAAACATTACTTTCACCTCTATTTTTCTATTCTGCTTTATTCATCTAAGAATTTCATGTCTTCGGTTTTATAATATTCTAATTTTATTCAAAATAGATTTTTAACAAATTCAAAATGTTTATCTTTAAGCTTTTATCCATAATGGATATTATTAAATACTTCCTAAAATGCAGATGTGATCAGGAAATTATTTATTAATATTGGCTTTAAAATTTTGTAATGAATAAACTTGAGAGTCATCTGCCCAGATCAATACATATTTGGGTGTTTATAAACATACAATTATTTTGCTTAAAAATAGACTTTGCTACTTGTTCCAGGTCAAGCATGATTTCACAGTGTTTTGAAGAAAGTCAATAATGCAAAGCTTGAATTTATCTAGAAAATAATGACAATAATCTCTAATCCCTTATGTCCTAATTGTGAGAAATAATATAAAATTTTAGGTGAAGACAATGGTATTATAGAAAAAGTTTCTTAAACCATGATAAGAATAATTCTACTGGGCCATTCTCATGCTAGTGCCTGCTGATTTTGAGTTTTTCCTATTACTATTTTATATGTCAGAAGTTTGGAGACAGAGCAACCTGTTAAGTCAAAAACAATGTCTTTCCTTGCTCTACACTTATAGTAGGAGGTTGCATGAAAGAAACTGGTATGTCAGTAGAGGACTGTACTTAGCCATCACAGGCGACGAAGCTAGAAAATCTACTGAGTTACTGCAAAATGTTACGTTTAACAACACATTTCCTTTGTGGAAAGCACCAATCATTACTTCCCAGGAAGCCAACATATTGCATAGGCTTGGTCCAATTCTATAAAAATGTATTACAAAATACAAATGGGAAGGAGCAGCAGTCCTAGTATGTCTCAATTATCACATTCTTTGTAAAGTGAAGTAGAAAATATATTGCAATACCTTACAAATTATATTTATTTAGGTATGCTAATATAATGTTGTAGAAATAAGAGAAAATATTTATTGTGTTTAACTTTATTAAAATTTCTTTTTAGCTTTCATACCTGGACTAAAGAAAGGTACAGTAGAAATCAACACAAACCATCACCATGTTGCATGTTTCATTTTAAAATGAAGTGCTGATTTGTGTTTAAGAACTGTTTACCTTTTTGCTTCTCATAAAACATCAACTGTTTGCTTCAAACACATTTTTGATACATTTAAAATATCTGAAATCTAGGAAGGGCATTCAGTCAGTTGGATATCTTATATATCTGAATGCTTTTTCTAAATTGTGTGTCATCAATCTTTAGATAATAAAATAAATGTGACCCTATAGTTATTTATTTGGCTTAAAGTAGTTGCTTTCAAATTACCTATGAATTTATTATTCATTTCTCTCCTCTGATAGTATAAGCATTTTCAGTATTTTGTTTGAGCAGCCATTAAAGATATAATTATATTTTTCTGTATTCTATTCCAATTTGATGTATAAATTGTATATGTTTTCTAAATTACTAACAAAGTTTACATTGTTTATGAATTTGTAAATAATATGTAATATGCATTTTCTTTGCCAAATTGTAACACATGGATTACATGGGAACCTATGATAAGTTAAGGTTGACAGACAAAATATTTCTAAAAACATGGAGTTTAAGCAATCAGTTGAAAAATATATATGTTTTTTGTGCTGATAAAATTTTAAAATGCTGCAGGATATATTGAATGTTCCAAATATATTTGCACTCATTGTGCATATGCACACATTTCTTTGTTGTCCACTTTATATTTGGTGATGTTTCTGTCCTATTGTTCCACTGTTCTTTATAACAATAATTTATTTCACTCATACACTTTTATCTTAAACTGCAATGTATAATACATTGATGTTTTGATGAAATAGAAAGAGCACTTAAAGAAAAAATTTTCCTGAAATCAGTTATAAACCTGAATTGTTATGTAAGGAAGAAACTTATCTTTAATCTTTAATTTTGACATATTAGCAATATTAACAACATACTTTATCAATTTTTGGTATTTTAAATGTAAAATGTTGCTTTTGACTTTTTACATTGTGTTGGGGTAGTTCTTCTGTTCTTCTATAATCAGTTCTAATGTCCATGATACATTTTTGCCTATCATCTGAATAATGAAATGTGATCTCATTTGTCCATCTTTGCTTTGGTTGCCTGTGCCTGTTGGGTAATGCTCAAAGAGTTTTTGCACACTCAGATTTCCTGAGGAGTTTCCCCAAAGTGTTCTTCTAGTAATTTCATAGTTTGAAGTCTTAGAGTTAAGTCTTTAATATGCATTGATTTGATTTTTTTGTATGGCAAGAGATAGCGGTCTAGTTTCATTCTTCTGCATATGGATATCCAGATTTCAGTTTTCCAGGAAGTACTGATTGAAGAAACTGTCCTTTCCCTAATGTATATTCTTGGAACATTTGTTGAAAATGAGTTTACTGTAGATGTATGAATTTATTTCTGGGTTTTCTATTCTGTTCCGTTGGTCTATATGTCTGTTTTTATGCCAGTACAATACTATTTTGGTTAGTATAGCTCTGTAGTATAATTTGACATCAGGTAATGTGATTTCTCCAATGTAGTTTTTTTTTTTGCTTAGGATAGCTTTGGCTATTCTGCGTATTTTGTGGTTCCATATAAGTTTTAGAATTTTTTTTTCAATTAATGTGAAGAATGTCGTGATTATTTTACAGGGGTTTGCATTGAATCTGTAGATTACTTTGGGAGTATGAATATCTTAATATTTATTTTTCCACATACATGTAATATCTTTTCATTTTTTGTGTCTTCAATTTCTTTCATCAAAGTTTTATAGTGTTCATTGTAGAGAATTTCACTTCCTTGATTAATTTATCATATTTTATTTGTAGCTATTGTAAATGGGATAAATTTCTTGATTCCTTAATGTTGGCACATAAACATGTTACTGGTTTTTGTATGTTGATTTTGGATATGAAATCAATATTCATCAGTGATATTGGCCTGTTTTCTTTTTCTGATATGTTGTTGGATTTTGGATACGAAATCAACATACAAAATTACTAAATTTGTTTATCAGTTCTAATCATTTTATTGTGGACTCTTTAGGTTTTTCTAAATATAATATCATATCATTAACAAACAAGAACAATTTTACTTCTTCCATTTCAACTTGGATGCCCTTTATTTCTTTCTCTTGTCTGATTGCTCTAGCTAGGACTTCCAGTACTATGTTGAATGACATTGGTGACAGTGGTCCTCCTTATCATGTTCCAGATCTTAGAGAAAACACTTTTCGTTTTTTCCCCGTTCAGTATGATACTAGCTGTAGGTCTGTTGTATACATCCTTTATTATATTGAGGTATGTTCATCCTATACCCAATTCTCAGAGAATTTTTTTAAATGAAGGAATGTTGAATTTATCAAGTAATTTTTCAGCATCAATTGAAATAATCATATGATTTTTGTCTTTTATTCTGTTGATATGATGAATCACATAGATTGATTTGCATACATTGAGCCATCTTTGCATCTCTAGGTTAAATCCCACTTGGTGATGATGAATGATGTTTTTAATGTGTTGTTGAATTCAGTTTGCTAATATTTTGTTGAAGATTTTTGCATCAATATTCATCAGTGATATTGGCCTGTTTTCTTTTTCTGATATGTTGTTGGTTTTGGTATCAGGGTAATATTAGCCTCATAGAATAAGTTTTGTAGTGTTCCCTCCTTCTCTGTTTTCTAGAATAGTTTGAATAGAATTGGTATTAGTTCTTTCTTAAATATTTGTTAGAAGTCAGCAGTGAAACCCTCTGGTCCTCAGCTGTTTTTCTGCTGGAAGATATATTTTTTCTTTTTTTTTTTAACTTCTAAGTTCAGGGGTACAAGTGTAGGTTTGTTACATAGGTAAACTTGCATCACGGGGATTTGTTGCACAGTTTGTTTCATCAACCAGGTTTTAAGCCTAGCACCCATTAGTTGTTTTTCCTGATCCTCTCTCTCCTCCCACCCTCCATCCTCCAAGAGACCCCAGTATGTGTTGTTCTCCTCTATGTGCCCATGTGTTCTCATAATTTATCTCTCATTAATAAGTGAGAAAATGTGGTATTTGATTTTCTGGCCCTGTGTTATTTTGGTAAAAATAATGGCCTTAGGCTCAATTCATGTTCCTGAAAAAGACATAATCTTGTTCTTTTTTATGGCTGCATAGTATTCCATGGTGTATATGTACCACATATTCTTTACCCAGTCTATAATTGATTGACATTTAGGTTGATACCATATCTTTGCTATTGTGAGTAGTGCTGCAGTGAACATATGCATGCATGTGTCTTTATAATAGAATGATTTATATTCCTTTGGATATATTCCCAGTAATGGGATTGCTGGGTCAAATGTTATTTCTGTCTTTAGGTCTTTGAGTAATTGCCACACTGTCTTCCACAGTGGCTGAAATAATTTACGCTCTCACCACCGGTGGATAAGTTTTCCTGTTTCTCTACAACCTCACCAGGATTTCTTACTATTTGACTTTTTAATTGTAGCCATTCTGACTGGTGTGAGATAGTATCTCATTGTGGATTTGATTTGCATTTCTCTAACAATCAATGTCGTTGAGCCCTTTTCATATGATTGTTGACCACATGTATGTCTTCTTTTGAAAAGTGTCTGCTCATGTATGTTGCCACTTTTTAATGGAGTTGTTTTTTTTCTTTGTATTTTTTTTTTTAAGTTCATTATACATGCTGGATATTAGACCTTTGTCAGATACATAGTTTGCAAAAATTTTCTGTCATTCCATAGATTGTTTGTTTACTCTGTTGATAGTTTATTTTTGCTATGAAGCAGCCGTTTCATTTACTTAGATCTCATTTGTCAATTTTTGCTTCTGTTGCAATTGCTTTTGGAATTTTTGTTATGAAACTTTTGCCAGTGCCTGTATCCTGAATGGTATTGCTTAGGTAGTCTTCCAGGAATTTTATGGTTTTGGGTTTTATGTTTAAGTCTTTAATCCATCTTGAGTTTATTTTTGTATATAGTGTAAGGAAGGGGTCCAGTTTCAATCTTCTGCATATGCCAGTTATGTCAACACCATTTATTGAATAGAAAATCCTTTCCTCAGAGCTTTTTTTTTTTTTTTTTTTTTTTTTTTCGGTCAGGTTTGTCAAAAATCAGAGAGTTGTAGGTGTGTGGTCTTATTTCTGGGTTCTCTATTCTATTCCATTTGTCTATGTGTCTGTTCCTGTACCAGTGCCATGCCATTCTGGTTACTATAATCCTGTAGTATAGTATAGTTTGAAGTCAGGTAGCATGATACCTCTGGCTTTGTTCATTTTGTTTAGGATTACCTTGGCTATTAGGGCTATTTTTGGTACCATATAAATTTTAAAATAATTTTTTAAATTTTTATTTCTGTAAAGAATGTCATTGATAATTTAATAGGAATAGCATTGAATGTATACATTGTTTTAGGCAGGATGACCATTTTAATGATATTGATTATTTCTATCCATGAGCATAAAATGTTTTTCCGTTTGTTTGTGTCATCTCTGATTTCTTTAAGTGGTGGCTTGTAGTTCTCCTTGTAGAGATTTTTCACCTCCCTGGTTAGCTGTATTCCAAGGTATTTTATTCTTTTTGTGGCAAATGTGAATAGGCATTTGTTTGTGGCTCTCAGCTTAACTGTTGTTGATGTATAGGAATGCCAGCACTTTTTGCACATTGATTTTGTGTCCTGAGACTTTGGTGAAGTTGTTTAACAGATTCAGAAGCTTCGGGGCTGACAAAATCGTTTTTTTTTTTGTTTGTTTTTTTTTTGGATATAGGGTCATGTCATCTGCAAACAGAGATAGTTTGACTTCCTCTCTGCTGGAAGATATTTATTATGGCTTTGAGCTCATTATTTGTTATGGATATGTTCAGGTTTTGGATTTCTTAATGGTTTAAACTTGATAGGCTATATGTGTCTAGGATTTGTCAATTTCTTCTAGCTTTTTCCATTTTTTGGCATATAGTTGCTAATAATGGCCATTAATCATCTTTTGAATTCCTGTGGTATCAGTTGTAATGTCTCCTTTTACATCTCTGGTTTTATTCAGGTCTTCTCTCTTTTCTCTTAGTCTGGCTAAAGGCTTGTCAATTTTGTTTAACTTTTAACAAAACAACCTTTTTATTTCATTGATCTTTTGTATTGATTTCTTTGTTTTGATTTCATTGATTTATCTTCTATTATTATTATTTTTCTTCTACTAATATTGGATTTTGTTTGCTCTTGCTTTTCCTGTTAAGATGCATCATTAGGTTGTTTACTTGAAGTTTTTCTCATTTTTTAGTGTAGGCACTTACAGCTATAAACTTCCCTCTAAGTACTGCTATTGCTATATCCCATAGGGCTCAGTATGTTGTGTGTCCATTATAATTTGTTTCAAGAATTTTTTCAAATTTCTTTTTAATTTCTGCATTAACATACTGATCATTCAGCAGCATATTGTTTAATTTCTATGTGAGCGTATGGTTTCCAAAATTCCTCTTGTAATTAATTTCTAGTTTTAGTCCATTGTGGTGAGAGAAGGTGCTTGATAATTTTTGACTTTTTTGAATGTTTTAAGAATTGTTTTTTGAACTAACATATGACCTTTCCTTGAGAATGATCTATTTGCTGAGGAGAAAAATGTGTATTCTGCAGCAGATGGGTGAAATTTTCTGTAACTATTAGGTTTTTTTGTTCTATAGTGAGGATTAAGTTCAATTTTTTTTGCTGTTGCTGTTGTTGTTGATTTTCTGTCTGAAAGGTCCAATGCTGAAAGTGTGGTGTTTAAGTCTCCACCTATTATTGTATTGGGGCCTATCTCTATCTGTGGCTCAATAATATTTGCTATATATATCTGAGTGCTGTATTATTGAGCACATATATATTTACAATTGTTATATCCTTTTCCTGAATTGACCCATTTATCATTATATAGTGACTTTCTTTGTCTCATAGGTTTTATATTGAAATATAATTTGTCTGATATAAGTCTAGCTACTACCACTCTTTTTTGGTTTTTATTGGCATGGAATATCTTTTACCATCTGTTTATTTGCAATGTATGAGTGCCTTTAAATGTGAAGTATGTTTCTTGTAGGCAATAGATTATATAGTTTTTTTAATCCATTAATCCACTCTATGCCTTTTGATTGGAGAATTTAGTTGTTTTTACATTAAATGTTATTATTAACAAATAAGGGCTTATTCTTGCCATATTGTTATTTGTTTTCTGTTCATTTTGTGGCCTTCTCTTCCTTCTTTCCTTCCTTTTTTCTTCTTTTAGTTAAGATGATTTTCTCTGGTGATACAATTTAGTTTTTTTTAAATTTTTTGTCAGTCAGTTATCTGTTTTCTGATTTAAGGTTACCATGAAACTTGCAAATACTATCTTATAACCCATTATTTTAAGCTAATAATAATTTAACACTGTATAAACAAACAAACATAAAAATGTAGAGAAAACTCATAAACACTCTACATTTTATTACCCTACTTTTTAATCTTTTGTTGTTTTTATTTATATATTGTTGTACTGTCTAGGTCTTGAAAAGTTGTAGTTATTATTTTTTATTGGTCCCTGTTTTAATATTTCTATTTATGATAAGAATAGTTTACACACCACAGTTACAGTGTTATAATATTCTGTATTTTTTGTGTATTTACTATTACCAGTCAGTTTTGTACCTTTGTATGAATTCTTGTTGCTCATTAACATTCTATTCTTTTTAATTGAGGCACTCTCTTTAGTATTTCCTGAAGGACAGGTCTGGTATTGTTAAAATCCTTCAGCTTTTGTTTTTTGGGGGAAGTCTTTATTTCTCCTTCATGTTTAGAGGATATTTTCACCAGATATACTATTATAGAGCGAAAGTATTTTTTCTCCAGCACTTCTTTAAATATGTCATGCCATTCTCTCATGCCCTGTAAGGTTACCACTGAAATGTGCTGCCAGATGTATTGGTGCTCCATTGTATGTTATTTGTTTGTTTTCTCTTGCTGTTCTTTCTAAAATAATCCTTTCTTTATTTTTGACCTTTGAGAGTTTGATTATTAAATGCTTCGAGATAGTCTCTTTTGGGTTAAATCTCCTTGATGTTCTTTGGGCTTCTTATACTTGGATATTGATAATATTTCACCAGGTATTGGAAGTTCTCTTTTATTATTTCTTTGAGAAAACTTCCTACTCATATCTCTTTCTCTACCTCCTCTTTAAGGCCAATTACTCTTAGATTTGCTCTTTTGAGGCTGTTATCTAGATTCTGTAGTTGTATGTCATTATTTTTATTCTTTTTTCTTTACCTCTGTGTATTTTCAAATAGCTTATCTTCAAGCTTACTAATTCTTTCTTCTACTTGATCAATTCTGTTATTAAAAGACTGATATTGTTTGGCTTTGTCCCCACTCAAATCTCATTTTGAATTACAGCTCCCATAATTCCCATGGGTTGTGGGACGGACCCAGAGGGAGGTAATTGAATCATGGGGATGGGCTTTTCCCATGCTGTTCTCATGATAGTGAATGAGTCTCATGAGATCTGATGGTTTTATAAAGGAGAGTTCCCCTACACAAGTTCTTTCTTGCCTGCTGCCGTGTGAGATGTAACTTTGCTCTTCCTTGCCTTCCACCATGATTTTGAGGCCTCCCCAACCACGTAGAACTGTGGTTAAACTTCTGTTACCTTGTAAGTTACCTAGTCTCATGTGTGTCTTTATCAGCAGTGTGAGAATGGACTAATACAAAGACTCTTATGCATTCTTCAGCATGTTAATTGCATTTTTCAGCACAAGAATTTTTACTTGATTCATTCTAATTATTTCAATCTCCTTGTTAAATTTATCTAACAGACTTCTAAATTTCTTCTCTGTGTTGTCATTGAATTTCTTTGAGTTCCCTCAAAACAGCTATTTTTAATTATCTGTCTGAAAGTTCACATATCTCTATTTCTCCAGGATTGGTCCCTGGTGCCTTATTTAGTTTATTTGGTAAGGTCATGTTTTCCTGGATAGTCTTGATATTTATGGATTTTCATCTGTGTCTGGGCATTGAGGAATAGGGTATTTATTGTTATCTTTGCAGTAGGGACTTGTTTGTACTCATCTTTCCCAGGAAGGCTTTCCAGATATTTCAAAGAACTTTGATGTTGTGATCTAAAATATATCTGTATTAGAGAACGCAAGAAGCCTGAAGCCCGGGACAACTTTTTAAGTTTAAGAACTAAGTAACTGTGGTTCTTGCAGACTTGTATAGGTACTGCCTTGGTGGTTTTGGACAACATCCAGAAGAATTCTGTAGATTATCCGGCAAAAACTCTTGTTCTTACTTTCTTCCAAAAAAAAAAAAAAAAAAAAAAAAAGGAGTCTCTCTCTCGCTCTCTGTTCTGAGCTGCCTGGAGTTATTGGTGGAATGACACAAGCACCTGTGTGACCACCACTACTAGGACTGTGCTGGGTCAGACCTGATGCCAGTACAATACTGGGCCTCACTCAAGGCCTGATACAACCACAACTTGACTACTGCCTATGTTTTCCCAAGGCCCTGCGGCTCTACAGTAAGCTGCTGGTAAGGCCTTTCAGGCCTGTGCTCTTCCCTTCAAGATGGCGAATTTCCCCAGGCCCCAGGTATGTCCAGATGTGCCATCCAGGAGCCAGAGACTAGCATTAAATACCTTAGATGTCTAAGTGGTATTCTATTGTACGGCAACTGAGCTGGCACTCAAACCACAAGATGCAATCCTTCCCACTCTTCTTTCCTTTTTCCAAAGGTAGAGGAGCTTCACCCTGTGGCCACTGCCAACATGAGGCCATGGAGAATACTGCCAAGCTATTGCTGATGTTTCCTTTAGGTCCAAAGTCTCTTCAGTCAGCTTGTGATGATTGATACCTGGCCTGGGACTCACCCTTCAGAACAATGGGCTCCTCTCTCACCCAGGGCAGGTCCAGAAATGCTGTCCAACATCCATGTCCTAGATATGGGGACCTCAAGGGTCCACTTCTTGCTCTACTCCACTGTGGTGAGCTAGGACTTAAGGTCCAAGACAAAGTTCCCTTTTCCCTCCTCATTTCTCAATCAGAGGGAGTCTTGCCCCCTACACACACAGCAGGAAATGTGCTGATTGTAGCCTGAGTCCAGCAAGTCTCAGAATTTCACCCAAGGCACTAGAAGTATTGCCTGGGTATTATTGCTGGTCATTAATCTTCTGTGATCGTTATTTGTATTTCTGTGGGGTCAGTGGTAATATCTTCTTTGTCATTTCTAATTGTGTTTATTTGGAACTTTTCCCTTTTTTTCTGTATGAGTGTACCTAGAAATCTGATATGGTTTGGCTCTGTGTTCCCCTCAAAATCTCATCTCAAATTATAATCCCCATGTTTCCAGGGAGGAACATGTAATCTCCATGTGTCAAGGGAAGGAGGTGATTGGATCATAGGAGCAGTTTCCCCCATGCTGGCCTTGTGATAATGAATGAGTTCTCACGAGATCTTATGGTTTTATAAGTATTTGACAGTTTCTCCTTCACATGTTCTTTCTCCTGCCACCTTGTGAAGAAGGTGCTTGCTTCCCCTTTGCCTTCTGCTATGATTATAAATTTCCTGAGGCCTACCCAGCCATGTGGAACTGTGAGTCAATTAAACTTCTTTCTTTTAAAAATTACCCAGTCTCGAGTATGTCTTTATAGCAATGTAAAAATGGACTATTACACAATCTATTTCACTAATTAAAAAAAAAAACCTCCTAGATTCATTCATCTTTTGAATGTTTTTTCCTGTCCATTTTCCTTCAGTTCAGCTCTGATTTTGGTTATTTCTTGTCTTCTGCTAGCTTTGGGCTTGGTTTGATCTTGCTTCTCTAGTTTTCTTTAGTTGTGATGTTAGGTGGTTCAATTGAGATTTTTTTAACTTTTAGATGTGGGTATTTAGTGCTATAAATTTCCACTTTAAAACTGCCTTAGTTGTGTCCCAGAGATTCTGGTATATTGTATCTGTGTTCTTATGAGTTTCAAATAACTTCTTGATTTCTGCCTCAATTTCATTATTTACCCCAAACTCATTCATGACCTGAGCAAATTATACAATTTCCATTTAATTGTATGGTTTTGAGCAATTTTCTTAGTCTTGCTTCCTAATTTGATAGTGCAATGATCTGAGGGAGTGATTCTTATTATTTCAGTTCTTTTGCATTTGCTGAGGAGTGTTTTGTGTCCGATTATGTGGTCAATTTTAGAGTATGTGCCGAGTGGCATTGAGAATAATGTACATTCTGTGGTATTTGGGTAGAGATTTCTGTAAATGTCTATTAAGTACATTTGGTCCAGTGTGGAGTTTAGTTCCTAAATATCTTCATGAATTATCTGTCTAATACTGTGAAAGGGTGTTGAAATCTCCCACTATTATTTTGTGGGAGTCTAAGTCACTTTGATGATCTCTAAGAACTTGTTTTATGAATCTGAGTGCTAATGTGTTGGGTGCATATATATTTAGGACAGTAAGGTCTTCTTGTTGAATTGAACCCTTTACCATTATGTGATGCCCATCTTTGTCTTTTTTCTATGTTTGTTGGTTTAAAATATGTTTTTTCTGAAATTAGGATTGAAATCCCTGCTTTTTTGTTTTCCATTTGTTTGTATATTTTTTTCTATTCCTTTATTTTGAGCTCATGGGTATCACTGCATGTGAGATGTGTCTCTCAAAGACAGCATAACAATGGGTCTTGGTTCTTTATGCAACTTAACAGTCTGTGCCTTTTAATTGAGGGCATTTAGCTTGTTTACATTCAAGGTTAGTACTGATATGTATGGATTTGATTCTATCATCATCATGTTAGCTGGTTATTCTGCAGACTTGTCTGTGTGGTTCTTCATAGCATCACTGGCCTGTGTAATTCAGTATGTTTATGTAGTGGCTGGTAACTGCCTTTCCTTTCCATATTTAGTGCTTCCATCAGAAGCTCTTGTAAAGCAGGTTGGTTGGTAATGAATTCCCTCAGCATTTGCTTGTCTGAAGATAATGTCATTTCTCCTTCACTTGAGAAGCTTAGTTTGGCCAGATATGAAACTCTGAGTTGAAATTTCTTTAAGAATGTTGAATATAGACCCTCAATCTTTTCTGGCTTGTGAGGTTTCTGCTGAGAGGTCAGCTGTTTGTATGATGGGGTTCTCTTTTTAGGTGACCTGACTCTTCTCTAGTTGCCTTTAATTTTTTTTTTTTTATTTTGACCTTGGAGAATCTGATGATTGTGTTCGGAATGATCTTCTTGTAAAGTATCTTACTGAGGTTCTCTGAATTTCCTGAATTTGATTCTTGGCTTGTATAGCTAGGTTGGGGAAGTGACCATGGATGATATCCTGAAATACGTTTTCAAAGTTGCTTCCATTCTCCTCATCTTTTTCAGGGACAACGATGCTTCATAGATTTGTTCTCTTTCCATAATTCCATTTTTTTGGAGGTTTTATGTATTCCTTTTAATTCTTTTTTCCCTATTCTTGTCTGACTGTATTATTTTAGAAAGCTGACCTTCAGACTCTGAGATTCATTCCACAGCTTGGTCAATTCTGCTATTAATACTTGTGATTGCATTATGAAATTTTTGTAGTGTGTTTTTCAGCTCTGTGAGCTCAGTTATATTATTTTCTATAAAGACCTATTTTGTTTGTTAGTTGTTGCATCATTTTATTATGATTCTTACCTTCTTTGAATTGGGTTTCAATGTACTCCTGCATCTCAATGATCTTAGTTTCTATTCATATTCTGAATTCAATTTCTGTCATGTCAGCTATTTCAGCCCAGTGAAGAACCGTTGCTAGAGAGTTGGTGTGGTCATTTGGAGGAAAGAAGACACTGTGGCTTTTAGAGTTGTCAGAGTTCTTGCACTGTTCTTTTTTGTCTTTGTGGGCTGATGTTCCTTTAGTCTTCAAAGTTGCTGTTTTGTGAGGTTTTTTTTTTTAATCCTATTAGATGACCTTGAGGGTTTGGTTGTGGTACAAGCTTGGTTCAGTCAACTGGCTTCATTTCTGGAAGAATCTTGGGGGCCAAGTCTCTGCTCCCAATTTCTATACTACATGCTGTAACTCTGGGAGACTGGTATTGGGCCCTGTCTTTGTTCTCTGGCTCCTCAAAGTTAGGAACCCAAAGTGCTGGGAAGGCTGAAATGCTCCCAGACTACTGATCACTACACTTTGATGGCTGATGCCAGCCAAAACATTTGGTAGGTCAGTGGCAGTGGGATCTGTCCTTGTTTGCATGTGCCAGCAGCAGTGACAGTGGCAGCACTGTGTGGTACCTGCATGTTGGCTGTGGCAGGGCACCTAGTGGGTATTGGGGTACTGGTCTCCCTACACACATTCACAGCAGCGACAGAGGCAGCATGGCTCTCTAGGATGGGGATCCCCTCTGGTGACTGTGCATGTGGTCATACTGGTGGTGGTTTTAGCGCAAGGGCTGGACGCTGTCAGGTGCAGGTCTTTGTGCACCCTCTATGTGCATTCATGCAGGCAGAGGTCCCCACTCAGGGAATGTGAGGGTCTGCTGTTCTCTGTTCCTAGTTTCACTCCAGAAATAGCATTGGCACAGGGGCAGGGGCCTGGTAAAGGTGGGGCTGCTGGGCTCTGTGCCCACCAAGGCTCTGACTGCAATGACAGTACAGTGGGGAGAGAGGAGGTGGAGTGAACTCATGCTGGCAGCAGTGGAAGGGCAGGGTTCACACACACACACACCCCACACACACACACCGAGGGGACACGGAATGCAAAAGCCACCTCACACACACTCACCAGCAAGGCAATATGGGGAAGGGCCGTGGGCCTGAGGGTAGATGCAGTTGAGGGAGGGAGGGTGTGAGCTAGTGCATGGCCATGGGCTTTGCTCTGCTGGAGCTCTCTGCCAGTGTGGTGCAGTCCACCAGTGCAGGAGCTATGATGTGGGTCCCCAGGGCACCAGAGGTTGCACCGCAAAGAGGCAGAGTCAGGCTGGGCCTCTGGGACAGGCCAGCAGACCAAGGGGTGCGCAGGTTGGACCATCCCCTTCTGATGGGCCTGCAGAGTTCAGGTCTGACAGTTCCTCTAGGGATAAATTCTCCTATTAGAGCAAGTCAAGCCTGGGGGGTGAGAGTCCCTGACCATGCTCTGCTACAGACGCTCCCACACCAAACCCTCTGCACTCCTCACTAGATGAAAGGCTGCCCTTACCACTTCTCTAAGCAGCTCTCTCTGCCAACGCAAGTGTCTGTGGTGGTCAAGTGTTTTCCTACTGCTGGGATTCCAGAAGTCCATGGTGAGTGCTAATTGCTCCTTGCCAGTTCAACTTACCTGTTCCCTTAGAGTTACTGGGGGCCAGGAACGAGTCCTGCTGCACAGTAGCCCCTTGCAGTATTCCCAGCTTCCTCCCTCTTCAGCCCATTTTTGTCTTCCCTTTGTCCACTCTCAGTGCCTTTCCGCTGAAGATCTGTTAGGAGTGCAGCAGCTGTCAGGATCCCTCAGTGGCAGCCGTTCCACCTGGCTGCTTCTAGTTGGCCATCTTGCTCAGCTCCAATCATTTAACCTCTTAAAGTCTGTTTACTCATTTGTAAAATATAAATATCAATAGCAACTATCACAAATAATTTAGCACTGCCCCTTAGACATCGTAGATGTTAAATATTATGCTAATACAATAATAGCATTCTTATTTTTCCATTATTATTTTTTTTCTAGATTGAACTTTTATTGGCTACCCACTTAGCTTTTAGGCAAAATCAATTTCATTTTGTTTTTATTTCAAATATTAATAAAAGAGGTACTGCTTGTTTTCATTAACCTGTGAAATAATTTTCTATGAATTAGAAAATACAGCTGTGTGCATAATTCTGTTCTTTTATCATTGTTAGTATTTTCAGCCACTTTTAAGAAACAGAGGAGATTTTTTTTTACGAGTTTATCAAATTATCTTGTAATTGTTAAATACACCTTGAAGTCTCCATTCCCATGACTAAATCTGGTTTGTCTTTTACCTCTAATTAAGCTAACCTCTCTGTTTAGTAATGTCTAACTGTCAAGATGATAAGCCAGGTACCAATGTTTAACCTGCATTTTTTTAGCATATTTTAAAACTTCAGTGAAGTCTTGATGTAAATGAATAGATGTATGTATATAAATCTATGGTTATAGTATATGTTACCCACATATGTCTCATTAAAATTATTGGGAGCATTCTTCCTTTACTTTGTTTTTCTCTTAGTCTTCAAAGTTTTATGTGTAGACTCCTTATAAATAGTTTAAATCAGATTGTTAGTAATAAAGAGGAATATCACTTTAAGAATCTGACAGCAATATTTGCATTTTAACATCCATGGGAACAGTATATTGTGTCTAACTTAAGTATCTGACACCAAACATTAAACATAATATTTCCTTTCTAATCTTATCCTTTGATACATTTTAGTGTATGAGGTATTTCAAGGAAAGATGTGAAACATGTAAATTAATTGTCTTTTTTATCCCTCAAAGATAACCAAGGTATTTATTAAATTCCCTGAAGCTGTATGACAAGACATACAGCTAAACTCAAACTAAATTATCTGGCTCTTGTAAGCTTTATATTTGACATCATGATAATCCATATTTTGTTCTTTTACAAAAGTGATGCAATGAATTTATAAATTAACACAGAGACATTGGTTACAATAATTTCATAAAGACAAAGAGAAGCCTCACAGTTGTGACACCGGGCTTGTTTGACATTCCTTATACCTAAACAATTTATTACCTTTTACACTATAGTCAGAGGTAGTGAACTATTACTGGAAAAATGGTATTTTCTCCATGCATTGGAATTTGAATTATTCCTCAAAGACAGTTCTTGCAGTGGGTAATGTTCCTCATGTTGTCACTTGGCCAACAGACTGTACCTTGGCATGGGAAAATTTGTCAGCTTTTTCACATGTGACACAGATGTTGCTTTTAATGATGCATTTAAATAATTTTGCATAGAAAGGGAAGATAAGATTACATAAAAAGAAAAATAGTTATTCAAGACTTATGAAGGCTCAAGAAACTGGAGAGCCAATAATACACTCTGAATAAGGTCTATGATCTTTCACTTATGAAGAATTTACACCCAATTTTCATAAATTACATATCGATGTGTTATAAATTATGTACTTTATTTTATTTATAAAATTATGTCCAACGTTTTGCTAAAGTTCATTATACAAATTCCAAAACAAATAATATTGTTTATTTTAGACTTGGTAGTTTAATGACGCCATTCATTTAACATAAATATGTTTCATTGTGAAAGAACATGGGAAGAAAAATGACTTTGTCATACATATATTTTGTTACATTTGATCCAGCAATCCCACAACTGGGTATCTACCCAGAGGAAAAAAAGTCATTATATGAAAAGGATACTTGCACATGCATGTTTATAGCAGCACAATTCACAATGGTGAAAATATGGAACCAGCCCAAATGCCCACCAAACAATGAGTGAATAAAGAAAATCTGTGTGTGTGTGTGTGTGTGTGTGTGTGTGTATGTATGTATGTGTATATATATATATATATATGCTAGATCGAGTGGTACATCTACTTTTAGTTCTTTAAGGCATCTCCATACTGTTTCTCAAAGGGGTTGTACTAATTTAGATTCCCTTCAGCAGTGTAAAAGTATTCCCTTTTCACCACATCCATGCCAACATCTATTAATTTATTATTTTTTCATTATGGCCATGTTTGCCAGAATAAGGTGGTATCATATATATATAGGTACATACCATGGAACACTACTCAGGCATAAAAAGGAACAAAATAATGGCATTTGCAGCAGCCTGGATGGAATTGGAGACCATTATTCTAAGTGAAGTAACTCAGCAATTGAAAATCAAACCTCATATGTTCTCACTCATAAGTGGCAGCTAAGCTATGAGGACGCAAAGACATAAGAATGATACAATGGACTTTGGGGACTTGGGGGAAAGGGTAGGAGAGGGGTGAGAAATAAAAGACTACACATTGAGTACAGCATACACTGCTTGGGTGATAGGTGCACCAAAATCTCAGAAATCACCACTAAAGAACTTATTCATGTAAAAAAAAATTTTTTTAATGTGATTGCTGTATAAAATGAGGAGGAAACATAACAAAGGATGAGTATAAATTAAGACTTTAGATGAATATTCTTAAATTGTATTAAAACTGATTTCTATCAAAGACCAATATAAATTTTTGAAATTGTTTCTTTAAAAATTAATTATACATATTCATTTTCATACATTTATTAATACATATTTGTTTGTATTTACATATAAAATGAGGTCTGAGATTTTTCAGATAATAAGATTTCATAGTTATTTCAATAATTACTATTGTAGCAAAAATTATAAATATAGGCAATCATATTTGGAGCAATCTTTCATTGTTTATATGGCTCAAATTTTTAAGTATATTTAAATTCAAGTTTTTAAGTATATTTAAAAAGATGTCTAACATAAATATATAATAGTGTATTTACCCCAGAAACATTAGCAATTAGTGATAAGAATAATGACGTAGGAAAATATCAGGAAGGCTTCATCTATTTTGTAAAAATGTTCACATGTTTTTATACATCATAAGAAGCACATTTACAATGAAGAATAATTTGGCCTTTATAATAATGTAACAAGATGACATAATTGCTCATCACAATTAGAAGCTATCTTTAAGGTCTGAAAGGACATGCAATCTCTCTGAGTCGATGTATTATTTTTAGTAATCAATGAAATTTCAGTTACTTGTGATAATAAAGATAATATTATTTTTCTTTAAGATATAGCCTTGCAAAATAATAGAAAGATTGATGAAATGGCCAGTTATGTTAAACTTAGAAGAAACATTTCTTACTAGAAAAGAACATCTTGTAGTTCTCAAAACTCATTTTTTTCTGTCAACACAGCAAAAATTGAAAATATGTAAAAAGTCTTATTAAATGTAGAGCTGAAAATGTAGAGCTGAAAGCCTCTTCAGCCTGCCTATTGAATTAGCAAATACAAAATTGAGTACTTTGATTGATATCACCCTGCCAAAGATTCAGCCAAGAGAATTTGGGTAGCTTTATTAAAGCTGGGTTGGACGGTGAGTCTGAGCATTAATTTTTTATGTAGTAGAACACAGGGTCAAAGCTTGCCTTCTGGGACTGCCTTTCCTTGTACTATAATAGATTATCAGATTGAAAAATACTATCAGAATACAGAACAGAGTATAGAGATTAAGTGCTAGCTATTTATACATCAAGAAACATGAATTATTTTGATGGTGGTTGTTATTATGTAACATAACAGTAACTCCCCCAAATACCCAAACAGTAAGAAAATGTAAATTATCTATTTTAACTGTTAACTGGATGGTGGAGGTGAGTGAGATTCACTGATTGAATGGTACAAAAGGCATTATATTTAACATAGAAAGTTGTAAATTTTTTACAATCTTATTTATGAACACTTGCATTATGGTTGAAAATGAAGGCTTTCATGAAAATAAGCCTATATAAATATATAAAATAATATGCAGGACACATGTGACCCTTATTTATTCCCCATTAGTTTTTTATAGTTTGAACGTCTAATAGTTTTGATTTTTTCATCTGAAAATGTGCAATAGTAATATGTTAGAACAAACATTTGCGAAACACTTATATCACAAATGCTCAATATATATTGGTTTCTCATTGCAATAAATGACTGCAAAATCATTAAAAGTAAAAATCATTGACATAAATGCAAAGATGTGAAAAAGTAAATTGACTCTCACAAGTCACAATTTAAAATATCTATACACTTCTATTTTTAAATTTCTTTTTAGAATAAAATGTACTAACTCTATCCATTATGCTCCAACTACAACTGCATCATAATTAATAATTGATGTATTTTCTCTGCTGTATCCATTCCATATATTTCCAGGAGAGCTATTTTGCTTGCCAAATATTGATATAAGCAAATAAACTTAGCAAATATTGCTGACTTTTTATTATCACTCACCCAATCAAGGTACAATTTGAGAACAACATTTTTAGCATATATTAAGCAGAGGTAAGATCATCATCTTGTCAAAGAAGGATTTTAGTATATCTTTTTAGAGATAATGTATTGCACTTTTCCAAGTGTCATATAATACTTTGTTAAATTTTAAATTGAAGTATTACATTGTGAAGCCACAGAACTCCATGATTATAGATAAAGTGCTTTTCTTAGCAAAGCTTGACTGACATGACAAATATATAGTTTTTTATTATCTCTGAGAAATATGCTTCCTTTTTTTTTTTTTTTTTTTTGAGACAGAGTTTCACTCTGTCATCCAGGTTACAATGCAATGGCATGATCTCGGCTCACTGCATCCTCCGCCTCCTGGATTCAAGCAATTCTCCTGTCTTGGCCTCCAGAGTAGATGGGATTACAGGCATGCACCACCACGCCTGGCTAATTTTTGTATTTTTAGTGGGATGGGGGTTTCACCATGTTGGCCAGGCTGAACTCTGAGAAATATGCTTTCTACTTTTTTGTTTAATTTGAACTTGAAAACAAAACACACACAACTTCCCAATTGGATTAGACTATTAACATTCCAGAAAGGATGTAAGAAAGGACTAGAGAGATAGTACTTAATGTTTTTAATTTTTTAAACTTTACAAACTTAATACTGTCATCCTATTGTTCAGTTAACATCCCTGAATCCTAAATTTCTTCAGATTCTAAAACAAAAAGTTCCAGATGATTTTATATTACACTATTTACTTAATGGTACTTAAATCCTCATTAAAAAAACAGTATGGTTGTTAAATAATTCTTCCATTAGAAATTCTGAGCCTTTACTCTGTGTCAGGCCTTGTGGTAGGAGCTGGGCTTCAGAAATAAGTATACTGCAATCTGATTCCGGAAAATATTTAGATTCATAAATAGATAATTTTAACATAATATAGTAAGTGAAGATGGAGGTATAGAAAGGGTTTTCACCTCTGGATAAATAAGAGGGGTATTTAGAATAGGTCTCTTAACTAAGAGGCCTAACATTTTTGTCTGTGAATCCATAATATTGGCAAACTAATAATGTGTACACACCACTGACAACAATACTTTATCCTTTGATGAATACCCTACATTGGTGTGATTGAATTGGCTTCCAATTAATTTCAAATTCTATATATCAAGACAAGGTAGATATATACCAGATGGCGTCTCACTCTGTTGCCCAGCAGTGCAGTGGCACAATCATGGCTCACTGTAGCCTAGAACTGCTGGGCTCAAGTGATCCTCCTGCCTCAGCCTTCCCAGTAGCTGTGACTATAGGCATATGCCACCACTCCTGGACTTGGATAATGTTTTATTAGAATCATATACCATAATGATATCTTTTGTTAACCTCTCAACATCAGTATCATCTTTGTGAAGTGAGAGCGCATCATCAGATTATAAGAAATGACAGGAGGACTGTATACTTGGGAAAGTTTTGTTCAGTGTCTTGAGAATTAACAAATATTTATTTTTCTAGCATAACTTGAATGTAAGCTCTATGATGGCAGCAGTCTTGTCTGAGTTGTTCACATGTGTTTCTGTAGTTCCTTCAACAATATCTAGCACATAGAAGGTTTTTAATAAATATTCATTCAGTGAATTTCTACTTAATGTAGCAATCATTTGTCTATTCCCTTAGTAAAATCTAATTGTTCTAGGTATCTTACAAATACATACAAGACCTGGACATAATACCTAAGGTAGAATTTTTGAGCTAATTAGCTACTGGAAAACTCAAATTAGTAATTATATATATTTTTATTATATACCTATGTGTGTTATTATATATTTATACCTCTATCTATTAGACACGGGCAAGCTTGAGGAAGTTGTTGTTTGTATTCTAAATTCTGTATTCAAAATAGTTTCAATCTGGCCTGCAGAAAAAGCTGAATTAATCTCAATATAAATACAACAAAACCCTTATTGCCAAGGAGAGGCATATACCATGCAAATTCTGATCTGAGGGAATTTCAATTGTTTCAAAAGCCATGATATTTGGGTTCCTCTGGATTCTAGCATTACATAAACAGGAAGAGAGGTGAAAATAAGCAGTAGTGATATAAAGAAGTTTCAGGATGGCAATTTGAAATCATGTATTCCAGCTCAACTTTCTAGAAAGTGACACCTGCAGCTCTGTGGGGGTGTCTTCATGCACAAGCTAAATTGTACCTGTTCCAAATGGCCAGATGCACCTATACTCTGAATGTGGGTATACACCCACATTTACCAAGCATTTTAAAATATGCTCTTTAAAGCATAGTTTTGTATCCATTCTGATGACTTCTAGCCTGTAAACACAGGACCCGTGTTAATTTAACTTTTAGTATCACAATAGAATGGCATTTTTTAAAGTATAGTTATGATGGTATCATACAACCAGAAATCTAGATGTGAATGAGGTATTTCACTCACTTTTGACCTCTTCTGCTTTACTCCTATGTCCAAAAAAAGAAAACAAGGCATGGAGGTATATTTCTGGCATTATAGGTGGGTGAAAGGCACCCACTATGAGCTCTGAGCCGAAATGTTTGCCACAGGCTTAAATAACTAATTAGGCCTGGGGAAGACAATGGCTACTTAGAGACATACACCTGTAAACTCGGGCATATTTACGCTTGCATATTCATTTACCACAGAATTTATTTATCCCTTATCTCTTCTCTCATGATATTTCTGTATTTTTCTTCTTGGGCAGAGCCAAGTTTTGTGAGTTTATTTGGTCATTTTCTGCATGTATCCCTACTCCTGCTTTTTTTTTCCCCTTCAGATCCACATGCAGCTCAACTGAGGACATAATAATATATCTCTTCTTTCTCACTCTCTTCTGTTCTTACTATCAAAAATATTCCTAAACCATCTACCTCTCCACCTTTTTAATCAGTTTTACCTATTTCATTTATGAAAATAACAGGAATTATGCCACAAAATTTATATATATGTATAAATTTTTATATGTATATACACACATATATATACACATATATATACACATATATATGTATATGTGTATATATGTATGTATATGTGTATATATGTATGTATATGTATATGTGTATATGTATATGTGTATATGTATATGTGTATATATGTGTATATATATGTTATATATGTATATATGTATATATACATACATATACATACATATACATATATGTATATGTATATATATATATCCATTAAATTGCTAATATCATCACATCAGCCACTTTACTAAACAACATGCTCTTACTTGGACCCAACAGATAATTAATTCTGGTATGTTATTTTTAACATCTATAATTGTATAATAATATAATAATAATAACACTAAGAACAAAAACAACAATAATGACATAATAGTTTTTACAAATAAAATTGATATTCAAGGCGGAAAGATATACAACTTTGTAAGCATAGTAAAGCAATATAACCCTTCTACTTGTAAAAAAGCAGAAAAAATTTTCC
The DNA here is from genome assembly GCF_029281585.2 of Gorilla gorilla gorilla. Lineage (NCBI taxonomy): Eukaryota > Metazoa > Chordata > Mammalia > Primates > Hominidae > Gorilla > Gorilla gorilla. Next base: position 104,250,358 of record NC_073247.2, read on the forward strand.
TGATACATAAACATAATAGTTTATAACTGATGCTAGTAGGTGAAAGAATAGTCAATACATTCTTAGTACTTCCAATGCTAAGAACTTGCCCAAAAGAGATAGGAGAGATACTTGTCCTGAAAGAGTAATGAGAACATCAGAGTCAAGTTAGTAGAGAGGTAAGGACATGAATTATTTTTGGAGTAGATCAACTAATTATATGATTTATAACAATAAAACTTAAAATATAATTTGTATTTCCTAAATTTCTACAGGTTTTTCCCTCCACATATCTTTACGTCACATATTCTGCGCTATTTTCCTTCCTTGCATTTATTGTGATGAAGCTGTCAAGTTTATGTCAGAAATAGGCATTTACAATGAACAAAACCTACACTGTGAATCTGGATGCAGGATGAAGTTATGCGCATCTAGGAAATAACATGCTACATCCTGTATCGATGATCCTGAAAGATCTTTGTATTTACAATGAACCTGTCATCAGTAGAACTTAAGCCAGATGTCAGAAAGAGAGTCCAGAGACCATGGTTCTCTATGTAATACACAGAATGGAAATGGCATGAACAGTGACACTGAACTTTTGTGCCCTGTCTCACTATCATGCGCGCCCAGGAGACCTTGTTCTAAGAGAAAAAGAAGGAAAGAAAGAAAGAAAGAAAGAAAGAAAGAAAGAAAGAAAGAAAGAAAGAAAGAAAGAAAGAAAGAAAGAAAGAAAGAAAGAAAGAAAGAAAGAAAGAAAGAAAGAAAGAGAGAAAGAGAGAAAGAGAAAGAAAGAAAGAAAGAAAGAAAAAGAAAGAAAGAAAAAGAAAAGAGAAAGAAAGAGAGAGAGAGAAAGCAAGCAAGCAAGCAGGCATTTGGTCCTTAGGACATTTAGTGAAATGACAAATAGAAGAACAATTAATGACAACTGTGAGTTTTGGTGCAGATCGTAGGGAATCCTAAGCTGAGAATTTGACAGCCAAATGACTATAATTAACTACGAAAAGGTCAACTAGAAAAAACAAGGCACATACTTAAGCAGACTCTTGTTAAGCTTGTCTTGTGGTCTATTTTGTGATCTATTTTCATATGAACTGAAACAGGTCTAACTTTCAAAAGGAAGAAAGGTAAAATATAAGTGACCATATTTTGTCTATTCATATTCATTTAAAAAATATGGCTTAACTGTTATTCCCAGAATCGTAGTTCAAATTTCATTAAAGTAGTTTAAAAGGGAAAGAGGAGGAGAAAGACAGCAAGGAGAAAGAGAATGCATACTACATAATACATCGCACTTTGAAAATTCCAAGGTCCCTCGTAAAATTATGAAGAAGTGAAATTGAGCAAGTATAGTGCATTCCTCCCTGTATTGCATTTCCAGAAGTATGTTGTATAGTCCTAACAGCTTTATACAAGAGATTTGGCTTGTTGATATCTTGTATTCAGTCTCTATTTTTAGTTGTGTATTTATGTATTTATTTTTATTGTCTATATTTAAGGTGTTCAACGTGATGCTTTTGTACACCTCTGCGTAGTAAAAAGATCACTACAGTCAGACAAAAACATTAACCTACCCATCACATACCATAGCTACCATTTTTTAAATAGTAAGAGTGCTTAAAATCTACTCTCTTAGTAAACTTTCTGTATACTATAGAATAATATTAACTATAGACCTCATGCTGTACATTATTAGAACTCTAGACCTATCCATCCTACATAGCTGCAACTTTTTACTCTGTGACCAATTTCTCCCCATTTTCTCCCTCTCCTTACCCCTGATAACCACTGTTCTACTCTTTCTTTCTATGTATTTAACTAAGTTTTAGATATCAAATATCATTGAGATCATGCAGTATTTTTCTTTCTATGTTTGGCTTATTTCACTTAGGATAATGTCCTCTAGACTCATCTCTGTTGTTACAAATGGTAGTATATCCTTTTTTAAGGCTGAATAGTATTATGGGATATCAAGAAGTCCCAAATTATTTATAGCACAAAAATATGGTTTATGTTGGCAATAGCTGGCAGGAAACTCCCTGGTTTTGAATTTAATATAGGCAAATATGCACTAATCGGAAAACTGTAGTCTTTAATGGTGACAAACCATACTCTTTCAAAGTTTACATTTTATCGTCAAACTTACATTATTTTAGCTGCTTATAAGAACTACTGTGAGCTGTGATTAATTTGCTTTCAATTTTTACATGTTCTGTATTTATTATTTTTTGTGCTAATTGGCTCTGAGCCTCTGGGTACAATTTGAAGAATTAGAAACTACTTACATTTCTACAATAAAGTAATGAGCCACTTAAACTTTGACGTAACCCACATTATATTAGGAGACAATATTTTTATATCAGTGGCTGTGACAAACAAGTGACTGTAATTCAATTAGTTTGAATTTGCATTTTCCAGCATAACAAGCTTTATTGTGATATTATCTTCACTTCTGAGTAGCTAGATATGAAGTATTCAAATAAATTTCTATGCACATTTTTTATGTCACATAATCATTTTATTTTGTTCTCTCTCACAATTTTTCATAGTAAAACATGTTTGCTTTGGAGAAAGCTGTATTTTTTTGTGCATTAATGAGCTGAAGTAAAACTATCATTATGTCATTGATTAGAAATTGAGGTAGCAAAATTCTCCCCCAGCTGGGTGCACAATTGTGGGAAAGTGTGTTTCAGATCCATCTCTGTGTACAAAAAGGAATGGAATGTACTTTGTCGAGATCATTAGTGCTGACTACACATATGTGAAAATTCAGAAGAGATAGGTGCTTGATGACAAATAGAACTTATGAAACAAGCATTAGTGGGACTAATTTTTATAGATAATTGGAACAAAATTTCCTAAACTTTTTCTTTCTGTTCCTTATGATAATCTCTTCTTTCATTTTCCAACAAGCCTGCTGTGCATTTCTTAAATTTATCTACCACATAACTGAGTGACAGTTTAAAACTGAGATGAAGCTTGAGAATATGCAAACATCTTTATAAAACATACTTGAGAGCCCGTTATTTAATGTTGAATATTGTATGATTTTTCTAAATGTGAGCAAATAATAATTATAATGTTTTCTTTTTTCAAACTCTGAATTATGTAAAACAAACATATATTTTGTAAGTATCTATTTAAAACACAGCTATATGGATGCACATTGCATATACTAAAAGGTCATAAATACAGATCACACTGTATGAGACTACAGTAAAGTTCAGTGAGATAATTTACTTTTACTGCAATGGTAATTTTTTTTTTTAATTGTAAAGTTTCATTTTAGTAAGAACTTCAAAGCAAGATGAATAAGCCCTAGAGATCTGCTGTACATTGTGTCTATAGTGAACAATACCATATTGGACACATAAAATTTAAGAAGGTAGATCTCATGTTGAGTGCTCTGACTACAATAAAGTACAATTTTCTTAAAAGTTGTTATCAGTAAGTTATAGCATTGGAATTCTAACGTAATGAACAGTGCAGTTCATACATTTTTTTTTTGGTCTCCTTAGAAGTCAATAAGGTAGTAATGTGTTCATTTCTAGGTCAAAACCCATTTTTAGGAACAAAGTTATGAGAAGCTTTCATTCAAGACTTAGACTCTGCAGAACGCAGAAACTAGAGAACTTCAGTAGTAAAACTTACATAATGTTTGTCCCCTTAACTTTTTTTTTTTTTTTTTGAGACGGAGTCTCACTCTGTCGCCCAGGCTGGAGTGCAATGGCATGATCTTGGCTCACTGCAACTTCCTCCTCTCAGGTTCAAGCAATTCTCCTGTCTCAGCCTCCTGAGTAGCTGGCATTACAGGTGCACACCACCATGCCAGGCTAATTTTTTGTATTTTAGTAGTGACGGGGTTTCACCGTGTTGCCCAGGCTGGTCTCGAACTCCTGAGCTCAGGCAATCCAACCACCTCGGCCTCCCAAAGTGCTAGGATTACAGGCGTGAACCACCACACCCGGCTGCTCCCTTAATTTTTATAGCCCTCTCTTGCCAACAGGTTTTTTTTTTTTTAAGGTTATTTTCTTTCCCTTCACAAGGCTATGTGATGTAATGCAAAGGAAAATGAGAAGCATCTGCTGAAGAGTTAAACACCCATACCAAAAGAACCATTTCGCTATTTTGCATATTATCTATTCTAAAGGTAGTTAAGAGATCCTCACCCTGAACTCAAACGCAATTCAAAAATTTCCTTAAACAAAATCAGAGTGCAATTATTGGACATGAAATAGTAAAGAGGTATAAGTTGTTTAGAACATTTTATTTTAAAATAACATGAAAGTCATGCATATATGGTCAGTCCTAAGTCCTTTTCATGTTATTTGTGATTCAAGAGATATATTTTGTCCTGGCCTCTCAGTAGGATGTCAGTGCACTTTTGTCTTCTCTGCATGAACTGCCAAGCAGTTTAACAGATCAGAACATCTAGCCCCTGTTAGGAGTATTAAATATCACTGTCAGTTTATTCTATGAAAAATGAAGTGTATGTCAGCGGGGCTGTCATGCTATATGTACAAACAGTTGACCTTCCACTTTGTTTCAGGAAAGAGGCTGATATTTGATTTTCTTTTTTTTTAATCAGCCTTGTTTTTGCCAGTGGATTTTTTAGGCCGGCACCACTGTAATCCATTATTTCTCACTGACAATACTGAATTTACATAAAACATTCAAGAAAATGCATTGATCTACAGCTAAGTCCTCTTTTTGAAATAAGGCAATAAGGCATCAGGGGCTGAATAGTTGTGAAAGCTCTTTGACCTGAAGTATCAGTAAATGCATGAGATTTATGAATAGTTCACCAGTATTTGTCAGCACAACAGAACATAAACATTTGTATTGCTGGGTGCTCATTTTACAGTTGTTTATAGAGACTACAGGGTGCCATTCTACTGTCGACGACTCTGCGCTAGATACAAAAGTATCACTACATTGGGATTGTATTTTCCTATAGCCAAGTAAATTCATGTGATAAGATGTAAACTGAGGCTCAAAGATATTAGGAAACTTGGTTGTAGTCATACAGTTTTACATGGAAGAATTGATATTTAAACCCTGATTTGCCATACCCAAGAGTTCTTTCCTCGGTATGGCATACCAGATTTTTAATAGTGAGGTTCCTTGAATATTTACATAAAATATTTATATACTGATACAATCCTTTCTTTATTTACTATTCTCTTTCATCAACTCAAGCGAATTGCTTAGCATAATAAAACCTCCATAAATCTGCATACCGTCTCTTTCCATACTGATTTCTCCAGTTGCCCCTCAATCCCAATGCTTTAAACAATCCAGATAATCTTAGGTTCACTTAATGATTTATGCGGCTTCATGTGCCTGCTTATATGCTATTCTGTTTGAATGTCCACTTTGAAAACACTTCTCATCTTTCAACACACAGTCGCAGTCAATTTTTTTTTGTAACGCTTTCCATTTCTCTTCCTTGAGGTAGAATTGAGCACTCTCTCCTCTGTGACATCACTATACCCTATATGGACTGCTGTCATACCAGCTAAGATAAATTTATTATGTATTTTAACGAGTTTATTGAGAAATAACTGACAAATTACAAATTGTCCATATGTAAAGTATGCAATTCGGCATATCAGTAAACATTCGAAATTATCACCACTGTATTATTCCATTTTCATGCTGCTGATAAAGATATACCCGAGACTGGGAATAAAAAGAGGTTTAATTAGACTCACAGTTTCACATGGCTGAGGAGGCCTCAGAATCATGGTGGAAGGCAAAAGGCACTTCTTACATGGCAGCAGCAAGATAAAATGAGGAAGATGCAAAAGTGGAAACCCTTGATCAGAAGCCATCAGATCTCGTGAGACTTACTCACTACCACAAGAGCAGTATGGGGGAAACTGCCCACATGATTCAAATTATCTCCCACCGAGTCCCTCCCACAACACATGGAAATTATGGGAATACAATTCAAAATGAGATTTGTGTGGGGACACAGAACCAAATCATATCAACCACGATCAAAATACTGAACATATTTATTATTCCTAGAAATTTTTTCATTTTCCCAGTACCTACTGCATTGACTACCATTTTAGATTTTATCAGTTAATTGGTAAATATGTATTGACTGAAATAACTTTCTTTGGCAATATAATTCTGTAGTATATATAAAGTAGGGGTTCATTGTCTATGATATAGATGAGATTGGTTTTAATGCTTGAAAACATGCAATTTATATGAGAATCTTTAAAAATTAGGAAGTATAAGAGGCAAAATATCAATTTCTTTCTCCTACATTTAAGAACAGGTAGTCTCTTCAAAATCCCAGAAGTTGAGCCTTAGCTGAGGTCTAGTGTTTTCTAAACAGGCTTAAAATGGAAGTTGTTTAATTATATAATAATTATGCAAGGAAAAATGTGGTGATGAAGATTAAACAACTCTTTTAGGTAGGCCATCTAGGAATTAATCATTGGAGGAAAAGTAACTCTTAGGTTTTAGAGCATCGATTAGTAAACTACAGGTGTATCATTCCTAGCAGCTAGCAAGCAGGTGAAGGTGGTTGCACAAGCCTTTTTTCAGAGATGTATATTCTTTGACTTTGGGACTACTATTAAATATGCCCACACAGAAAGCATTCCATGAGGACGACAATGGATTATGGAATATGGCAAAACCAAAATTATGCTAATGTAGAAACCAAAGTAATTCCACCTTTCTGGGGACAAGCCCAGATATGTAAACATACTGCTTATCTATCTACATTTATCTTTCACTATGAGTCCCTAAAATGTTATACCGCAGGTATTCTAAGTAACTAACTTCTAAGAATGCACTATAAACTCTTCTTACATGCCTTTGCAGTACCCTCACCTAGAATGCTTTTCCACCCATTCCCCTATCCCTTTACCTAGTTAGTTCTCAGTCATTAGCTCTAATTTTGAAGTTGACTCCTCTCAGAAGACATATTTGGCCAAATTACTTGAGACTCTTACCTTTGTGTTCCATAGCACTCTGAGATATTTGTGTTAAAGAAAAGCAGAGTTGGGCAATAGTTAAAGTGGTAAAGCAGATTTTATTCAGGAACTATTGCAGATGGAGAAAAGAGGCTTCAGTATGGCACTTGAGCTCAGTTCCAAATACAGCCAGGGCAAGTGGAGATTTATAGCCAAGGAGGAAGTTGTTGGGTGAAGCTTGGTGGATGGAAAAATTACTAAGTGTAGGGGAAATTCTGCCTAAATTGACCTAACAGAATTCTTGTGGAATCTTTCAGGTCAGGTGATATGGAAGGTGAGAGATTCTGACTAAAACTGGGCTAAGCAGTTCTTAAGACAAGGCTGAAGAACAAGGCCTAATCAAGAAAGGTCTTAAAGGAGCCTGACCAAAGTTTGGTCAATGAGAGACTCTTTGTTTCTATCATAACATTCATCACACTGTACTGAAATAGCTTTGTAAGAATTTTTTTTTTACGTATTCCCCACTAGACTGGAAGCTTCAGGAGGATAGATTATTCTTTATTCAATATTGTATTCCTCACAAATAGCAACATGCTTGGCACATGCAATCAATGTTTGTTGAATTGAAATTAACTTTTAAAGTACAGAGTATAAGATAAATGTAAGTGTCTATTTTTAAAATATATAGCTTTAGTGGTTGGTATTCATTAGGAATTAGATACTAGCATTCTACAATCAAATGATAAATCCTTCGAAGTATAAACTTCTGATTGATGTGTTTATATATATTTAGTAATTATGAAAATGGAAACTAGTTATTTTCTGATCTATCACTGAAACTTTTCTTAATAGTATGGCTTTGTTTCAAATAACAATTACAATAGAGAATGATCTTGTTTACATTAGAAACAAGGCTAATATAGGACTAAACAGCTGTCTTAAATTATTTGTAATCGAAATTTTGTCTGATATGCTGTCGTAAAGGTTGCTATGCCCTTATTTGTTTCATGCAGATATTGATCATTTAAGAATAATATCTGCATGATGACAAAATGCCTGCTTAATTTGTTAACTGAGGGAAAAGTCAAATACTTTTTGATGAACAGTTTATTAACTTTTTGCAATTATTTATTTATTGTTTTGTTATTTGGTAAAGACACACTCCCTGTTGGCTTAAACTGTAAACTATAGCAAGGATTTGCATACAGTTTAATGGGAATTCTATAATTTGACCATTATTTCAGATATCCACAATTAATCATACCCTGTGACTTTTCCTTTTCTCTCTTTTAAAGTGATTTTATGAATGTATGCTCCTTAAAAGAGGTAGTTTTGCTTGTCTTTAGTTGAGTAACATTAGTCCAGCAACAAAATTAGCAAAAGTATAATGGTAACTTGCAAAGTTTCTATAACAACGATGCTGTCCTATTGGGACCACATGGTATCACATATGTTATGCCAGATTACTCACTCTTAACAGACACTTGTGGTTCATTAACAAAATGTGCTGGAGTATCCCTAATTATACAAACAATTGATAGTTTAAAATAATTTTGCTACATTTTTATAGTAGGGGCTTCTTTTCCTTAAATATTCTGCTGCCCAGTTTCTTAAAACTAGAAAAAAATCATGACAAAAGAATGAAACTTTAAGTCAGGTTATTATATTGGCCATATAGTTAACTTTACTATATATTAGTAACTAACATATAGCTTTAAGTTGACTTAACCTACCTTTGAATCAATACAATAATGTAGCAATTATGAGGCTGTTGCAAACTATAAATGTATTGCATACTTCTACAATATGTAGCACTTAAAACTCATAAAATGTTTAAAAGCAAAGATCACACTCATACATAAAATACAACTCCACAATAAGAAATAAAAAATATAACATGAAGTAGTGATTGTAAAATACCCAATGAAAGATAAATCCCTTAACTTGAATAGCAGCCTATTTGTTGTTTCATTCATATTGTCATCAACAGTATAATAGATATTATAACAAAACTTGAAATATCTTGAGTATATTCTTAGATAACTTGAGCGGCTGCAGATCAGCATAATATTTCCAGCTGATTATTTAAAAGCGTCCTAAAAAGAAATCCACAGACAGTTTTATTTGTTTACCACCTTGAAAATTCTTCCTAAATCTATTAAATATCAACTAATATTCATTGTAGTTCTTTTCATATTTTGTTTCTTTCTATTAAAGTCAAAATCATTTCAATAAACTGAACAACTTTTTAAAAATCAGAATGTAGAGGTTCTGTGATGTTTGTCTCAGTAACTATGACCATTTACCTATAGAAAAAATTTACTCATCAATATGATATCTAAGTTAATTTAGATTTATGTTTCTTTATATAAATAAATATAAAATGATTGAATATCTGATTCTATATTAATATAATTTTTTACTTGTAGTAATTTTTGCCTAGATAAAGGTGGTGGATTAAAAAAATAGGAAGACTAAAATAGATGGAAGTACCTCTCCTCATCTGGAGTATGAAAAAAAAAAAAACAAAAACAGTGGATAGTTACTACCATCACCTTTAATAAAGGACTTTAGAAATACCTTCCTGACTGGGTACAGTGGCTCATGCCTGTAATCTTAGCATGGTGGGAGGCCGAGGCAGTCAGATTGCTTGAGCCCAGGAGTTCAAAACCAGGCTGGGCATCATAGTAAAACCCTGTCTCTACAAAAAAAAAAAAAGCTATCCAGGTGTGGTGGTATGTGACTATAGTCCCAACTACTCACAAGGCTAAGGTGGGACGACCACTTGAGCCTGGGAGGTCGAGGCTGCAGTGAGCCATGATTATGCCACTGCACTCCAGCCTGGGTGACTTAAAGAGACCATGTCTCATAAAGAAAGAATGAAAAAAGAAAAGAATGAACGAAAGAAAGAAAGAAAGAAGAAAGAAAGAAAGAGAGAGAGAGACCTTTACCTCCAAAAGGAAGGCAAGAAGTAATTACAGTTTTTCTCTGGCATTTCTAATGCTAGTTCTGGTCACTGTACTGTAAATACGTATTTTTTTTTCAATTCCAAATCCAGCTCTTCACTATATTTGCTGTGTAACACACATTTCTAGTGCAGATATTGTATTTTTATAGGGGCTTATACAACTTTTCTTAAAATTGGTACTAAGCTAAGACATTCTTTGACACACAGAATAAAATCAGACTTCCATTGCAATCAAGATGTAAAATGTTTTAAAGTTATTGCATTCTACTTTTTCATATGCCTATTAAAACAATTTATCTTTTAAAAGATCATATTTCAGGGATCTGAATTCTATTGTAGATATCTCTACTTAACAGAGTTTAATTTGGTGAAAATATGATACGAAACTATAAAAAAGCAACTGATTTCTCCTACCTTTTTTACCCTTTCCACAACATCAATTTCTACACTTCATCTAGAAAGGTATAAAATATAATGGAGGAGTAAATATATTTCCAGTTGGTTTTCTTTTAGGAAACACAGCAAAACCCTTTGTTTAACATCAGGGATGATCTAAAAGGAAATCCTGTAAGTGTGAGAGGCAATGTCAGACACTTGTAATAACATATAAGCCTGAGAGATGGAGGGAAGATTTAAGCAGAAAATTGAATAGTATGCAAGATTAAGATATCCACTCAAAAGCACACAGCTATTTGCTCCTGAATGACTATTGGGTAAATAATGAAATTAAGTCAGAAATCAGTAAGTTTTTTTAAAGTAATGAGAACAAAGAGACAACATACCAGAATCTCTGGGATGCAGCTAAAGCAGTGTTAAGAGGGAAATTTATAGCACTAAAATCTCAACGTCAAAAATCTAGAAAGATCTCAAGTAAACAACCTATCATCTCAACTGAAATAACTAGAGAACCCAGAGCAAGCAATCCCCAAAGCTAACAGAAGACAATAATTAACCAAGATCAGAGCATAACTGAAGGAGACAGAGATGTGAAAAACCCTTTTAAAAAATCAACAAATACAGGAGCTGTTTTTTTGAAAAAAATAATAAAATAGACTACTATCTAGACTCATAAAAAAGAATAGAGAGAATAATCAAATAAACACAATCAGAAATGATAAGGGGGATATCACCACTGATCCCACAGAAATAAAAACAACTACCAGAAAATACTGTAATCCCCCTATACACATAAACTAGAAAATCTAGCAGCAATGGATAAATTTGTGGACACATACACTCCCCCAAGACTGAAAGGAAGAAATTGAATCATTGACCAGACCAATAACATGTTCTAAAATTGAGGCAGTAATAAATAACCTACCTACCAAAAAAAATCACAAGACCATACAGATTCACAGTGGAATTCTACCAGAAGTACAAAGAAGAGCTGGTTTCATTCCTACTAAAACTATTCCAAAAAATTGAAGAGGAGGGACTCCTCCCTAACTAATTCTCTGAGGCTAGCATTATCCTGATACCAAAACCTGGCAGAGATACAACAAAAGAAAGAATACTTTAGGCCAATATCCTTGATGAACATCAATGCAGAAATCCTCAGTAAAATATTGGCAAACCAAAGCCAGCAGCACGTCAAAAAGCTTATCCACCATGATCATGCTGGCTTCATCCCTGGGATTCAAGGCTGACTCAACATACGCAAATCAATAAATGTAATTCATCACATAAACAGACAAAATCCACACGATCATTTCAATAAATGCAGAAAAGGCCTTCGATAAAATTCAACATCCTTTTATGTTTAAAACTCTAAATACACTAGGAATTGAAGGAACAGACCTCAAAATAATAAGAACCATATATGACAAACCCACAGCCAATATCATACTGAATGAGCAAAAGCTGGACACATTCCCCTTGAAAACCGGCACAAGGCAAGGATGCCCTGTCACCACTCCTATTCAACATAGTATTGGAAGTTCTGGCCAGGGCAATCAGGCAAGAGAAAGAGATAAAGAGTATTCAAATAGGGAGTGAGGAAGTCAAATTATCTTTGTTTGCAGATGACATCATCCTATATCTAGAAAACCCCATAGTCTCAGCCCAAAAGCTTCTTAAGCTGATAAGCAACTTCAGCAAAGTCTCAAGATACAAAATCAACGTGCAAAAATCGCTAGCTTCCTTATACACCAACAAAAGGCAAGCAGAGAGCAAAATCACGAATGAACTCTCATTCATAATTGCTACAAAAAGAATAAAATACTTAGAAATACAGCTAACAAAGGAAGTGAGGGACCACTTCAAGGAGAACTACAAACCACCACTCAAGGAAATCAGAGAAGACACAAACAAATGGAAAAACATTCCAGGCTCATGGATAGGAAGAATCAATATTGTAAAAATGGCCATACTGTTCAAAGTAATTTATAGATTCAATGCTATTCCCATTAAACTACCATTGACATTCTTCACGGAATTAAAAAAACTATTTTAAAATTCATATCGAACTACAAATGAGCCCAAATAGCCAAGTTAATCCATAGCAAAAAGAACAAAGCAGGAGGCATCACACTACCTAACTTCAAACAGTGCTGCAAGGCTGCATTAACCAAAACATCATGGTACAAGAACAGACACATAGACCAATGGAACAGAATAGAGAACTCAGAAATGAGACTGCACACTTACAAGCATCAGATCTTTGACAAACCTGACAAAAACAAGCAATGGAAAAAGGATTCCCTATTTAATTAATAATGCTAGGAGAACTGGCTAACCATATGCACAAAATTATAACTGGACTCCTTCCTTACAACATATATAAAAGTTAACTTAAGATGGATTAAAGACTTAAACGTAAATCCCAAAACTATAAAAACCCTAGAAGAAAATCTAGGCAATACCATTCAGGACATAGCAAAGGCAAAAATTTCATGATAAATCATCAAAAGCAATTGCAACAAAAGCAATAATTGACAAATGAGATCTAATTAAAGAGCTTCTGCACAGCAAAAACAAACAAACAAACAAAAACTATCATCCGAGTGAACAGATAGCCTACAGAATGGGAGAAAATTTCTTAATGTAGCCACCTGACAAAAGTCTAATATCTAGAATCTACAAGGAACTTAAATTTACAAGAAAAAAAAGCAAACACCTTCATAAAAAAATTGGCCAAAGGACATGAACAGACACTTCTCAAAGGAAGACATACATGTGGCCAACAAACATATGAAAAGAAGTTCAACATTACTGATCATTAGAGATCCTCAAATCAAAACCACAATTATATACCATCTCATACCAGTCAGAATGGCTATTACTAAAACGTCAAAAAACAACAGATGCTGGTGAGGTTGTGGAGAAAAAGGAACGCGTTTACACTGCCTGTGAGAATATAAACTAGTTCAACCACTGTGGAAGTCAATGTGACAATTCCCAAAGACCTAGAGGCAGAAATATCATTTGACTCAGCAATCTCATGACTGGATATATACCTAAAGAAATATAAATCATTCTATTATAAAGTTACATGCATGCATATGTTCATTGAAGCACTATTTACAATAGCAAAGTCATAGAATCAACCTAAATGCCCATCAATGACAAACTAGATAAAGAAAATGTGGTACATATACCTCATTGCATACCATGCAGCCATAAAAAGGAACAGGATCTTGTGCTTTGCAGAGACATAGATGGAGTTGGAAGCTATTATCCTCAGCAAACTAACGCAGGAGTAGAAAACCAAACACAGCATGTTCTCACTTATAAGTGGGAGCTGAACAATGAGAACACATGGACACATGGTGGGTAACAACACACACTGGGCACCTGTAGGGTTGGGGAAGAGCATCAGGAAGAACAGCTAATGGATGCCGGGCTTAATCCCTGGGTGATGGGATAATCTGTGCAGTAAACCACCATGGCACACGTTTACTTATGTAACAATCCTGCACATGTACCCCTAAACTTAAAATAAAAGTCGAATTAAAAATAAGAAAATTGAAGAGTATGACCATGAGGTGGGATGAGGGAGAGTTCTGGACACCCAGGTTCAGAACAGCTTTTCCGCAGTTTCAGAGCTAAACCTTCATGGTGTCTCTGAATGTCTTCATTTGAATCAAATGCTCCAAATCAGCAAACACCCAAGATCAAAAAAAAAAAAAAGACTTCTTAAAAATGCATTCCAGAGCACAATATCTGTCTTCATATTATGAATGTTTTTAAAAACTTTTATTTTGAGTTCAGGGATATATGTACAGATTTGTTATATAGATAAATGTTGTGTTGCAGGAGTATGGTGTACAGATTATTTCATGACTCACATAATAAGCATAGTACCTGATAGTTTTTCGATCCTCACTCTTCTCTCACTCTCCTCCCTTAAGTAGTTCCTGGTGTCTATTGTTCCCTTCTTTGTGTCCGTGCATCCTTAATATTTAGCTCTTACTTGTAAGTGAGAACATGTGGTATTTGGTTTCCTGTTCCTGCATTAGTTCACTTAGGATAATGACCTCTAGCTCCATTCATATTGCTGCAAAGGTCACAATCTCACTCGTTGTTATGGCTACATAGTATTGGATCATGTATATGTACCACATTTTCTTTATCCAGTCAACCATATATGTACCACATTTTCTTTATCCAGTCAACCATGGATGAACATTTAGGTTGATTCCATGTCTTGGTTATTGTAAATAGTGCTGTGATGAAAATATGTTTGCATGTGTTTTTCTGTTAGGAGGATTTATATTCCTTTGTGTATATACCCAGTAATGGGATTGCTGGGTCAAATGGCAGTTTTCCTTTAAGTTCTTTGGGAAATCACCAAACTGCTTTTCACAATGGCTGAATGAATTTACACTGCCATGAGCAGTGTATATGCATTCCCTTTTCTCTGCAGCCTTTCAAGCATCTGTTATTTTATGGTTTTTAATAATAGCCTTTTTCACTAATTCTGGTTTTGATTTGCAGTTCTCTAATGATTAGTAATGTTGAGCAATTTTTCATATGCTTGTTGGCCAAGTGTATGACTCATTTTGAAAAGTATCTGTTCATGTCCTTTGGCCACTTTTGAATGGGGAATGCTTTCAGCTTTTGCTCAATTAGTATGTTGTTTTTTGTTTGTTAATTTAAGTTCCTTATACATTCTGGATATTAGGCCTTTGTTGGATGTATCACTTGAATAAATTTTCTCCCATTCTGTATGTTGTCTGTTTATTCTGTTGATAGTTGTTTTTTTTTCTTTTTTTTTTTTTTTGTTTTTTTGCTGTGCAGATGCACTTTAGTTTAATTAAGTCACACTTGTCTTTTTTTTGTTTTGTTTTGTTTTGTTTGTTTGTTTTTTTGCTGTGCAGATGCACTTTAGTTTAATTAAGTCACACTTGTCTTTTTTTTTTTTTTTTTTGGCAATTGCTTTCGGTGTCTTCATCATTAAATTTTTGCCAGGGCCTATGTCCTGAATGGTATCTCTTAGGTTATCTTCCAGAGCTTTTGTAGTTTTAGGTTTTACATTTAAGCATTTAACTCAACTTGAGTTAATTTTTGTGTATGGTATAAGGAAGGGGTCCTGTTTCAATCTTCTGGATATGGCTATACAATTATCTCAACACCTTCTATTGAATAGGGAGTCTTTCCTCATTGCTTGTTTTTGTCAACTTTGTTGAAGATCAGATGGCTGTAAGTGTGTGGCTTTATTTCTGGGCTCTTTTTTCTTTTCCATTAGTCTCTGTGTCTGTTTTTGTATCAGTACTATGCTGTTTTGATTATTATATCCTTATAGTGTAGTTTGAAGTTGGATAATGTGATGCCTCCAGCTTTGTTATTTTTGCCTAGGATTGCTTTAGTCATTTAGACTCTTTTTTGATTCAATATAAGTTTTAGAGCAGTTTTTTGTTTTCTAATTCTGTGAAATATGTCATTAGTTGTTTGGAATAGCATTGAATGTGTAAATTGCTTTGGGCACTATGGAATGCTTTCTATGTGCTGTGTCATCTCTGATTTCATTCAGCAGTGTTTCATAATTCTTGTTTTGGCGATCTTTCACCTCTCTGGTTACCTGTATTCCTAGATATTTCATTCTTTTTGTGGTTATTGTGAATGTTATTGCATTCTTGATGTGGCTCTCAGCTTAGATCTTGTTTGTATATAGAAATGCTACTTATTTTTGTACACTGATTTTGTGTCCTGAAACTTTGCTGAAGATATTTACCAGATATGGGAGCTTTTGGGCAGAGACTATGGGGCTTTCTAGGTATGGAATCATATGATCTGTGAACATAAATAGTTTGAATTTATGTTTGGATAAACATACATTCTTTTTTTAACATTATCTTTTAAAAACATTATCCTCTTTTTTTATTTGGATACATTTTCTTTTCTTTTCTTTTTTTTTTTTTTTTTTTGCCTGATTGCTCTGGCTAGGACTTCCAGTACTGTGTTAAATGGAAGCAGTTAGAGTGAGCATCCTTGTCTGGTTCTGGTTTTCAAGAGGAACACTTTTAGCTTTTGCTCAATTAGTATGATGTTGGCTATGGGTTTGTCATAGATGGCTCTTATTATTTTTATGTAAGTTCCTTCAATGCCTAGTTTGTTTAGGATTTTTTAGTATGAAGGGATGTTTAATTATATCAAGAGCCTTTTCTGCATCTATTCAGATGATCATGTCATTTTTGATGTTCTGTTTATATGATGAATCATATTTTTTATTTCCATATGTTGAAACAACTTTGCACCCCAGGAATAAAGCCTACTTGATTGTGGTAAACTAGTTTTTGATGTGCTAATGGATTCAGTTTGCTAGCTTTTTTTTTTTTTTTTGAGGATTTTTGTATCTAGGTTCATCAATTATACTTGCCTGAAATTTATTTTTTTGGTTGTGTTTCTGTCAGGCTTTGGTTCAGAATAATGCTAGTATCATTCTATAATTTTTTGGAATCATTTCAGAAGGAATGATACAAGCTCTTCTCTATACGTATGTTATAATTCATCTGTGAATCCACCTGGTCCTGGGATTTTTCTGTTTGTTAGGCTTTTCATTACTGATTCAACTTTAGAACTCCTTATTGGGCTTTTCATGTTGCAATTTATTCCTGGTTCAATCTTCAGAGGTTTTATGTTGCCAGGAATGTATCTATTTCTTCTAGATTTTCTATTTTCTGTGCATTCAGGTGTTCATAATAGTCTCTGAGGGTTTTTTGTATGTCTCTGAGTTGGTATTAAAGCCCCCTTTTTCATTTCTGACTGTGCTTATTTGTATCTTCCCTCTTTTTTTCTTTGAGTCTAGCTAGTAATCCTTCACACTTATTTGTTCTTTCAAAAAACAAACTTCTGAATTCATTGATCTTTTGTATGTTTTCATGTGTCTCAAATTCATTCAGTTCATCTCTGATTTTTTAGTTATCTTTTGTCTTCTGCTAGCTTTGGGGTTGGTTTGCTCTTGTTTTTCTAGTTCTCTAGGCGTGATATTATGTTGCTAATTTGAGCTGTTTCTAACTTCTTGGTGTGGGTGTTTAGGGCTATAAACGTTCCTTTTAACATTGCTTTAATAGCTGTGTCCCAGAGATTCTGGTATATTTTATCTTTGTTCTCATTAGTTTCAAAGTGCTTCATCTTCCGGTTTATCCTTGCTACTGTCCTCTGTTGGGCTAGATTGGTGAGAGCTGACTCTATTTTGATTTTTTTTTAAATAAGATGCAATATTTGGAAACTGACATTATACTCATTTAAAAGCAAAATATGCAGGACAAAGTTCAGCTAAATCATCTGGTTTTACGTTTGGATACTAAATATGTGATTGATACTGAAAGAAAAACTTATGTGGGAACTATTGTTTGATGCTGGCCTTGAAATGAATAGGCAAGAGGAAGCACTGCTTTGAGCTAGCATGCTCCTAAGAGAATGTGAATTCAAAGGAAACTAAATAGGAAAATAAAATCCAAAAAAGAAACAAGAATATTAATATTGAACCACAGGAACTTTTTTTTTTTAACAGAGTCCTCACTCTGTCATCCAGGCTGGAGTGCAGTGGCAGAGTCTTGGCTCACTGCAACCTCCACCTCTTGGGTTCAAGAGATTCTCCTGCCTCAGCCTCCCCAGTAGCTGCGATTACAGGCGCCCACCACCATACATGACTAATTTTTTTGTATTTTTAGTAGAGACGGGGTTTCACCATGTTGACCAGGCTGGTCTCAAGCTCCTGGCCTCAAGTGATCTGCCCACCTCAGCCTCCCAAAATGCTGGGATTACAGGCATGAGCCACCACACCCAGTCCGATGAATTAAATTTTATCATTTATATGCATGAATAGAAAAAAGCATAGTATATATAGTGTTCAGTACTTTCTGCAGTTAAGATAGTAACTCTACTTTGTTTTTTTGTTTTTTTGTTTTTTTGTTTTTTTTTTTGAGACAGAATTTTGCTCTTGCAGCCCAGGCTGGAAGGCAGTGGCATGATCTAGGCTCACTGCAACCTCTGCCTCCTGGGTTCAAGTGATTCTTTGCCTCAGTCTCCCAAGTGGCTGAGATTACAGGCACGTGCCTCCACACCCAGATAGCTTTTGTATTTTTAGTAGAGATGGGGTTTCACCATGTTGGCCAGGATGGTCTCGATCTCCTGACCTCGTGTTCCACCCGCCTCGGCCTCCCAAAGTGCTGGAATTACAGGCGTGAGCCACTGTGCCTGGCCAAACCACAGGACCTTCTTAATACTAACACATTTCAGCCCTTTCAAAATTTATAATGCTTTATTGATATTTTAAAAATGATATAAAGCTAAGACTTAAATAAACCCATTATTATAAATCAATATAAAAATAAATAGAATATGGTAAAATTAAAAATAGCACTTGGGACAGAAATACACCCACAATTTTAAGGTAATATGCCTGAAAATAATTTTGTATATAAAAAATTTTGAAACAATATATTTCTAAATTGCCTGAAGCACATACAATTTTCTTATTTAATATTAAGATCATAAAAATTAATTTTAAAAGCTTTATTTCCTGCCTCAATGGATTATTTATCACTTGAAAAGTGAAGAGTTTTGCCCACATGAGACGTTGACCATTTATTCATATTGGCTATGAAAACAAAAGGTCTGGTGTTAGCCACTGCTCTGCAATTATGATTGTTAAGCAAAAATTAATGTTTATATTGGGAAAAATACTTTACAGCCACCTATTTTTATTCACTCTCATAGCAATTTCCCAGGGAAACAAGACATCTCAAAATTAAAGCAGCAACAAGGAAATTGTTTATGAAGGTGAAGATGAGGAAAGCAAAAGTGACAGCAGTTACAGAAAGCAGCAGTTGCTCTTGAAGTTAAGCTGCTCTGTCACATACCATCAATTGGACCATTATCCAGTGCAGGAAGTCTGTAATAAATTGTAAGATTTGCTTCTTAGCTCAAATGATAGGATGGAAATTTTCACTGTAGATGATGTTCAAGTGGGGGTGCAGCTGAATGGGTATACCAGATTGGCCCACGTTTTAAGTCCTACAATGATTGACACTCTGGCACTAGACATATAATTTCTTCAAATAAATTGTAACTCAAGAATCTGGTTATCCTGATTATTTAAGGATAAAAACATCACATAAAAAGTTTTAATAGTGACAAGAAATATTTACTTTTCTGAGACATGTTCTTATACTTCTGCAAAATGATTTCTGTTTCAGATTCTCATCTTCTTTGAGATAAGTATTATTTGAAAGCAATCTGAGTTTCTAATTGATAACATCTTCCCTGTTATTTATTATAAGAGCTAATATTGTCTCAGTAATATTTTGCTTACTTGTTTGTTCTTCATTTCAAGAAGGGCAACATGACTTATGTGGGGAAACGTGAGGATAAGAGTTAGGTGATCTGGTTTGTAGTCTAGATTCTGATTTACAGGTGATGCTTCATAGCAGTTACTTTGCATCCTTTCCTCTGGGCAAATAATTGTTCAGCTAGCCAAAAATCAGGTTCATAAAAGCTTCTCTGTGCAACTTATAAAATTATCGGTACAAAGAAACAACTTATTCTTGAGATAGCTTGTTAATTTTCCTTAGTCATATGCTCACTGGAGCCTTAATATCTTTTCCTTTTTCTGAGACTAATATTGAAATATCCCCACATTTATAATAAACAATTAGATAGAGTGAGAATCTAGCTTGAAAATTATAGAATATTTAATAATGTAACAATATGTTGTCCATCTTGACATTTTAATTTGGAAGGTTATAATGGTCAGGCTTGTGTGAAAACAAACCTGTAGTATACAATTTCAGGGTGAGTGAAATAAAATGTTAATTTTATTCAGAACAAACCCGTATCTTGTTGTAGTTGAAATTTATAACTTACTGAAGACAACATTGAATTGTAACTAACAGGGATCATTACCAGGCCATAACATCTTGTCTACAGAGGTATCCTAAGCTGACACTGTATTTCATTCATTTGGTAATAACTAATGAAGGCTGTTTTCCCCTCTTCTTGAATAGCAACTTGTGGATAAGAGAAGCACTTTAGCTGTGTCAACATGGTTAAAAAAATTAAATAAAAGAGAGACAATCTTGCAAATGCCAGTCCCTGTATCTTTTAAAGTAACTCTCAGTATAAATTCAGGAAAGGGTTTTTGTCTGAATTGTCCTGGTATAATAATTGCTACAAATCTCTACTTCTTAACCTATGAAGCTGTAACCTAAGGGCATTTAGTGCATTACTGTCAATTTTCAAGGCACTAAATTATCCCGAAGAGACCTTGAAAAGAGGACTATGCTGCTGCACCAACCTCACTTATTATCCGGTAGGGATTCAGGTTTTGGGGTGGATTTGATTTAGTATTCCTAACAATGCCTCCTTGTGTTAACAGACTGTATCTTGGATAGTTCTAGAAGGTGCATGTTCTCTTAATAGAACTCTCCTGCTTTTGTATTCGATTAGATTATTAAAAAATTCAGTTTGTCTTATCCTAATTCATCTCCAGATTTTTAAGTACGACTTCCCCAAACACATCAGATTCACTCTGCTTTTAAATTACTGTGCATAAAAGGTATTATTAAATTATGGAAATTCATCCTCAGACTTTCAATTATCTCAAGTTTATCTCTAAGAAATAAACATTTAGCAATACCTTTTAAAGTTGCCGAATGTTCAGACTGCAGACAGAAGCACTGAGTGTGGTTGGTGGTGCTATAGCACCTATAGTTTCCCCAGATGTAATTTAGGAATAGAAAAGGATGGCCTGTAGAAATTCCTTTTCTGACCAGTGTCTTTACAGGTGGCCAATACTCATTCATATGCAATCTCACTGGAGAGATTAGTACACCTGTGATGTCTATTAGTATCTGTGATATCTATTAGTATCTGCGATACAGGTCTGAGATGCATTTCTGTGGCAGCTGTGTAATTTTAGAATTCTCAGTAAATTGTATTGACTCCAGGAAGAGACAGTTGCATGGATGGTGTCATTAAAACATGTCACTGGAAGTTACTTACATCAGAAGGGACAACAGAGACGCTTAACCCTCACAATCGCATTCTTAGGTAGTAGGGGGGCAAATAGCCAATGTTAATGTGACTGAAAAAGAGCAGTTTTGGAGAGTCAGTCTGAGTTTGATTATTGTATTATTTAGTTGTTAGCCTAATTTGTTTCAACTGTGAAACTATATAATGCAACCAATCTCAATGAAATAATTTTTTTAAACACTAAGTGCCATGCCTGTCACAGAGTGTTTTTCTAAATTATTGATTGTAGCTATTGTTTTTGTTGCTGTTAGCATTATGATTCCATGAAGTGAGATACAGAGAAGTTAACTGCATTAGATGAGACCAAAATCCAGTCTTAATTCAGTATGTTTCTACGTTGATGCATTCTAGTGAGAGAGATCAGTGGCAAGACACTGTTTGTGACCAGACTTTCTTATATTTTTTAGGAAACAATTCAGTATAGCAGAAAAAAGGCCTGAAATTCCACAATACATTATTTGCTTCCTGATGGTGTACATACTATTATCAAAAGCTATCAAGGAACTTCCGCATTTCTGGAAGATGAGGGGGTGCCTAAGGGTATAACAGCTCTAGCTTCTTGATGGCAAACTTAGCAGAAATTCAATATGGCCTTTATCCGTGGCATCACATTGTAATGTCTTGTCTGTGCTTCTGCTTAAAAATATTCCTTGAAATATGGATTCTTATAAAATGATGCTGTGGGAGACCTCTTCCTCAAGTATAATATGTCCTGTTACCTGCTGTTAAGGCAATGTATTACAAATCAGAATTTTTGGAAGTCTTATCATTAAAGAAGCTGATTTCACATACCATATACTATATGAAGACCATACTGTCATAATAGTCTCTTTCTCTAAGGCACCAGCATATTAATGCACACACCTGTACTTTTATCAGTACCTCTCAGAAAGCAAAATAATTTTGTCTATGTGATTCATTGAATTAAATCAGTGCTTCCTCTTATGAAAAGACAGACACTTCATGGAAAGTGTAACAGCTTTTGATGACTACATTTTCAAGATCAGTAGATTGTAGCTCACATATTAATACTGGGAACTATTTGGGGACGTAATATAATGATAATAAATTCATCAGAATCCTCTTCATCATGTTAAAATATTTTTAGAGAGCCAACTAAAATGTTTTGAGGAGACTGGGTTTATGAAATATGAAATTGAGATGAGTTTCTCCTAAGAAGTAAATTATTTAGCTAGGAGGAAATTACTAGAAGGATACTTAAATGATGATATGCAAAAGAAAGAAAAATGTC
This sequence comes from Gorilla gorilla gorilla, assembly GCF_029281585.2. Taxonomy (NCBI): domain Eukaryota; kingdom Metazoa; phylum Chordata; class Mammalia; order Primates; family Hominidae; genus Gorilla; species Gorilla gorilla. Next base: position 104,272,970 of record NC_073247.2, read on the forward strand.
TAATTAAAATCATAGTATCTTTGCATCTATAGGCCACAAAACTGAGCCAGCGTGTCACAGTGAGTGTACAGAGGGCTCGAGCACAATGGGAAGAGTAATTTTTTAAGTGAATTTATTAAATCAAAGTCTTTTAGATCATTTTGAAGTAAAGCTTGAAATTTTAATACAAAGTAGAAGGCAACATCATGTAGTGGTTAAGACCATGGTTCTTGACTAAATTTTTACTCTCAGCTCTGCAATTATTAGCTATATGGTCATGGGCAAGTTACTTAATTATGCCTCAGTTTTCTAATCTCTCAGGTGGAGATAATATTAGTACCTACCTCATGGAAATGCTTTGAAGAGTAAATGAGAGATGATACATCCAATGTTTTTAGAAGAGTTCCTGGCATAGATTAGGTCTTCAATAAGGGTCAGCTATATTTAATATGAGGATTAATTGAGAGAGAATGATTGTAAAACATTTAGGGTGGTGCTTATTCAGTACAAGTTAGTTCTTTTATAGTTATAAAATACACAAATAGTATATTCGTATGCTTACTATTGTTAAAATCCAAACAAAAGTGGTAACTCAATGGTGAATGAATTTTTAATATACATGTGTGCACATACCCATTGCAATTTGAATAACTTAAAAGTTTCACTTGTTCTTTCTAAAACAAAACCCACAAAACTATGCAAATTGTTATTTTACTGGTGATGACAAGAAGAAGCATTTCCAACTAAGAAAGTAACAACCTTTATATTGTGAGGGTGCTAAAAATATTACTAGCAAAAATAATGAAGAAACTTTGGAAGTAAAAGGGGATATGAGGCTTATGGAATTGATAAGAATAATGCATAGTGAGTAATTCCTTAATGTTTGGTATTACACAAAATGAGAATATTAGAATTCTGGCCACCACATAAGGTAAAATTTCATGAGGTTTTCTATTGGCTATAAAACATCTCAATGTATAAATATTATTTCTATTGAAAATCTTAACAACTCAGGCTTGAAATGAGGGTTAAGCTTCTGAAGATTCACTTATGTCAACATTTTTCTCATTTAAACTTTTCAATTTGAAAAGTACTTTTTTTCCCTTTTGTATTGTTATTTACATAAAGTTCTTCACATTGACTTCTTCATCTTTCAATATGTAGTTTTTTACAGATTCTTTGAAGTATAAATTATATACCAGGAAATTCACCTATTATAAGTGTACAATTCAATGATTTTTAACAAATTTACAGACTTCTACAACCATCACCATGACCCAATTTTAGAACACTTTTCCTCACCCCAAGAAAGACTGTGGCCACCCCAATTCTGAGCAACCACTAGTCTGCTTTCTGTTCATATAGTTATATTCTGAACATTTAATATAAATGGAATTGTACAGTATGTTATCTGGCTTCACTTAGCATAGTGTTTTCAAGGCTAATCCATATTGTAGTATGTATCAGTACTCCATTACTTTTTATGGTGGACTAATATCCCATTGTATGGACATGACATATTTTGTTTATCCATTCATCAATTTGACTTGTTTCTACTTTTTGGCTACTATGAGCAATTCTTCTATAAACATTCATGTATGAGTCTCTGTGCACAGACACTTTTATGTTTTCATTTCTCTTGGATATATACCTAGGAGTGAAATACCCAGTTCATATGGTAACTCTATGCTTTAAGACCTGCCAAACAGTTTTCCAAAGCAGCTGTGCCATTTTATGTTCTCACCAGCATTTTGTGAATAAGGAGGCGGAATAAGATCAGATAAAGTTTAGTTTTCTCAAATCGGTTTTGGTTACAATTATTTTAGGGCATCTGGCTTAACAGTTTGAAGTGATCAAAATTAATACCTTTAAATCGCCCACTGGGTGGCTCCCGCCAGTAATCCCAGCACTTTGGGAGGCCGAGGCGGGTGGATCACCTGAGGCCAGGAGTTCGAGACCAGCCTGGCCAACATGGTGAATCCCCATCTTTACTAAAAATACAAAAAAATAGCTGGGTGTGGTGGCGTGCGCCTGTAATCCCAGCTACTCAGGAGGCTGAGGCAGGAGACTAGCTTAAACCCGGGAGGTGGAGGTTGCAGTGAGCCAAGATCTCCCCACTGCACTCCAGCCTGGGTGACAGAGCGTGACTACATCTCAAAAATAATAAATAAATATTAAAAATTAATCACCCAGCCGGGCGTGGTGGCTCACGCCTGTAATCCCAGTACCTTGGGAGGCCTAGGCAGGCAGATCACAAGATCAGGAGATCGAGACCATCCTGGCTAACACAGTGAAACCCCGTCCCTACTGAAAATACAAAAAATTAGCCGGGCGTGGTGGCGGGTGCCTGTAGTCCCAGCTACTCGGGAGGCTGAGGCAGGAGAATGGCTGGAACCCGGGAGGCAGAGCTTGCAGTAAGCTGAGACTGTGCCACTGCACTCCAGCCTGGGCGACAGAGCGAGATTCCACCTCAAAAAAAAAAAAAAAAAAGAAAAGAAAAGAATCACCCTTATCCTTCAAAACCGACTCTAACTCTTTTCATATGTATTGATTTATCTTATAAGAAAAGGTAAGTCTTCAAATAGTACTATAATACGTGTTTCAGAGAGATACATATTAAGCATATTTTTCGTTTATTTACTAGTCAATTCTCATTTCTTATTATTTCATAAAGAATATTTTTGCAAATACCCTAAGTTAATAAGTCTAGAATTCAAAGTCCAAATGTTCTTATGTGAATTTAAAGAAAGGGTAGCCTTGACCCTGATTTCGAAGGTGGTGAAGCGGCCCCAGCCGCCCCCCACAGTCTGCCCGTTGCTCATAGATCTCAAGGAAGTTGTTGGGGGACCGGTAGGCGTCGTTCAGGTTCTGCGGCTTGGTCATCAGCCACTGGGTGTCAGCCATGGACTCCGCCATTTCGCTGTAGCCGCCGCCGCCGCGGGCTCCCATGACACGTTATGGACTAAAACACAAATGATAAAAGGGTTACCTATTTACCCCTAACGCATTACCAGTCGTCCAACTGCTGAAGATAAGAAAAATGTATGTGTGTGTGTGTGTGTGGCATTTTAGCGTTAAGTTTATAATGTACCCTTACTTTTAGTTAATAAAATATGTTTCCATCAAAAAAGGGTCGTCTAATTAAAATTTCTTCATCTGAAAAAGCTACCCACCATATTGAAAGCAATGACAATTTTTTTCTGTACAATAGCAATAATAATAATTGCTCTAAGTAATATTACAAATTTAGTGTTATTACAAAGTACTTGGATACATGTTTGATATTTTCTATTGGAAAATGTCTTTCATTTGCAAATATACCTAGGGAAGCAGTAGGTCAAATGAAAAAGAAATTGTTCTCTTGCAATGTTATACTGCTCATGATTCAGTAAATGGGTATAGTTCATATCCTGTTCAAATAAAGAGGAAAGACTCATAGACCTTTTTCTTCTTATAAGCTTCTATTTTACCAGGTGAAGTCTAGATAATTCCATCAACCTTGGAACCTAATTAGAAAAGTGACTGATTTATATCTTCTCAGCTGTGTGAACATAATTCTGCCTATTGAATTGAGGGGTTGTTAATCCCTGGCAATCATGTTTGTGCCAACTTGACTGGTGATCTTAGACTATTTCCAGTCACAGGAGGTTGAAAAGCATGTGGATTTTAGAAAAGAAACAGGGAAAAGATGATGATTCTAAATAAAAACAGAACAGGACTAAACAAAAGTCTTGATATGATGAAGTTCAGAAAATAAAAGATTCTGTGAAATGTACTGGTGAACCCTTGGGGAAATGAAGAAATAAAATGAAGCTTTTTCAGCTTGATTAATGTCTGACTTTTTGTTAACAGAAGTGGAATATGAGGAGAATAGGATTTATCTTCTAACGGAAAAAAGTATTTTGAAAAATGCTTTCTAGTTCACATAGTTTAACAACAACAAAAATTTTAATATACAATGCTGAGACTAGTAAAAAATCAAATCCCAAGGGGAAAAAAAGATGACTGAATCATATAATTAAACTATAGTTTACATATAGGTTTACTATAAATAATTTAGAATTTCAAATATGATCAGTGTATTTTCCAAAGTGTGCATTTGCATTATATTTATAGAGGTGATCAATCTGTCTTATAAAGACGCAGATTTTACAATTTTCTTAATTTCCTCCTGTGTTAGAAAATAAAACACACAATCTCAAACGACGACAACAACCTCAACCACAAACACAACCATCTAGATATGAAGGTTCATTTCAGAGAACAGTATCTTTCTAACATTTGGCATCTGCCATCTTGACCATTGTAGAGAAAAGGGACTGACCTGGCAAGAGAAATGTAAGATAAGGTGATCTATGATAGGCACGACTGGGTATTTTTCTGACAATGACTTGCTAAATAAAAGAATGACTTTTTGTGAAAGATTGTGAGAACGTAAGCCTGGATTGATTTATGTGAGGTATTGTCCAGGCTGAATGTGAACTAAATAATGTCTCACGGTACCCAAGATTTTATTAATTGTTTCCCATCAAGGGCAAATTGGAGAATAGATAACAATAATCTGAATGATTCGAACCTTCCCTATTCTACCCTATCCCATAACGTTTATCCTCCCTTCTTTTGTTGCAATTGTCTGTGCATTTAAAAAACCCAAAATACAAAAAACAGAGCTTGAGTGTGTGTGTGCGTGCATACCAAATTTCAAATGTGAGTTGGAATTGCATCAGAGATCTCTCTGAAAGCCAATTCAGGCTCTTGAGAAAATTGTCAACAATTAGTAGTGACATAGCTACATCACATTACCATTCTTTTGGTAAAGCTGGCAATGGTATAAACTTTCCATAGCCTTCATGGTAATTCAAACATGGATTGCTTTATGCCCAGTGAAATAAACTTTGAGATAAGAAAATTAATCATGTGAACTAGTTTTCAAGGGAAATACAGTGTACCAGAACACTGGTCTTAAATATATAACATTAAATAGCCAACTGTATAAAAAGGACTGCTCATTTTAAATGGGATTTGTGTCTTTATTAAATTTTATCTCACGGGATTTTTATTTCTGCCTAAATATATATAGCATTAATTATACAAAAATTAATAAAATCAAATTTATTTTCTAAAGTATTCACTTAATTCAGATATTTATGTGAAGTAGGCTTCCCCTTCCATCTTCTCTTCCCAGCTTCACTTCCTATCATGAAAAGTTACATCCATAAACTTTGGGCGAAATACTTCTTGAGCAATGCTACCTGATTCAATAAAGTTTTTTCTCTATTTGTAAAAAATGTTACTGTTTTCATATATCAAGTCCATCAAACTATACTCTGTAATTGTTGAGTTTTGTGATTTTTAACAAATATTGTCATAGTGCAATGATAGCATTTTCATTCACAGGGGCTCAGCTCTGTCTTCTTTTGGTAAAAATTGCTTGCTCTAAGATGATAGATTAATCTCAAAATTGATGGATTGATTTCTCTTTTTTTATTGGTTGGTTTAAGCAAACCAGTATGTAAAAACTATCACACAATTTTAAATAGTTTTTTAAGTTGAATCTCTTTCCTATCTGCCCTAAACCTCTTTGTGTTAATTAATTCTGTGGGTTTAACTGAACTTTTATCTTGAAAAATATCAGTAAACTCATCCAAATTGAGAAGTAAATGTGATATGTTTTCCCTTTGTGAAATGTCTTTCCATATTTGTCAAAATCTTCCTGTAAGTTTCATTTACTTTATCCTTACCTATCATGTGGATATTGTTATTAGAGCTTCCTTAGCAATAATAATCACAAAACTATGTGTGTGTGCATGTGCACATATATGAAGTATATATATACATACTCTGTAAACTCAATCCAGTGAATGTTAAGGAGTCTGCTATGGATCTACTTAATTGAGTCAATTTATCTTCTGGAACATCACAATCTTTGTAACGATTAAAAGGAGCCAATGTTTTATATTTTCCACTTGGTCCAGCGACCTACTTGACTTGCTTATGTAAGTCCTGTTTCCTCAACCTTACAAAAGGTAGAATAATCAGGGCCTTCAGGATTATATCCTAGCTTGGCCTGTTTAAGACCTTCTGCGAGCATGCTAGCAAAAGAAAAGTTCGCTAGATACAAATTAAATCTTGCAGGGAACATTCACTATGGCTTACCAATAAATTTTTTTTTTTTTTTTTTTTTTTTTTTTTTTTTGAGACAGAGTCTTGCTCTGTCGCCCAGGCTGGAGTGCAGTGGTGTGATCTCGGCTCACTGTAAGCTCCACCTCCCAGGTTCACGCCATTCTCCTGCCTCAGCCTCCCGAGTAGCTGGGACTACAGGTGCCCGACACCACACCCAGCTAATTTTTTTGTATTTTTAGTAGAGACAGGGATTCACCGTGTTAGCCAGGATGGTCTTGATCTCCTGACCTCGTGATCCACCTTCATCAGCCTCCCAAAGTGGTGGGAAGAATTTTTTTAAGTTCTGATTCTGCTGCTTACTATACTCTTTGGCCTTGGACATTTTGAACCACATTTCTTCATTTGCAAAATGAGGACCATAATGCTTCATAAAACTTCATTTGTTGTGATAATACATTACACACGCCTAGTGCTTAATACAATGTATTGGCAGATGAAGAAATCCATATAGAGAAGATGAGTAACTCACTCAAGCTCACACAGTAGGCAGCAGTGGAATTGGGTGTTATCTCATTCATAATTGAAGCCAAACTTGTATTTATCCTTCTATTATAGTAGCAAATAGACTTCTTTATTATCTCTATCAAAACATGATACAAAATTGATCTCTTCCTTTCTCCTAATGCCATCTTATATGTGCTTTATCTTTTTATTTTACTTTATGATTAAATTAATATCACTCTCTGGCAATGTACTTAAGTATAATTAATTATGACTCCTTCTTTGCTCAAGATAAAAATATATCATTAGTGACTATGAACTCATCTATCAAAAAGGGTATTAACCTATCTGTTCTAATTAGTTCAATTTATTATAGGGATTAGAAAACAGAAATATCATAGTGACGTCATATTCTTTGTTTTTTTGACTTATGACAGGTAAATCAAAAGTGTACCCTTTATTATTAGTTAATTTTTAATAATCTCAGTACAGTCAAATAGTATACTTCATTTCTTCAGTATGTCATATTTACAGGGATATACTTTGTCTTTATTCCTCTCATTCATTTTGCCTTCATATGCTCTTTTTAAGTACATTTTAATAGTAAAAGCCCCCAAAAACATGTAAATCTTTTGAGCTTTTGAGGGTTTCTGACCAAAGATAACAATAGTATCAATAGCTGTATCTTTGGAGATTTGAATTTTTACTATAATGGTTGAAAAATAATACTGACAAACATTAAGCACTTTCTTTGTCCTGTGGGATAGGATGGAGGGAAAAACTGATGGGCTTCTAATTACATAAGAGAGGAGATAGGATAATTAGACACCACTTGTGAAAATAATTCCAAGTACAGGAAAAATGCTGATAAATACAAATCTTGTGGGGATAAAGGAGAGAAATAGAAAGGAATCAACATTAACACTTACGGTATTTATAGAATAAGCATACCTCGACGATATTGTGGGCTCAGTTCCAGACCATTGCAATAAAGTGAAATACTGATGAATACAAATCTCTCAGGTTTTTTTTTTTTGGTTTCCCAATGCATATAAAAATTGTGTTTACATTAAGCTATAGTCTATTAAATGTGCAAGAGCATTATGTCTTTTAAAATGTATATACCTTAATTTAAAAATATTGCTAAAAAATGCTGAACATCATCTGCGCCTTCAGTGGATAGTAATCTTGTTGCTGGTGGAAGGTCTTACCTCAATATTGATGGTTACTGACTGATCAGAGTGGTGGTTGCTAAAGGTTGGAGTGGCTGTGGCATTTTTTTTTTTTTTTTTTTTTGTAGAAACAGGATTTCACCATGTTGCCCAGGCTGGTACTGAATTCCTGGACTTGAATAATTCTTCTGTCTTGGCCTCCCAAAGTGCTGGAAGTACAGGCATGAGCCACCACACCTGGCCTGGCAATTTCTTAAAATAAGACAACAGTGATATCTGCTGCATCAATTGACTCTTCCTTTCACAAAAGATTTCTCCGTAGCCTGCCATGCTGTTTGATAGCATTTTACCCATTGTAGAACTTCATTAAAAAATTGGAGTCAGTCCTCTCACTGCTGCCACTTTATCAACTAAGCTTATGTAATATTGTAAATCCTTTATTTGTATTTCAACAATGTCTTCAGGATCTTCACCAGTAGTAGTTTCTATGTCAAGAAACCATTTTCTTTGCTCATCCTTAAGAAGCAACTCCTCATCTGTTAAAATTGTATCATGAGATTGGAGCAATTCAGTCACATCTTCAGGCTCCACTTTTAATTCTAGTTCTCTTGCTATTTCCACCACATCTGCAGTGATTTCCTTCACTGAAGTCTTGAACCTCTCAAAATCATCCATGAGGGTTGGAATAAACTTCTTCCAAACTCCTGTTAATGTTAGTATTTTGACCCCCCTCCCATGAATCATGAATGTTCTTAATGGCATCTAGAATGGTGAACCTTATCCAAATAATTTTCAATTTATTTTACACAGATGTATCAGAGGAATCACAATTTAATGCAGCTATACCCATGGAAAATATATTTATTAAATAATGAGATTTGAATATCAAAATTATTCTTTGATTCATGGACTATAGAATGAATGTTGTGTTAGCAAGAATGAAAACAACTTTAATCTGCTGGTATGTCTCCATTAGAGCTCTTGACTGACCAGGTACATTGGCAATGAGCAGTAATATGTTGAAAGGAATCTTTTTTTCTCAGCCGCAGATCTAAAGAGTTGGGTTAAAATATTCAGTAAACCATGCTACGAAAATATGTGCTGTCATTCAGGCTTTGATGTTCCATTTATAGAGTTCAGGCTCAGTTCATTTAGCGTAATTCTTAAGTGCCCTAGGTTTTGCAGAATGGTCAATGAGCACTGGTTTCAACTTAAAGTTGTCAAATGCATTAGCTACTAACAAGAGAATCAGCCCGTCCTCTGAAGCTTTGAAGCTAGTCATTGACTTCTTTTCTCTATGAAAGTCCTACATGGTATCTTCTTTCACTCTATGGCTGCTTCATCTACATTGAAAATCTGCTGTTTAGTGTAGCCACCTCCATGAATTATTTTAGCTAGATCTGGATAACTTCCTGCAGTTTCTTCATCAGCACTTGCTGCTTCACTTTGCACTTTTGTGTTATGAAGGTAGCTATTTTCCTTCAACCTCATGAACCAGCAACCCCTGCTAGCTTCAGCGTTTTCTTCTGCAGCTTCCTTACCTCTCAGCCTTCATAGAATTAATCTTTTCTCTGGATTAGGCTTTAGCTTAAAGGAATGTTGGGACTGGTTTGATCTTCTGTTCAGACAACTAAAACTTTCTCAATATTAGCAGTAAAACTGTTTTGCTTTTTGTAATTAATGTGTTAACTGGAATATAACTTTTACTTTTCTTCAAGACCTTGTCCTTTGCAGTCACAACTTGGCAAACTATTTGGTGCAAGAGGTCTAGCTTTTGGCTTATCTTGGCTTTTGACATGTCTTTCTCACTAAGCTTAATCATTTCTGCCTTTGATATAAAGTTAGATATGCATGACTCTTTTTCACTTGAACACGTAGGATGCCATTTTATGGTTATTAATTGGCCTGATTTCAGTATTGTTGTGTGTCAGGAAATAGGCCAGAAGAAAAAGAGAGAGATGGGAAAATGGCTGGTCAGTGGAGTAATCATAACACACACATTTATTGATTGTTGCCCTCTTATCTGGGCCTGGTTTGTGGTATCCAAAAGCAATTATAATAGTGACATCCAAGGTCACTAATCACCATAACAGATATAATAATAATGAAAACGTTTGGAATATTGTGAGAGTTACCAAAATGTGACACAGAGACCCAAAGTAAGCACATGCTGTTAGAAAAACAGCATAGATAGACTTGTTGGACACAAGGTTGCCACAGACCTTCAATATGTAAAAAACACATCTGTAAAGAACAACAAAGTGAAGTGCAGTAAAATGTGGTATGCTTGTAAATGTTATATTATTGTGTTTACAACATGCTGCGCTGAGCAATTTGCAGATGTTATATCTAATTTTCAAAATAGTCCTTCTGAAGAAGAGGAATTACAAACTCACTGTGGAGCTTAAGAAAAAGTGGGTAACATATTGTGGTGAGAGAGTTAATTAACTTTCCTAATATCAGAAATTATAAAGTGCCAAAACAAAAAATCAAGGCCAAGTCAGTCTGACCCTAAGAATAATGCTTCTCCCATAACTTTACATCACTTGGATGAAATGTATCCAAGAGTTATTCTCAGCAGTTAAGATTTGGCCACTAAGAAAGTAAGGCTTTCTGACAAATCTGCCATAGATCGGCCATTCAGAGAGTGAGCTAAATATAAAGGAAAGAAAATAAGAGGCAAGGCCTCCTGCACTATTTTAATGATATGCACATCCTTTAAAAGGTGTCTTATTTTAATGTCTTTTCCCCCAGAATAACATCAAAGCGACAGGCAATCCATTCTGTCGTTGCTATCCAATGTCATATCTATTTTTCTCAGCGATGCACTGCTTTTTGACCAAAATAATGATATTTATTAGTTTGGATGAGTCACCTTTTTTTGCATAGTACTCAGCCCACTGGCTTCTTTGAATCTCTTTCTAGGGATTCAATACAGGGAATAGTTACTATTAGTCTAGCTCTAAAATTTTATATTATTAAATTGCTTCACAAATGTTGCATCCAGTCATTTCCTCTTCATTTTTCCCTCTTAAGGTGTTAGAGAGCTGTGAGCTACATTTTCTTTCTATAAAAAGCAAGAGTAACGTTAGACATCGCTCAGATCTCAGAAGAAAACATGTTGAATGACAATTGAAATTTGACATTAACTAGTGCTATTGCAGTCTTAACTGAAGGTCACAGGATATGTGACCACCAAAGTTCCCTTCTAGACTCAGTGGTGGATGCCAGAGATTTTCTCCACTGTTTTCCTTATCTGCTTTCGTCACTCTGTCCCATAAAGTTCACAGGGCTTCTCTAAGGGAAGGGTCAGGCACTGTAATGAACACTTATCTTTTCTTTTAAAGACTTCCAGAGATAGAGGTTTTGCAGCAGTGAATCAGTATGCCTTTCTGGTAGTTCGCATTGTCATGAAATTCTTTCTTTTATTTTCACTTTTCTTACTCGCCAATCCAAAGCTTCTTCTCTTTTTGTTTTTCTTCTTTTTATTATCCTTCACCTTACAATCCATCATACATTTGTTTTTATGTAATTTTTAGCATTTTTTTTCAAATGAAATAGGCCATTTTAGATTCTTTTTTATGAATCAATTTTTCAATTAAGGTGAGTTCTTTCTGAGATCAGAATTTTTTTCTCTATGCAGTACTAGGGAGGTTACAAGCCATATGAGTAAACGCTTAGCACAGAAGACAAGAGATTGGTGTTCGAGAACATTTCAAAAGTGGCTTCAAATGCAAAACTACACGGAGCAAAATTTCTGTTTTCAGTTATTACATATTATATGGAGTTAAATGTTAAATACTATTATACCTCAGTACCGTGATTCTGCCTTTATCTTCATTGATTTTAAACAAAAGATCTCTTTTCCATCTTCTCTCTTTAAGTTGCTCTAGAGTTGCGAATCGGGGTTTATAATCTGAAGCAAATACATCAAGACATAAATCAGGTTAATAGGGGAAAATCCAGATGTCCAAATTCTACTCTACGTCTTTTATCCAAAATTTGAATTATTTGCCTGTTCATTTTTCAGAAGCGACTTCTGCAAATACACATTATAGTAAAACGAATGAGACAAGAATATTTATTTCTCTGGCTTATATTCTGATTTCTGACATGTTATCTTCCAATATGGATATCTACTGCCCATATTGGTATCTACTGCCCATAGCAACTGCCCAGTTGTCGGTAACCCCATCCCTATTTTGTACCCATTAAAAAAAAGATTTGTGTTTAGTTTCATTGGAGCAGTAGTTTTCAGCATCAATTTGACCTTTTTTTTTCTAAGACCAATTACTAATTAAATTTATCATCTGGTATTCTGTTCTTTGTCCCTTCAATAGACTCTTGTTTCAATCTCTTGCCGTTCTGTGACTTGCCATTCCCTTGAGATGTGATAACTAACTAAAGTTAACTTAATAGCAGCATAGAAAATTCAGAGAGTATCATCTGTACAAGTGTATGTGTATAGTAATACCTAAAATTTAGTACAGGGCATGTGCTTGTGTCTCTAATCAGGACCTTGTGTTTTTGCTATGAGGAACTCTATGATTTCTAATAATTAATCCTCAACCTACCACAGAATTAAGTCTGACAGTTGGGAACACCTAAATGTTTTCCTTACTCAGTTAATATAAAACAGTGCCAGAAAGGAATCCTTAAATGGAAACTTAGAAGAATATTCATAAACTATTACATGTCTTCAATCAACCCACAAAATGAACTTAAACCTCATTTTTATTAAATGAACTTAACCTTTGTATCTATGCAGTATTACAATTAACATTAGCATAACCCTCTTATTAATTTTGAATTCTTTTTGTCAACTGCTAGATTTTCCTTCCTGAATTATGTCTTTGTTTGCAACTTGTTTTTCTACTTTATAGACTTAAGAACAATGTAAAGAAGATAAAAATAATTCAATGTTTTTGCAAAAGTGATACTGCATGAAATTACCAAAATAAGACTTTAAAAAATGTAGAGTTGGCTGGGCGCAGTGGCTCACGCCTGTAATCCCAGCACTTTGGGAGGCTGAGGTGGGTGGATCACCTGAGGTCAGGAGTTCGAGACCAGCCTGACCAACATGGTGAAACCCCATCTCTACTAAAAATACAAAAATTAGCCAGGAGTGGTGGTGCATTCCTGTAATCCCAGCTACATGGGTGGCTGAGGCAGGAGAATCGCTTGAACCCAGGAGACAGAGGTTGCAGTGGGCCAATATTGCACCACTACATTCCAGCCTGGGCTACAAGAGCAAAACTCTTTCTCAAAAAAAAAAAAAAAAAGTAGAATTACTATCTTATCAGTTCTTGGCCAACCGTGTACACAACTGAATATTGAAAAGTTAATACATTCTTTATCAACCTTGCCTTACAAATATTATAACGATATCCTTTCTTGAAGCTAGTTTATTGAGTTTTAATTGATAACCATTTAAAAGAAAAATATTTCAATAATAATGCAACTTTCATGAGGGCATGGAATTCATTCATTGGGTCATTTTCTTATTTTTTGCTCCAATTTTTTAAATTAGAAGATAAAACACGGAGTGCTACAGGGTGACCTAAGAATGAATTGGGATACAATACTAACAAATAGAATTCAGTACTTGGGCTCCAGATTCCCTGTTGCTCCCTGTAGCCAAATCTTTTTCAGGTATCAGAATATAATAGGTCAGTATATGAACTTTGAAGAGTATCTGCCCTTAAAATAAAATTCATTCTTAATTCATCACGGGAGATGTATGTCCTTGTAGGCTGACTTTAGCATTTTTTTTCTTTTTTCTTCTACAACCTGCAACATAACATTTGGTATATGGTTCCAGTTCTATGATCATTAGCAGCCTTTGGAGTACTGTAGGTGGCAAAAATGAAGTGGAGAAAAGAAGAATTTTCAAATTCCTTCAGGAAGCTAAGACTTTAGGAGAATTGAGATTTTTTAATAAGCTCTACTCTAATTGCTTGCTTAATAGTTCATGTTTACAATGGGGAGCCATTGTTCGCACACTACCCATCTGACAAGTGATTCATAACCAGAATATATAAGGAGCTCAAATAACTCAATAGGAAAATATTAATAATACCATCAGAAATGGGCAAAATATATCCATAGACATTTCTGAAAAGAAGACACCCAAATCTCATACAAGCATCTGAAAAAGTGCTCAGCATCATTGAACATCAGATAAATGCAAATCCAAACTACAATGAGATATCCTCTCACCCCAGTTAAAATGGCTTTTATCCAAAAGGCAGGCAATAACATATGCTGGTGCAGATGCGGAGAGAAGGGAACCCTAGTACCGTGTTGGTGGAAATGTAAATTAGTACAACCACTATAGAGAACAGTTTGGAGTTCCCTCAAAAAAACAAAAATTGAGCTACCATACGATCCAGAAATCCCGTTGCTTGATATATACCAAAAAGAAAGGAAAACAGTATATTGAAGAGACATTTGCACTCCTATGTTTGTTGCAGCACTGTCTACAATAGCTAAGATTTGTAAGCAACCCAACTTTCCAACAACAGATGAATGGAGAAAGAAAATGTGGTACATACACACAGTGGTATACTATTTAGCCATAGCAAAGAATGAGCTCTTGCCATTTGCAACAACACCTATGGAACTGAAGATCATTATGTTAAGTGAAATAAACCAGGTGCAGAAAGACAAACATTGCATGTTCCCACTTTTTTGTGGGATCTAAAAATAAAATCAATTGAACTCAGGAACGTAGAAAGTTGAAGGATGGTTACCAGAGTCTGGGAAGGGTAGCCGGGGTTTGGGATGAGGTGGAGATGGTTAATGGGCCCAAAAATATAGAAAGAATAAATAAAACCTACAATTTGATGACACAATAGCATCACTATAATCAATAATAACTTAATTGTACATTTTTAAATAACTTGAAAAGTGTAATTGGATTGTTTTAAATTCAAAGGATAAATGCTTGAGGGGACAAATATCTCATTCCCCATGATGAGATTATTTCACTTTGCATGCCTGTATCAAAACATCTCGGGTACCCCATGAATATATACACCTGGTATGTACCCACAAAAATTAAATAAAAATTTAGAAATTAAAAAAATAAAAGTATTATGATTTCAATTCCCATGAAGAATATTTGAAATTAGTGAACATATTTTTTCTTGCTAAATTACACATGGTATTATTAACATATCTTTAGAAAGGTTATAACTTATTTTAAAGCACTAGACACTGTCTCAAATGAGCCAGTCTTATTTACTATAATAAGCTAGAAAATTAGCCCTAAAATTAATTTACTTTAAAACATTTATCAGACCCTAAAGCTAAAAGAAAATACTTTTTAAAAGAGCAACACATAAAATATATTCTCCTATTTAAAAATCCTGCCCATGAGAAGGGATCTAACATAATTGAGTATTTCTTGGGAAGAACATTTACTCATGTTTTCAAGATCCAACTGAATTGTTTAGCCCAAATATCTGAATTTTACTTTGCTGACAGAACTAAGTTTCTTCATTTCAAGCAGTAATATCCAGCATATTTAAAAACAAATTCTAGATTTATTATGAATAAATGAAAGAGTACATGAGTGAATTAAGTGGACCCTTATCTGACATATTTCAAGATAGCTCTTTTAGCATAAGGGGCATTCTACATTTCAGGGTGAATTATTAGAACTACTTCTAAATGTACTCTTATTCCCAAACACGAATCATAAACAGAATGAGATTGATAACTGGGGGATTAATAGTGAAAACGGTCTCTTTATTTGATTAAAAGAATTTGCTTCATTTTTCTAGAACAGGAGTATACATAATGTACCTAGCAAAATTAAAGAGAAGATTTAGTTTAAGAAAATAAAAATTATATGCACACACACATATATAGACATACACACATGTGCGTATCCTGCATGTATTTAATGAGTCCTAAGTTGTTTTATTTTTATTTATTTATTTTTTTGAGACGGAGTTTCACTCTTGTTGCCTAGGCTGAAGTGCAATGGCGCAATTTTGGCTTACCGCAACCTCCGCCTCCTGGGTTCAAGTGATTCTCCTGCCTCAGCCTCCCGAGTAGCTGGGATTATAGGCATGCACCACCACATCCAGCTAATTTTGTATTTTTTAGTAGAGAGGGGGTTTCTGCATGTTGGTTAGGCTGGTCTTGAACTCCCGACCTCAGGTGATCCACCTGCCTTGGCCTCCCAAAAGTGCTGGGATTACAGGCATGAGCCACCACTCCCAGCCTTGAGTCCTAAGTTGTGATGGGAATCCTTAGAGAAATTCCAGTTCAACCCATTTCCATATAATCCTGACAGTGTTATTATATTTCTCTATATTTTAATAAGAATTCAAATTATTATGTCAAAATCTCTAAGAAAAGAAGACGTAATGTTTTAATGAAGTTTTAAGTACGAAAAAAAGAACATTCAGTTGTCTTTTAAAAATACTACCTACAAATGCATACTGTAACTCTGGTGACAAAATGAGAATATCAGCATTAAGACCCAGAACATAAGGTGCATGTTAAGCCCTATTATTTGTGACATTATTAATTGGTGAAAGATAAGTGCAGAATTGATAAAGGTCACAGAGGGATATGCTGCATGAGATAATTAGATCCACATACTTTAAACAAACCCAGCCTTACATTAGATTTAGATCGCTGTCTGAACTAAAGGGTAGAATGCTTTAATGCACCACTTTATCCTGAAGCATTGTATTTCACACTGTGGAAAGTTGCCATTTTTATGGGTTTATAGGATGAAAAAATTTTCTGGAGAAAAAAACACAGTAGGATTGATGTTTACCGAAATAGGCAGTGATTAGTGAGCAATCTGTGTTGATGTAACAAGCACATCACCATTGTTTGTTTCTGGATGAGTTATTAATGCTAGATGCATTAGTCATGGTTTCCATCATTAATTTAGATTTATTCCATGGCTGAAAAGGTTATTCTAACAGCGGAACATGCCTGTGATACCTTTCAGAGAAATGCTAATCACAGTCCACTGAATCTGTGTGTATTATTTAGTGCCATTACCAATCCTAAAGCTTTCTAGATTTTCACTTCTCTATTATTTGTGTTCATAGATCTTGGTAATGCTATATAGCGTTCACACTATGATAATAAAGAGCAACTGTAGGAGTCATAGCCAGTCTAGGGTCTTGCTCAGAGTAGCATTGAGATGGGAGAGAATGTGCAGAGGATTAAGGAATTTAAAATTATGAATAATTAGACATAAACAGCACAGAACAGGTCACACATCTGTTGGCTAAGTGTCAGTGATTGAGGAAAAAGAAAAAAATAATTACCTTACTCGAAGATCGATAAGCAGAGACCAGCATTTCCTAAAGTATGTTCTATTGAAGACTAATACAAGGAGATACTTTTAAAAGTAAAAATAAATAAATAAAGGTGCAGTGGTCTATTGTGTTTGGGAATAAGAACAGAAAACTGGAATTATCTATGACTTGAGTCAATAATGACATCCATTATTGATGATAACAGTTCTTTTCTAGGTTTGGTAGAAATAGTAATCGAAAGTTACCTTATGGGAGGATTTACCAGAAATAAACAGTCAAAGGACTTCTCTATAAAATATCATTTCTTAGCGAGCATTGACCTCTTTTTTGTGACATATGGGTTTGTAAATTAAAAAGTATGTAATAGACGTAAGGATATAAAAACAAGTGATTCAAAATACTCTGATGAAAAGAAAAGAAACCTTTGAACCAAAGAAGTGGCTTTCAATTTAGATGGTTCTCAAAGACAGAAAACATTTTTTTAAAGATTAGCAATTTTTGTTTATTGTTCTTTAAACCCCAAAGTCGAGGTGCAGATTAACCCTTCTAATTAGGCTTCATCTATGGGGGAGTACAAATTGTTTCAAAGATTCAAAATCATTTGAATATTTACTATTTTGCAAACAGCTGGATTCACTTGCTCTTTTACCTGTAAAGTGTATGAATGCAAAACTTCTAGGAAATGGTGGGGAAGAGCACACACCCCCACCAAAACAGGCCTTGCATTGTTGTTATTTTACCGTTTATAAAAACCTTTCTACGATGATAGATTTAATCTATAGCTGTTAGGCAGGAGAAATCCCAGAGATGGGTGTTTGCAATACTAAGAGTAAGTTTAGCATTTTCCTAATTCTATGTCATGCACGCCCCTTTTAAAGATACTGTGGCCTCTAGTACATAAGTTACAGTAATTCTTCACAATAGTTCGGTGCTTGAAGAATGAGATGGCAGACATTTTAAAAGATGTAGAAGGAATGCTTCAGCCACAAATATCCCAAAGATATAATATTATATCACCTGGGTGATGAATATTTGAATCGATTGTTTTTAGCTTAAGTTTTTTTTCATCTCTTCTAAAACTGATTACCATAGAAACAATTGTATTAGTCATGAAATTATCAGATTTAGTTATCAGGTTGTTTACAAAACTTCAAGCATTGTAAATTATCTTTTCCATATGGAAAGTAATATAGATGGAGATTGTTTCAGTGCATCTTAAACTATATTGGTGGCCAATATAGAATGCAATTTTTTTTTATAATTCTCAAGTTAATACAATGCGGTAGGTTTTTCTTAATCCTCATGTTAATGCATTATTTTCAAAAATTACAATTTTTATATTGCGAGAAACACTTCAATGAAGCTCCCACATGTGAGAAAAACACTAGAAATAGAAAGGCTTCCTTAAACCACATAAAAAATCAACTTAGTAGGAATGAAGCATTAATTTAAAAGTGCATGTGTGTGCACACACAGAGAGTTTTATCAACTCCTATGAGATTTCTTGTAAGAATTTAAGACTAAATGTGATGTCTCAAATTAAAATTAACTCTGTAAGTAAAACTCTGCAGTGTACCAAGAACAAAGGGTAAGGAACATATAGGTACTATCAAAATTGCCAGAGACTCCTTTCAGTAGAATGTCAGTGTTCCAATTTTTCTTAACTTTAGATGTCAAAATTATTAGCTCCATAGGTGAATATAATTTCCTGTAATGTAAATAATTGACTAAAGTTTACTGTTTTTTGAACATCTGAACTCTGTGTGAAGACCATTAGTGAATTTATGTGTTTAATTCATAAAGATATTTATACATATTATTAGCTTAAGCCATCTTATTTGCTATTAACAATGAGTATCATGCTATGAAAATTTCCTCAACCAGATTTTATGAAAAATCGACATATGAAGTTTTTTAATGAATATATTAAATAAGCAGCTAAATACTGATACTAATACTGAAAAAAAAATTGACAATATTTGACATACCAGAGAACTTGAAATGAAAAATATTAACATTAAGTGACTGACCCATTTATATAATCTTCCTTAGTTCTGAGCTTTTCTGGATTTAGTGAGAGCCTTATATTGTCACAAAAATAAAGTCAATTATATTTCAGAGAAAAAATCATGAAAGACCATGACCTAACAGTATGCCCAAGGGACTGGAAATAAAAATATCATTGAGTTAATTAATCTCACTAGTATGGATAATATAATGTGTACTTTCCATTGGTGTTGTAAGAATAAATAGAATTTCTGTCTTGTTACTATAATGTATTGGTGATGATAACACAGAGCCACCTCAATACTACAGGGACAAAGTGGACACTGGAGAAAATAAGGTCTAGTAAGTGGAATTTCATGAAAGAAAGATATACCAATAGAAATACATTTTAATTTAGGACCTCTGGTACCTTGAAAGGATCTGGTCTGCCTTTTTCTACTTCAAGTTGCCATTGTTTAGCTGATGTATAAAGTTTGGCTTCTGATAAATATAGTTCTTATTCTCCCAGAGTTACCCAGAGAAGGAGAGAGAGGACATCAATAGGAAACTCTTTTAAGACAGAGATTATTGCCTTAGCCTAAATTTCTATTAGACTTATTTTCTCCTTAAGAAATTAGAGACATAATGATATCTTTATTATTCAAATACAAGGAGTAGTTCTAAGGTTCCTTCATTTCTTAAAGAAAATTTTCTTTATTAAATACAATATACTAATGGACACCATACAATCATTATCATCCACTAAGTCTATACTGCATTTAAGCATATATGAGAATAGACAGTAAAGACAAGATATGTTTAGTTGTACTGAGAAGAATAAATTAGGAAAGAGTAGAAATGGAAGAAGAGATACAGGTTAGGTTCATGTAAAAAAACAACATGAAAAGTGAAAAGATGCTTACCTTTGGAAGCAGTGAGATTTAATAATATATTAAAAGGGATGTAGGATAAGTTGGGGAGTAATATATTTAACAAGAAGAAAGTTCTCCTCCTTCATTTAAAAAAAAAAAAAGGAGAAGGCAAAGCAAGATGGTGGAATAGAAAACTCCACCAATTCTCCCCCTGTATTAGTTCCTTTTCACATGCTGATAAAGACATACATAAGACTGGGCAATTTACATAAGAAAGAGGTCTAATTGGGTTCACAATTCCACATGGCTGGAGAGGCCTCACAGTCATGGCAGAAGGCTAGGAGGAGCTAGTCATGTCTTACATGGATGGAAGCAGGCAAACAGAGAGCTTGCGCAGGGCAACTCTTGTTTTTAAAGCCATCAGGTCTCATGAGACCCATTCTCTATCATGGGAACAGCACAGGAAAGACCCACCTCCATAATTCAATCATCTCCCACTGGGTCCCTCCCAAAACACGTGGGAATTATGGGAGCTACAAGATGAGATTTGGGTGAGGATACAGAGCCAAACCATATTACCCCCACACAATAACAGGCTTTTTAGAACACAATATCATTTTCAAAACAGAATATAAATTAAATGTCTTTGGGAGGAAAAAGTAAAAAAGGTAAATTATAGTAAAACATAGCCATAATACTTGTGATGTTATCACATAATTTTATATGTACAATAAAAATGTCCCTAATAAATATTTTGAATACTCTATAACAGGTCCTGCTCTAGGAAGTTGAGGTCTACCAGAGGACAAACTAGAAAAAAAAATGTCCTACTTAACAAAAAAGAGTGTGCTATCAAGAAAGCTGAGGATGTTACAGATGGTCTCTCTGTGAAAGTAATATTTCAGTTTATTCCTGAAGGTTTATTAACACTGGGTGTGTAGATGTGGGAAGGATTTCTAGGTGGAGAAAACAGCTTGTACAAAAGCCCTGAAATGAACATACTTAGCATTCTGTTGGAAGAACCGACAGAAGACCTGTGAATCCAGAGCAAGGATTTCAAAGGGGACAGGCACTTAAATTTTAGTGGTGAAAGAAAGACAATAAATATATAAGATAAGCAAATTTTATTATTTGCTAATTTGCTCTCTCAAATTTTATAGCCTGTTAAAAGATGTTGAGTGCTGTATAGAAACATAGTGCAGAGTAATATTTGCTGTTCTGCAGCCTCCGCTGGTGATACCCAGGCAAACAGGGTCTGGAGTGGACCTCCAGCAGACACCAACAGACCTGCAGCTGAGGGTCCTGACTGTTAGAAGGAAAACTAACAAACAGAAAGGAATAGCATCAACACCAACAAAAAGGACATCCACACCAAAACCCCATCTATAGGTCACCATCATCAAAGACCAAAGGTAGATAAAACCACAAAGATGGGGAGAAACCAGAGCAGAAAAGCTGAAAATTCTGAAAACCAGAGCTCCTCTTCTCCTCCAAAGGATCGCAGCTCCTCACCAGCAATGGAACAAAGCTGGACAGAGAATGACTTTGAGGAGTTGACAGAAGTAGGCTTCAGAAGATCAGTAATAACAAACTTCTCTGAGCTAAAGGAGGATGTTTGAACCCATCGCAAAGAAGTTAAAAACCTTGAAAAAATATTAGACGAATAGCTAACTAGAATAAACAGTGTAGAGAAGACCTTAAATGACCTGATGGAGCTGAAAACCATGGCACGAGAACTATGTGATGCATGCACAAGCTTCAGTAGCCAATTCGATCAAGTGGAAGAAAGGGTATCAGTGATTGAAGATCAAATGAATGAAATGAAGCGAGAAGAGAAGTTTAGAGAAAAAAAGAGTAAAAATAAACGAGCAAAGCCTCCAAGACATATGGGACTACGTGAAAAGACCAAATCTACGTTTGATTGGTGTACCTGAAAGTGACGGGGAGAATGGAACCAAATTGGAAAACACTCTTCAGGATATTATCCAGGAGAACTTCCCCAACCTAGCAAGGCAGGCCAACATTCAAATTCAGGAAATACAGAGAACACCACAAAGATACTCCTCGAGAAGAGCAACCCCAAGACACATAATTGTCAGATTCACCAAGGTTGAAATGAAGGAAAAAATGTTAAGGCAGCCAGAGAGAAAGGTCAGGTTACCCACAAAAGGAGGCCCGTCAGACTAACAGCAGATCTCTCAGCAGAAACTCTACAAGCCAGAAGAGAGTGGGGGCCAATATTCAACATTCTTAAAAAAAGAATTTTCAATCCAGAATTTCATATCCAGCCAAACTAAGCTTCATAAATGAAGCAGAAATAAAATCCTTTACAGACAAGCAAATGTTGAGAGATTTTGTCACCACCAGGCCTGCCTTACAAGAGCTCCTGAAGGAAGCACTAAACATGGAAAGGAACAACCAGTACCAGCCACTACAAACACATGCCAAATCAAAACCACAGTGAGATACCATCTCACACCAGTCATAACGGCAACTACTAAAAAGTCAAAATACAACAGATGATGGTAAGGTTGCAGAGAAAAGCAACACTAATACACTGTTGGTTGCAATGTAAATTAGTTCAACCATTGTGGAAAGTAGCGTGGTGATTCCTCAAGAAGCTAAAAGCAGAACTATCATTCAACCTAGCAATTCCAGTACTGGGTATATACCCAAAGGAATATAAATAATTCTACTGTAAAGACTCATGCACATGTATATTCAAGGCAGCATTATTCACAATACAACGACATGCAATCAACCTACATACCCATCAATGGTGCACTGGATAAAGAAAATGTGGTATATATACATCATGGTATACTACACAGCCATAAAAAAGAATGAGATCATGTCCTTTGGAGGAACACAGATGAAGCCGGAGGCCATTATCCTTAGCAAACTAACATGGGAACAGAAAACCAAATACCGCATATTCTCACTTATCAGTGTAAGCTAAATAATGAGAATACATAGACATATAGAGGGGAAAAACAGACACCGGGGCATATCGGAAGGTAAAGGGTGAGAGGAGGGAGATGATTAGGAAAAATAACTAATGGGTACTAGGCTTAATACCTGGGTGATGAAATAATCTGTAAAACAAACCCCTATGACACACACAACCCTGCAAATGTACCCTTGAACTAAAAAGTTATTTAATATGTAAATTAAATTAGATCATATCATTGAGTATTAGTCAACTAGAAATTGAGGCAAAGATAGGAATACGATCCAATACTGCCATATAGTACCAGTAAGAATACACATTTGAGAACACTACTCTAATTTAAATGTAATGATCTTAGATTCACAAAAATAATCTTCTTAAGTCTTTCCTATTCTAAAATTGACAAAAGATTTTAAGAAGCTTAATTACCTTATCAAAAATTTTGCATAAGCTTGGTGAATAAAATACATTTCAGAGCTCATCCTTTCAACTTGATATTTGGTCATTAAAAAGTATTTTGTTTTACGGGGTTTGATACGCCATCTCCCTCATAAGTTTGTGTTCCTCATAGATGTGATCTCTCTACATATTTCTATATTACTCAGAGGTTTGGTTTCTTCCTTTTTATTCTATTCTTTTTTCTATTTTTTTCTCTGTTTTGTCTGAACGTCTTGTTTTTGAAATCCAGTCTTTAAGCTCTGAAATTCTTTCTTCAGTTTGGTCTATTCTTCTGTTAGTACTTACGATTGCATTATCAAATTCTCGTAGTATGTTTTCCAGCTCTATCAGATTGTTTATGTACATTTTTATACAGGATATTTTATCTGCCAGTTCCTGTATTATTTTATTGTGATTCTTAGCTTTCTTGGATTGGGCTTCAATGTGCTCCTGCATCTCAATGATTTTCATCTCTACCCGTATTTTAAATTCTATTTCTGCCATTTCAGCCATCTCATCCTTGTTCAGAACTTTTGCTGGAGAGATATATACTGATTTTTTCTTTCTTTTTAGTATATACTCAGTAGTGGGATTGGTATACCATATGGTAGCTGCATTTTTAAGTTTTTGTGGAAGTTTCAGAATCTTCTCCGTATTGTTTATAATAATTTTCATCTTAACCACCAAAAATGTACGAGGTTTCCCTGTTCTCCACAACCTCTCTAGCATTTGTTATTGCCTGTCTCTTGGATAAAAGCCTTTTTTTTTTTTTTGAGACAGGGTCTTGTTCTGTCACCCAGGCTGGAGTGCAGTGGTGCAATCATGGCTCACTGCAGCCTTGACCTCTCGGGATCAAGCGATCTCCCTGTCTCAGCCTCCGCAGTATCTGGAACTACAGGTGTATGCCACAATGCTAGGATAAATTTTGTATTTTTTGTAGAGACAGGGCTGTGCATGTTGCCCAGGCTGGGATAAAAGTCATTTTAACTGGGGTAAGATAATAACTCATTGTAGTTTTGATTTGCCTTTCTCTTATTATCAATTATGTTGAACATATTTTCACATGCCTGTTTGCCATTTGTATGTCTTCTTCAGAGAAATATCTACTCAAATCTATTGCCTGTTTTGAATTGCATTATTGAATTTTTTCTTATGAAGTTATTTTATCTTCTTATATATTCTGGTTATGAATCCTTTGACAGATAGGTTGTTTGCAAATATTTTCTCCCATTTTGTGAGTTGTCTTTTAACTTTGTTTATTATTTTCTTCATCCTGCAGAAGCTTTTTAACTTTACGTGATCCCATTTGTCCATTTTTTTTTTTACTTCATTTCCTTGTACTTCTAGAGTATTACTTAAGAAATTTTGGCCCAGACCAATGTGCTGAAGATTTTCCCCCCCAAAAGTGAAAGAACTCTACAATGAAAGCTATAAAATCTAATAAAGGACATTGAAGAGAAAAATAAAAATAAAAAGATATTTCATGCTTATGGATTAGAATAATCAATATTGTTAAAATGTCCATACTACCTAAATTAATCTATTGATTCAATGTAATCTCTATCAAAATACCAATGATATTTTTCACAGAAAGAGAAAAACAATCCTAAAATTTATATGGAACCCTGTAATATTTAGATTAGCCAAAGCTGTCCTGAGCAAAAAGGAACAAAACTGGAGGAATCACCTTACCTGACTTAAATTATACCACAGAGATGTATGAACCCAAATAGCATAACACTGGCAAAAAAAACCCAGACATATAGAACAATGGACCAGAATAGAGAATCAGAAACAAATCCACATACCTACAGTGAACTTATTTTTGACAAAGTTGCCAAGAACATGCACTGGAAAAAAGACAATCTGATTTATTTTTCTGATAATTAACTATTGGCATATAGAAAGGCTACTGATTTTTGTATATTGATTTTGTATTCTGTAAATTTACTAAATTTGTTCATCAGTTTTAATAGTTTTTGGTAGTGTCTTTAGGTTTTTCCAAATATAAAATCATATCATCTGCAAACAAAGGTAATTTGAATTCTGTTTTACCGATTTGGATGTCCTTTTTATTTATTTATTTATTTTCAGCAAATCAAATAATATTTGCTTTATATATATATGAATGCCCCAGTGTTAGGTACATACATATTTATAATTGTTATGTCTTTTATTAAATTTACTTCTTTATCATTGTATAGTGACCTTCTTTGTCTCTTCTTATAGTGTTTGTCTTGAAATCTATGTTGTTGAATATAAGTAAATATATTCTTGCCATTTTCTGGTTGCCATTGGCATAAAACAGCTTTTAGCCATCCCTTTATTTTCAATCTGTGTGTATCTATATCAGAGAAGTTTGTTTTTTTAAGGCAAGAGATCATCGGGTCTTGTGTTTTTTCTTTATTCTGATATGTTATGTCCTTTCATTGGAGAGTTCATCTATTTATCTCCTTGTTATTATTGACAACTAGAGACTTACTCCTGTCATTTTCTTATTTGTTTTCTGGTTGGTTTGTAGTCTCCTCTCTCATTCTTTTCTTTCTTTTATCCTTTTAGTGAAAGTGATTTTCTCTGGTGATATGATTTAATTTGTAACTTTTTATTTTTGTGTATTTGTTGTATGGTTCTTGATTTGAGGTTATCATGAGGCTTGTAAATACTATCTTATAACCCATTATTTTAAACTGATGACAACTTAGCAAAGATTGCATAAACAAAGAAGCACAAAAAGAAAACTAATAAACACTCTAACTTTATACTCCCCCTTTTTAACTTTTTATTGTTTCTTTTTATGTCTTATTGTACTGTCTATGTTTTGAAAAGTGTTGCAGTTATAATTTTTGATTGGTTCCTCATTTGACCTTTCTACTTAAGAGTAGTTTACATACCATGATTACAGTGTTATAATGTTCTGTGGTTTTCCATGTCCCTACTATTTCCAGTGAATCTTCTACCTTCAGATGATTTCTTCTTATGTATTAATGTATTTTGTTTCAGAATAAAGAACACCCTTTAGCATTTCGTGTAAGACAGGTCTCATGTTTATGGAATCCCTCAGCTTTTATATGTTATTTGTTTCTTTCCTTTTGCTGCTTTTAGGATCCTTTCTTTATCCTTGACCTTTGGGAGTTTGGTTATTGAATGCCTTGAGGTTGTCTTCTTTGGGTTAAATCTGCATGGTGTTTTGTAATCTCTTTGTACTTGAATGTTGATTTATTTCTCTAGATTTGGGAAGTTTTCTGATATTACCTCTTTGAATACACTTTCTACCCCCATCTCTTTCTGTACTTTTCCTTAAGGAAAATAACACTTAGATTTACCCTTTTGAGGATATTTTCTAGATCTTATAGTTGTACTTCATTCTTTATTCTTTTTAATTTTGTTTCCTTTGTATTTTCCACTAGCCTGTCTTCAACTAAATCTTTTCTTCTGCTTGATTATTTCTGCTATTAAGATTCTCTGATGCATTCTTAAGTATGCCAATTGCATTAATCAGCTCTAGAATTTCTGCTTTATTCTTTTAAATTATTTCAATCTCTTTGTTAAATTTACCTGACAGAATTCTGAATTCCTTCTCTGTGTTATCTTAAATTTCTTTGAGCCTCCTCAACACAGCTATTTTGAATTATCTGTCTGAAAGGTCACATGTCCCTGTTTCTCCAGGATTGGTCCCTGATGACTTATTTAGTTCATTTGGTAAGGCCATGTTTTCCTTGATTATCTTGATTGCTTATGGACATCCATCAGTGTCTGGGCATTAAAGACATATATTTATTGTAGTCTTTGCAATTTGAGCTTGTTTTATGTCTGTCCTTTTTGAGAAGGTTTTCCATGTATTCTAAGGGAATTGGGTACTGTGCCCAATAATGCTGTGGTTTTTGTGGACTCATAGAGGTACTGCCTTGGTAGTCTTAGATAAGGTCCAAAAGAATTACCTGGATTACCAGGAAGAGTCTCATGTTGTCTTCCCTTACCTTCTCCCAAACAGTGCCTCTCTCTGTGTGCTGAGCCACCTGGAACTGTGGGCATTGTGATGCAAGTACCATGGGGTCACCACCACTGGGTCTGTGCTGGGTCAGACCTGAAGCCAGCACAACACTGAGTCTCACCAAAGTCCTACTGTAACCACTACCTGGATACCACCTATGTTGACTCCAAGGTTCTAGGGCTCTACAATCAGCAGGTGGTGAAACCAGCCAGGTTTCTCTTCTTTCATTCAGGGCAGTGATATCTCTCAGGCCCCAGACATGTGCAGAGATCCTGTCTGAGAGCCAGCAATTGTAGTACAAAACCTTACAAATTTACCTAATATTTCATTCTACTTTGTGTAAGCTCTCACTCACACCACAATACGAAGTCCTTCCTGCTTTTCCCTCCTCTTTCCACAGGCAGAGGAACCCCTCCCTGTGGCCACTACCACCACCAGCCCATAAGGCGTTCTGTCACACCACTACTTATGTTCACTTAAAGATCAAGGGCTCTTTTAAGAGACTGTAGTGAATGTAGCCAGAACTATGACACGCCTTTCAAGGTAGTGAGCTCCCCTCTGGCCTAAAGCAGGTCCAGAATTGCTGTCCAAAAGCCTAGACCAGGACTTGACACCAAGAGCCTGCTTGTTGCTCTACTCCACTGTGACCAAGCTGGTATCTAGTGTGCAAAACAAAGTATTCATTATTTTCCCCCTGCTTTTTTCAAACAGAAAGAGTCTTTCACTGTAGCCAGCACCGCTGGGAATATGGCAGGTCACACCTGAAGTCAGTACATCTCAGAGCCCAAGGCCCATGGAGTACTCCCTGACTATCACTCCTTACTATTCAGAGCCCAAGGGCTCTTTAGTCAGCAGTTAATAAATCCTATCAGAAGTGGTTTTTTCCCTTCAAGGCCATGGGTCTGCCTCTAGCCCGGGTTGATTCTAGATATGTCATCTGTGAGCCAGAATGGGGACCTCACAACTCTGCCGGTGCCCTCTACTTCTGTGGCTGAGCTGGCATCCAAGATGCATAAGAAAGGCCTCTTTTTTCTTTCCTTTTCTTAATCTGAAGAAAGGAGTCACTTTTATTGTTGCGAGCTGCACTGACTTGGCTTGGAAAAGGAGTGGCACAAGCACTCTTAGCTGCCCTAGCTGGTGTCTTCCTAGGTCACGTGCCACTTGAGTCCACTGGCTCTAAGCCCAGCCTAGCGCTTGGAGGTGTCCAGGAATTGCATTCCTTGTGTCCTACACTGCCTTTCAGGTTTACCTGGGCCCCCAGAGCACTTTGGCCTACAGTAGTAAGGCTTGCTAAAAAAACTCAAGTTCTGACCACTGTAATGGGCGATTCCCTTCTTGTAAGGACTGGTCCAAATGCTCCCTCTGTGCCGGGTACTGGTTGATCCCAGCATGACTTTGCTCTCCACTGTGACAGGCAGCACCGAGTACAATGTAAAGTCCCTAGGTCACTGTGCTCTCCCTCCCTCAAGTGCACAAACTCTCTGTGTCACAGGGCCACTGCCAGTGGATGGGGAGGGGTGGTGTCAGCTATTTCAGACTGTTTCTCCTATCCTTTTTAATGCCTCTTTCAGTGATATGAATTTAAACCATGTACTGTGATTACTCACTTGATTTTTGGTCCAGTGATGGTGTTTCTCTGTGTGCAGATACTTGTTAAAATTTGGTGTTCCAGCGCAGGGGACAAATAGTGTAGGCTTTTATTCCACTGTCTTATACAACCCTCTTTAGATTTTTTTCTTAAGCTTTTATTTATTTTAAACAAGAAGTTCTTAAAAAAAAACTATTCAACAACTACCCCCTTTCACTATAAAAAGGAGTTCGAGACCAGCCTGGTCAACATGGCGAAACTCCGTTTCAATACAAAAATTAGCCTGGCGTGGTGGTGGGTGCCTGTAATTCCAGCTACTTGGGAGGCTGAGGCAGGAGAATTGCTCAAACCCAGGCGGCAGAGGTTGCAGTGAGCCAAGATCGTGCCACTGCACTCCAGCCTGGGTGACAGAGTGAGACTCCTTCTCAAAAATAAAAATAAAAAGGCTATATATAATACTACACTTAAAATTATGTTGATAGGTATATGTTTTCCAGTTCAAACAATTCTCTGTATTACTTTTTTCTCAGGGAGATGTCAGTTTATTTCAAATGTACTTTATATAATTATATTTTATAGCATATTCTCACACTACATATTTAAGATGAAATTTGTAAATGTGATTAAATTTCGCTTAAAAATTCTTGAATTGAATAAACTGAAATTCAACACCTATTCCACTGAATTTTACTCTACCTGATGAGTATTTTGGCATTGCAGAAAATCTCTTTTTTTGAAAGGAACTCATTAAATATCACTTTTGCATCAATATTAGCACCTTTTAATATGTAGTTGCACATTAGGAGATGATGAAGAGTTGCCTGCAGTTCTGCACACAAATACTAATCTTCATCCCAATGATTTCCAAACTTTTAACTTTACAATTATCTGTATTACCATACTTTATGTTATATTGTTGGAACACTGGGACCACTAGCACCTTTTAAAATGTCCATAAATTAGAATAAAATTATAATAAAACCACATTTTTATATTTTTTCCCAAGAGTTTATATAGAAGACTAAGTTTTGTGGGATTCACAATATATTATCAATGTATGTTTCTTGAAAATCATTTAGAATGAGAAAATAATTTGAAGTCAACTAATATATAAGATATATGTCTCCTTTTAGATGAAAGGATAAAACATTATTTTCTGTGAATGTAGGCAAAATAACTTCAACAAATGGAAATTTTTACCTTTAAAAAAGATTGTCATTTATTTTCTGGTAACTGTTGTACTCTGAAAAATCTAGTGTTGCCTCTCTAGTGGCATAAATCTACAAAATTCAATACAGGTTTAATATAAAGAATACATGATCTTTAAAAAAATGCAATAAAGAAAATATTGTTTTAGTCTCTTGAGAGCCATCTTTCTAGATTTTTCAAAGTATAGAAAAAATTGAAGTGTTTCAACCAATTCTGTTATTAACAATCCTGAACAGGATTATTCATCATAAGACATCAAAATTCTTTAGCCTACGATTTTATCCTTTACAAAGTATACTTCTTAAATCCAGATTATAACACCACTCACTTCCACTTTTCCATTTAGAATAAAAGGAACTAGTGAGATTATATGATTTCTACAAGTATTTAAAAAATATTCCAAATTACAAATCAGTGTGAAATCTCCTGAATATCAGGACACTGCATTTCTTAATCATGCAATAATAATATTGTCCTTTAAAATTTTGGCTTTTAATAACTTTTTAAACTTTATTTTTAAACATTATAACTTCCTGTAGACATGTACTTCTCCAATCGTGATTGAAAGCAAATATTACATAAAATTGACTTGCAAAATATCACAGTAACATAGTTATTAATACAGCACTATATTTTATTCATATCAACATCTTTTGACCCAATTTTTCTAAAAGAAGACGTTAAGAACTTGTTAAGAATACACATGAAAAGAGATTTTGTTTTTAATCCTACCTTTCCTATAAACCCTAGTAATCAGAAAGTAGAAAGAAATATCTAGCTAACTCATTTTTTAAAAACACTCTAAATAGACTAGAAGCTATGATATGAATTCATGAAATTGGTATCAGGGTCATTATTTATAAATAAAGTTTTGGCCGGGCATGGTGGCTCACGCCTGTAACTAGCTGGGCATGATGGCGGGCGCCTGTAATCCCAGCTGAGGGAGGCTGAAGCAGAAGAATGGCTTGAATCCGGGAGGTGGAGGTTGCAGTGAGCCGAGATCGTGCCACTGCACTCCAGCCTGGGTGACAGAGCGAGACTCTGCCAAAAAAAAAAAAAAGTTTTATCATAATGTATAGTCTAGAATAACAGAAGGAAATACTATACTCAAACCATCTAAAGGAAGTCATCAAAAGCCAATCTTATTTTTCAAACATGTTAAAGATAAATAAGAATATAGACATGCTAATATAACAATTTAAAAAATAACCACAAAACTCTGTAAGTAGGATAGATGATAGACAATGGAAGGAAGAAAAGAAGGGAGGTAATTTTAAAAACCATATACTTCAGACATTTTAATTCCCTTGTTAGATAAAACTAGTATGCTTGGGGGTTAATGTGTGGCAGTTATCAGACACCTTTCACACCATGGACTAATTTATAGATAATTGGAATAAAACCCTGAGTTTCAAGCAGGTACCACTTATTTTTATTGAATTTCCCTTCTTGAGCATGATTCACTCATACTTCACATTTGCCCATATACTGGCTAAGTAGGACAGCAAAATGCCTTAAAGAAATGTACCATTTTAAGAAGCTAGCTTTTTTTCTTAGGTGCATAAGTTATGCTTGGAGAAAATATAATTATATTTTCCTGCATAATAAATAGGTTTTATGAAAAACACAGCCTTTGGAGAATACAAGAGAAATTATTCACTATGTTTAACAAAAGATGTAGCAAAACATTTTGCCCTTGATTTTCTTATTTAAATAGTGGGACTAGAAAAACTTTTGAAGACGTGTTAGATGTAGTTAGCCATTGAGGTACACTGAAAAGTCAGCACGAGTGCATGAGTTGGATTTTGTTATGATTATTTTGCTTTTGTTTTATTTTGTTTTTTCTTACTCCCTTTGGTCTTGTCTTATGTGAACAGGTGCCATTGAAGACACCGTAAATTCAACCCCATCATATGGTTTCATTTTAACTCAGAAGGTTAGATATGTTCAGCACAAATAAAATCAGATATTCTCAGGCTCACCCTAATAAAAGGTCCTAATCTAATCAAAGCTTTCATGAAGAAATGTTTTTTATGGAGGAAATTTACTGATGTGTATTAATAATGGGAGCACTTTTTTAAAGCAAGGAAAACTGGTATGAATACAATTTTTATATTAAATTTAGATGTCATGTTTTTACTGATGGTACAGATGACTACAATTGATATAGCCAGATTCAAGCCCCTACAAAACACAGTCAGAGTATACTGGTACCTGTCTCTTCATACTGCCTTCACCCAGATTCTTGATTCCTTTAAGTGAACAGAAAGTCTATTCAGTACGGTAGAATTTTAACAGCATAGTCAGAGAGCTCCTGCTGTCCAAATGCATGCTTCCATGTGGAGGCCTGGAATAAAAAGGCCATTATAGCTTTTGGTACACTCTGTGGGAGACAGTAGAGAGAGAAGTTGTAATGATTAGCAAGTAAGTTTTGTG
Organism: Gorilla gorilla gorilla; assembly: GCF_029281585.2. Lineage (NCBI taxonomy): Eukaryota > Metazoa > Chordata > Mammalia > Primates > Hominidae > Gorilla > Gorilla gorilla. The sequence goes on from NC_073247.2 coordinate 104,305,508, forward strand.
ATTGGCATAAAAACTAGGGGGGCATAAAAGAATTTACTTTTGTGCATATTGTTCCATTTTTACCAGAGTGACTTATAATTTAGAGTCTTATTTATTCCAAAGACCAGTAAGAACTTACTACATAAGAGACATGTAGTCTATCAAATAAGGAGAGTGGTTAAAATCTCGTTTTTAGTATCATTGACTTCGAAGGTTAAATTCCTTTCTTTTTTTTTGAGGCGGAGTCTCGCTCTGTCACCCAGGCTGGAATGCAATGGAGCCGTCTGGGCTCAGCGTAAGCTCCGCTTCCCGGGTTCATGTGATTCTCGTGCCTCAGGCTTCTGAGCAGCTGGGATTACAGTTGCCCGCCATCATGCCGGGCTAATTTTTGTATTTCTGTAGAGACAGGGTTTCACCATGTTGGCCAGACTGGTCTTGAACTCCTGACCTCAGGTGATCCTCCCCCTTTAACCTATCAAAGTACTGGGGTTACAGGTGTGAGCCACCACACCCAGCCTCAAGGGTTAAATTCTTGAATTGATAATTAATTCCCTGATATGCTTACAGCTCTGTTTTTATGAGTACACATTTAAATAAAGCTTTTGCATCAGTCTGATCGAAAAATTAGAATTAGTTTAAAGGCGTGATTACATCCAACATTTCAAGATAAAAATATAAAATTGTGATCACACTTAATCCCTTTGGTTTACAAATAACATTTTCTCTGATATCATTTTCTGCTAAATTGTATGATAGGGTGTAGGGGAAGTATTATCACTAGCCTTCAGGCACTGTCAGTGTGTGTCTACGCCTTTTATTTAAAAAATGTGAACCCAATGATAAACTTCGAATATTCGATTTAATGTACTATGTGGTGAGCTGATTTTTACACAACAGAGAACCTTTGTCTACTCTTAGAAATAGAGCAAAGAAAAATATTTGAATTTTATATTTGAAATAATCTTAAGGATCATAGAGTCCAAATTCTTTATTGTGTAATGGGAAGACTAAGTTTTAGAGCAGATGTGACTTACCCACAATCACACATTTATTCAGTTGTGGAACAAAGAATATAATCTGAAAGAAAAATTATTGGACAAATAATATCCATCTATCAGATTCTAGCCGGAATGGGGTTAACATCAGAAAACTCTATACTATCAGAGAAGACTGCATTGATTTAAAGTACAAATAATGTTATCTTCCATCAACATACATGAAAGACGAGTCTTAGAAAATTCTTATCTCTCTGTATATATAACACTTTTTTCAATAAAAATGTAAATCATATTACTTGTGTTTTATCAATTCTCATTTTGAGAATGGATAGCAAAAAAATTGAAAATAATAGTTCTCATATGTTAACGCAAGGAAAAAAAATAAGGTCATGCCAAATTCCCCATTTTCTTCTACAAATTACAGACGTTACTTCAGTCTAAATGAAGTTGCTATGTAGTAATAATCCATTTAGGTGGAGAAAAATATCCAAGTTTACATTCATATTAGGAACTATGTAAAACATGTAGGTGTCTGATGAAATTTTGTGTTTCCTTGCAGTATTTCAAACCATACAATTATTTCATCACTGCCCTCCATTTACACAAGTATATTCCCTTTAACTTAAAAGATAGTATATCTGAAAGTGAGCTTTAGATACTGCCCTTCATATTGGGTCTATGTCTGCAGGGGCAAACAGACCACATATCATCTAGTCAGCATTCAATTATTATATTTCAAAGGCTTGTTGCCTGAAATACCCATCTTTTGTTCTCCTCACTGTGTCTTTGCAATGCGCCTTAGCACAGTGTCTTATTGACCTCCTTGGAGCACTAAGATCATTCACTGCTATGGGAAGAAATGATTTTCCTCCTCAGCATGGACATATTTACTGCACCTTTAGGGAAGCCCAGCAAAAAAGAAGCAGCTTCCAGATAGTTTTGTTAGAAAATACTATTACAGAAATTCTGCATAAATTCCGTTGTAGGAATTGTTAACTCTTTCTGTGAATTTAAGTAGTATTAAGGTGATTTGGCAAGAACTGTGAAAATTAATGATTGATTTCTCTATTGGCTCGTAACTGTCAAGATTCCTGGATAAACTATTTAGAACATGACATAAAAGATAAGTAGTAAAAGGAAACGGTTATAAAATAAAACATGTTGAAATAATAGCAGATATTTTTTAAATGTTGCTGACTTAAGGTAATATTTGTTATGGAAAGATGCTATCGAAATGCAGATTCTACTTCTCACCTGGAGTTTCTAAGGGAAGATTAAATTGTAATCTTAGAAAAAAAAATGTGAATGAATGTCTCTCTCTTCCTTCCTCCCTTTCTCCGTCTCCCTCTCTCTCCCTCCCTCGCTCTCCCTTCTTCCTCTTTTCTTACCTCCTTAACATTTTGAATGTTTCTAGTAACTTTTCTTATACCATTATGAGGATTTATATTTAGTGTTTATTTTTCCTGTTGAGGCCTTTAAAAGGTAAACATTTACCCTGAGAAAAAAATGATAGTTGTACATTTTTTTCTAATGGGCTTTTTCTTTCCTTTTTTTTTTATTTTTTTTATTTTTTGAGATTGATTCTTGCTCTGTTGCCCAGGCTGGAGTGCAGTGGCTGGATCTCGGCTCACTGCAACCTTGGCTTCCCAGGTTTAGGCGATTCTTCTGCTTCAGCTTCCCCAGCTTCTGGGACTACTGGTGGGCGCCATCATGCCTATATATATATATATATATTTGTATTTTTTAGTAGAGACAAGGTTTCTCCATGTTGACCAGGCTGGTCTTGAACTCCTGACCTCAAGTAATCTGCCCACCTTGGCCTCCCAAAGTGCTGGGATTACAGGTGTGAGCCACTGCTCCCAGACTGGGCTTTTTCTTGATGTTAAACCAGTTCTCTTTTTCCTGTGTATTTGTATCAATTCCATCTATAAATGAGAAAAAAAACTTACACAAGCCCTCGCAAAAATCTTCTACTTCATTATCATTGTATAGACAGTGAACTGTTTACAAGAATTTTAACATCTATTAAAATGTCATTTTGGCAATACAGAAATTACATTAACATGTTTATTCTATTTTTGTAAAGTGTCAATAGCTTCAATATATGTAAAAGGTGACTAAAACCAAAAGCCTTTTTAAAAAGGAGATGATCTGGTTTCTTCCTTCCTCACAATCCAAGTTTAAATTGTGCATTGTCATCTATAAAATACTCTTAAAGGAAAGAACTCATTCCTTTCCTGCAATTCTATTTTTTTTAATTCTTTCCTTTTCTAAGTTTTGTTTGTTTGTTTGTTTTGAGACATGCTTTCAGTTGTCCAGAATGGAGTGCAGTGACACAATCATGGATCACTGCTCGCTCGACCTCCCCAGGCTCACGTGATCCTCGCACCTCAGCCTCCTGAGTAGCTGGGACTACCGGCAGGCACCACCACTCCTGGCTAATTTTTGTAGTTTTTGTAGAGACAGGGTTTCACTATGTTGCTCAGGCTGATCTCCGACTCCTGGGCTCAAGCAATCCACTCGCTTCAGCTTCCCAAAGTGCTGGGATTGCAGGCATGAGCCATCGCACGCAGCCCCTAAAATTCTCTTATCTAGCCTTCTGGCATCTTATCATCAGTGTGTGGAATGATAGTTGCTGATGTTGTCAAACCTATGATAACATGATGAACTTCCCAAAGTTAATTTCAGTTAACACTAGCACCTTCTGAAATGTGAGCCAATTTCAATACTGCAATGCCAAGCTTTCCTTTCAGCCATTTTGCCCTTATCTCCCACAGTGCTATAGAAAGTAGTGATCTTAAAAGATGACAGAGCCAACACCAAATGACATAAATTCTACTTAAAATGTTTGCTCATAGGATCAAAGAAGAAAAAGGTACACTTGTTTTTCAGTGACATGTTCAATCCATCATTAGAGAATATTGCAAGCATTACTAGAGTTATTAAAATTATTCACTTTAAATTATTAAAATTACGTCAGCTGAAACAGTCAAAACATAAATTAAAGGCTCAGAAGGTCTTTAAAAATATCTAATCAGTTTTGTTAATGTGTGAAAAAAACAGTGCAATTGTCATTTATTGAAATCAGGCTTAAAGTGTACCATTCAACAGTTTAAAGCCTACACCAGGTACATCTGATCATTGTAGGACTAGATGCTATATAAAAAATGATTCACTATATATTCTCACAAGGCACATTATGCAAGTCCAAAATACTCTTTTTCAGTACTTTATGAGGGACACAAATGTGTAATTGTCAAATATGACAATAATGTCTAATTAAGAAAGTACATATACATATATAATATGTATATGTGTGCACATACATTTGACTTTGCTTTTCTAACTTAAAATTTAACTTAATGCCTTACATTGCCTTATTTTGGAGCACTCATTTATAATTTCGTCTTGAACATGAAATGGACTTTCACTTCATTTCATTTGCTGCTTACTTAGAAAGTATCATGATTTCAGTTCAATGTAAAAATGCTACCTGTATTGTTCAACCTGAAATTAAGTGTCTCTGTTCAGTGCTTAACATTTACTTTCAACACAGTTTCTTTATGTGTGTAAATGAGTTCTGAAATAATAGAAAAAATGAGAAGTTGCATGAAAATGATGAACATTTTCAAATTCGTGATCTAAATTCAGATTCACCGAGTTCCTCTGTAAAATACTTAAGAAAACATGTATTTCTCACCATGAGTAGTGCCTTTTTTCCTGTGGTTTATCTATTTAGAACAAAACTTTAATGATTTATTTAATCTCTCCCTAAGATCCTTTTCACGATGGCGAAAGAGAGCAAAAAACATCTATGGTTCAGAATAAATAAAAAAGTCATCTCACTGAAATATACATAAAAAGAAACAAGTATATTATTAATAGAGCAGCATATGTATTTTTATTTAATATATTTTAATAGACATAATAATTGAACATATTTATGGGGTACATAGTGATGCTTTGATACATACAATGCATAGTGATCAAATCAGGGTAATTAGCATATCAGTCACTTAAAGCATTTATGATTTCTTGTAGTGGGAATATTCGAAATCCTCTCTTCTAGCTTTTTGAAAACATATCATAAATTATTGTAAACTAGAGTAATCCTACAGTGCTATAGAATGCTAGAACTTAATCTTCCTATCTAGTTGTAATTTTGTATCCTTTAATGAATGTCTCCCTCTCTCCTCTTCTCCCTACCCTTTGTAACTTCTAGTAACCGCAATTCTACTCTCTACTTAACGTGGGATCAAATTTTTAGTTTCCAAATATAAGTGGAAACATGCGGTATTAATCCTTTGTGCCTGGGTTATTTCACTTAGTATAATATGCTTCAGGCTCACCCATATCTGTGTATTCATTTAAAAAGCATATTAAATGTGCTATGAAATAAAGGGTTTGCATTTTTCCTATTGTAATATCATAAATATCTTCCTTAGATATCTAGGTACTCTCTCACTTATATAGTTAAAAAATAAACCCATGATTATTTTAATATAAATTTCTGGAATAGTTTTCTTTCTGAATTTTTTTAATTTTAGTTTATTTTTGTATATAGTAAGTATACATATTTATGTGATACCTTGGATATTTTGAATCAGGCATGCAATATGTAATAATCAAATCATGGAGAATGGGGTACCCATCTCCTCAAGTATTTATCCTTTATGTTACAAACCATCCAATTATATTCATTTAGTTATTTTTAAATGTATAATTATTATCGACTATAGTCATCCTGTTGTGCTGTCAAATACTTGGTCTTATTAATTCTTTCTAACTATTTTTGCACTCATTAACCATCCCCATCTAAATCCCACCACACACTACCCTTCCCCGCCCTAGGTAATCGTCCTTTTACTTTCTATTTCCATGAGTTCAGTTGTTTTGATTTTTAGATCCCACAAATAAGTTAGAACATATGATGTTTATCTTTCTATTCCTGGCTTATTTCACTTAACATAATGATCTCCAGTTCCATTCATATTGTTGTAAATGACTGGATCTCATTGTTTTCTATGGCTAAATAGTACTCCATTGTATATATGTACCACATTTCTTTCTCTATTCATCTGTTGATGGAAACTTAGGTTGCTTACAAATCTTAGCTATTGTGAACAGTGCTGCACAAACATAGGAGTGCAAATGTCTCTTTGATATACTGATTTCCTTTCTTTTTGGTATATGCCAAGCAGGGGAATTGCTGGATCATATGGTAGCTCAATTTTTGTTTTTTTGAAAAAACTCCAAACTGTTCTCTAGAGTGGTTGTACTAATTTACATTTCCACCATCAGTGTACTAGGGTTCCCTTTTCTCTACATCTGTGTTAGCATTTGTTATTGCCTGTCTTTTGGATAAAAGCCAATTTAACTGTGTTGAGAGGATATCTCATTGTAGTTTTGATTTGTATTTCTTTTTCATATACTTGTTTGAAATTTGTATTTCTTCTTTTGAGAAAGGTCTATTTAAATCTTTTGCCCATTTTTTTTGCTCAGATTATTAATTTCCTATAGACTTGTTTGAACTCCTTATATATTCTGTTTATTACTTTTTGTCAGATGGGTAGGTTGCAAATATTTTCTCCCCTTCTGTGGGTTGTCTCTTCACTTTGTTGATAGCTTCCTCTGCTGTGCAGAAGCTTTTTAACTTAATGTGATCTCGTTTGTTTATTTTTGCTTTGGTTGCCTGTGCTTGTACTGATGAAATTTTTGCCCAGACCAATGTCCTAGAGAGTTTCTCCAATGTTTTCTTGTATTAGGTTCATAGTTTGAAGTCTTAGATTTAAATATTTAATCCATTTTGATTTTATTTTTGTATAGGATGAGAGGAGGGTCTACTTTTATTCTCCATACAAATATCCAATTTTCCCAGCCTCATTTATTGAATAAACTGTCTTTTCCCAAGAGTATGTTCTTGGCATTTTTGTCAAAAATGAATTCATTATAAGTGTGTGGATTTAATTCTGGGTTCTCTATTCTGTTCCATTGGTCTATGTGTCTGTTTTAATGCCACCAGGCTGTGTTGGTTACTATAGCAGTGTAGTATAATTTGAAGTCAGGTAAGGTGATTCCTCTAGCTTTTTTTTTTTTTTTCCTCAGGATAGCTTTGATAATTTGGGAATTTTTGTGATTCCATATAAGATTTAGGATGATTTTTCTAGTTCAATGAGTAATGCCACCAGTATTTTGATAAAGATTGCACTGAGTCTGTAGATTGCTTTGAGTATTATGGATGTTTTAACAATATTAATTTTACCATTTCATGAACATGGAATATCTTTCAATTTTTTGGTGTCCTCCTCAATTTTTTTCATCAGCGTTTTATAGCTTTCATTACAGAGATCTCTCACTTTTGGTTAATTCCTAGGTATTTACTTTTATTTGTTACTATTGTAAATAGGATAACTTTTTAAAATTTCTCTTACAGATTGTTCCTTGTTGGCATATAAAAATACTACTGCATGTTAATTTTTTATCCTGCCACTTTACTGACCTTGTTCATGAGTTCTAACAGTTTCATTTGTGCAGTCTTTAGGTTTTTCCAAATATAAGATCATATCAGCTATAAACAAGGATAATTTGATTTCTTTCACTCCAGTTTTGATGCCCTTTGTATCTTCTCCTGTATGATTGTTCTAGCTAGTTCTTGCTACTATGTTGAATTACAGCAGTGAAAGTGGGCATCCTTTCAAGTTTCAGGTGTTAGAGAATAGGCTTTCCATTTTTCCCCATTCAGTATGATACTTGCTGAGGTTCTGTCATATATGGCTTTTATTGCATTGATGTATGTTCCTTCTATACCCATTTCTTTGAGGGTTTTTTAATCATAAAGGAATGCTAAATTTTTTCATATACTTTCAGCATCAGTTGAAAAGATCATATGGATTTTATCCTACCTTCTGTTTATATGATTTATCACATTGATTGATTTGTGTGTGTTGAACCACTCTTCCATCCCAGGGGTAAATCTCACTTGGTTATAATGAATTATCTTTCTATTGTGTTTTTGAATTTGATTTGCTAGTATTTTCTTGGAAATTTTTGCATCAATACTCATCACGGATATTGTCCTGCAATTTTCGTGTGTGTGTGTGTGTGTGTGTGTGTGTGTGTGTGTGTGTGTGTGTTTCTTGATGTGCCTTTGTCTGCTTTTGGTATCAGGATAATATTGGCCTCAGAATGAATTTGAAAGTATTCCATCCACCTCTATTTTTAAGAATTGTTTGAGTAGCATCCTTATTAGCTTTTCTTTACATGTTTGGTAGAATTCAGCATTGAAGTCGTCGGGTCTCGGGCTTTTTTAACTGGGATTTTTTTTTTTATTAAGACTTTGGTCTCATTACTTGTTATTTGTCTGTTCAGGTTTCAGAGTTCTTCCTAATTCAATTTTATTGGGTTGTGCATGTCTCGGAATTTGTCTGTTTCTTCTAGATTTTCCAATTTATAGGCATATGGTTGCTCATAGTAGCCACTAATGACCCTTTGAATTTCTTGCAGCATCAGTTGTAGCGTCTCCTTTATCATTTCTAGTTTTACATATTTGACTCTTCTCTTTTTTATTAGTCAGTCTAGCTAAAAGTTTGTCAATTTGTTTAACTTTCCCAAAAACCAACTTTTTTCACTCATCTTTTGTATTCTTTTCATTTTAATTTTATTTATTTCTATTCTAATCTTTTTTTTTCTTATACTAATTTTGGTTTGGAATGCTTTTGATTTCCTAGTTCTTTAAGATGCATCATTAGATTGTTTATTTGAAGTTTTTCTCCTCTTTTTTGATGTAGGCAAATATAGCTATAAACTTTCTTCTTAACACTGCTTTTGCTGTATCCCATAGGTTTTGGTGTTATATTTCCATTATCATTCAATAGGTGGAGTTTTCTATTCCACCATCTTGCTCCCCCTCCTTTCTTAATTTCTGGAGTTCTAGATAAACTTTCAAAACCACCCACTGCATTACTCAGAATAGAGAATATGAATGTGTTGCAGAAGTGACAAAAATTCAGGAGTAAAAGCTTGGTAAATTCAGTATCTCATTCTCCATTATGGGAAAATATTCTTTATTTACACAGAGTCAGTTTTACTCAGATTGGAAGAACACTAGATCTTCACTGTTAATCAACCAAGAAAAAAATTTTTAATCATAGAACAGTCGGTTTTAGAGGTAGAATATGCCTTGATTCTTCTCAACATTTTTCACCAACGTATCTCTATCTGCAAAGAAGAGTTAACTGGCCACTCTGACGACCTATAAGTTCTTCAAAACATACTATTTATTGTAAGTATTGTGTTTTAGTTGTGGAAAACAAAGATATTCTACATTCTACTCTTCAATGTCTTGTATACAGCAAGAAGAGGAAATGCCACCTTTCTATGCCATATTTTATGCATGCCACTTTCTTTAAATCAGTTAAAAGACTTGCATTATTTACAGCTAAACACTAAAATTTAGCCTGATATTCCAGGCCCTAAAGAATTTTTTAAAAATTACTATTATTATTTTTAAAAATTTTATGGGTACAGGGTAGGTGTATTTATTTATGGGGAAAATGGCACAACCTAGTTAAAGCCTTAAACCCCTTAGAATCAGAGGGACTTTATTAATTACATAGTTCAAACATATATATCTAACTATAACCCTTTCGATAATCCTCCACTTTTATAAACTATTCTTCAGCCTATAGCACTTAGCAACTCTTAATTTTTAAATTGATATATTATTAATTTTTGAATTGAATATCACCTCTTTGCTCTGAATTTTTTATTAACTCTTTAATGGCTACAAAAAAATAATTGAAATAAGTTTGTTCTTATCATCTGTTTTCTGTTTTCTATAACTTACACCTATTTTTGTCATTTTCTATATGGCATATTCTTCTCCTAATGTGAACTGTGAACTAAGAAGGGTCCTGCAAAGGAGCCTCACTTTCTTCTTGGCATGCCTTTATATAAGCTAGCTCTTCCCACTGTCAACATCCCACTTCCCACCAAACTTTCCATACTGTCTAAGGTTATTCTTTGTTTCCTTAGCCCTCCAAAGCCTCTCAATTCTCATTTTAGCACTTTCTAGTGTAATTAACTTGTTTACAAACGTGTATTCTCTATTATAATATCAGAGCCTGAGTAGCAGGGTTTCGCGATGTATATTTTTGTTTCTGCAATGCTTAACCCAACACCTGGTGCAACATAGGAACCTCATAACTTTTAAAATGCATGCTGAATAATAGTATCAGAAAGAATCTTAGAGATCATCCAGTTCTACATCTTCACTATTAAAGAAAATAAAATTAAGGCCCACACAGCAGAAGTGGTTTGCTAAGTTTATAAGGTTTAAACTCTGTTTGAAATGGAAGGGAATTTTTAATTCAAGTGTATAGTCTAAAACACAGAAGAAATATTTGACCTTCATTACTTCTTTTAAATATGTACCTAGGATCTATCATGATGATATTTTAACATTCACATAAAAAATTAGGTTTATGATGGTGAGGTTATTTTTCAACTTCTCAAGGGACCTGAAATTTTGACAGAAAAATGTCTAATATTTTCTGGAATATAATAATACTGTAATCCTGATATAACCAAAGGAAATACGAATCATACAGATAAGAGACTTCAATGGAATATTTTAAAGTTTATTGTAGGCAGTGCTTGCAGTTTGGAGACGTCTGAGGTCTGAGATCTTAAACTAACACATTCATGACTTCAGATAAGTAGTGCTATGGCTATTGTATTTCCAAAGCCATAGTTTCCCTTATGAAACAGCTGCTTGGTATTTGCATAGCACTTGCATTACCATCCCTTCTATTCAATTTTAGAAAGGTTCTGTCCTTCTCTGATTAAAAGAATTATTGATCAAAAGTCTTATTTCATAAGCTATTATAACAGAGGCTCCTGGAAGGTCCTTTTGGCTAAACACATGTATTAGCTCATTCTCACACTGCTATGAAGAAATACCCAAAACTGGGTAATTTGTAAAGGTAAGAGGTATAATTGACTCACAATTTCACATTGCTGTGGAGGCCTCAGGAAACTTACAATTATGGCAGAAGCCAAAGCAAGCACCATCTTTGCAGGGTGACAGAAAGGAGTGAGTGCTGAGCAAAATGTAAAAAGCCACTTATAAAACTATCAGATCTTGTGAGAACTCACTATCATGAGAACAGCATGGGGGTAACCACCACCATGAGCCAATTACCTCCCACTGGGTCCCTCCCATGACATGTAGGGATCGTGAGAACAATAATTCAAGATAAGATTTGGGTGGAGACACAGCCAAACCACACGATTCCACCCCTGTCCCCACCCAAATCTTATATACTCACATTTCAAAACACAATAATACCTTTCCAACAGTCCCCCAGAGTTTTAGCTCATTCCAGCATTAACCCAAAAGTCCAAGTCCAAAGTCTCATCCAAGACAAGGCAAGTCACTTCTGCCTGTGAGCCTGTAAAATCAAAAGCAAGTTAGTTATTTTCTGGAAACAATGAAAGTATGGAAATTGGGTAATTCTATCTGTTCCAAGTGAGAGAAATTGGCAAAAACCAAGAGGCTACAGAATCTATGCAAGTACAAAACCCAACAGAGAAGTCAATAAATCTTAACACTCCAAAGCGATTTTCTTTAACTCCATGTCTCACATCCAGGTCACACTGATGCAAGAGGTGGACTCTCATGGTCTTGGGCTGGTCCACCCCTGTGGCTTTGTAGGGTACAGCCCTGCTCTGGGCTGCTTTCACAGGCTGGAATTTAGTGTCTGCAGCTTTTCCAGGTGCACATTGCAATCTGTTGGTGCACCTACCATTCTGGGGTCTGTGACCCTCTTCTCACAGCTCCACTAGGCAGTGCCCCAAAGGGGACTTTGTGTGAGGGCTCCAATTTCACATTTCCCTTCTGCACTGCCCTAGAAGAGGTTCTCCATGAGGGCTCCACCCATGCAGCAAACTTCTGCCTGGCTATCCAGGTGTTTCCATACATCCTCTGAAATCTAGTTGAAGGTTCCCAAAACTCAATTTTTCACTCTGTGCACCAGAAGGCCCAACACCATGTATAATTCACCAAGGCTTGGGGCTTGCACCCTCTGAAGCAACTTCCTTAGCTGTATGTTGACCTCTTCTAGCCATGGCTGAGATTGAAGCAGCTGGGATGGAAGGCACCATGCCCTGAGGCTGCACAGAGAAGGGCCCTGGGCCCAGCCCATGAAACCATTTTTCCTTTTAGGCCTCCAGGTCTTTGATGGAAAGAATTGCTGTGAAGGTCTCTGACATGCTCTGCAGACATTTCACCCATTTCCTTGGGAATTAGCATTCAGCTCCTTGTTAATTATGCAAATTTCTGCAGAAGGCTTGAATTTCTCCCCCAGAAAATGAAATGGATTTCTCCTTTCTATTGCATCATGAAGCTGCAAATTTTCCAAACTTTTATGCTCTGCTTCCTCTTAATGCTTTGCCACTTAGAAATTTCTTCTGCCAGATACCCTAAATCATCTCTCTCAAGTTCACAGTTCCACACATCTCTAGAGCAGGGGCAAAATCCCACCAGTCTCTTCACTAAAGCACAGCAAAGATCATCTTTATTCCAATACCCAAGAAATTTTTTATCTCCATTTGAAACCACCTCAGCTTGGACTGCATTGTCTATATCACTATCAGCATTTTGGTCAAAGCCATTCAACAAGTCTCTGGGAAGTTCTAAACTTTCCCACATTTTCCTGTCTACTTCTGAGCCCTCCAAGCCTCTATGAAGGTCCAAACTTTCCCACATTTTTCTATCTTCTTTAGAGCCCTCCAAGCTGTTTCAATCTCTGCCTGTTACCCAGTTCCAAAGTTGCTTCCACATTTTCTAATGTCTTTACAGCAGTGTGCTAGTACCTTGGTACCAATTTACTGTATTAGTTTATTCTCACAGTGACATGAAAAAAAAACCTAGGGTGAATAATTTATAAAGGGAAGAGGTTTAATTGACTCACAGTTCTGCATTGCTGGGGAGACCTCAGGAAACTTACAATTATGGCAAAAGGCAAAGCAGGCACTTTCTTCACAGGGTGGCTGGATGGAGTGAGTGCTGAGCAAAGGGGGAAAAGCCCTTTATAATACCATCAGATCTCGTGAGAACTCACAAACATGAGAACAGCATGGGGATAACCACCCTCATGATTCAATTGTCTCCCACTGGTTCTCTCCCACAGCATATGGAGATTATGGAAACTACAATTCAAAATGAGATTTGAGTGGAGACACAGCCAAACCATATCAACACATAATAAGTTTCACAGGTGACTCAGTATTTGAATACGCAGCATTCAAAACATCACAATTTAATCTTGACATTGTTCTTCCATCATAATGCAGGTTGAGTTGTTTTTTTCCCTGCCCATTTTTCTATGTGCCCAGACATATTGTAGAAAATAAAGTTGCTGAATGAATAAGTGAATGAGTTGTCTTTTAAAAAGGCACATGCTCATAGAAGAGTTACATTGTTACTAATAGCATAATATAAAAGAATATATCAAATAACGTTTAAACTCTCTGAAAATATGGAGTTCATTGGGAAGGAACTGGTTAAAGAGTAAATTAGATTAAGACTTATGTGCTTGAAGTTCTATATGGAAGCAAGAAAAAAAATAAGGTCATCCACTGCTACACTCAGCTTATGAGTGATTTGTCATGCTTTCCAGGACTAAGGAGATAAGATCAATTCTTTGTAAAGCATCATAAATCCTGCTAAAAACTCTTGGAAAAATATTGGTGTAAACTCCTCTAAGTAGAAAAGATAAGAATAAATTTGAGATGATTAACTTTCTATCAAAACTTTTTCTTCCATTCTATAGACTAGTGTTTTGTTTATATTTGTCTTAGTAATTAAATAATTATAGATAGTTTCAGAATAACTTGCTGGTATCTTAACTTAATTGATCTTGATTAAGTAATCATGTTTATTTTAAGATATTAATTGCTATGTCAAGTAACAGTCAAACATAATTATCTTTGCTAGGTTTTAAAATTTGTTTCTAGCATTTAATATTTGAGAAATTATGAGTCATATAATTAAATTTTGTTTAAAATTTAAGCTATGGGAACACTTTTTACATTTAATAATTATAATTTAAAATCCTTGCCAAAATTTCCATTGGGCATGTAGTTGATTTTACTTGTCATTGATTCAAAATAACAAGCAGCCACTTAGTAGATGTGTGGGAGGACATTTGGGTATTTTGTAATTAACTCAAAGGCTTTTATATGGAAAAAGTGATGTCAAAAAAATCTGAAAATTATGTTCATGTGTATTGAGATGAGTGCATTGGGAAATTTATGAAAACAGAATCATTTGCAGGATTAAGAAAAAAGAATAAATAAAATGCTACATAATATGATCTACATTTCTGAATGTTTATGACTAATCAAATATTGATGCTTGTTAAATGAGCCTTTAAAAAAATACAAATAGAGCAAAGGAAGAGCAAGATTGTGAAATATAAGCCTATGCTGTTTATCCCCCAAAAGGAATACCAAATTTTAACAAGTATCTTTACACACACACGCACACACACACCACTGTCATAAGAACCAAAAATTAAGTGAGCAATCATAGTACATGGTTTTAATATCATATCATTAAAAGAGGCACTGAGGAGGGGAGAAGAGACAGTCTTGAATTACTGGTGCCACCTCTCGTTCATCTAATAGCAGAGGTCTTGTGGTGCAGAAAGAGAAACTGTGCACTTTAGGGAGGAATATTGCAGTGACTGGGGGACTTTACATTGAACTTAGTCCTGCCCTGTCATAGTGGAGAATGAAGCTGTGCTGGGCTTAGCCATCCCTTGCACATTGAGGGAGCATTTGGACCAGACCTAGCCAGAGGGGTGTTCTGGTGGTCAGAACTTGAGTTTCTCAGCAAGCCTTGCCATCACAAACCGAATTGCTCGGGGTTTCTAGGTAAACATGAAAGGCAGTGTGAGACACAAGGAATGCAATTGCTAGGCAACTCCTAGTGCTAGGTTGGGCTTAGAGTCAGTGAATTAGAGTGGCATGTAACCTAGGCAGACACCAGCTGGGGCAGCTAAGGGAGTCCTTGTGCCACCCCTCTCCCAAGCCCAGATAGTGCAGCTCGCAACAATAAAGTGACTCCTTCCTTCTTCTTAAGGCAAGGAGAGCAAAGAGTAAAAGGGACTTTTATTATGCATTTTGGATACCAGCTCAGCCACAGTAGGATAGGGCACTGGGCAGAATTGTGAGTCCCACTTTCCAGGCTCTATCTCACAGATGACTTATCTAGATACAACTGGGGCTGGAAGCAAACCCATGGCCTTGAAGGGAAGGAACCAGTTCTGGCAGTTAGTCATAAACTGCTGACTAAAGAACCCTTGGGCTCTGAATAACCAGCAGTGACTCATGTAGTGCTCCATGGGTGGTGGGTTCTGAGATATGCTGGCTTCGGGTGTGACCCAGCACATTTCCAGCTGTGTTGGCTACATTGAAAGACTCCAACTGTTTGAGAAAAGCAAAAGGAAAAGTTAAAGAAACATTGTTTTCTACCAGCTCATCCACAGCAGTTGGAGCAACAAGCAGGCCCTTGCTTTCCTTGTGTACAGACCTAGGTTCTTGGACATCATTTATGGACCTGCCCTAGGCCAAAGGGAAGACCACTGCCCTGAAGACTGAGTGCTAGACCTGACAGCAGTCACCACAAGCTGACTTGGTCTTTAAGTGAGCATCAGTGGTGATCTGGCTGAACACCCATGAACTGGTGGTGGTTATGACCACAGGGAGAAACTCCTCTGCCTTTGTAAAGGGGATGGAAGATGTAGAAGGACTTTGTTTTGTTGTGTGAGTGCCAGTTTAGCCACAATGGAAGAGAACATCAGGTAAACTGGTGAAACTTTTGATGCCACATCCTGGCTCCTAGACATCACTGGACATCTCCAATTCCTGGGGAAATCCATCACCCTTAAGAAAAGAGTTTTGGGCAAGACCCAGTGCTGTGCTGGCTTCAGATCTGGTGCAGCACAGTCTCAGTGATAGTGGCCATGGAGGTGCTTGCATCACAACATCCCCGGCCTCACATGGCTCAACACAGAAAGAGAGACTCTGTTTATTTGGGAGAAAGTAAGGGAAGACAATGTGAGTCTCTTCATGGTAATCTAGAGAATTCTTTTGGATCTTGTTTAAGACTACCAAGGCAGTAGCTCTAGGAGTCCACAAAAACCACGGTGTTAGTGGGCTTGAAGCCCAAATCCTTTCAAATACCTGGATAGCCTTACCAAGAAGGACAATCCCAGGCTGTGAAAACTACAATAAATACCTGACTATTCAATGCTCAGACATTAATGAACTTGTACAAGCATCAACACCACCCAAGAAAGTTTGCCCTCACCAAATGAACTAAATAAGGCACTGGGGACCAATCCTAGAAAAATAGAGATAGATGACTTTTTAGATACAGAATTCAAAATAGCTGTGTTAAGGAAGCTCAAAGAAATTCAAGATAACACAGAGAAGTTATTCAAAATTCTATCCAATAAATTTAACAAAGAGATTAAAATAATTAAAAGCAATCAACCAGAAATTCTGGAGCTGAAAAATTCAATTGACATACTGAAGAATGCATCCATCTTTGAATCACAGAATGCATCAAGCAGAAGAAAGAATTAGTGAGCTTGAAGAAAGGCTATAAAAAATACAAAGTCAGATGGGACAAAAAGAATAAAAAAAAACAAAGAAGCATCACTACAGTATCTAGATAAATAGCCTCAAAAGCACTAATCTAAGAGTTATTGGCCTTAAAGGGGAGGTAGGGAAAGAGGTATAGGCAGAAAGTTTTCTCAAAGGGATAATATCAGAGAACTCCCCAAACCTATCAAAAGATATCAGCATTCAAGTATAAGAAGGTTACAGAGCACCAGGCAGATTTAACCCAAAGAAGACTATGTCTAGGCATTTATTAACCACACTCCCAAAGGTCATTGATAAGGAAAGAATCCTAAAAGCAGCAAGAGAAAAGAAACAACTAACATAAAATAGAGCTCTGTATTAGTTTATTCTTGCATTGCTATGAAGAAATACCAGAGATTGAGTAATTTATAAAGAGAAGAGTTTTAACTGGCTCACAGTCATGCAGGTTGAACAGAAAGCATGATGCTACTATATGCTCAGGTTCTGGGGAGACATCAGGAAACTTACCATCATAGCAAAAGGCAAAGGGGGAACAAATACCTCACATGGCAAAAGCAGGAGCAAGAGAGTGAGTTTAGAGGTGCTACACACTTTTAAACAACCAGATCTCAGGAGAACTCACTCTTTATTGTGAGGACAGTACTGAGGGAATGATGCCAAACCATTCATAAGAAATCAGCTTCCGTGATCCAATCACCTTCCACCAGGCCCCACCCCCAATATTGCGGATTACATTTTAATATGAGGCGTGGGCAGGGACAACTATATTATTCTGAAGCCAGCCTCTCCCAAATCTCATCTTCTTCTAACATTTCAAAATGCAATCACGCCTTTCCAATAATCCCACAAAGTCTTAATTCATTTCAGTGTTAACTCAAAAGTTCAAAGTCCAAAGTCTCATCTGCTTGAGTTTCTCTCCTGAAAAAGCCTTTTTTTTTTTTCTCTGTGATATGGCCAGGCTGAAAAATTTTCAAACTTTTACATTATGCTTCCGTTTTAAATATAAGTTTCAGCTTTAAGTCATTTATTTACTCCCAAATATGAACACAGGCTATTAGAAGCAGCCAGGCCACATCTTGAATGCTTTGCTGCTGAGAAATTTCTTCCACCAGATGCCCTAAATCATCACTCTCAAGTTCAAAGTTTCACAGATCCCCAAGCCAGGGGCACAATGCAACCAATTTTTTTGCTAAGTCATAACAAAAGTGACCTTGGCTCCATTTCCCAATAAGTTTCTCATTTCCATCTGAGATCTTCTCAACCTGGACTTCATTGTTTATATGACTATCAGCATTGTGGTCACAACAATTTAACCAGTCACTAAAAAGTTTCAAACATTCCCTCATCTTCCTATCTTCTTCTGAACCCTCCACACTCTTCCAGTTTCTGTCTGCTACCTAATTCCAAGGTTGTTTCCAGATTTCAGGTATCTTTAGAAAAATTCCCAACTCCTTGGTACCGTTTCTTTTTGTTTTGTTTTGTTTTGTTTTTGGTGAAATAGCTGACACTGGGAAATTTATAAAGTAAAAAGGCTTAATTGTCTCACTGTTATACAGGCTGCACAGAAAGCATGATGCTGGCATATGCTCAGCATCTGGGAAGGCCTCAGAAAACTTACAATCATGGTCAAAGGCAATGGGGGAGCAATTATGTCACATGGCAAAAGCATGAGCAAGAGAGTGAGGAGAGAGGTGCAACACACTTTTAAATGTCTAGATCTCAGAAGTACTCACTCTCTATCAGGGGGATGGCACCAAGAAGGATGGTGTTAATCCTTTTATGAGAAATCTTCCCCGGTGGTTCAATCACCTCCCTCCCTGGCCCCATCTCCAATATAGGAGATTACATTTCAATGTAAGATTTGGGCCAGAAAGCACATTCAAATTATATCAAGCTCCAACACGTCTGGCAGCAGACTTTTCCTGGAAACCTTACAGGCCAGAAAAGAGTGACATCACATATTTAAAGTACTGAAGGAAAAAAACTTTTACTTTCAAATAGTATATCTAGTGAAAATATACTTCAGGCCTGAAGAAGAAATAAAGACATTCCCAGACAAACAAAAGCTGAGAGATTTCATCAACACCAAACCTATCCTACATGAAATGCTAAAAGGTGTTCTTCAGTTTGAAAGAAAAATATATTAATGTGCTAGAAGAAACCATCTTAAGATAAAAAAAATCACTGGTAATAGTAAGCACACAGAAAAACAGAATAGTACAACACTGTAATGGTGGTGTGTAAACTGCTTCTTAAGTAGAAAGACTAAATAACAAACTAATAAAAAATAATGATGAAAACGAGGAAACTACTAGAACTGATAAACAAATTCAGTACAGTTGCAGGATACAAAGTCAGTATACAGAAATCAATAGCATTTCTATATGTCACCAGGAGACAATCTGAAAAAGAAATAAAATAATACTCCCATCTACAATAGCCACAAGTAAAATTAAATATCTAGGAATTGGCAAAAGAAGTGAAAAGTCTCCACAATAAACTCATAAAATTCTGATAAAAGTAACTGAAGAGGACACCAAAAAATGGAAAGATATTTCGTGTTCATGGATTGGAAGAATCAATATTCTCAAAATGTCCATACTACCCAAAGTAATCTACAGATTCAATGCAATCCCTATTCAACTATCAGTCACGTTTTTTCACAGAAATAGAAGAAAACAATCCTAAAATGTATATGGTTTATCAAAAGACCTAAATAGTCAAAGCTATTCTGAGCCAAAAGGAAAAAAATGGAGGAATCACTTCACCTTGCTTCAAATTATACTACAGAACTATAGTAACCAAAACAGTATGTACTTGTACAAAAACAGACACATAGACCAAGGGAACAGAATAAAGAACTCAGAAATAAATTCACACACCTACAGTGTACTAGTTTTCAACAAAAGTGCCAAGAATATACACTGAGGAAAAGCCACTCTCTTCAAAAAATTGTGCTAGGAAAACTTAATTCAGACATGCTGAAGAATAAAACTAGACCCCTATCTCTAACCACGTATAAAAATCAAATTATAATGGATTACATACTTAAATCTAAGAACTCAAACTATAAAATTACTAGAGGAAAATATTGAAGAAACTCTCCAAGACATTGATCTGTGCAGAAATCTCTTAAGTAATACCTCACAAGCACAGGCAACCAAAGCAAAAATGGACCAATGGGATTTGGTCATCAAATTAAAACTTCTGCACAGCAAAGGATACAATAAACAAAGGGAAGAGACAACCTGCAGAATGTGAGAAAATATTTGCAAACTACCCATTTGACAAGGGATTAATAACCAGAATACATAAGGAGCTCAAACAACTCTATACAAAGAAAATCTTATAATCTGATAAAATAAGAACAGAAGATCTGAATAGACATTTCTCAAAAGAATACATACAAATGACAAACAGGCATATGAAAAGGTGCTTCACATCACTGATTATCAGAGAAACACAAATTAGAATTATAATAAGATATTATCTCATCCCAGTTAAAATATTTTTTTTAAATGTCAGGCAATGACAAATTCTGGTGAGGATGTGGAGAAAAGGGAAACCTCTTTCATTGTTGGTGGGAATGTAAATTAGTACAACCACAATAGAGAGTGCTTTGGAGGTTCCTCAAAAATAAAAAAAAAAAAGAAAGAAAGAAAAGCTACTATATTATCCAGCAAGTCTACTGCTGGGTACACACCCAAAAGAATGAAAACTAGTATATCTAATAGATATTGGCTCTCCCATGTTTGTTACAGAACTGTTTACAATAGCCAATATTCGGAGACAACCCAAGGGTCTTTCAACTGATAAATGCATAAAGAAAATGTGATACATATACACAATGAAGTACTATTCAGCCATATTAAAGAATGGGATCCAATCATTTGCAACAACATAGATGGAGCTGGAGGTCATTATGTTAAATAAAATAAGCCAGGCACAGAAACACAAATATTGCACATTCTCATTTATTTGTGCAATCTAAAAGTCAAAACAATTAAATTTATAGAGATAGAGAGTAAAAGGATAGTTACCAGTAGCTGGAAAGGGTAGTGGGGTTTGGGGGGAATGTTGGGATGGTTAAGAGAAACCAAAAACAATTAGAAAAAATGAATAAGACCTACTATTTGATAGAACAACAGGGGACTACAGTCAATAATAATTTAATTGTACATTTTATAGTAACTGAAATAGTATAATTGGATTGTTTGTAATACAAAGGATAAATGTCTGAGTAGATAGATACCCAACATTCCATGGTGTGACTATTACACATCGCATGCCTGTACCATAATGTCTGATGTACCTCATAAATATGTACACCTGCTATTTACCTACAAAAATTAAAAATTTTGAACAATATGCTTAGTTCATATTAACCAAGGGTAGATATAAATTTTAGATATACTATAAATTTTTTGAAATGTTAATCTAGTGAGTGTGACTTTGTATACAAAATCTATATAGATATGATGTCAACAGGATTTCACAGGAAAAGTTCAATTAAAAAAAAGAAGTTGGCTTTTTGTGGTGGTTGCTGTTTTGGTTTGAGCATTACCAAGTAGTCAGCTCTATGAAATCCAAACGAATCCACCAAGTCATATCAATATCACAAATTTATTTAAGCTCTGGTAGACACAAGAGAGTAGAGCATGGACTTATTAACTATAATTTTATATTATTTAAACATTAGATGATCAAGTGAAATATATTTGAGAATGCAACAGCCAACTATCACATCAAAACATGATGAATAAGTTTGTTCTATTAATATTTTATTGAAAATAGTGAGTTATCTTAACCTCTTTTAGATTTGTAATTAATGCAGAAAGGAAAGGGAAAATACAATTACAAATAAATGTTTAGTTATTTAAGCAAACATGTACATACACATCTGTCTAAGCATATTTAGATGAACTAAATCCAGATTTAGAAATACAGCCTTTGAAGAACCACCTGAATAAATGTTTTTCTACACCTTAAAATATACTTTATTACCCAGAGGAATATGATGAAACTAATGTTTAATGAAACTACTTACTCCTTCCAAAATGTGCCTACATTTCAATTGTATAAAAATGTAAAAAAACTATTTTCACTTTATTGTTACATATTTTAAAAGTACTAAGTATTTGAAGGGCACTGAGCATTTAACTTTAACCTTAACATCTCCCTTTTTGCCAGTTAGAAAAGTGATATGAACTTTTTATTGAGTTGTTGCACCCCACTGATTTCCTGAAATACTCAAAATGTCATGTATTTTGTAAATTTTAATATTTTGTTAAATGACTAGAATTACTCTAAAATATCCTAAAGCAACACTTGGAAATCATCCTTCCCAAGAGATAAGAAGTGTTCATGAGTTCTCTATTCTGTTCCATTGGTCTATGTGTCTGTTCCAGTACCAGTACCATGCTGTTTTGGTTACCGTAGCCTTGTAGTATAGTTTGAAGTCAGATAGCATGATGCCTCCAGCTTTGTTCTTTTTGCTTAGGATTGTCTTGTCTATACAGGCTCCTTTTTAGTTCCATATGAATTTTAAGATAGTTTTATTTTTAATTCTGTGAAGAATGTCAATGGTACTTTAATAGGAATAAGCATTGAATGAATAAATTATTTGGGGCAGTATGGCCATTTTCACAATATTGATACTTCCTATCCATGACCAAGGGATGTTTTTTCATTTGTTTGTGTCCTCCCTGATTTCCTTGAGCAGTGGTTTGTAGTTCTCTTTCAAGAAGTCCTTCCTTCCTTTGTTAGCTGTATTCCTAGGTATTTTTCTCTTCGTAGCAATTGTGAATAGGAAATCATTCATGATTTGGCTCTTTGCTTGCCTGTTGTTGGTGTATTGGAATGCTAGAGACTTTTGTACATTGATTTTGTATCCTGAGACTGCTGAAGTTGCTTAGCAGCTTAAGAAGCTTTTGGGCTGAGATCATGGGGTTTTCTAGATACAGGATCATGTCATCTGCAAACAAAAACAATTTGACTTTCTCTCTTCCTATTTGAATATGCTACATTTTTTTCTCCTGCCAGATTGCCCTGGCCAGAACCTCCAATACTATATTGAATAGGAGTAGTGAGAGAGGACAGACTTGTCTTGTGCTGGTTTTCATGGGGAATGCTTCCAGCTTTTGCCCATTCAGTATTATATTGGCTGTTGGTTTGTTCTCACTTATACATGGGAGCTGAGTGATGAGAACACATGGGCACATGGGTGGGAACAACACACACTCGGGCCTGCTGGAGGAGGAGGGTGGTGGGAGGGAGAGCATCAGGAAAAATAGCTAATGGATGCTGGGCTTCATACCTAGATGATGGGATGATCCATGCGACAAACCACCATGGCACACGTTTACATATGTAGCAAACCTGCACATCCTGTACATGTACCCCTGAACTTCTTAAAATAAAAGTTGAAGAAAAAAAAGATCGTACAAAAAGCCCTAGCTGACTTGAGTACTAGTTTGTGCACAGAGATGATGGTATTTCAGAGCAAATGTACTGAAATCTTCCATCCTCAATACACTACAAAAATTTTCATAGGCTGGGCCCAGTGGCTCACACCTGTAATCCCAGCACTCTGGGAGGCCGAGGCGGGCAGATCACTACGTCAGGAGATCGAGACCATCCTGGCTAACACGGTGAAACCTGTCTCAACTAAAAATACAAACAAAAATTAGCCCAGCGTTGTGGCAGGCGCCTGTAGTCCCAGCTACTCGGGAGGCTGAGGCAGGAGAACGGCGTGAACGTGGGAGGCGGAGCTTGCTGTGAGCCGAGATGGCGCCACTGCATTCCAGCCTGGGCGACAGAGTGAGACTCTGTCTCCAAAAAAAAAAAAAAAAAAAAAAAAAAATTCATAGTAGTCATAGTTTTTATATCACTTTAGAGTCAATATTCAGAATAATTAGAAACTTAACAATAAAGCAAATTTCTCTACCACACACAATAAAAGAAATATCCATGAGGAATAATAGAATAAACCGTAAGTCAATTCCAGAAAGAGCTCTGCCTTTTTGAGTAATATATTGATACTTAAGTATCACTAAAACTGTTCAAAGGCTATATTTAAATATCCAGAATCTTTAAATACTATTTATTCACTGCCAGCATCACTTTATTATGAATTCTAGAGGTAGTGTACAACCTGAAGTATCACAATTGTGCAAAAAAATTTATAATAAAACTGAGAAGGAGTCAATAACGAAACGTTCAAAGAAACCCAGCCAGTTACAGGACAGGCTATTTTGTACGTCTTTAAAAATACGCTACTGCATTGTTATCAATTTCTAAATTCCCAGTCTGAAGCAATGTAAAATTTACGTAGTTGTTTATCATTTTAAATGTTTACATAATAGAAATATTTTTAAAGTTCAATTCTCTCTCATGTTCAAAGATAATGGAACCTTTCCCTCAACTTTGCTCGGGAATCTTCACTAATTAAAATTTATATTTCTGGTTCATTATTGTTATTTAAATTTAAAGGAAAGAGTTGATAAATTGGTACATATTTATAATATAATTTATTCATTAATCATTGGAGAGGCATTGTTCTAAGAGTGAAAGAGTACAAAATTTTGAGCCATGGGCAATGACTTAAATCCTGTTTCTTTTGCTTAATTAGCTCTTTGGCCTTAGAAATTTATTTAACCTCCTGATTTTCAGTTTCTTCATTAAATACTTGATGAGTATTTGAATTAAAGTAACCATACTTACTTTATAGGGTTGCTGTTATAATTAAATAAAACATTGCAAGGCATGCAGCAGACACTGTGTTTGACATTTATGTGGCTTTTAAAAAAATGTCTTTAATCCTTTATTAAGGGCCACCTCAACACCATGTGATTTGTTTTGTTCATGGGTTAATGCACACTCAGATAAAATTGTAGAAAATACTAAACATATAGAAAACATTAAAAATAAAAATCACGCAGGTATAATCATTGCTAAAATGGTGGTGTGATACTGTGATTTATTACAATCATTTTATTATTTGATGTCTTCCTTTTTTTAACTTAACATTATACCATGAGCTCTTCCAATGTCATTAACTAATTTTTGATATTTTGATTTTTAATGGTATATTCCACTATATGCCTTCCATTGTATTTTGATTTCTTTGAGTAAATTAACATTTGGAATTATGTGTTCATTGGCCGGGCACAGTGGCTCACTCCTGTAATCCCAGCACTTTGGGAGGCCGAGGTGGGCAGATCAGGAGGTCAGGAGTTCGAGACCAACCTGAACAACATGGTGAAACCCCCTCTCTACTAAAAATACAAAAATTAGCTGTGTGTGGTGGTGCGCACCTGTAATCCCAGCCACTCAGGAGGCTGAGGCAGGAGAATCGCTTGAACCTGGGAAGCGGAGGTTGCAGTGAGCCGAGATCGCACCATTGTACTCAAGCCTGGGTGACAGAGTGAGACTCAGTCTCAAAAAAAAAAAAAAAAAAAAAAAAAAAACCAGAAAAAAGAAAGTATATGTTTGTTGAAATATAATATCTTGTGCTATTTTTACATGTTTCACATCAGTTTAACTGTGGTGGTAATCATTTAAATTTTGCAGGAGCTATAATACATCAATGAACTTACATTCATATACTCTTGTTTTTAAATGATAGAGTTTAAGTTCTACCATATGCAATAAAATATTTTGTCTACACAAGTGTACAGTTACATTTTTAATGTGCATGTCTTGCTAGAACACATATTTAATAGTAATCGTTGCCATATTTTGAAACTATATTAATCCATATTTTATGAAATACTATTATAGTTTATCAAGAGAAAAATGTTTTGTTTGACATAAATTACTTGATCATGTTAGTCTATTGAGCAACAGCTTGTAACCCCCTGTGAATCAACAGAATTTCTAAACAGCTAAATGAGTCACTGTTACTGAGGTTGCTCCTTTGAGGTACCATTACAAAACTGTAACTCTTCACTGTATGCAAAAGTAATTAGGTGATCTTACTGATCATTATAGCATTAGGGTAGGAGGGAGAGAGAAGATAATTTTTTAAATGTCATGAAATTTAATACTGGGAAACCTGCATATTTTAGCTTTATTTCAGCTCAATTTTCTAACTATGCCTACCCCAGGGTACTCCAGCATAATATTTTTACCTTCCAACTCTCAAACAGCTCAGTTGGTGAGGAGATTTTTAATAACCATAATGAGTTATTCTCTGTCATAATCTAAATCTATCTTCTCAAGTCCAATTATTTTTGATGAATATATTCTGCTAACTTGAGCTTGAATGGAAGCACTGTTCTATAATGAATTAACTATAGACATAGAAACGGTATTGTGGGGAAGGCATATTAGAACATAAATAAGAAGAGAGAAAAAATAATAAACATGTAGATATGATTCATTTGAAGGCCTCTTTTTAAAAAATTGACATTTTAAATTGAATTGTAAAGATAATAAAGAATATCTCTGACGAGTTTTTATAATTTATAGAAATTACCTTACATTGTTTTCAAACAGATGACAGAGCTAACTGAAAGGTTTTTGTAAAACCAGAATTAATCTTTACTTTTTATTCCTGGGCACAATATTGAATGAAGCACAGAATGAGTGTTTTAAATTAGCTCTCATTTGTTTTGATGACTGTTTTTTTCTGGGAAGAGCTTGATCACATGCTTACAATTTCCATTTATGTATTATAAGGAGCAATGTATGGCTGCTCTGTTTACTTTGTGACTTTGGCCAGGATACACAAACCTAATTGCTATTTTTCATTAAGTTTTTAATTGCTATTAAATTAGTATTTTAGTAAATTAAAATTTAATTTATAAATTTAAGGTAAATAGCACTTTAAAATAAAATAATATTTAGTAATTAAATATCGAATTAGTATTAAGGGAGAAGAATTGGTGAAAAAATATGAAGTTGCTATTTGATGATATAATAAGATGTAATAAAAGTGTGTGGAGTTTGTTGGAGCATAACTCAAAATTGTATGCAAAGAAAGCAGTCTGCGTTCTTTATTAACTATTTGGCATAATAAATATTGTGGGCTTACTTGAAGTCCCAGATACAAGAATTGCCGTAATGAGTCAGAATGATGTCGGTTCTAAAAGAAAAGTGGTGCTGTATATGATCCAGTAATTTTATTTGATTTAGGCTAGGTTTAATAGGAATCCCTACCGAGAACTTGCTTATATTTATTGCAAGCTTCAACAGTTATTCACCACTATCACCATTCCTCAACCTTCCACCCTACTTCCTATGTTCTCAGCCTTTCTCTGTCACTAGGCTCAGTAGGAAGGAAGGATAAATGGCAAAAGTTGGATGGGACCAATATTTAATAGGGTTGGTTAAATAGAATATTTGAAAATCGTAATATTAAACAAATGAACAATGAAACAATAAAATTTTCAAACTGTATTTGATATTGGAAAAAATAACTAAATTAGGCCTTCAAATTAAACTTGATTATATATGTGTAGATAAAATGTAGAATGAATTGTAAATAACATTCTGAAATGTGACCTAAAATGTCCTCTTTAACATTCTAATGCTGATTATATTAATTGTAATGTAGATTACAGTCACTGTGTGCTCTCATTAGAAATGAAGCTTAAAAACTAAGTCATGTCACTATGAAACTTCTTATTGCAAATTATATATTGGAAGTTTCTCTGCCATAGTCATTGATTTTATTAGAGTTGAGAGCAGTTCTTAGTAGGCATGTCTTACGTAATGGATGTGAGCAGCGGAAAACTAGTAAATACATCTGAGAATTGCCCAGTTGTGGCTTATATTCTAAAGAGCAGGAAGAAAAGTAATAAACTGCTTGACTGTCTGACTGCTGATGACCAACTGCAAGACTGGTTGAATTTTATGAATTTATGTCTAAAATATAGGAGTACATTTTTTCAGCAGCCGAAATGTTATTACTATTTTATTTGTGTAGTATCTTAACTATCGTTTAATCTCATCAAATAGTGAAAAGTAAATTAGAAAAGTGAAAGACAATTTTTAAAAAACAAGCTGAGGGCTGGGCCCTGTGGCTGGCCAGGCGCAGTGGCTCAGCCCTGTAATCCCAGCACTTTGGTAGGCTGAGGCAGGTGGATCACTTGAGGTCAGGAGTTTGAGACCAGCCTGGCCAACATAGGGAAACCCCGTATGTACTGAAAATACAAAAATTAGCCAGGTGTGGTGGTGTGCACTTGTAATCCCAGCTACTTGGGAGGCTGAGGCAAGAGAATCCCTTGAATCTGGAAGGCAGAGGTTGCAATGAGCTGAGATCACGGCACTGCACTTTAGCCTGGGTGACAGAGTGACACTCTGTCTCAAAAATAAATAAATAAATAAATACGAAATAAACAAGCTCAGGAATTTAGAGAATTCATATTATTTTTCAGAAAAGATCTGAATGCAAGCTGTGATGAAATTCTGAAAAATTTTATTCTAACTTGAAACCAAAAATCATTCTTCCTTCTGAATATGAATTGAATGCTTTTGAATGGAGAATGTACCACAACGCATGTTGTCCTTACTATCCCACAAGAGCAAATGGTAGTTAGACAAACACTGTATTAGGAATGAGGAAAGTAGGGTTCTAGGCCTGCCTTTGTCATGATTTTTGAGCACTTGGGGAGGTGACTTTACTTTGCCTTGGTTTTCTATTCTGTAATATTTCTAGATGACCCCTTAGGTGTCTTCAGTTCTTTTCAAGAAAGAAAAACAATCTTCAATTCATTTTAAGGGAATTGGTTTTGGAGGAAAAGCAATTGACCTGACATTTATTGAACAGTCCATAATAAAGTAAAATAGAAAAAATAAAGAGCTATTATTCAGCATTATTCCCTTTATAAGGTCAACTAAAAACTGACAA
This sequence comes from Gorilla gorilla gorilla, assembly GCF_029281585.2. NCBI lineage: Eukaryota > Metazoa > Chordata > Mammalia > Primates > Hominidae > Gorilla > Gorilla gorilla. The sequence continues at coordinate 104,334,014 of NC_073247.2, forward strand.
ACTCATGCTTGAGTTCTGAGTGGACACTCATTTAAAGTATCATGAACCATGTGCAGCAATTATAGTAGGATGGTAATACGTATTTACACCACAGTTCAGTTGTAAAAGAACTCTAAAGTTTTTACTTACGTTTGTAAAGAAATCAAAAAGCTATTTTAACCAAAAATCTTTTAAATAATTTTAATTACATAGACACTTCCATATTTATTTCATAAATACCCATTTTGTCTTTAAATTTTGCCAGTTTCATGGAAATAATAATAATAGATTATAACATAAAAATAAGGTACAGTTTTGTAAGATCCTAATGTAAAGAAAATACTATAGGCTTTTCGTAATTATAAATATGTGCTTAAGATGAGAATAACAGAGGCAGTCATGAGAATGTAAATTAGTCCTTTTTTATGCAGATTATCTTAGCTAAAATTGAACATTCCCTATTCCACAGAGAAAACTACAGTTTAAATGCATGTTCATGCAAAGTAAGGTAGTTTTTAATGCTGTTAGGTATGATTCGTGTGCCTCATTTAAGACTGAATGGCTTTTCCCGACAGAATTGTAGTATTTACAATGCATAAATCCTATCTCATACTGCAAATACAGTGCAACCATTACCAACTTTGTGAGATAGGAATCCTTCCAAATTATTTCAGTAACAATGTGGGGAGTTAAGTGAATAACTTCCTCTTTTCTTTGGAAAACAGTTTCACTTTTAAGCACTAAAAGCATTCTTGTCATGCCCTGGGAAATAAACTTCCAATGCCATTAACTGTTCTGTCATATTGCAAATGGAGAGTCTGCTATTTCTTAAAATCAAGAATGAAAGTTTCAGCGAAATTAGTGAATGGTCATCTGACTAATACACCTACAAGTTATTCTGGGGAGAAATAGTCACATTTTCTTTATATAAAAGATGTTCACTCTGATAATTTATGTTCAATTTATCAAGACCAACAAATGTGAAATACCTTCTTTATGTCGTATTAGCTCAGCTTGATAATACCCAAGTGCTAAGTTAATTACCGTAGTTATTAGAGTTTCATGGAGTGGAAACATGAAAATCCTTAGCCACAATTTAAATCACATTTTTACGATCCTTATGTATCTCCCAATACATGAATAGAATATTTAGAAGACAGGAGAGCAATAATTCATTTTTTCAAAATAATATAATAAACCCATCAGTTAATTTTCAATTATTGAAATGCCCTTCCAGTATTTTTAATATTGTCATCTAGTGGAATTAATTTAATTGTTGTTTCCTCATATCGAGTGCACAGGCATGAAGTGATTAGACTTACTAACTACTGGGCTAAGTAGTTGTTTATGTGATTTCAGTTACTGCACATACATTTACAAAAATTTGTTTTTGACAGGTAGTCAACTATATTAGATGTTTTGAGAGGTAGATTTTCTGCATTTGAAGATTACAAAAAATACTGTGTGTTTGGTTGGTAGTTTTTTTCACTTAACCCTTAGAAGTTTGGTTCAGCAGGCTAACATGAATACTTCAAAACTGAAAACATTTTGGAAAAAATGTCTCAAACATACGGTAATGCTATTATATGACTGTAAAAGTGCACTGCTTTTGGTATTTTAGATAAGTTAAATATTCCAGAATGCTTAAAATATAAGAAAAACAAGTATGCCGTTTTTCATCACTTCATTTTATTTGGTTTGCTACATTATTTTATTTGAAATCAATCATACTATATATATATAGTTACTTAAATTTGGGCATATGCATGTATGTGTAAGATAATTTTATGAGTACATTATGTATGTAAATAAACAAATGCATAGTTTGAATATATCATGGCTAATTTAATTGAATTATTTCATCTATGCCAATCTAGTATTACAGGCTATGTTTTATTTCTATTTTGTTATTAATTAAATTACACGCTATTTAAATATTTTAACACCTTTCAGGGTTTGTTTTTAATTTTTAATAATTTTATATGGTGAAAATTTACTAATTTAAATTTTAAAAATTTAATAATTTTTATATGGTGAAAAATTATTATAAATTATTGAAAATAAGGTGATGTGCAAAAATATACTTTGTGGTCTTTTTCACTTTTTTCTTTTACCTTAGGCTACAATTGACTTTATAAAATAATATATTATCGTAGGTTCATTAGTAAAGTGTGAGCTTATTATTCAAAAAACTGTTGTCTACTATTATGTTTGTGTAGACTTATGACTGAAATGACTGATTGTAACTATAGATTAAATGCAATTGTTACCGCATTTACTTACTAACTCAACTTCCTCATTCTTCCCAAATTCCAACAAATATATTTTCAGAACACAATGAATCCAATTAGCTACACAGGTAAACTATACCAGTCTTTTGGGTCTGATCTGTTTTGTTGTTCCTTAACTTGACTCATCATTTCAACATATTGAAGCTTGTGACTGCTAGTATCATGCACTGACAAAAACTAGTTGGTCTTCCTAGAACGGAATTTTGTAGGTTACCTGGGGTGTATATATATATATATATATATATACACACACACACACACACACACACACACACACAGGTGCTATATATACATATATATAGGTGCTCCAGGGTTGGGTTCATGTATATTTAAAATCATTACATCCTCTTGCTGAATTGACCACTTCGTCATTATTCAGTGACTTTCTTTGTCTCTTATAGTTTTTGTCTTGATACCTATCTTGTCTTATATAACTGTTCTGCTCTTTTTTTTTTTGGTTTTCATTGACAGGTATATTTTTGGCAGATATATTTTTCTATCCCCTTATTTCCTGGCTATGTGCCTTCATAGGTGTGTTTCTTTATAAGTGTGTTTCTTTTAGACAACAGATCAGTGAGTCTTTTTTTTTTTTCAATCCATTAAGCCATTCTATGTCTTTTCATTGGAGAGTTTAGTAAATTTACATACAATGTTATTATTGATAAGTAAAGACTTGCTCCTGCTGTTTTGTTATTAGTTTTCTTGTGGATTTGTGGCTTTTTCTTTCTTTTTGCTTTCCTGTATTTTGTTTATTGAAGGTGATTTTCTCTGGTGACACAAATTAGTTTCTTGTTTTTAACTTTTTGTGTATTCTTTGTATGCTTTTGGTTTGAAATTACCATGAGGCTTGTAAATATCATCCTATAAGTGATTATTTCAAGCTGATAATAACACTGTTTGCATAAACAAAAAAAGCACACAAAAAGAAAAGTAATAAAAACAATGCTTTAATTTTGTTTGCCTGTTTTTTTTACTTTCTGTTGTTTCTATTTATATCTTATTGTACTGTCTATGTCTTGAAAGTTGTTGTAGTTATTATTTTTTATTGCTTCATCATTTAGTTTTTTACTTAGGAAAACAGTAGTTTATACACTACAGTTACAGTGTTATAATATTGTTTTATCTGTGTAATTACTACTAGTAGTAAATTTTATACTTTCAGGTGATTACTTAAGGCTTATTATCTTTCTTTTCTTTCTGACTGAAATATTTCCTGTAGCATTTCTTGCAGGGCAGTTCTGGTATTTATTATATTCTTTAGCTTTTGTTTTGTTTTCTTTGGATGATGTTGGTCTCATAGAATTAGTTGGGGAGTTGTCCCTCCTTTTCCATGGTTTGGAATAGTTTCAGAAAAAGTAGTAGCAGTTCTCCTTTGTACCTCTGGTAGAATTCAGCTGTAAATCCATCTGCTCCTAGGCTTTTTTTGGTTGGTAGGTTATTTATTACTTTCTCAATTTTAGAACTCATTATTGGTCCATTCAGAGATTCAACTTTTTTCTGGTTCAGGATTGGGAGGGTGCATGTGTCCAGAAATTTATCAGTTTCTTCTAGATTTTTCTAGTTTATGTGCATAGAGGTGTTTATAGTATTCTCTGATGGTTGTTTGTATTTCTGTGGAGTCAGTGGTGGTATCCCCCTTATCATTTCTGAATATGTTCATTTGAATATTCTATTTTCTTCTTTATTAGTCTAGCTAGTGGTTTCTCTATTTTATTAATTTTTTTCAAAAAACCAGCTCCAAGATTAGTTGAGTTTTTGAAGAGATTTTTTTTGTCTATCTTTTTCAGGTCCACTCTGATCTTAGTTATTTCTTGTCTTCTGCTAACTTTGGGGTTTGTTTGCTTTTGGTTCTCTAGTTCTTTCAGTTGTGATATTAGAATGTCAACCTGAGATCTTTCTAGCTTTTCAATGTGGGCATTTGGTGCTGTGAAATGTTCTCTTAACATTGCTTTACCTATGTCCCAGAGATTCTGGTACATTATCTTTGTTCTCATTAGTTTCAAATAACTTAATTTCTGTCTTAATCTTCTTATTTACCCAGGAGTCATTCAAAAGCAGGTTGTTCAATTTCCATGTAGTTGTATAGTTTTGAGTGAGTTTCTTAATTTTGAGTTCTAATTTGATTGTGCTGTGGTCTGAGAGATTGTTTATTATAATTTCAGTTCCTTTGTACTTGCTGAGGAGTATTTTACTTCCAATTATGTGATCAGTTTTATAGTAAGTGCCATGTGGCAAAGAATGCATATTCTGTTGTTTTTGGGTAAAGAGCTCTGTAGATATTTATCAGGTCCACTTGATCCAGAGCTGAGATCAAGCCCTGAAAATTTTTGTTAATATTCTGTCTCAAGGATTGATCTAATATTGTCAGTGGGGTGTTAAAGTCTCCCACTAGAGTTGAACAATGAGAACACATGGACACAGGGAGGGGAACATCACACACTGGGGTCTATTGGAGGATGGGGGGCTAGGGGAGGGATAGCATTAGGAGAAATACCTAATGGAGATGAGTTGATGGGTGCAGCAAATCACCAAGACACGTGTATACCTATGTAACAAACCTGCACGTTCTGCACATGTATCCCAGAACTTAATGTATAATAAAAATAAATAAATAGATCTCTCACTATTATTGTGTGGGAGTCTAAGTCTCTTTGGAGGTCTCTAAGAATTTGTTTTATGAATCTGGGTGCTCTTGGATAACTAGCTCTTCTTGTTGATTTGAAGCCTTTACCATTAGTAATGCCCTTCTTTGTCTTTTTTGATTACTGTTTGTTTAAATAATCTTTTTTTCAGAAAGTAGGATTGCAACCCCTGCTTTTTTCTGCTTTCTATTTGCTTGGTAATTTTTTCTCTATCCCTTTATTTTGAGCCTATGTGTGTCTTTGCATGTGAGATGGTTCTCTTGAATACAGCACTCTGATGGGTCTTGACTCTATCCACCTTGCCATTTTGTGTCTTTTAATTGGGGGATTTAGCCCATTTACATTTAAGTTTAATATGGTTATGTATGAATTGGATCCTGTCATCATGATGCTAGCTAGTTATTTTATAGACTTGTTAATGTAGTTGCTTCATAGTTTCATTGGTCTATGTACTTCAGTGTGTTTTTGTAGTGGATCATAATGGTGCTTCCTTTCCATATTTAGTGCTTCTTTCAGTAGCTCTTGCAAGGGAGACCTAATGGTGATGAATTCCCTCAGCAATTGCTTGTCTGAAAAGTATTTTATTTCTCCTTCACTTATGAAGCTTAGTTAGGCCAGATAAGAAATTCTGGGTTGGCAATTCTTTCTTTAAGAATGTTGAATATTGGCTCCCAATCTTTTCTGGCTTGTAGAGTTATCACTGAGATGTCCTCTGCTAGTCTGATGGTCTTCCCTTTATAGGTGGCCTGGCCTTTCTCATGGGCTGTCCTTAATATTTTTTGCCTTCACTTCCACCTTGGGGAACTGATGATTATGTGTCTTGGGTTTGATCTTCTCATGGAGTATCTTACTGGGGTTCTCCGGATTTCCTGAATTTGAATGTTGGCCTGTCTTGCTAGGTTGGGGAAGTTCTTCTGGATGATATCTTGAAGTATGTTTTTCAACTTGATTCCATTTCCCTCCTCTCTTTCAGGCACCCCAATCAGTTTTAGGTTTGGTCTTTTTACATAATTTGATAGTTCTCAGAGGTTTTATTCATTCCTTTTTATTCTCTATTTCTCTAATCTTGTCTGCCTGTCTAATTTTGGCAAGACAATCTTCAAACTCTATATCTTTTCTTCTGTTTGGTCTATCCAGCTATTGCTACTTGTGGTTGAATTGTGAAGTTCTTGTGTTTTTCAGCTCCATCGGGTCATTTGTTTTTCTCTCTAAACTGTTTATTCTGCATAACAGCTCCTGGAATGTTTTATCATGGTTCTTAGCTTCTTTGCATTGGGTTGGAACATACGTCTTTAGCTCAGCAAATTTCATTATTACCTACCTTCTGAAACCTACTTCTGTCAATTCAGCCATCTCAGCCTCAGTCCAGTTCTGAGTGCTTGCTAAAGAGATGTTGTGATAATTTGGAGGAGAGGAGGCACTGTGGCTTTTTGAGTTTTCAGCATTTTTGCATTGATTCTTTCTCATCTCCATGAGCTTATCTACCTTGGATCTTAGAGGCTGCTGAACTTTGGATGGAGTTTTTGTGGGGTCTTTTGTTGATGTTGCTGCTTTCTGTTTGCTTGCTTTTCTTTTAACAGTCAAGCTCCTCTTCTGTAGGGCTGTTGCGATTGCTGGGGGTCCACTCCAGACCATATTCACCTGGGACACTCCCACACCTGGAGGTGTCACCAGTGGAGGCTGCAGAACAGCAAAGATGGCTGCCTGCTCCTTCCTCTGGGAGCTTTGTCCCAGAGGGGCACTGAACTTATGCCAGCTGGAATGCTCCTATATAAGGTGTCTGGTGACCCCTGTTGGAGCATCTCATACAGTCAAAGGGCATGGGATCAGGGACCCACTCAACAAAGTACCCTGGATGCCCCTTGGCCGAGTAGGTGTTCTACACTGGGGAGGATCCCCCTCATCCGGACTGCCTGGACTTCTCAGAGCCAGCAGGCAGGAAAAACTAAGTCTGCTGATCCATGGAGACTGTGGCTGCCCATCTCATCAGGGGCTCTGTCTCAGGGATATCAGAGTTCTATCTGTAAACTGGCTGGAGGTGCTGAAATTTCGACAAGGAGGCCCGACTCAGTGAAGAGGGATGGATCCTAGTCCCATCTAAAGAAGTAGTCAGGACATGATCTGCCACAGCCACTGTGCGGTGCTGTGGGGAATTTCTTCCGGTCCAAGTAGCCCAGTCTCCCTCTCACTGGCAGGGAAAAAAAAGCCTACTGAAGCTGCAGTGATGGCGGTTGGCCCTCCCCGCGGGATCTCAGTCATTTAGGCACTCTCCAACCTGCTGCCACTGGCCACAACCCAAGTGGCTGCCGAGAGTCTGCACAGCTCTGTGCTTGGGACCCAAGGCCCTGGTAGCCTGGGCTCATGAAGGGATCTCCTGATCAGCGGGTTGCATAGATCCATGGAAAAAGTATGATTTCCCGAGTTCGGTAACACAATCACTCACTGCCTCTCTTGGGTGGAGGTGGGAGCTCCCCTTGCCCCGTGTGGCTCCTGGGTGGGCCATTGCTCCACCCTGATTTTCCTCACTCTCTGTGGTTCATGCCAATAACCTAGTCAGTCCCAGTGAGAGAACCTGGATACTTCAGTTGAAGGTGTAGGATTCACTCACTGAGTTCATTTTTCTTGGTGAGAGCTGCTGACCACCGTTTCTTCTAATCAGCAATCTTGACTTCTCCTCCATAGTAGGATTTTTTAACATGTTTCATTTTGCAATTGATAGAATAAATAGAGAAAAAAAATCCGTAAGAAATAGTGGGTCTAAACAATACCATCAACCACATTGACCTACTTGGATACTTATACATAGACAAACACTATATCCCAAAACTATAGAATATGCACCTTTTTGTAAGTGCACATGGTACATTAACCAAGGTAGACCATTGATATGTTTTGGCTGTGTCCCCACCCAAATCTTATCTTGAATTGTAGCTCCCATAATTCCCACATGTTGTGGGAGTGACCCAGTGTAGGATAATTGAGTAATGGGGATAGTTTTGCCCATACTGCTCTCATGCTAGTGAATAAGTTTCACGAGATCTGATGGTTTTATAAGGGGAAACCTCTTTCCCTTGGCCCTCATTCTCTCTTGCCTATTGCCATGTAAAACATGCCTTTTGCTTCCACCATGATTGTGATGCCTCCCCAGCCACGTGAACTGTGAGTCCATTAAACCTCTTTTTCTTTATAAATTACCCAGTCTCGGGCATGTCTTTATCAGCAGTGTGAAAATGAACTAATACAGTAAATTGGTACTGAGAGTGGGGTGCTGCTGTAAAAATGCTTGCAAATGTGGGACATGACTTTGGTATTAAGTAACAGGCAGAGATTGGAACAGTTTGGAGGGCTCTGAAGCAGATAGAAAAATGTGGGAATGTTTAGAACTTCCTAGAGACCTGATGAATGGCTTCTAACAAAATGCTGACAATAATATGGACAATAAAGTCCAGGCTCAGGTGGTCTCAGATGGAGATGAGGAACTTGTTGAACACTGGAGTAAAGGTGACTCTTGCTATGTTTTAGCAAAGAGACTGGTGGCATTTTGCCCCTGCCCTAGAGATTTGTGTAACTTTGAAATTGAGGGAGATAATTTAGGGTATCTGGCAGAAGAAATTTCTAAGCAGCAAAGCATTCAAAAGATGACTTCAGTGCTGTTAAAAACATTCAGTTTTCAAAGGGAAAAAGAGAATAAAAGTTCAGAAAATTTGCAGCCTGATGATTGATAGAAAAGAAAAATCCATTTTCTGAGGAGAAATTCAAGCCGGCTTCAGAAATCTGCATAAGTAACCAGGAGCCAAATGTTAATCCCCAAGACAACAGGGAAAATGTCTCCAAAGCATTTCAGAGACATTTGAGGCAGCCCTTCCGATCACAGACCTAAAGGCCTAGAAAAAAAAATGGGTTTGTGGTCCCGGCCCAGGGTCCCCCTGTTATGCACAGGCTAGGGACTTGGTTCTCTGTGTCCCAGTTGCTCTAGCCATCGCTAAAAGGGACCAAGATACAGCTTTGGCCATGCAAAAGGTGCAAGCCCCAAGCCTTGGCAGCTTCCACGTGGTGTTGAGCCTGTGAGTGCACAGAAGTCAAGAATTGAGGTTTTGGAACCTCCACCTAGATTTCAGAGTGTGTATGGAAATGCCTAGATGCCCAGGTAGAAGTTTGCTTCAGGAGCAGGGTCCTCATTGAGAACCTCTGCTAGAGCAGTGCAGAAAGAAAATGTGGGGTTGAAGCCCCCACACAAAGTCCCCACTGAGGCAGTGCCTAGTGGAGCTATAAGAAGAGGATCACCATCCTCCAGGCCCCATAATAGTACATCCACCAATAGCTTGCACCATGCACCTGGAAAAGCCACAGACACTCAACACCAGCCCATGAAAGCATCCAGGAGGGAGGCTGTACCCTGCAAAGCCACAGGGGTGGAGCTGACCAAGACTATGGGAACTCACCTCTTGCATTAGCGTGACCTGGATGTGAGACATGGAGTCAAAGGAGATCATTTTGACGATTTAAGATTTCATTGCCCCACTGGATTCTGGAATTGCATGGGGCCTGTAGTCCCTTTGTTTTGGCCAATGTCTTCCATTTGGAATGAGTGTATTTATCCAATGCCTATACTCCTATTGTATCTAGGAAATAGCAAACTTGCTTTTGATTTTACAGTCTCATAGGTGGAAGGGACTTGCCTTATCTCAGATCAGACTTTGGACTGTGGATTTTTTTTTTTTTTAGATGGATTCTCTCTCTGTCGCCCAGGCTGGAGTGCAGTGGTGTGATCTCGGCTCACTGCAACCTCCGCCTCCCAGGTTCAAGCAATTCTCCTGCCTCAGCCTCCTGAGTAGCTGGGATTACAGGCATGCACCACCATGCCTGGCTAATTTTGTGTATTTTTAGTAGAGACGGGGTTTCTCCATGTTGGTCAGGCTAGTCTTGAACTCCCAACCTTAGATGATCTTCCTGCCTTGGCCTCCCAAAGTTCTGGGATTACAGGCATGAGCCACTGCACCTGGCCTTGGACTGTGGACTTTTAAGTTAATGCTAAAATGAGTTAAGACTTTGGGGAACTGTTGGGAAGGCATGATTGGTTTTGAAATGTGAAGACATGAAATTTGGGAGGGGCAGGGGAGAAATGATATGGTTTGGCTCTGTGTTCCCACCAAATCTCATCTTGAATTGTAGCTCCCATAATTCCCACGTTATGGGAGGGACTCAGTTGGAGACAATTGAATCATGGTGGCAGTTTCCCCCATACTATTCTCATGGTAGTGAATAAGTCTCACAAGATCTGATGGTTTTAAAAGGGGAATCCTCTTTTGCTTGGCCTTCATTCTCTCTTGCCTGCTTCAGTGTAAGATTTGCCTTTCACTTTTTGCCATGATTGTGAGGCCTCCTCAGCCACGTGGAACTGTAAGTTTATTAAACCTCTTTTTCTTTATAAATTACTGAGTCTTGGGTATGTCTTTATCAGCAGCATGAAAATGCACTATTACAACTATTTTCTGGGTTATTAAAAAAACTTATTGAATTCAAATGAATTGAAAGCACACAGAATATGTTTATTTATGTTAATGGAATTAAAATATAAATAATAAGCTATCTTGGAAAAATCACAATATTTGGAAATTAAACAATATACTTTGATGAGACAATGATGAAATAAAAAAGTAAGAAAATATTTTAAATGGAATTGTAATAAAAATAAAATATATCAAAATTTATGGGATGCAACTAACTAAAACAGTGTCCAGAGTAAATATTAAAACTTTAAATAATTATATTAGTGATGAGGGGAAATCTAAAATTAGTGTTGTAAGATTTTACATTAAGAAGCTGGAAAAATAAGTGCAAAATAAACCCAAAGCAAGGATAAAGAAATTATGAATTTCTCAACAATATAGAAAACAAATATTTAAGAAAATTAACAAGCCAAAAGTTCATCTTTTGAAATATTTAATAAAATTTGACATACCCTCAGCTAGACTGATCAAAAAATATATGAAAGCAAAAATCACCATTATCAGTAATAAAAGAGAGTATCTTCTCAGATCCTACAGATGGTGAAAAGATCATCAGAAAATAATTATGAACAACTTTTTCCCAAAGAAATTAAACAATTTAGAAGAGATAGACAAATTTATTGAAAGGCAGGAGCTACCAAATCTCTCTCAAAAGGAAGATACATAATCGAAATAGTTCTGTGTTTATTAAAGGGATTAACTTTGTTGTTAAAAATATTCCCCTAAAGAAAACTCCAGTTCTAGATGGCTTCTCAGGTGAAGTTTGGCAAATATTTATGAAAGAAAGGATAACAATTCTAGATAAGTTGTTTTCAAAAAATACAAGTGGAAAGTAATCATGACAACTCATTTTTAAGGCCAGCATTATTCTCTTTTTTTCCTTTTTTTTTTTTTTTTTTTGAGACGGAATTTTGCTCTTGTTGCCCAGGCCGAAGTGTAATGGCGCAATCAGGGCTCACCACAATCTCTGCCTCGGGGGTACAAGTGATTCTCCTGCCTCAGCTTCCAGAATAGCTGGGATTACAGGCGTGTGCCATCATGCCCAGCTAATTTGTATTTTTAGTAGAGACAGGGTTTCTCCATGTTGGTTATACAGTCCCATGGGCTGTACAGGATGCAGGATGCTGGCATCTGCTGGGTTTCTGGGTAGACCTCAGAAAGCTTACAATCATGGCAGAAGGCAAAGTGCAGTCAGCACTGGACATAACTGGAGCAGGAAAGGGGGGTGCTACACACTTTTAAACAAGCAGATCTCACTCACTATCAAAAGAACAGCATCAAGAGGATGGTTTAGCATTCATGAAGGATTCATCCCCGTAATCCGATCACCTCCCACCAGGCCCCCCGCCTCCAACACTGGGGATTACAATTCCACGTGAGATTTGGGCAGGGTCACAGATCCAAACCATATTAATTGTCCTTTCCAATTTCAAAAGCCAAATGTAAACAGCGCTTTCTTTTTTTTGGGGGGGGACAGAGTCTCTCTCTTTCGCCCAGGCTGGAGTGCAGTGGTGCTATCTCGGCTCACTGCAAGCTCCGCCTCCCGGGTTCATGCCATTCTCCTGCCTCAGCCTCCCGAGTAGCTGGGACTATAGCGCCTACCACCAAGCCTAGCTAATTTTTTGTATTTTTGGTAGAGACGGGGTTTCACTGTGTTAGCCAGGATGGTCTCGATCTCCTGACCTCATTATCCACCCGCCTCGGCCTCCCAAAGTGCTGGGATTACAGGCGTGAGCCACCGCGCCCGGGCAAATAGTGCTTTCTAAAAAATACTTTGAATCACTAAACCCAAAGCATGAGAACATTTTGCATCAAATGTGATATCAAAGTTGAGTGCATTATTTCAATAATACCCATAATATCATAAAATATAAAATGATAAAGGAATTAAAAGTTTGGCTTTTCTGTACATTCTATTTTAACTTTGGATAGCTTTGGGTGTTTAAAAATACTTTACAGTTACATGATAAAGAATAGTATGTAACATAATATTCAATAATATTATTCATGGGTTATTTTTAGTTGCTAAGGTAATTCAGAGGCTTTTAAAAAATAACAGGACTTAATTGCAATATTCATCAAATACTACTTCTAAAGAAGAAAAATAGACTTTCTACTGCCTATTGCTGACTGAACCAGTGTAAGGTGGTCATTACACTCATTTTACTGATGTGGCAATAAACTGGTAATACAAAAAAATGCTACACTTACTGGTTAATTAGAAATCCTACAGCAAATGAAAGTCACTTGTCATTGTTTAATGGTTGTTGATATCATGAGCTCTGTATTGCTGTACAGGCAGCATTTTAAAATACAAAGAATATTTTTGTGCCACTGAGGACAGTTTGTTTCATTGACTGAGAATGGTGTTTTTTTCAACATTTTTTTCTAATTGCAATCCTAGACTAGTAATAACAATTTGCTTAAACCTGATCTTTGTTAAACTAGGTAACCTATTTAATTTAGACTTCAAATTATATAAGAGTAAGACTATGGAAACTTGAATAATTTAACCTAAAATACAATTATGGAACTATGGATTGATTAATGGTCTGGTGTGGAATAAACATACTTTATTAACATAAAGTATAGCTGTATTTATACCTATAAAGTAGCAACATTTAATGATACGTTCTTAGAAAGTCCCCACACTCACCAAGTTCTTGTCTGCCTACCTATGTAGGTTCCAAATTACTAACTTGGTGATGATCGTTTAATTAAATTGGTGTCCAGCAAATTCCAGTAGATACTGTAGAAATATTAGGTGAAAATGGGATTACTCATCTTATGGTATTTTTTCCTAGTGTATCCTTTGGCTGCTCTGGTTAGTTCACATGAATAGATTGAAGTTATCAATCTTCACAGATTATCCCCAGCAATACAGAACTTAGTCACACAGGTCTCTAATAAAAAGTTAAAATCTTGATTGAATGTTTCAAATAACTCAGCTATGCATTTGTACCACATTTAACTAAACACTGATGTGTCAGACTATTAGATGAGTCATATATTTCTCATTTATTGTTTTGAAAAGACCAAATGATGAAGTCTACACAGAAGCCTTTTTTTTTTTTTTTTGGCTGAAATTAGCATATCGGTTACAACCTGATACGGCCCTAAAACACAATATTGACAGTCTTCAGTGGTGCAATTGGGAAGCTGCTGAAAGTGCAAGAGATCAAAAAGAAAGATCAAAAGCAATTTTACAGCATCTTATTTCTTTTCATGAGAGTTCAGCTTAGAACATTAATCAAATAGTGTGTATAAGACCTTTATCATACGAAATTTGCTATCAGAGATTAACAGATACATTAAATGGAACAGTTTGACTGGAAATATTTGTATAATGAACATTCAATTCTGCTTCGGCATGACATTAAGAAAAACGTCTTTAAAATACATATTTGCTCTCAAATTGATAGCGATTAGAAAATAAGAAGGAGCATCAGCAGAGTGCATTTAATCATGTCTGTGAACTTGATATCTGAATTTTGAAAGACTGGGATTTTCTCTATTACTTAAAACATATTCTACATCATCCAATTAAAAATGTGATTTAATAGATAGTTCTCAAAAGTAATCTAAAGGTTAAAAACATATAAGCATTTAGAAAGTAGAAAAATATTTGTCCAAATGAATTTAATATCATAAGAGCAAATTTTCCTTCTGAGCCAAAACAGATGAATTATGCTCTGACAGTGATCTTTATTGAATTGTGCTAAAATATATTTCGATATACTGTAATTTTTTCTGACTTCTTCTCAGTAAATGCAGATGGCAACAATTCACTTGTAAATGGTTTCGAAGAAGAGATATTGAAGTAATATTCTCTGAAATCTATTCTTTGCAGATAGCTATTTCTATTACTCTGCGTTATATTCCATCTTCTCAGTGTACTCCATTGATGTGTGTGTTGCCAGAATTTTTGTCCATCATTTAAATAATAATCACATTTCAAGTTTCCTTTTCATCATGATAAAATGATCAACTATATGACTGCATCACAATTTTCCTAGGGAAGAATTACTGTGATATTCACAGAGTAGTTTGCTACTGTGTGAAAGGCTAATATATTTCTCTAGGAAGAATATTCAGTTCATAAAAATTAAATGTTATTAATGAGTTACAGAAGCCCTCAGAGAATGTTGTTTAAAGTATAATTAAATTGAACCTCGCTAATTCACAATGCATGTTATTTTGAACCTGCATTGAGTTAATTTGTGATGGTCCCATACTTTCTTCTTGAAAAATAGTTTTTAAGATAATTAAATGGGGCTGGTATTTAAGAAAGACTGTACAGTGTACTAAAAAATATATATTTAAAATAATATTTTAGCAACATTCATTCACATACAAATCCTGAAAATGTTTATTACACTTCTGTCCTTTGTGCATTGTTTAAAATTGATTTACTAGTGGTTGGTGGATTTTCATATACTTGTGTGTGTGTGTATATATATATATATATGGATGTACATATATATGTTTGTGTGTGTATATGTGTATATATATACATATAATTTAACAAAGAGCTTGAAATAATTAAAAGGAATCAAGCAGAAATTTTGGAGTTGAAAAATACAATTGTCATACTAAGAAAGCATTAGTCTTTTAATAGTAGAATTGATCAAACAGAAGAGAGAATTAGTGAGCCTGAAGACAGACTGTATGAAAATACACAGAGAAGAAAGAATAAAGAATAAATAATAAAAAACAATAAAACACGCCTACAGGATTTAGAAAATAGCCTCAAAAGAGCACATGTAAGGGGTATTGGCCTTAAAGAAGAGGTAGAGAAAATGATGAGGGTAGAAAGTTTATTCAAAGGGATACTATTTAATAACAGAGAACTTCCCAAACTTAGAGAAATATATCAATATCCAAGTATAAGAAGGCTGTCGAACACCAAGCAGATTTAACGCAAAGAAGACGACCTCAAGGCATTTAATAATGAAATGTCCAGTGGTCAAGGACTAAAAAAAAGATCCTAAAAGCACCACAGGGAGAAAGAAAACACAATGGAGCTCAAATACATCTAGAAGCAGACTTTTCAGTGAAAACCCTACAGGCCAGGGTAGACTGGTAAGACAAATTCGAAGTGCTAATAGGAAACAAAACAAAACAACCAACAACAACAACAAAGAAAACCCTTCTACCCTAGAATAGTATGTCTGGTTAAAAATATTCTTCAAACATGAAGGAGAAATAAAGACTTTTGTAAACAAACAGAAGCTGACATATTTCATTAACACCAGACCTCTCCTACAAAAAATGCTAGAGGGTGTACTTGAATCAGAAAGAAAATGATATTAATAAGAAATCATTTGAAGGTACAAAACTGACTAGGAATAGTAAATGCACAAAAAACCGGAATATTATAACATTGTAACTGTGGTGTGTAATCTACTTTTAAGTAGAAAGACAAAATGATAAACCTATCAAAAATAATAATTTAGCAAATTTTCAAGACATAAACAGTACAATAACATATAAATATTAACAATATTTGAAAGCAGGGGACAAAGTTAAAGCATATAATCTTTATTAGTTTACTTTTTGCTTGTTTGTTTATGCAAGTACTGTCATAGCTGTCCTCTTGCAGGATGAATTGGGTGGGGTTGGTTGGTCCAGGTGGAGCCATGGGTGTCAGATATGCAAAAAAAAAAAAAGAAAAATATATCTTAAAAGGCCAATCTACAATAGTGGTGTTATCGGCGGAATAATTGGGGAAGCTGCAGATCTTATAATCTTCAGATTAATGGCTGAAAATCTTTCATGTCTGCGCCTCAGCAGGACTCGGCTCCTCTCCTCAGCCTAGACTGATGGCCTCCCATTGGCTTTACAAAAGCCCCGTTGAGTTTTGGGTAAGACCTATTATCATTTAAACAACAGACTAAATGTCTCTCAAAGTTACCTTGCACTAATAGCCCAGGAATAATTAAGGGAAAGGTAAGATGGGGGGGTCTGAGATGAATCAGCATGTTCTTCATCCTGAATATGCCAAGCCCCTGGGTGAGCTTTGTCTTAAAAGGCCTCATCTTTGTTGGGATTTTATCATCTTTTGCTATCTTAAGCCCATTTCTGAGAGTAAATTCTTGGGAATCATGGGGATCATGGGGATTATGGAGATGTCTCCTCTACTCTCTTTCTGGAAACACCTTTTGCTGATCTCAAATTTCCAGGCTTTTACCATATCAGCAGGGTCGCCAGGGCCCCAAGGGAAAGGGAACTTGGAAAACCGGGATGCCAGCAAAAGAAATAGAATGAATTTCTTACCAATCAGGCTTCTGGTTCCTCTCTCTCTTTGTGCAAACCAGTTGAGTGATCTGTAAAAATCACTGTTTATTAATGAGAAAAATGATTTGTGAGGCAAGTCTGAGACTGTAGTGAATCTGGTGTACCTTGCACTATGAATTAGTCTTTCTATGCCATTCTGTCATAAAGAGGGGTACCACAGAATAGAATGTGTATTTAGGACCCCTATCAGCTTGCTACTCAAGCCAGCCCTGCAGGTTGGTCAGTTACAAACTATGCTACAGATCCCTGGAGCAAAAACTAGATAAAGGTTTCTTCTTGTCTTGCTTTACGTCCTTGAGAGCATGACTTTATGACTATGTGGGGTACTCTCTTTTGGGCCTGTACCATCTGGAGGGCTGGAATATTTGAGTTTATGTCAGGTAGCCAGTCTGAGAGGACAAGCGGTCTGAGATGAATCAGCATGTTCTTCATCCTGAATATGCCAAGCCCCTGGGTGAGCTTCGTCTTAAAAGTCCTCATCTTTGTTGGGATTTTATCATCTTTTGCTATCTTAAGCCCATTTCTGAGAGTAAATTCTTGGGAATCGTGGGGATCATGGGGATTATGGAGATGTCTCCTCTACTCTCTTTCTGGAAACACCTTTTGCTGATATGGTAAAAGCCTGGAAATTTGACATCTAGACTTTACCAGACTTTTTGAATTGAGTCGCTATTGGAACTGAGGATACCATTAAAAGAAAAAGGTTAAATTAAAAGAAGGATCCATAATAATAACATGGTTCCTGAGCAGTTAAAATCCTTTGCAAGCTTGAAAATGTTCAAGACTCCCTCAGGGAAGAATAACAGCAGTCACCTTTGCTCTGGGTCAGTTGCTAACTCTTTACCCTCTCCAATTGGTGGCCTGGGTTCCGTTTTGGCTTTGGAGTGAGTCCTTTGAGGTTTAATACTTGCAGAAATTTTGCCATTTATTGATATTTTTTCCCTCCATGGAGAGCTTCTGATTTTTTGTCTTGAATTTTCTTTTATCTGAACTACCTTTGGGGAGATTCTAGATCTTGTAAAAATCACTTACCATTTCTTTGGAGACGCCTCGTGTGCCTGTTGCTAAGCTATCCCCTTAGTAATGGCTTATTGATTTCACATAGGAGGTTACCTTTAGTAAAAAAGATTCAAGGCCAGGCGCACTGGCTCACACCTGTAATCCCAGCACTTTGGGAGGCTGAGTTGGTCAGATCACGAGGTCAGGAGATCGAGACCATCCTGGCTAACATGGTGAAACACCATCTCTACTAAAAATACAAAAAATTGGCAGGGCTTTGTGGCATGCACCTGTAGTCCCAGGTATTGGGGAGGCTGAGGCAGGAGAATCGCTTGAACCAGGGAAGCAGAGGTTGCAGTGAGCCGAGATCGCATCACTGCACTCCAGCCTGGGTGACAGAGCAAGACTCCGTCTCAGAAAACAACAACAACAAAAGATTCAAATGCCAGAAATATTGGCTATTTATCCTGGCTAAAATAAAATGTTTTAAAAGGATTTTTCTTTGGAGAGCTCCATAGATAATGGAGCTATATGCATGCAGATGTTGTTTAAAAGTCCCTGCCCTGCCTCTAAACACTTCTCAGTTGATGGAACTCTGTCTTGATTCTCTGTTTCTGTCTGTGTGTGTATCTACGTGTATGTACGTAGTGTTTATTTAAAAGAGCTCTAATGAATTGGCTTAATGAATAATAAGTGCTTAGATCAAATTTCAGAAAGAAACTTTAACATGTTTTAGGTCATGTGACTGATAATCTTTGAAAAATAAAGACAGTTAAAAGATTACTGGTAAACTAAAATAAAAATGTTTTTAAAGTTTATACGTTTGGTGTAAATTAGTCAGGTCAGATATGGTTTGCTAGATGCTTTAAGGTAATAAAAGGCTTCTGTGACTTTTAATAATTGTTGATTTGTCTGTTTTACAGTCATTAGATTCTAAATAAGGTCTGGAGACATATAGAGTTAGCCAGATTCCCTGGGTAGGCTGGGAAGAGTCAGACATTGTCTGCAGCTTTGTCTTTGTCATGGGCTCTGCAATGTTATACGTGGTTAAAATTGCTTGCTTACCAGGTTTTTTACCAAAACTAAAAGTTGCTAGGGGTTAACAGCATAGCATGTACTTGAGACTACTGGAAAAACAATTTTACATGCATGTTGTGAAAGGAAAGTAGAATTTGTTTTTGGTAAGAGGTTATAAGAAGGCATGGGAAGTTTTGTTGTTGTTGTTAAAGGGCATGTAATTTTGTCTAGCTCAGAAGTTTAAAAAACATTTTCTTAAAAGAGTAATGGGACAAAACAAAGTTGAAGCAAGTTGCAAAGGGTTTGTGAAGGATTGATCTTGTAAATGAAGTTCTGTGGGTATTAACAAATGGCTAAAATTTGAAGGAGATGATCTAGTTTTTCTGTAGGTTAGACATTAAAATAAAGTACACTAATGCTGGGCCAGAATCTGTGCCCATGTGTCTGAATAACATGTTTTTCTTAGAGAATGGACCTGCTGTTTAAGAGAAAATTGTAAAGAGTTATAAGAGGTTTCTGAACATTTTACCTCATGGTCAAACTGATTAAGATGGTATAGATTTGTTTGTAAGATTTTATTAATAATTGGGTTTAACATCTATAAGACACAAATGCAAAGGTGAGATTTTGTGCTCTCTTTTAAACAATATTTTAGTGTATTATGAAAATATTATAAAAGATTTTTGTATGCCTTTTGAATAAACGACAGAAATTAGAAGGGGGAGAGAGAAGACATCCAGTTGTTTTCAAGCTGTCTTTATTGAGTCCTGTTTGGAAAGCTGAATCTCCCCTCTATCAGCAAGTAAAGAATTTTGCTTTTAAAATTTTCTTTAGTTATCCTTTTGGGCTAAATAAATGACTTACAGTTACTTGGGATTTGTTTTGTAATATCAAGTGTTTAAACATTTGATATTTGACAAACTTTCCACGGTCAAATTCTAAATTAAGCCCTTTTTTGATCTAATCAGCCTTTAGGAGCAGATATTAAATACTCTAAAGTCCAAAAGAGATATATTTGGCTTATTTGGTATATCAAAATCATACAGGAAGCATTGTCAAGTAGAAAATTGTGTTTGGCTTTCTTCTTTGGGCTGTATTTGCATAAATGTGTTATTGGTGTGTGTTCCAGAATTGTGTGAGATTCTTGTAATTCTGATATGTCTCAGTATATGTTTTTAGTAATAATTATGATTGTTATGTTATTATGTGCTACAGAGACGACCAGACCTTAATCATGGCTGTTTTGAGACTTTTTTCAGCCACAGTTGTTTTATTTTGATTTTTTTCAAGTTGGTTTTATAATCAGCTATAGGACTCTGACAGGTGCACTTGAATGCAGGTTTGTGATAACTTTGGAGATCGTGACATTAAAATAGAAGAAAGAACTTCCAAGACTCCCATAGGGAGCTAATGTGTATGAATATCAAGCAGAACAGGAATTAATTACATAGACTGAATTAATGGAAAACCAAAATAATCTTCCTATGAATTTGTTTAAAACATTGCTAATTTTTTTTTTGTTTTGGAGTCCAGCAAACCTTTTTTTTTTTCTTTTGAGATATCTATAGCTTTAAATAATTTGGTAAAGTACCCTCCTGTGAGCAAAATCTGAAGCATATTTCTCTCTCCCTGATTTCTCCAGAACTTGAAAACTATTTCCAAGTGTACTTAATTTATGACAGGTATAGTTATTTGCATAAGTTCGATAAGAATCTTTTTTCTTTTGTAACAGGAAAAAATTGGAGACACTGGTTACTTTACCATGGCATTGAATGAAATGGCATACTTTTAGATTCTTTTAAGGAGTCAAAGTTGACTTATAGAGCCGATAAAAGTCCCTTGGGAAAACTGACCTCATAACTTGTCTACACAGTCCCTGTATAGGGGTCCTGCCATGTGGTAAGTAAAGAATGTCACTTCCTGACAGGCCCAAAAAGCCCAAATTATCTTGGCACCTTGAGGTGAGAAATTCACCCAATTAATACAGTTATTTGTAAGCATAGATAAATCTTTGGCTACACTTAAAGGCTTTAAAAAAGTTTAATCTGAGATTTCATATGGAATAAAATTCCAGCAACGCAAATTTAAAAAGGGACTGTGTGGTAAATAATTATTCTTGCTGACTTTATGCAAATACTCAGGCCAAGTATAGTAAGACTAAAACTTATTTTACAAATAAAGTAGTCTTGCTGTGATTTGTTTTTAGTAAAAACAAGGATTGGAGAGAGAAAAATTATATTTCAGAAAAAACTATAGTACAACTCTTATTACATTCTAGTCCCCTATTTTGAGTTTTTATAATTTTCTACAACTTGGAATGAATACTAAATTCTTTCCAGACTACAAGTCTCCATACTAATGCTTTCAAAGTTTTGTTTCATTTTTCTTTTTTGACTTGGCCTCAATAAAATTGTCACTACCTCTTTCCCGAGGCCCTGTAAGTTAAAGCTTATTGCTTGTAATACAGGAGAGAGAAAAATATGTCAGATTGTTACTACTGTCCTCCTCTATACCTAAAGATGCTTTAAATCTAACACCTGGATAAATTGTACCCAACATTAACCTTTGTTTTTCTTCTGTCTCTATAAAACTGCCTCTTATTAAAATTAGTTTGCCTTCATAAAATAGAGAGGTCTAGCCAATCTGAAGTGCTACCTCCTCATGTGGGAAACAGCTGTTTAACTGAGCTGATCTAGTCTCAGGACTTAGACACTGACTCAAAAGATATTCAACTATACCAAAGATGGTATATTTAATTTGCTCTTTCCTGTTTATCCCAATCTGTCTTTCTAACAACCTATGGTTTATTGTTCACTTAAGTGCTGTATTAGAACTGTGGGTGAGAATATTAATGTTTTTGTCATACACCAGTGAGTACACGCAGATGGCTGCAAAGCAGCGGTTTTACTCATATTCTCCTGGGACCAACCTCCCCCAATTGTACCACCTGTCAGCAGGAAGAAGCCAGAATAGTCATTGCTGTTTTTCCATCTCTGTGACCAACATCTTAAGAATAAGGTGAATAAAAGCCAAAGGGGGATTGAAACGACCTTTGCAAAAAATATATCAGTGAGAAAATTTTGACTATGAGGAACTATATGCCAAAAAATTGGAAAATCTGTAAGAAATGGATAAATTTCTAGGCACATGCCATCTACCAAGATTAAACCATCAAGAACTCTAAAACCTGAACAAACCAATAACAAAAAATGAGATCAAAACTGTAATAAAAATTCTCCCAGGATATAAAAGCCCAAGACCTGATGGCTTCACTACTGAATTGTACCAGAAATTTTAAGAACTAAATCCAAGCCTGCTCAAACTATTCCTAAAAATAGAGGATGAGAAAATACTTCCAAACTCAGTCTATGAATCTAATATTAGCATGATAACAAAGCCAGTCAAAGACATGTTAAAGTAAAAGAAAACAACAGGCCCCAATGTCTCTGATGAATATTGATGTAAAAACCTTAACAAAAAATTAGCAAACTGAATTAAACAGTACATTAAAAAGATTATTTATCGTGACCAAGAAGTCTTTATTCCTATTACACAAGGATGGTTCAGCATAAGCAAATCAATCATATCAACAGAATGAAAGAAAAAAAAACTATGATTATTTCAATTGAAGTCAAAATAATTACATTCAATACTCCTTAATGAGAAAAACTCTGAAAAACTGAACACACTACAACATAATAAAAGCCATATATGACAGACCCACAGCTAGTATATCACACTGAATAGTAAAATAATAAAAGCCTTTCCTCTAAGATTTGCAACATGACAAGGATGCCCATTTTCACCACTGTTATTCAATATAATACTGGAATTCCTAGCTAGAGCAATCAGACAAGAGAAATACATAAAGTACATTTAAATTGGAAAGAAAGAAGTCAAATTATCTTTTTTTGCTGATGACATAATTCCATATTGGGAAAAAAACTAAAGAGTGCAAAAAAACCATTAGAACTGATAAAAAATTAGTAAACTTGCACGATATGAAATAAAAATACAATAATCAGTAGCATTTCTATATCCCAACAGTGAATAAACTGAAATCGAAATTAAAAAATAGTCAAATTAATAATAGCCACACATAAAACTAAATACCTAAGAACTGACATAACCAAAGAAGTAAAAGATCGCTATAATAAAAAACTATAAAACACTGATGAAAAAAATTTCAGAGAACACCAAAAAAGGTAAAATATTCCATGTTCATGAATTAGAAAAATTAATATTTTTTAAATGTCCATATTACACAAAGCCACTACAGATTTAATGTAATCCCTATCAAAATACCAATGGCATTCTTTATAGCAATAGAAAAAAGAATCCTAAAATTCATACGGGACCACAAAAGACCCAGAATAGCCACAGTTATCTTAGGCAAAAAGAACAAAACCGGAGGAATTATATTACCTGGCTTCAAATTATGTTACAGAGCTATAGTAACCAAACAGCATAAACCTGACATAAAAACAGACACATAGACCAAAGGAACAGAATCGAGAACCCACAAACAAATCCAAACACGTACAGTGAACTCATTTTCTCCAAAAATGCTGAGAACATACACTGGGGAAAAGACAGTCTCTTCAATAAATAGTGCTGGGAAAACTGGATATTCACATGCTGAAGAATGAGACTAGATCCCTATCTCTCACCATATACAAAAATTAAATCTAAATGGATTAAAGACTTAAATCTAAGACCTCAAACTGTGAAACCATTAAAAGAAAACTATTAAAAGGAAACATTTGAAAAATGCTCAACATCAATCCAGGCAAAGTTTTCTCTAATACCCCACAAGAACAGGCAACGAAAGCAAAAATGTACAAATGGAATCGTATCCAGTTAAGAAGCTTCTGCACAGCAAATAAAACAATCAACAAAGTGAAGAGACAACCCACAGAATGGAAGAAAATATTTGCAAATTACCCCCCAGACAAGGTTTTAACAACCAGAACATTTGAGGAGCTCAGCTCAAACAACTGTATTAAAAAAAAAAAAAAACTAATAATTTAATCAAAAAAGGGACACAAAATGTGAATATACATTTCTCAAAAGATGACATGCAAATGGCAAGCAGGCATATGAAAGTGTGCACAATATCATTGATTGTCAGATAAATGCAAATAAAAACTACAAAGAGATATCATCTTGCCCCAGTTAAAATGGCTTTTATCTAAAAGACAGGCAATAACAAAAACTGGAGAGGGTGTGGAGAAAAGGGAACCCCCATGCACTATTTGTGGGAAAGTAAATTAGTACAACCACTATAGAGAACAGTTTAGAGGGTCCTCACAAAACTAAAAATAGAGCTACTATATGATTCAACAATTCTACTGCTTGGTATATACCCCAAAGTACAGAAATTGGATATCTCCACCCCTTTTTTGACAACTCTGTTCACAATAGACAAGATTTGGAAACAACCTAGGTGTTCCTCAACAGATAAATGGATAAAGAAAATATAAAATTTATACACAATGTAGTACTATTCATTCACATAAAAAATGAGATTCAGTCATTTGCAACAACATGGATAGAACTGGAGGTTATCACATTAAGTGAAATAAGCCAAGCACAATAAGATCAGCATTGCATGTTCTCAATTATTTGTGAGATCTAAAAATTAAAACAATTGAACTCATGGAGATAGAGTGTAGGATATGATTACCAGAGGCTGGGAAGCATAGTAGAGAAAGTGAGTGGGTGGCAGGGATGGTTAATCATTCCAAAAAGTAGTTAGAATAAATGGATAATGCCTAATATTTGATAGTAAAACAGGATGACTATAGTCAATAATAATTTAACTGTACATTAAAAAATAACTAAAAGAATATAATTAGATTGTTTATAACATGAAGGATAAATGCTTGAGGGGATGGATAACCCATATTTCATGATGTGATTGTTACACTTTTCACGCCTGTATCAAAACATCTTATGTGCTCTGATATGGCTTGGCTGTGTCCACACCCAAGTCTCATCTTGAATTGTAGCTCCCATAATCCCCATGTGTTGTGGGAGGGACCCAGTGGAGATAATTACATCATGGTGGCAGGTTTTTCTTGTGCTGTTTTTATGGTAGTAAATAAGTCTCAAGAGATCTGATGGTTTTCTAAAGGGCAGTTCCCCTGCACATGCTCTCTTGCCTGCCGCCATGTAAGGCATGCCTTTTTTCTTCTGCCATGATTGTGAGGCCTTCCCAGCCATGTGGAACTGTGAGTTCATTAAACTTCTTTTTCTTTTTAAATTACCCAGTTTTGGGTATTTCTTCATAGCAGTAAGAAAATGGACTAATACAGTAAATTGGTACCAGGATAAGGGCACTGTTATTATATTAAGATACCCGAAAATGTGGAAGTGACTTTGGAACTGGGTAACAGGCAGAGATTGGAACAGTTTATAGGGCTCAGAAGACAGGAAGATGTGGGAAAGTTTGGACGTTCCTAGAGACTTGTTGAATGGTGTTGACCAAAAAGTTCAGGCTGAGGTGGTCCCAGAAGGAGATGAGGAAGTTATTGAGAACTGGAGCAAAGGTGATTATTGCTATGCTTTAGCAAACAGATTGGTAGCATTTTTCCCCTGCCCTAGATATCTGTGGAACTTTGAACATGAGAGAGATGATTTAGGGTATCTGGCAGAATAAATTTCTAAGCAGTAAAGCATTCAAGAGGTAACTTGGGTGCTCTTAAATGCATTCAGTTTTATTCATTCACAAAGAAATGGTTTGGAGTTGGAACTTATGTTTAAAATGGGAGCAGAGCATAAAAGTTTGGAAAATTTGCAGCCTGATGATGTAATAGAAAAGAAAAACCCATTTTTCTGAGGAAAAATTCAAAGCTGGCTGGAGAAAATTTCATAAGTATTGAGAAGCCAAATATTAATCACCAAAACAGTAGAAAAATTTCTCCAGGACATGTCAGAGGTCCTCATGGCAGCACCTACAGTCACAAGCTGGGGGTGTCTAGGAGGAAAAAATTGTTTTGTGGTCCAGGCCCAGGGTTTTGCTGCTTTGTGCAGTCTTGGGACTTGGTGCCCTGCATTACAGCCATGGCTAAAGGGGGCCAATGTACACCTCAAGCCATTGTTTCAGAGGGTTCAAGCCCCATACATTGATGTCTTACATGTGGTATTGGGCCTGTGGGTGCACAGAAGTCAAGAACTGGGAATCTCCACCTAAATTTTGGAGGATGTATGGAAATTCCTGGGTGTCCAGGCAGAGTTGTGCTGCAGGGGCACAATCCTCACGGAGAACCTCTGCTAGGGCAGTGCAGAAGGGAAATGTGAGGTGGGAGTCCCCACACAGAATCCCCACTGAGGCACTGCCTAGTGGAGTGATGAGAAAAGAGCCACCATCCTCCAGACCCCAGAATGGTAGATCCAATGACAGCTTGCACCATGCACCTGAAAAAGCCACAGACACTCAATGCCAGCCTGTGAAAGCAGCCAGGAGTGAGGCTGTACTCTGCAAAGCCACAGGGGCAGAGCTGCCCAAGACCACGAGAACCCACCTCTTGCATCAGTGTGACCTGGATGTGAAACATGCAGTCAAAGGTGATCATTTTGGAGCTTTAATATTTGACCACCTCACTGGATTTCACATTTTCATAAGGCCTGTAGTCTCTTCGTTTTGGCCAATTTCTCCCATTTGGAATGGGCATATTTACCCAATGCCTGTATCTCCATTGTATCTAGGAAGTAACTAACTTGCTTTTGATTTTACAGGCTCATAGGTGGAAGGGAGTTGCCTTGTCTCAGATGAGACTTTGGACGGTGAACTTTTGAGTTATTGCTGAATCAAGACTTTGGGGAACTGTTGGGAAGGAATGATTTGTTTTGAAATGTGAGGACATGAGATTTGGGAGTTGCCAGGGGCAGAATGGTGTGGTTTGCCTGTGTTCCCACTCAAATTTCATCTTGAATTGAAGCTCCCATAATCTCCACGTGTTGTGGGAGGGAACCAGTGAGGGGTAATTGAATCATGAGGGTGGGTTTTTCCCATGCTATTCTTGTGATAGTGAATAAGTCTCAAGAGATGAAAGAAAGAAAGAAAGAACAATGATGTGAAATAATTAAAACGCTAATACATTGCTGATGGGAATGTAAAATGGCGTAGCTACTAAGGAAAATGGTATGGTGATTCATAAAAAAAAAAAAAAAAAAAAAAAAGGCCGGGCGCGGTGGCTCACGCCTGTAATCCCAGCACTTTGGGAGGCCGAGGCGGGCGGATCACAAGGTCAGGAGATCGAGACCATCCTGGCTAACACAGTGAAACCCCGTCTCTACTAAAAAATACAAAAAATTAGCCGGGCGTGGTGGCGGGCACCTGTAGTCCCAGCTGCACGGGAGGCTGAGGCAGGAGAATGGCGTGAACCCGGGAGGCAGAGCTTGCAGTGAGCCGAGATCGCACCACTGCACTCCAGCCTGGGCGACAGAGCGAGACTCCGTCTCAAAAAAAATAAATAAATAAAAATAAACATAAAATTACCATATGACCCAACCATTCTACTCTGGGTATATACTCAAAAGTAGTTGAAATAGAGATTCAAACAGGTATCAGTACCCATATTCATAGCTGCATTATTCACAGCAGCCAAAAGTTGGAAGCAACCTAAGAGATCGTCCTAAGAGCAAACAGCAAATGGAGAAGCACTTATTCTAGAAAATCTACTAATATTCTGCAAGAATAGTGAGAGCCTGTGGCATTTGAATCATAATCCATATCTCGCCACACAATTTAGTGTGACAAAAGCTTCATCCCTTCCAGGGTCATTCAAAAATGCAGAACTCCTTTTCCCTCCAACTCCAAGTCTAGGGTTAAGGTATCTTCCACTGAGGCACAGGCTTCCAGGATTTCTAATTTCTAACAGGTCTGTGTTGCAGAAGCTCTATTATAGGCAACAGTGGTTAAGAACACTGTGCCTAGTTGCCCATACTCCAATTCACTTATAGGGTAGAAATCCCATGCTGGATTAGGCATGTTAAGAAGACCAGAGGATACTTCACCTGTCTGCTAAAAAGCAGGGGTATACATCTAAAAGAAGCAGGCTACTATCCTCATTTTTATCGTGAGAGCAGTGGCACACATATATTGCCCAGGGGATGATAAATACAGAGAGCTCCAAAGCTATCCTCAAGAGAAGGGACTCATTTGGAGCAAAGTATGGGGGAAGTTCAAGCTAAGGGAGTTGTCAAAAACAGTGGAGATTTTGCTGGTAAGGCAATAAGAAGAAGCTGATAGCTCCATGAGAGCAAAAAAATAAAAATTACATTAAAATTTAAAAGACTGTAGATTAGCTATAAGTTTAGCAGAGACAATCAGGAAAAAGTGCAGAGAAAAAGCCCGCTTGGGTCAGAACCAACATCCAAATGTGGCCTTAAAGACTACCCCTGCAAAGGGGCTCAAATTTAATTGTATCAGACTGCTGAGCAATTTATGCCTTTGGACATTGCCAAAAACAATCAAGCAATCAGCCAGTAATGAGTGGAGCCTAACTGGCTGAGAACGGATACCAAATGAAGCAAGTAGTTTAGCTGATAAATCAGTGAAAGAGACTGTCAAATAAACCTTAGCTAAAATTACTGACATCTCAGTGTATGTCCATATTTAAGGCCGTACCCTCTGATGCATGACATCAGAGGTAACACATTCAATGGGATATAGACTTCGCCAAATATTCTAGCCAAGTAACAAAACAAGCAAATAAACAACAACAAAATCAAGTCCCAGAGAGGGTAGGGGTATCAGTATTCACAATTGATGCAATATATAATCTAAAATGTCTAGTTTTTGATAAAATTATGAGGTATTCTGTGACAAAATTATGAGTTACACTGTGAGCTCTACATGAAAAAAAGCAAGCAACAGAAACTAACTGTGAGAGGGCTCTGTTGTCAGATTTAACAGATAATAACTACAAAGAAGCCATTATAATCATATTCAAAGATTTAAAAGAAACTCTGCTTAAATAAGTAAAGGAAGGTAAAATGCCAATATTTTATCAAATACAGAGTATCAATAATGAAATAAAAAGCACAAAAATACCAAATGGAAACTCTGGAGTTGAAAAGTACAGTAATCAATATGTAAAATTGACTAGAGTGATTCAACAGTGCATTTGAACCAATAGAAGAATGAATCAGAACACTCGAATTTAGGTTGATAGATATTATGCAATCTAAAGAAAAAGAGAGAAAAAAGAACAAAGAAAAAGGCATATACTCAGATCTTATTTTTTATTCTATCTGACAATGTTTGCCTTGTTTTTTGTTGTTTAATCTATTTACTTCATTGAAGTACAAAAGAAATAAAGAACAATTATGAGGAAAGTGGGTATCAGAAAGAAAGAAGAAAAAGGAGTGGAAATAATACTAGAAGAAATAATGTTATTAAATTTCTCAATTTGATAAAAGTCATATATACACAATAAATTTAATGAAGTCTGATAAACACAGAGATCCACACGGACACATTTCAGTAAAAATACTGAAAGATAAAGAAAATAAGAAAATTTTGGAGGGAAAAAAAAGACTTTCAATGGATACCAGAAGGCAGGAAGGCAGTGAAATAACAAAGAGTCGTAAGAAAAAAAAAAGGTAAGAAATAATTTTTTATCCAGCAAAATATTGGTCAGAAATGAAAGTGAAATACAAACCTTCCTAGACAAACAAATATTGAGACAATTTATTGCTAGCATATCCATGTTACATAAAATACTAAAGGAAATTCTTCAGGCTGAAAGTCAGAGACTCAAGATAGTAATTTGAAACCACATTAAAAAACACAATACTGGCAGTAAAAGCAATTATGTAGGTAAATGTAAAAGACAGTATAATTTTGTTTTTTCTTTTTCCTCCTCTTAATGAATTTGAAAAACCCTTGTATAAGACAAGACAAGACATATGCATCTATATATAAACAATTGTATAAGATATATACATATATAATTATATATACACAATTATATATAATTTTGTTGTTCAGTCTATAACATATAGAAATTCATATATAATAATAATACATAATTACAACATTAGCACAAAGATAGGTAGAAGCAAAGTATTGGAGTAAGGAAATGATACCAGATTATAACTAGAATTCACAGGAAAAGAAATAAAAGAACAAAATTGTAAAATAGGAAGGTTAATAAAATATAATTTATAATTATGTACTACTCCCCTTTTATCAGCTTCATTAAAAATACATAAATTAATAATTATGGCAATGTAGTTATTGAATTTTTTACATATATATGTTACAGAAAAGTAAATAGTAAATATAGGTATATAGGAGTAATATCTCTATGTCCCATGGAATTAACTTACATTAAGTCAAAAACAACTATGATAAATTAAGATTCAAGCACTAGACACTAAGAGAATAACACTCATACACACATACACACACATATACATACCCGCACATGTATAGTGAAAAATATCATAAAAAGCATTAAAATATTACACTAGAATGTATTCACCTAATGCAAAAGAAAGCTGCAAGGAGAAACGGGGAAACCATGAAACACATAGAAAATAAAAAGAAAAATGGCGGATATCAGTTCATGATATTAATAACAAAGTAAATGGATTAAACAGCATAAAACAAGGCCAACAGTGTCAGAATACAAAATAAAATCTGAATATATGCCTACAGTATGCACAACCCAGATTCAATGCATTGAATGTAAAATTACGGAAAATCATTATACTATGTAAGTAAGAATCATGAGAAAGCTGAGGTGACTACACTAATATCCGGCAATAAAAGACTTTAAAATATGTTACCAGAAATAAAGAGGAACATTTTATCATGAAAAAATGGTCAAACTATCAGAAAGACATAATAACTACAAACATATATGCACCTAACTCCAGTGCCACCAAATTCATGGAGCAAATTTGACAGAATTGAAGAGAGAAATAGACACTTCAATAATAGTTAGATATTTCTATATTTCTTTTTCAATAATGGAACAACTAGGCAGTAGATCAATAAAAAGAAGACTCAAACAGCACTCTAGCCCAACTAGACCTAGCAGACATGTATCCAACTACAAGAGCAGAATACATATACTATGAAACTGCACAGGCATGATTTTCCAGGATAGACTATATGGTAGGCTATAAAAAAGCCTCAATAATTTGAAAAGATTGAACTCATCCAGAATATGTCTTTTGATCAAAACAAAAGAACATTAGAAATGAATAACAAAAAAAATTTGGAAAATTAACAAATATTTAGAAATTAAACAAGATCTTCCTAAGTAATAAATTGGTTAAAGAAGAAACAACAAGAGAAATTCCAAAACATTTAATGGTGAAATACTCAATGCTTTTCCCATAAGATCAGAAACAAGACATAGGATGTCCATACTTACCACTTCTATTAAACATTAAACATTGTACTGGAGGTTTTACCACAAGTAACTAGGCAAAAAAATAAAATAAAATAAAATAAAAGATACTAAAACATCCAGATTGCAAAGAAAGAAGTAGAATTATCTCTATTTGAAGATGATATGAGTTTCTTATACAGAAAATCTTATGAAATCTATTAAAAACTTGTTAAAACTAATACTTCAGCAGTGCTTCAAGGTATAAGAGCAATATATTAAAAATTGAGTGTATTTCTATATTCTAGCGTTAAACATTTCTTAAAAAATTAAGAGAATCTCATTTACAGTAGAATAAAATGAAATAAAATGCTTAGAAATAAATTTAACAAAAGTCCTTCTTATCCTCTAAAAATTCTAAACTATTGGTGAAAGAAATTAACAATCTAAATAAGTGAAAAGACATCCCATATCCTTAATTTGTAAGACAATATTATAAGATGCAATCCTTCACAAATTGATCTTCAGATTCGACACAATTCAACTTGAATTTTGCAGAAATAAGACGCTAATCCGGAGCTGGGTGCGGTGGCTGACGCCTGTAATCCCAGCACTTTGGGAGGCCGAGGCGGGTGGATCACCTGAGGTTGGGAGTTCGAGACCACCCTGACCAACATGGAGAAACCCTGTCTCTACTAAAAATACAAAATTAGCCGGGTGTAGTGGCACATGCCTGTAATGCCAGCTGCTCGGGAGGCTGAGGCAGGAGAATTGATTGAACCCAGGAGGCAGAGGTTGCAGTGAGCCGGAGATCGTGCCATTGCACTCCAGCCTGGGCAACAAGAGGGAAATTCCGTCTCAAAAAAAAAAAAAAAAAAAAAAAAAAGACGCTAATCCTAAAACCATGGGAATTTAAGAGAACTAGATTAGCCAAAATAATTGTGAAAAATAAGAACAAATTTGGATAACTAAGCCTTTTCCATTTTAAAACTTTCCTCAAACCAATAGCAATCAATGGACAATTGATTTTCAGCCAATTAAAGTCAATAAATAATAAATAGTCTTTCCACAAGTGGCATTGGGATTGCTGGATATCCACATGCAAAAGGATAATTTTTAGATACCTTCCTTACAAAATGCATAGAAATAACCACTCCAAATGGATCATTGACCTTAATATGAGAACAGAAGCCATAAAACTATTAGAAATCACAGGAGCAAACCTTTATGACTTTGCATTAAGCAAAGTTTTCTTAGATCTGACACTAAAAGTACAAGCAACAACAAAAAAATACATTATACCTCATCAACTTCAAAACTTTTGTATGTCAAAGGATATCATCGAGAAAGTGAAAAGACAAACCACAGAATGTGAGAAAATATTTGTAAATTGTATATCTTATGAGTCTTATATTGACCATAAAAAGAACTTGTAAAATCCAACAATAGTAATGCAAAAGATATAATTTTTAAATGGGTAAAAAATACAAATAGACATATTTTTCCAAAGAATATAAACAAATTACTAGTAAGTATATCAAAAAATATTTAACTTCATTAGCAGTTAGAGATATGCAAATCTAAATCACAATGAGATAGCACTTCTTACTCCTAAGATTGCTATAATAAAAAAGACAAATAATAACGAATGTTGGTAAGTGCGTAAAGAAATGGGAACATTCATGCATTTCTGATGTTTATGTAAAATAGTGCACCCAATTTGGAAAGCAATTTGGCAGTTCTTCAAATGGTAAACAGAGTTGGTGTAAGACCCAGCACACAAACTTTTACATAAATGTTAATAAAAGCATTGTTCATGATAGCCAAAAGATAAAAACAACCCAAATGTCCATGATCCGATGAATGGATAAATAAAAAGTAGCACATCCTTATAAAAGATAATCTTGGGTAATAAAAAAGAACTGAAGTACTGATACATACTACAACATGAATGAAATTCGAAAGCATTATGCTAAATACAACAGACCAGACCACTTACCAAACTGTCCGAATAAAGGATTGCATTTCTATTATATGTACAGTATAGGCAAATCTATTGAGACAGAAAGTAGATTAGAGATTGCTTAGGGCTCTGGAGTTTGACGGGAAATGGGCAGTGGCTGCTAATAGTTTCTTTTTGAAGTGATAAAGATGTCCCAGAATTGAGATGGTTGCACAATGCTGTGAATATACTAAAAACCACTGAATTTCTCATGTTAAATGGGTGAATTTTAAGATATAAACTACATCTCACGAAAATTGTTAAAAAGGAATAATTATAAATTATATCATTTTCCAGTGAAAATGACTTTGCATCAATTTCCTCATCACAAATAGGCTAGAAGCTCAATATTGAAACTATGATGTATTATTTTTTGTGAAATTTTAGGCTGCCGGATAAATTGCTTTTCTGATGACCAGGA
Source organism: Gorilla gorilla gorilla (assembly GCF_029281585.2). Classification (NCBI taxonomy): domain Eukaryota; kingdom Metazoa; phylum Chordata; class Mammalia; order Primates; family Hominidae; genus Gorilla; species Gorilla gorilla. Next base: position 104,367,522 of record NC_073247.2, read on the forward strand.
AATTAAATTTTGTTTGAAAGTAAAGTTATATGTGTGTTCACGTATTTTCATGCCTGTAATTATGGTTTAATATTATCTGAAATATATAAAACTATATTCCCAACTATTTCTCAAATATAATTGTGCAAAAAATATAGAACATTTTAAACGTTAATCTCCTAGGGACACGTTTATTTTAAGTGAGCTCTAAATAAAGAAAGATAAATGGTTATCTAATGGGGAGCTATTAGTCTTACTATAACTTATTTTACATCCTATTCTTTGGTACTAAGCACGATAGGGTAATGACAGTCACTGGACTCTATAACAAATTGAATCTCTGTTTTTAGTTTTTAAAATTATGCACAAAAACTTGAATTGCCATTATCACTCAGCAAGCACACATGTTCAGAGAGAAGAAAAAGAGAATTTTTTTTTTCTTTTCTGGAGACCTAAGTGTGAAAACAGATTATACTAATCATTTATAAAGTTATTTGAAATTAACTAGTGGTTGCAACCCAAAGTTAAGAAAATAGTGAAGATTATATGGACAGTTTCTTTCTCTAAAAATAACCAAATTCTTCCTTCCTGTTCTGCTCTTCTCTTAATACCATGCACCTAAACAAAAATCATTATGTCATTTTTCTAGCTTTGCGAAGGTAGAAAATGTATGAGGCTAAGTGTCTTAGAAAACCTTTGTATTATCGTTTGTCCTATGGTTTCTGTAAATAAATGATATTCTTATGTTTTTAAATATTTCCACACATTATTTTCAAAATTATGTTTTGAATTTGATAACTTTTTATTAAAAATATTTCAAGCAGTGAGTCCACAAAGAAGCATGTATTATTTGGACGCAATACTATTTAATTTGATTAGGATATTTTTCTGGAAAAAATAATTCTGAATTGAATAAAGGAGGCAAAAGATAATTTATAAAAAGTATAATTTCTCAACAGTTGACATCACTCATTGCTGTTTTTTATATTTACGTACAATAAAATTCACTCATGTTCTATAGTTCTACCAGTTTTGACAAATGCATACCATCATGTATCTATCACCATTTTCATATAGAGAACACTTTCATTACTCCCAAAATTTCTTTGTGCTGCTCTGCTAGTCAACATTACCTGAATTCCCAGCTCCTGGCGATCACCGGTATGTTTTTCATCCCTATACGCTTGCCATTTCCAGAATGTTATATAATAGGAACCATACACGATGTAGACTGTTGATTATGGCTTCTTTCATTTAACAAAATTCATTTGAGATTCATCCATGTTGCTCTAAGAATCAATATGCTTCTTTTTATTGCTGAGTAGTATTTCAGTGTATGGCTATGACACAGTTCATTCTTTTACCAGCTGAAAGACAGTAAGGGTCATTTCTACCTTTTGGTGATTATTAATAATGCTGTTTAACTTGCACATAAAAATTTCTATGATAACGTACGTTTTCAAATATTTTGCATAAATATGCAGGACTGGAATTGCTGTTTTTTTTTCTGTTTTTGTTTTTCAAGTGTATGTTTAGCTTTATAGGAAGTTGACAAACTGTTATCTAAATTCCCTGTGCCATTCTGTGTCAGCAGCAGCATCAATTGAAGATTCTAGATGTTTGGAATACTTACCAGCACTTGGTATTTTTAGTTTTTTCTTTTAGTCACTCAAATAGAATGGTATCTCTTTGCATTTTAAATTTGCATTTCTTTAATGTCTGACTGTGCTGAGCCTCTAATTATATGCTTATCTGACATATTCATGTCTTCCTTGATAGTCTATACAGATATTTGCCAGTTTTTTAATTGAGTTCTTCATTTTCTTATTGTTATTTTTTAGTTTTTTAAATTTCAACTATTATTTTTGATTCAGGGGGCACATGTGCAGATGTGTTACCTGGGTATATTGGGTGACGCTGAGGTTTGGGGTATGAATAATCTCATCATATTCATAGTTGTTCAACCCTTTCTCCCCTCTCCCCCTTCTAATACTCTTCAGTGTCTATTGTTGCCGTCTTTATTTCCATGAGTACCCAGTGTTTAGCTTCCACTTATAAGGGAGAACATGCAATATTTGGCTTTCTGTTGCTGTGTTAATTTGCTTAGGATAATGGCCTCCAGCTGCACCCATGTTGCTGCAAATAACATAGTTTGTTCTTTTAAAGACTGCGTATATCCTATGGTATATGCGTGCTATATATAAGAAATCCAATCCACCACTGATGGTCACCTAGGTTGACTCCATGTCTTTGCTATTGTGAACAGTGCTGTGTCAACATGCAAGTGCATGTGTCTTTTTGGTAGAACAATTTGTTTTCTTTTGGAGATAATACTCAGTAATGAGAGTTTCTGGGTTGAATGGTAATTCTGTTTTGTGTTCTTTGAGAAATCTTCAAAATGCTCTCCACAAAGGCTGAATTAATTTACATTCCCACCAACAGTGTATAAAAATTCTCTTTTCTCCCCAACTTTGTCAGCGTCTGTTGTTTTTTGGCTTTTTAATAATAGCTATTCTGACTGGTGTGAGATAGATTCTCATTGTGGTTTTGATTTGCATTTATCTGGTGAAGAATGATGAGGAATTTTTTTTATATGTTTGTTGGCCTCTTGTATGTCTTCTTTTGAGAAGTGTCTGTTTATATTTTTGGCCCACTTTTGAATGGAGGCTTTTGTTTTTTGCTTGTTGTTTGTTTACGTTCTCTACAGTCTAGATAGTAGACCTTTGCTGAATGTATACTTTGGGAACATTTTCTCCCATTCTATAGGTTGTCTGTTCACCTGGTTGATAGCTTATTTTCCTTTGCAGAAGCTCTTTAGTTTAATTAGGTCCCATTTGTCAATTTTTGTTTTTGTTGCAATTGCTTTTAAGGATTTAGTCATAAATTCTTTGCCAAGGCTAACGTCCAGAATGGTGTTTCGTATGGTTCCTTCTAGAATTCTTACAGTTATTGGTCTCACATTTAAATCTTTAATTCATCTTAGGTTAATTTTTGTATATGGTGATAGGTAGGGGTCCAGTTTCATTCTTCTACATGTGGCTAGTCAACTGTCCCAGCACAATTTATTGAATAGAAAGTCCTTTCCCCACTGCTTAATTTTGTCAACTTTGTCAAATATTAGATGGCTGTAGGTGTGCAACTTTATTTCTGGGTTCTCTATTTCTGTTCCATTGGTCTATGTGTCTGCTTTTGCATCAGTCCCATGCTCTTTTTGTTACTGTAGCCTTATAGTACAGTCTGAAATCAGATAATGTGATGCCTCCAGCTTTGTTCTTTTTGCTTAGGATTATTTTGGCTATTTGGCTTATTTTGTGGTTCCATATAAATTTTAGAACAGTTTTTTTTTTCAAATTCTGGAAAAATGACTTTGGTAGTTTGATAGGAAGAGTGTTGAATCTGTATTTTGCTTTGGATAGTATGGCCATTTTTATATTTATTCTTCTAATCCATGAGCATAGGATACTTTTTCATTTGTTTGTGTCATCTATTATTTCTTTTAACAGTGTTTTGTAGTTCTTCTTGTACAAACAAACCTCTTGCTGCCTTGGTTAGTTTTATTCCTAGCTTTTTTTTTTTTTTTTTTTTTTTTTTTTGGCTATTGCAAATAAAATTCTATTCTTGATCCAGCACTCAGCTTTAATATATAGAAATTCTACTGATTTTTGCACATTGATTTTGTATGCTGAAACTTTGCTAAATCTTTTGTGTTCCAGGAGCCTTTCAATGTTCTTTAGGATTTTCTACATATTGAATCCTACTGGCCATGAATAGACATAGGTTATCATCTTCTTTTCCTAATTAGATGCTTTTAGTTCTTTATCTTTCCTGATTTCTCTGTCTAGCACTTCCAGTACTGTGTTGAATAGGAGTGCTGAAGATGGGCATCCTTGTCTTATTCTAGCTTTCAAAAGAATGCTTCTAGTTTTTGCCTGTTTAGTATGATGTTGGCTGTGGGTTTGTCATAGATGACTCATTACTTTAAGGTGTGTTCCTTCAGTGACTAATATATGAAAGTTTTTATCATGAAGAGATGCTGGATTTTATCAAAAGCTATTTCTGTGTCTATTGAGATGATCACATGTTTTTTTAAATTTACTTCTGTTTATGCGGTGGATCACATTTATTGATTTGCATATGCTGTACCAATCTTGCATCCCAAGAATGAAACCTACTTGATCACAGTCTTCATGGTCAATTAATTTTTTGAAGTGCTGTTGGATTCAGTTTCCTAGTATATTTTTTTGACAATTTTTGTGTCTTTGTTAATCAGAGATATCGCCCTATAATTTTCATTTTTTGTTGTGTCTTTGCCAGGTTTTGGTATCAGGATGATGCTGGCCTCATAGAAGGAGTTAGAGAGGAGTCCCTACTACTAGAATTTTTTTTTAATAGTTTCAGTAGCATTGGTAACATCTCTTTTTTGTATGTCTGGTACAATTTGGCTCTGAATCCATCTGGTCTGGGTTTTGTTTTTGGTTTGTTTGTTTGGTAGTTTTTAAAATTACTTATACAATCTCAAAACTCAGCATTGATCTGTTCACAGTTTCAATCTCTTCCTGATTCAATCTTGGGCGATTGTGTGCTTCCAGCAATTTCTCAATTTCCTCTAAATTTTCTATTTTGTGTGCACAGAGGTGTTTATATTTTCTGAGGATCTTTTGAATTCCTGTGGGATCAGTTGCAATGCCACCTTTGTCTATTGTGACTGTGCTTATTTGGATCATCTGCTGTTAATCTAGCTAGTAGCCTGTCAATCTTATTTACTTTTTCAATAGTTTGTATGATTTCAATTTTTTTAATTTATTGAGACTATGCTTTATATATTCTGTATATACATGTATATTGGTTAGAGTATTCTGTGCATGTTTATTAGGTCCAACTGGTTAAGTGTCAAATTCAAGTCCAGAATTTCTTTGTTAGTGTTCTGTCTTGATGATCTGTCTAATGCTGACAGTGGGATGTTGATATCCCCCAGTATTATTGTGTGGCTTTCTGAGTCTTTTTGTAGACCAAGAAAAACTTGTTTTATAAGAAGAAAACACTCCAATACTGGGTGCATATGTATGTGTATAGTTAAGTCTTCATGTCGAATTGAACACTTAACCATTATGTAATACCCTTTTTTTTGTTGTTATTGCTTTAAACTCTGTTTTATCTGATGTAAGAATAGCAACCCCTGTTCTTGTGTTCTGTTTCCACTGTAGATCTTTCTCTAGATCTTTACTTTGAGTCTATGGATGTTTATGCATGTGTGTTGGGTCTGTTGAAGACAGCAGACTGATAGGGCTTTTTTATGCAGCTTGTTATTCCATATCTTTTAAATTGGACCTTCAGGCCATTTAAATTCAAGGTTAATATTGATATCTGAGGTTTTAATCCTATCATGAAGTTGTTAGCTGTTTGCTTTGTGTTTCCTATTTTGTGGTTGCTTTATAGGGTCTTTGGGCTATGTATTAAAGTTTGTTTTCCTGCTAGCTGCTATGATTTCTATGTTTAGAACTTCCTCAGTAATCTCTTGTAAGGCTGGCCTGCTGGTAACAAAGTTTTTCAGGGCTTGCTTGTCTGTAAAATCGTTTGTTTCTCCTTTGCCTATGAAACATAGTTTGGTGGGATATAAAATTCCTGGTTGGAATTTCTTGTTTTTAAGAATATTAACAATTGGCCTCCAATTTCTGTTAGCTTGTAAGGTTTCTGCTGAGAAGTTCACTGTTAGCCTGATGGGGTTCGTTTGTATGTGATCTGACGTTTTTCTCTAGTTGCCTTTTTTTTTTTTTTTTTGGTGTGTGTGTGTGTGTGTGTGTGTGTGTGTGTGTGTTAACCTTGGACAGTCTTGTGACCATATGCTTTGGTGATACTCATTTTGTATTATATCTCTCAGATGTTCTGTGGATTTTTTGAATCTGGATGTCTGTCTCTCTAGCAAGATCAGATCAGAGAACATTTATTGAATTATTACCTCAAATATTGTTTTCCAAGTTACCTACATTGTCCACTTCTTCCTCAGGGATGCCAGTAATTTGTAGGTTTCTTCACTTTACATCATCTAATATTGCTCAAAAACATTGCTTATTTCTTAAAATTCTTTTCTTCTTTATTTTTAGCTGGCTATGTTATTTCAAAATACTGGTCTTTAAGCTCTGAAATTATTTCTTCTGCTTGGTACAGTCTATTGATAAAGCTTTCAATTGTATTTTTAAAATTCCTTAAGTTAGTTTTTCAAATCCAGAAGTTCTGATTGCTTTCTTTCAAGATGTTTATCTCTTTCTTTATTTCCTGGATTGCTTTAGAAGTTATTTGTGTTCATTTTCAGCTTGTCTTGGATCTCACTGAGCTTCCTTGAAATCCATGCTTTGAATTCTTTATGTGATTTCTGCATTTACATTTTGGTTAAGGACCATTGGTGGAGGGGTACTGCAATTCTATGGTGATGTCACTGCATTCATATTTTTCATAGTGCTAGAATTCTTGCATTGGTTTCTTCTCATCTGAGAATGTTGGCACTTCTAATTTTTGTAATTTTGTGTTAGGATATTTTCTTTTTTTTATTTCAGTATAACATTATTATTTTTTTTCTTTCCCTTTCCCTTTCCTCTCCTCCCTACAGGGTGTGACTGTAGTGAATGCTGGGTATGGTCACTTGTCTTTGCTTCTGTAACCCTATGTAGTTTCATTGACAGGTTTTATATTGATGTGTGTAGTTCAACCTACAAGCCAGTAGATGGTACTTATGGGTGAGAGCTGGCTGTACCTGATGTGGCTAGGTATATACATGATCCTTGTTTACTGGGAGAAGCTCTGTCTCATCTTAGGCAATGGGCTGATCTGTGGAATGCACAGTTAGTTGTCTGAGCTCCTTGCTCTGTCCTATGTTAGGACAGGTCCAAGATTGGCATGGCCTGCCTAAATGTCCCCTGATGTCAGGCACAAACACCAGCACTTAGCAAGGATCCAGTGGACAGCCACTAAACACCCAAAGGTGTGCCTAGGCATGGAGCTGGGAAACCTCCTCAGCCCCAAGTTCTCTGGACAGGGATTAGGGGAGGCCTAAATTCCTAATCCAGGAGAGCGAGTGCTCCACATGCCTGGAGATATGCCTGGGTGTGGAGCAGAGAGAGATGCCTGTTTGTGAAGCAGAGAGAACCACCCTTCACCAAGATCTCTGCATAGTAGGGGTGGGGCAGCTCCAGGTTGCTGAACCAGGTGAGTGGGTGATCTGAATGTCTGAAGATCTGCCTGGGCATAAAATGTAGAGGGCTTGACTGCACCATGATCCATGGCCAACAAGGGCGGGGTTGCTCAGGCTACTAGTCCATGTGAGCAAGTACTCCAAATTCCTGGAGATCTGTCTGCATGTGTTGTGATGAAAGCCCCACTGCACCACCATCTATGCACAGAAATAGGGGCAGGTAAAGCTGTTGATCCAGGTGAGGAAGTGCTTCAAACACCTGGAGATCTGTTTGGGTATTGAGTGCAAAGTGCCTGCTATACCACAATTTATGTCCATGAAAAGTGGGGCAACTCAGATTGCTGATTCAAGCAAGTGGGCGCTCCAGATGCTTGGATTTCTGCATGGAGGTGGAAGGGAGAGGGCCCTGCTATACCACAATCTCAAGGGGAGCATGCTGGGGCACCCATTAATGGCATACGCAAGTCAGTTTCAGGTTGCCAGCTGGCCTTGAATGAAAGTCTCATCATCCAGGAGAAAACACAGCTATAGCAGCTCTTCTCCTGCCCCAGGGCTTCAACAGGGGAGTGTACAATTCTGGTGCCTACTGCTGTGGTGCTTTCTACAGTTCTGGCTATGGAAGCCCCTACCCTGCTCCAGAGCAGGTGTTCCAATCTCTGGCCTGAGATTAAAATACCTGCATGGCCATACTGCTAGGTCTCAAAGGAATGGCTGATTTTGTATGTGCCTGGATTAAAAATGGCATCCTGCTGTCAGTCCTTGGCCTGGGCAAATTTCTGTAGTTTTTCCTGGTGCTTTTCCCTCAGGTCTCCAAGCCTCTCCCCAGGTTAGCACCAGGACTTTAAAGAAACAAAATATTCCCCCTCCTCTTGGGTTGCTCAGATCCCCAGTAGAAAGGTGAGTCACAGAGGGAGGCTCTCTGTCTCTCTCATGTACTGGGGCTTCACTTACTTTTATCAACTGGATGCCATCACATGGACTGCTTGCCCATGTCCTCCCCGCTGGGGCCCCCTTCACAATACTGGTGGATTCTCATTTTTCTTCTTGAATTAAAGCTCACAAAGTTGATCTTTATGCACTATCTTGCTATTTCCAAGTCACTGAGGCATGATAAAAGGATTTAATCAGTCATCTTGGAAAAAAAAATGTATTGTTAGTTTGCATCCTTTTTTAAATATATAACTCCCTTGTCAGAAATGTGATTTGCAAATATTTTTACCCAGTCTGTAGCTTGCCTTTTCATTCATTCACATTGCCTTTTGCAAAGTAAATATTTTTAATTACAAATAAGCTCAACTTAGCATATTTTTAAAAATAAATTGTTCTTTTGATGTTGTAGTTAAGAATGCTGCCTAACTCATAGTCACAAAGATTTTCTCCAATATTTTCTAATAGAAGTTGTATAGTTTTACATTTTGCATTTGGACTTTTGATTGATTCCAGGTTAATTATTTTATAAGATTAAAGATGTGGGTCAAGTTTTAATTTTCTGCTTATAACCTATAATCATTCTATTGGGACTTGTTGAAAAGTCTATACCTTCACCATTGAATTCAGACCTTTGTTGAAAATCACTTTAGAATTTTGTGGATCTATTTCTGGACTGATTATTCTATTTTTATTAATCATTTTGTATTTATTATTTTGCTAATATTACATTGTAATAATTAGGTACGTGCTATAGTAAATCTTGAAATCAGATCATGTGAGTCCACAAATAGGTTTTTTTAAATCAAAATTGGTTGGCTAATCTAATTCCTTTACCTTTCCCTATAAATTATAGCATCAGCTTGTTGATATCTGCAAAAACAGAAGATCCATCTAAGATTTCCTTTTTATTTAGATTATGTTGACTTTACGGATCAATTGTGGGACCACTGACATCATAATAATATTGAGTATTCCAAGCTAAGAACATGGTATATCTCTCCATTTAATTAGATTTTCTTTATTTTTTTCATCTTTTTTTTTAAATTTTAAGCACACAGATACCACACACATTTTGTTACATATATACCTAAATGTGTCTGTGAATAGATACAGTGTTGTTTTTTTTCAATCTGTATGTCTTTCATTTCTTTTTCTTGCTTTATTTCATTGGCTAGAACTTACAATATTATGTCAAATAGGAGGGGTGTCAACCTTACTGTTTCTGATTTTGGGGGAAAAGTATTCAATATTTAACCTTTGAATATCATGTCAGCTGTTATCTTTTTGTAGGACCTGCATGTCAATTTGAAGATATTCCCCTGATTCTAATTTGCTAAAATTGAATAGTTCTACTAATATAAATTTTGATCTAGTTGGTTGATTATATTGCTCAAGTCTTCTATGCATTTACTGATTTTCTATTTTTTCCATCAAGTTCTAAGGAGTATTGTAGTCTCCAAGTATGACTGTGGATATGTCTATTTATCCTTTCATTTCTAGCTTATTTTGCTTATATTTTGAAGCTCTGTTGTAAGGTTCATACACACAGGATTGATACGTCTTCTTAGAGAATTGATCTTTTTATTGTCATATAATGTATTTCTTTATACTGGATAGCATTTCTTGCTCTCAAGTAAACTTTATATAGATATAGTAACTCCATCTCGATTTCACTAAAATTTGTATAATATTTTTATTGATGTTTGATATCTATTGACATTTGAAGATGATACAGAAATTTCATAAAAAGAGTATTATAAACTATTATAGTTTACAGCTAAGTACTTGGATCTCTAGTTTATTATGTTGCTAACCTGTATTTTAAGATGATTCCAGCAAAAAAGAATACCGAAATCACTTATTTTTGAAATAATTATGACTATATTTTATTCTTGAAACTAAGGCATATCTTAGAGTTCAATAAACTATATTTCCAAATTTATGTAATTTATTATTAGCTAACTATTTTTTAGCTATAATTAGTTCATTATATATTCTTATAATTTGTTTTCCAATTAATTTTGCTTTTATGTCCTCTCTCAGTGCTAGTTAGAAGCCATATTTCAGCTGACTTGCATGTATAGATGAATGATCATAGTTTCCTTGAGGGTCACAGATACAATAAAAAATACCTACATTTGGGATACTAGGCCAAAGGATCCCAATTATGATAATGAGACCTCATCTACCCACTCCAAGTCATTTATACTTCCCTAAGAATTATTGACAAATTAAAGATACCAACTCTATAAATAATGGAAGTCTTTAATGCATTTGTATATAGGTTGTTACCTTTTTTGTCACAATGATATTTAAGTAGCTAATAAAAATATGCCTTTGAAATATAAATTTTATTATGTTTTTCCTCACCCCAACAGCTGCAGAAATAACTGTTCAACCAACTGTGGAAGAGGCCTCTGACAACTGCACTCAAGAATGTCTCATCTATGGCCATTCTGATGCCTGCTGGATGCCGGCATCTCTGGATCATTCCAGCTCTTTGCAAGCACAGGCCTCTGCTCTATGCCACAGCCCACCACTGTCACAGGCCTCTACTCAGCACCACAGCCCACCAGTGACACAGACCATTGCTCTCTGCCACAGCCCTCCAGTGACACAGACCATCGCATTGTGCCACAGCCCACCACCGATACAGGTGTCTGCTCTCCGCCACAGTCCTCCTCTAGTGCAGGCTACTGCACTTCACCACAGCCCACCATCAGCACAGGCCTCAGCCCTCTGCTACAGCCCTCCTTTAGCACAGGCTGCTGCAATCAGCCACAGTTCTCCTCTGCCACAGGTTATTGCCCTCCATCGTAGTCAGGCCCAATCATCAGTCAGTTTGCAGCAAGGTTGGGTGCAAGGTGCTGATGGACTATGCTCTGTTGATCAGGGAGTGCAAGGTAGTGCAACATCTCAGTTTTACACCATGTCTGAAAGACTTCATGCCAGTGATGATTCAATTAAAGTCATTCCTTTGACAACCTTCACTCCACGCCAACAGGCCAGACCCTCCAGAGGTGATTCCCCCATTATGGAAGAACATCCCTTGTAAAGCTAAAATAGTTACTTCAAATTTTCAGAAAAGATGTATATAGTCAAAATTTAAGATACAATTCCAATGAGTATTCTGATTATCAGATTTTTAAATAACTATGTAAATAGAAACAGATACCAGAATAAATCTACAGCTAGACCCTTAGTCAACAGTTAACCAAAAAATTGCAATTTGTTTAATGCAGAATGTGTATTTAAAAAGAAAAGGAATTTAACAATTTGCATCCCCTTGTACAGTAAGACTTATCATGACAGAGCGTACTATTTCTGATGTACAGTATTTTTTGTTGTTTTTATCATCATGTGCAATATTACTGATTTGTTTCCATGCTGATTGTGTGGAACCAGTATGTAGCAAATGGAAAGCCTAGAAATATCTTATTTTCTAAGTTTACCTTTAGTTTACCTAAACTTTTGTTCAGATAACGTTAAAAGGTATACGTACTCTAGCCTTTTTTTGGGCTTTCTTTTTGATTTTTGTTTGTTTGTTGTTTTCAGTTTTTTTGTTGTTGTTAGTGAGTCTCCCTTCAAAATACACAGTAGGTAGTGTAAATACTGCTTGTTTGTGTCTCTCTGCTTTCATGTTTTCTACCTTATTCCAATACTATATTGTTGATAAAATATGTATATACATTTTCAATAAAGAATATGTATAAACTGTACAGATCTAGATCTACAACCTATTTCTCTACTCTTTAGTAGAGTTCGAGACACAGAAGTGCAATAACTGCCCTAATTAAGCAACTATTTGTTAAAAAGGGCCTCTTTTTACTTTAATAGTTTAGTGTAAAGTACATCAGAAGTAAAACTGTATCTGCCATTTTAAGCCTGTAGTCCATTATTACTTGGATCTTTACTTCTGGGAATTTGTATGTAACAGCCTAGAAAATTAAAAGGAGGTGGATGCATCCAAAGCACGAGTCACTTAAAATATCGACGGTAAACTACTATTTTGTAGAGAAACTCAGGAAGATTTAAATGTTGATTTGACAGCTCAATAGGCTGTTACCAAAGGGTGTTCAGTAAAAATAACAAATACATGTAACTGTAGATAAAACCATATACTAAATCTATAAGACTAAGGGATTTTTGTTATTCTAGCTCAACTTACTGAAGAAAACCACTAATAACAACAAGAATATCAGGAAGGAACTTTTCAAGAAATGTAATTATAAATCTACATCAAACAGAATTTTAAGGAAAAATGCAGAGGGAGAAATAAGGCACATGACTGCTTCTTGCAGTCAACAAGAAATACCAATAACACACACAGAACAAAACCCATCAAAATATCATATATGAAATAAAATATATTCTTCTAAGCAAAGAAACAGTACTATTCATGGAAAACATTAGTTTTCTTCTGTTGTCTGTTATTTCCTTCTTTTATCCTCTTAACTGGCCATTATCTTGTATGTGCACATTTTATAAATGTACAGAAACATCACCAAATTAATTTTCTTCCATAGCAAAACTGAGAAAATACCTTGTTTCAGTATAACACTAAACCAAGAGACAATTGATGTTTAATGGGGGCAGTTGGGGTGGGGGGGGGGGGAGTCAATATCTCCTGTTGATTAACTTAGACATAGATTTTGTAATGTATAACTTGATATTTAATTTATGATTAAACTGTAAATTTTGTAACATAAACTGTGGTAATTGCATAATTTCATGGGTGAGGATTTCCACTGAATATTGAGAAAGTTTCTTTTCATGTGCCCAGCAGGTTAAGTAGCGTTTTCAGAATATACATTATTCCCATCCATTGTAAAGTTCCTTAAGTCATATTTGACTGGGCGTGCAGAATAACTTCTTAACTTTTAACTATCAGAGTTTGATTAATAAAATTAATTAATTTTTTTTCTCCTTCGTGTTGTTAATGTTCCAAGGGATTTGGAGCATACTGGTTTTCCAGGTGCATGTGAATCCTGAAGGACTGATGATATTTGAATGTTTATTAAATTATTATCATACAAATGTGTTGATATTGTGGCTATTGTTGATGTTGAAAATTTTAAACTTGGGGAAGATTAAGAAAAGAACCAATAGTGACAAAAATCAGTGCTTCCAGTAGATTTTAGAACATTCTTTGCCTCAAAAAACCTGCAAAGATGATGTGAGATTTTTTTCTTGTGTTTTAATTGTTTTCACATTTTCTCTCTGCAAACCCTTAGTTTTCTGATGATCTACACACACACATACACACACACACACACTTGCACACACACACATTTAAAGGATATAAAAAGAAGAGGTTGAAAGATTATTAAATAACTTATCAGGCATCTCAATGGTTACTGTCTATGTTAGTGAAAATCAAATAGGACTCAAAGTTGGATATTTGGGATTTTTCTTCTGATAGTATAATTTATTGAGTTACTAGGGAGGTTCTTAAATCCTCATATCTGGAAACTTGTGACGTTTTGACACCTTTCCTATAGATATAGGAATGAACCAATACGCTTTTATTACCCTTTCTAACTCTGATTTTATAATCAGACTTAGATTGTGTTTAGAATATTAAATGACTGGGCACCCTCTTCTTGGTTTTTACCAGAGAGGCTTTGAATGGAAGCAGGCTGAGAGTAGCCAAAGAGGCAAGGGGTATTAGCCCAGTTAGTCTCCCCTATGCCTTCTCTTTCTAAGCTTCCACTAGGTCTGGCCTTGGAAACCTGTTACTTCTAGGGCTTCAGATCTGACAATATCTTTTTCATCACAAGTTATTTCTTTGACTGAATAGACAGTGGTATAGGTTGACACAGCACACAAGTGGCTATTGTGATGTATGATGTATGTAGTCCTACAACTGCAAAATGTCTTACTGAACCAACAATCAAAAAATGGTTCTGTTTTAAAAAGGATTTTGTTTGATTTGAAATTAAAACTTCAAACTGAATGACTTATATGAGAATAATACATTCAATCAAAGTAGTTATTCTATTTTGTGTCCATATTCAATTAGATTGTGATTATTAATTTTCTAGCTATGGTATTACTATATCACACTTGTGAGTATGTATTCAAATACTAAGTATCTTATATGCTACGTGCATACACATTCTTTTCTTAAACTTTACCTGTGTTTTAACTAATATTGTGTCAGTGTATTAAAAATTAGCTTTTACATATGATATCTACAATGTAATAAATTTAGAGAGTAATTTTGTGTATTCTTATTTACTTAATATTTTACTTTTAATTATGTAAATTTGGTTAGAAAATAATAATAAATGGTTAGTGCTATTGTGTAATGGTAGCAGTTACAAAGAGCCTCTGCCTTCCCAAACTAATATTTATCACACATGGTCATTAAATGGGAAAAAAATAGACTAAACAAATCACAAATTGTTCAGTTCTTAAAATGTAATTATGTCACATACACAAAAAATCCTTTTCAATCCTGAGAAAATTAAAGACGTTTTACTCACATGGATATTTCAACATTAGTTTTTTTTGTTTGTTTGTTTCTTTTTCATGGTATTACTGAAGGTGTGTATACTCCCTAATACACATTTATGAAAATCTACTTGTTTAGGCTTTTATTTATACTCTTCTGATTTATATTTTTTATTATAATTATTATTTCTTATCTTTCTTCTTTTATATTTTTTGGAAACCAAATTTATAGTTAGTTTAGGTAAACTTTTTATTATGACCATTAGAAACTATTTTGAATGTTTCCAACTGGCTCAATTGGCCGGGAAAACATGGGAGCAAGAGAAGCTGAAATATATTTCTGCAAGAACCTTTCTATATTATGTGCCAATTACCACACCAGATCAATTTTATGCAGAGGCCTTAAACTATTCTTTCACAGTAGCTTTCTTACACTAACCGTCATGTGCTTTTAGTAAATATGATTTTTAAAAGCAGTTCAAGTTGACAACAGCAGAAACAGTAACAAAAAATCTGCTCAGAAAAATGTATGTGCACAAATAAAAAAAATTAATGGCAATTGTTTAGTGATTGTAAGTGATACTTTTTAAAGAGTAAACTGTGTGAAATTTATACTATCCCTGCTTAAAATATTAAGATTTTTATGAAATATGTATTTATGTTTGTATTGTGGGAAGATTCCTCCTCTGTGATATCATACAGCATCTGAAAGTGAACAGTATCCCAAAGCAGTTCCAACCATGCTTTGGAAGTAAGAAGGTTGACTATTGTATGGCCAAGGATGGCAGTATGTAATCCAGAAGCAAACTTGTATTAATTGTTCTATTTCAGGTTCTGTATTGCATGTTTTCTTATTAATATATATTAATAAAAGTTATGAGAAATAAACATTCATTTTTATTGTGTGTGTTAATTCAAAACTCAAATGATTCACTTTATTTTAAATAGATTTTCAAATGTATATAGAAAATACCCTTTTTCAATGGTACATTTTGGATTTAGCATATTTTTGTTCACTCTGAAAACTCCTGCAATATAATTTCTGACTTGAACATAATTTCAATCACTTTTCAAAATTGCTGAACAGTATTGTAGTGTTTCTGAACATTTATTTTGCATCTTTCAAGACAAGATTTAAGTGATATTTACTTATTCCAGATTAGATCTATTGCTTCACTTAATGTAAAAGTTACCTAAGGATTTCTCTGTGCAACCATAGGAGATCCAGGTGAAATAAGTTTCTGGAGATGGTTGATAATATTTGTGGAACAAAATAACTTTACTCCTGGCTTTGTTTTCACTTTGGCTAAATGGAGAGAATTCATTGAAACCTCTCAAACTACAAGGTATCACTAAATATGTAACTGCATTTAAAATTTTATTAGCCCCAAATTTTGATTAAGAATTACATACTGCACAGTCCAGTCCTTTTTGTATTATTTTTTCTCACTCATATATTTATTATTGTGATATTAATTTATTCATTTTCACCAAGGGTTAGCTGGTGAAGAAAGAAAAACAGGAAAATTTAAATCAAGCAACATTTTAACCTCTGGCAAAAAGGAGATTGGGGTTTTAGAAGAAGTACAATATATGTGTAGGTTAATTTGTGTTATTTCTCATCTTCACTCCAGCCATTTGGGAAAAAAAAAAATCTCACAAGTTGTTGTGACTTAATTTGTGAAGCTGATTGATTGAGAATCACCAAGTTATATATAGATATTATCATAATAACCTTGGCAAGAACTCTAGAACCTGAGAAAGTGAATATGGTGAAAACATACTCTGAATAGGAGAAAAATACCCTACTGAAAAGGAGTATTACAAATTTCTTCTTTTTCAACAAGTGGAAAAATATGTGAGCTAATATTTGGCTTGATTAAAGACATTGAAGTTATTGGTCTTATTGTCAGAAATGGCCAAACTGACTGTAAAATGTTGATGGACTAATGGCAATTGCTTCAAAACAAAAAATAAAAACAAGGACAATACCGATGCAGGCAATTCAGTTCAGAATTTTATTTCTGTATATTGGGTAACAAATTTAATATCCATTTCGAGTATCTGAGAATCAACACATGCATGAAGACAACCGAAGTTGTTTTTCTCAAGTGTTCAAGAAATAATACCGAGGATAAACAAAAACAGAGTCTTAATAGATTTTAAAAGATTTAAATTGTATTACGTATCTGTTTTGATCACAATGGAATAGAACTAAATCAAAAGCAGAAAAAAATTGAAAATCTATAAATATGTAGAAATTAAACACAGTTTTAAACAACCAATGGAACAAAGAATAAATTACAAGGAAAATTAAAATATGTCTTGAAATGAAAATAAAAACTCAACATATCAAAACTTATGGAATGCAGTGAAAGTAGTACTAAGAGGTGCATTTATATCTGAAAATGCTTTTATTAAAAAATAAGATATCAAATCCGTAGCCTGAATATATATCTCAAGGAACTAGAAGAAGAACAAACTAAACACAAAGCTAGCAGAGGAAAGGATATAATAACAATTAAAGCAGAAATAAATAATTGAAAAAACAATCGAGAAAACTGATGAAACCAAGAACTGGTTCCTCAAATAGATCAGCAAAATTGACAACACTTTAGCTATATTGACTAAGAAAAATATAAATGTCTCAAGTAACTGAAAACAGAAATGAAAGCAGATAGTAAGACTGCTTTTATAGAAATAAAAAAGAGAACATAAATTTTTGTATGGTAAACTACCTGAAATGAACAAATTCCTAGAAAACCACAAATATCAAAACTAAATTACTAAGAGATAGAAAATCACAAAAGACTTATTAGTAGTCAGGTGATGGCATCAATAATTACAAACATCCCAACAAGAAAAAGACCAGGAGAACATAATTTCACTGGTGAACTCTAGGAAACAATTAAAACATTGACACTAACACCCTTTAAAATTTTCCAAGAATGGAAGTGTAGAGAGCACTTCTAAATGCATTCTGTTGGTCTAGCATTATCCCAATATCAAGGCCAGAAAAAGATACCATAAAATAAGAAAACTATAAACCAAATTTCTAATAAATACTGATGCAAAAGTCCACAATAACATAGTAGCTAACAGAATCCAATAGCACACTAAAAAGATTATACATGTATACAGTTGACACTTGAACAACATAGAGGTTGTTCAAGATGTAACTGTATTCCTAGGATAAAGGGAAGGTTCAACATAGAAAAATGAACTAAGCTGAGAACCAAACTCAGAATGCACTCTCATTCAGAATTGCCGCACAAGAATAAAAGATCTAAGAATACATCTAACCAGGTAGGGGAAAAATTTCTACAATGAGAATTAAAAAACAATACTCGAAGAAACCAGAGAAGACAAAAATAAATGGAAAAACATTCTATGCTCATGGATTGGAAAAGACAACATTAATAAAATGGTCATACTGCCCAAAGCAATTTACAGATTCAGTGTTATTCCTACCAAACTACTTATGATATTTATCACAGAATTAGAAAAAAAAGTACTTTAATATTTATGTGAAACCAAAAAGAACCTGAATAGCCAAGGCAATCCTAAGCAGAAAAGACAAAGCTAGAGGTATCACATTACCTGACATCAAAATACAGCACAGGGCTGCAGTAACCAAAACAGCATGGTACTGGTACAAAAACAGACACAGAAACCAATGGAACAGAATATAGACCCCAGAAATAAAGCCACACACCTACAACCATCTGATTTTTAACAAAGTTGAGAAAAACAAGCAATGGTAAAAGGACTTCAATATTCAATAAATGGTGCTGGGATAACTGGCTAACCATGTGCAAAAAATTGAAATTGGATAAATTCCTGATGCCATATACTAACGTCAACTCAAGATGGATTAAAAACTTAAATGGAAAACCTAAAACTATACAAACCCTGAAAAATAACCTGGGAAATACCATTATGGATATAGGATCTGACAAAAATTTTATGATAAAGATGCCAAAAGCAATTTTAACAAAAACAAAAGTTAACAAATGGGACCTAATTAAACTAGAGAGCTTCTGCACAACAAAATAAACTATCAACAGAATAAACAGACAGTCTACATAATGGGAGAAAATATTTGCAAACTATGCATGTGACAAAGGTCTAATATCTAGAATCTATAAGAAACTTAAACAAATTTAAAAGCAAAAAACAAACAGCTCCATTAAAAAGTGGACAAAGAACACAAACTGCCCCTTTTTAAAAGACATACACACAACTAACAAGTACATAAAAAAAGGTTGACATCACCGATTATTAGAAAAATGCAAATCAAAACCACAATGAGATATCACATTAGTCAGAATGGTTATTATTTAAAAGTCAAAAAATAACAGATGCTGACAAGGTTGTGGAGCAAAGGGAATGCTTATACACTGCTGATGGCTATGTAAATTAGCTCAGTCTTTGTGGAAAGGGGTTTGGTGATCTCCCAAACACTATAAGTAGAATTACCATTTAACCGAGCAATTCCATTATTAGGTATATACTAAAAGGAATATAAATTGCTCTACCATAAAGACACAAAGACATATGCATGCATATATTCATCACAACACTATTCAAAATAGCAAAGAATGGAATCAACCTAAATGCCCATCAATGGTAACTGGATAAAGATAATGTGGTACGTCTACATCATGGAATACTATTAGGTTAGTACAAAAGTAATTGTGATGTTTGCCATTGAAAGTAATGGCAAAAACTGCAATTACTTTTGCACCAACCTAATATACACTTATAAAAAAGAATGAAATTACGTCCTTTGCAGCAACATGGATAGAGCTGGAGGACATTATCCTAAGTGAACTAAAACAGGAACAGAAAACCAAATACCACATGTTCTCACTCATAAGTGGGAACTAAATATTGAGTCCATCTAGGCACAAAGAAGTGAACAGTATACACCAGGGACTACTAGAGGGTGGAGGAAGAAAGCAAGGTGAGTAACAAAAAACTGCATATCAGGTGATACCCTTATTACCTGGGTGGCAAAATAATTTGCACAGCAAACCCCCGTGACACGCAATTTCCCCATATAACAAACCTGCTCAAGTACTCCTTAACCTAAGTTACAAAAACAAACAAACAAACAAACAAAAAACGCATTGGAAACTTAATCCTTATTGCAACAGTGTTGGGAGGTGAGAACTAATGGAAGCTGTTTAGATCAAGAGAACTCCACCTTCATGAATGCCTTATTGCTGATTATAAAAGGGCGAGTTTATATTTTGCTCTCTCCCATTATCTCTTTGCCCTTCCACCATAGAATGATGCAGTGAAAACACCATCAACAGATACTAACTCCTGTATCTTGGACTTCCTAATCTCTGAACTGTTTGGAAATAAATGTCTTCATATGTTATCCTGTCTGTTATATTCTTATGGTAGCAAAAAACAAAGACACAAGTCAATAATAGTTATTAGATAATCATCATTATAGTGTAACATTGTCTCACAGGGTCTATAATATTTCTATGGTTTGAATGTCTGTTTCTCTAAATGTTATGTTTAAATTTGATTCACAGTTTTGGAGGTGGGGTCTAATGGGAGCTGTTTTTGTCAAGGTGGCTGGTCCCACGTGAATAGATTGCTGCCCTCCTTTAGGAATAAGTGAATTCCCGCTCCATTAGATTCTATGAGTTCTGGTTGTTGAAAAGAACCTGCCTCCCAACACTGCTTCTCTCTCACCCTGTGATCTGTGCACAATCTGGCCATCCTTCAACTTCCACCATAACTGGAAGCAATCTGAGGACATCAACCAATACAGATGCCCAATCTTGAACTTTATAGCCATTAGAATTGTAAGCCAAATAAATCTATTTTCTTGATATTATTTAATTTTTTGAATGTTTTAAGATTGGTTTTGTGACTTAATATATGGTCTATCCTTGAGAATGATCAATGTGCTAAGGAAAAAAATGTGTTTTGTGCAGCACATGTGAATGAAATGTTATATAAATATATGTTAGGTAAATTTGGCATATAGTGCAGATTAAGTTGGACGTTTCTTTGCTGATTTTCTGTCTGGGAGATCTATTCAAGGTTGATAATGAAGTGTTGAAGTTTCCAGATATTATCATATCAGGATCCATCTCTCTCTTTAGCTCTAATAATATTTGCTTTATACATTCAGGTGCTTCAGTGTTCAGTGTGTATATATATATATATATATATATTTAAAATTGTTATATCCTATTACTGAATTGACACTTTTATCATTATATTGTGACTTTCTTGGACTTGTCTTACACATTTTGTCTTGAAATCTATTTTGTCTGATATAATTACTCCTGCATCTTTGGTTTATATTGAAATAAAATATTTTTCCATTCTTTTATTTTTAGAGTATGTGTGTCTTAATAGATGAAGTGTGTTTGTTGTAGGCAACAGATCACGAAGTCTTGTTTTTTCATCTATTCAGCCACAGTCTGTATTTTTTAATTTTTAAAAAAATTTTGTAGGTACATAGTACGTGTATATATTCATGGGGTACATGATGTGTTTTGATACAGGCATGCAATGTGAAATAAGCATGTCATGGAGAATGGGGTATGCATCCCCTCAAGCATTTATTCTTTCAGTTACAAAGAGTCAAATTATATTAAGTTATTTAAAAATATACAATTATTTTTGACTATAGTTACCTTGTCTTACAAAATACTAGGTCTTATTAATTCTTTCTACTTTTTTGTACTAATTAACCTCCCCTCCTAACTCCCAACTCTCCACTACCCTTCCCAGCCTCTGGTAAGCATTCTTATAATATCTCTGTGTACAAATTCAATTGTTTTCATTTTTAGATCCCACAAGTAAGTGAGAACATGTGATGTTTGTCTTTCTGTTCTTGGCTTATTTCATTCACTTAACATAATGATCTCCCATTTCATCTACCTTGTTGCAAATGACTTAATCTTATTCCTTTTTATGGATAAATATACTCTGTTTTGTGTATGTACCACAATTTCTTCATCGATTCATCTGTTGATGGACACTTAGTTTGCTTTCAAGTCTTAGCTATTGTAAATAGTACTGAAACAAACATAGAAGGGCAAATATCTCTTTTATACACTGATTTGCTATTTTCGCGTATATACCAAGCAGTGATATTACTGGATCATATAGTAGCTCAATTTTTAGTTTACTGAGAAACCTCTACACTGTTATCCATAGTGGTTGTACTAATTTACATTCCCATCAACAGTTTATAAACTCTCTTATCTCCACATCCTCATCAGCATTTGTTATTGCCTGTATTTTTTATGTAATTCATTTTAACTAAGGTGAGATGTTATCTCAGTACAGTTTTGATTTGCAATTATCTGATAATCAATGATGTTGAGCACCTTCTCATGTGCCTGCTTGTGATTTGTATGTCTTCTTTCGTGAAATTTCTAGTCAAATCTTTTGCCCATTTTTTTATCAGATTATTAGAGTATTTAATATAGAGTTGTTTGAGCTCCTTATATATTCTGGTTCATAATCTGTTGTCAAATGGGTAGTGTGCAAATATTTTCTCACATTCTATGGGTTGTCTCTTTACTTTCTTGATTGTATCACTTACTGTGCAGAAACTTTCTAACTTGTTGTGATGCCATTTGTCTATTTTTCCTTTGGCTATCTGTTCTTATAGAGTATTACTGAAGAAATTTTTGCCCTAAACAATGTCCTGGAAAATTTTCCTGGTAGTTTTCTTTTTTTTTTTCTTTGTTTCAAGTTGTAATTCAAAGCCTGTATATAAGATTACTTTATTCCTGCATCTTCTCAATTGTTTCTTCCTTGTATTTGCCCTTTTGCTTTCCTACTTGACAAGATTTGGCTTTCTGTTCATGGATATTTTTGTGGTCTTTGTCCAGTTTTAGCCTAGTGATAACCACCTTGCTGGGGTGAATGGCTACGTGGACAGTTGTGCCATTAGCCTTTTCCCGCTGCACCTGTTCAATGTAGATAACATATTTCTTCCTGTAAACCTTGACTACTTTGCCAATTTGTTGACCTTTATAGTGTCCTCATACAACCTGAACTTCATCATCCTTTTGGATGGGCACGGATCACCCGTTGTACTTCTGTTTCAGCTTGTTGGAAAGAGGGGAAGACATAATCTTCCCATGAATGTAGGAAGGTGCATTGAAATGCCTTTTGTGATTCTTGCTTCAGTTGGAAATCACAAAGGGATTAAACTTCATTTTGGCCACTCCCTCTTCAGTGATGGATGCAAAAGGGAAGAGAACTACACACTCCTGATAGTTTTCTTGTAGCAGTTATGTAGTTTGAGATCATAGATTTAAGTCTTTAATTCATTTTGGTTTGATTTTGTATATGGTGTGTATTATTCCATTCTCATACTGCTATGAAGAAATACCGGGGACTGGGTAATTTATAAAGGGAAGAGGTTTAATTGACTCAGTTCCGCATGGCCAGGGAGGCCTCAGGAAACTTACAATCATGGTAGAAGGCAAAGGAGAAGCAGGCACCTTCTTTACAGGGCAGCAGGACGGAGTGAGTGCAAGCAAGGGAAATGCCAGATGCTTATAAAACCATCAGACCTCTTGAAACTCTCTATGATGAGAACAGCATGGGGGATAATGCCTCCATGATCTGATTACCTCCACCTGATCCTGCCCTTCACACTTAGTGATTACACAGATTATGGGGATTAAATTTAAGGTGAGATTTTGGGTGAGGACACAACCAAACCACATCATTGTGAGAGATAGTTAACCAGTTTTATTATTCTGTATAAGGATATCTAGTTTTCCCAGCATCATTTATTGAAGGACTGTCTTTCCCTCAGCATATGTTCTTGGTATCATTGTCAAAAATGGTTTTACTGTAGGTGTGTGGATTTGTG
The DNA here is from genome assembly GCF_029281585.2 of Gorilla gorilla gorilla. Taxonomy (NCBI): domain Eukaryota; kingdom Metazoa; phylum Chordata; class Mammalia; order Primates; family Hominidae; genus Gorilla; species Gorilla gorilla. The sequence continues at coordinate 104,390,948 of NC_073247.2, forward strand.
TCTGTTTCATTGGTTTAAGTGTCTGGTCTGCATTCCAGCACCATACTATTTTAGTTACTATAGTTCTGTATTATAATTTGACATCAGATAATGTGATTATTCCATTTTTGTTCATTTTCCTCAGCATACCTTTGGCTATCCTGGGTCTTTTGTGGCTTCATATACATTTTAGAATTAGTTTTTGCTAGTTCTGTGAAAAATGAATTTGTATTTTGATACAGGCTCTATTGAATCTGCAGATAGCTTTGGTAGTGCATACATTTTAACAATATTGATTCTTTCAATCCATGAACATGGAATAATTTTCCATTTTATGGTGTCCTCCTTAATTTTTTATCAGTGTTTTATAGTTTTTGGTATAGGAATCTTTCACTTCTTTGGTTAATTTCTAGGTATTTATGTGTGGCTGTTGTAAATGGGATTTCTTGTTTTGTTATTTTTTTTCACATTGTTAACTACTGGCATATAGAAATGTTACTCATTTTTTCTACATTGATTTTGTATCCTGTAACTTTACTGAATTTGTTTATCCCTTCTAATAGTTTCCTTGTGGAGTCTTTAGATTTTTCCAAATACAAGATCATATAATCTGCAAATAAGGGTATTTTGACCCTTTCCTTTCAATTTGAATGCCCTTTATATCTTTCTCTTGTCTGATTGCTCTAGCTGGGACTTTCAGTACTATCTTAAATAACAATGGTGGCAGTGTACGTCCTTGTTGTGCTCCAGATCTTAGAGAAAACGCTTTCAGTTTTTATGCATTCAGTATTATACTAGCCGTGGCACTGTCATAATGGATTTTATTATGCTGAGGTATATTCCTTAAATTTCCACCGTTTGAAGGTTTTTATTATGAAGATATGTTGAATTTTATCAAATGCTTTTTCCACATCAATTGAAATAATCATATAATTTTTTCCTTTATTCTGTTGATATGATGCATCGTATTGGTTGATTTGTACATGTTTAAACATCTTTGCATCCCAGGGATAAATCCCACTTGGTCATGATGAATAAACTTTCTTAGGTATTATTGAATTCAGTTTGCTAGTATTTCGTTAAGAAATTTTGCAACAATATTCATCAGAAATATTGCCCAGTGCTTTTCTTTAATTAATGTGTCTTTTTATAGTTTTGGTATCGGGGTAATACTGGCCTCATAGAATAAGTTTGGTCTTGTCCTCTATTTTTTAAAATAGTTTGAACAGAATTGATATGAGTTTTTCTTTGTATTTTTGTTAGAATTCAGTAGTGAAACCATCAGGCCTTGGGCTTTTCTTTACTGTGAGACATTTCATTATGTATTTGATCTCATTATTTGTTAATGGACTGTTCAGGTTTTGGATTTCTTTCTGGTTAAATCTTGGTAAGTTGCATGTATCTAGCAATTTGTCCCTTTCTTTGAGATTTTCCAATTGTTTCCAATTTGTTTCAAGAATTCTTTTAACTTTCTTTTTTCATTGAACTGCTGGTCACTTAGGAGCATATTGTTTAAATTTCATGTATTGGCATAGTTTCAAAAATTTCTCGTTATAAATTTCTAGTTTTATTCCATTGTTGCCAGAGAAGATGCTTGATATTATTTCAATTATTTGAATATTTTAAGACTTGCTTTGTGACCTAACATATTGTTTATCCTTGAGAGTCATCCATGTGTTGAAGAAAAGCATGTGTATTCTGCAGCTGTTATGTAAAATGCCTTGTAAACATCTATTATATCCATTTGTTCTATAGTACAGATTCTGATTTTTTTAATTGATTTTCTGTCTAGAAGAACTGTCCAGTGCTGAAAGTGGGGGTGTCAAAGTCTCCAGCTATTGTTGTACTGGAGCCTATCTCTTTCTTTAGCTCTAATAATATTTTCTGTGTATCGGGGTGTTCCCATGTTGGGTGACTATATATTTAAAATTGTTATATCCTCTTACCAAATTGACCCCTTTATCATTATATAGTGACCTACTTTGTCTATTCTTATAGTTTTTGTCTTGAAATCTATTTTTTTTCTAATATAAGTATAGCAACTCCTGCTTTTTTGGGGTTTGCATTGGCATGGAATACAATTTTCCATTTTTTAATTTTCAGATTATGTGTGTCTATATAGGTGAAATGTACTCCATTTACACAACAGATATATGGATCTTGTTTCTTCATCCGTTCAGCCAGTCTATATCTTTTGATTAGAGTGTTTAGTCCATTTACATTAAATGTTATTATTGATAAGTAAAGACTTACTCCTGCCAGTTTGTTATTTATTTTCTGGTTGTTTTGTGGTCTAACTTTTCTCCTTTTATTCTTTCCTGTCTTCCTCTAGTGAAGATGATTTCCTCTGATGATATAATTTAGTTTCTTGCTTTTTATTATTTATGTATTCATTGTATGTTTTTTGGTTTGAGGTTACCATGAAACTTGCAAATACTGTCTTATAGCCCATTATTTTAACCTAAAAACAACTTAATATTTGCATAGAGAAACAAACAACAAGCAAAACAATAACTAATAAAAACTTGCCTTAACTTTTTCCTTCACCTTTTAAATTTTTGTATTTTCTATTTATATTTTATTGTACTATGTCTTGAAAAGTTGTTTTAGGTATTTTTGTTTGGTTCTTTATTTAGTCTTTCTACATATAATAAGAGTAGTTTACACACCACGGTTACAGTAGTTACAGTTTTACAATACTATATGTTTTTCTCTGTAGTTGATACTACCAGTAAGTTTTGTGCCATCAGATGATTATTTATTGCTCATTAATGTTTTTTATTCATTTAGTTGAAGTACTCCTCTGAGTATTTCTTGTAATATGGGTCTTGTATTGATTAAATTCTTCATCTTGTATTTGTCTGGGAAAATTATTATTTCTTTTTCATGTTTGAAGGCTATTTCACCAGATATACTATTCTAGGGGATACGTTTTTTCCTTCAGCATTTTAAATATGTCATGCCACTCTTTCCTGGCCTGTAAGGTTTCTACTGTAAAGCATACTTCCAGATGTATTGGAGCTCCATTGTATGTTATTTGTTGCTTTTCTCTGGCTGCTTTAAGACCATTTTTTTCCTTGACCTTTAGGAGTTAGAGTATTAAAAGCTTTGAGATTAGTCTTCTTTGGGTTAAATCTGCTTGGGGTTGTATAACCTTCTTGTACTTGGATATTGATATATTTCTCTACATTTGAGAGGTTGTATTTTATTATCACTTTGAATAAACTTTCTATCCCTATCCTTTTTCTACCTCCTCTTTAAGTCCAGTAGCTCTTATATTTACCCTTTTGAGGCTATTTTCTAGATCCTGTTGGTGTGCTTCATTGTTTCTTCATTTTTCTTTTTTCTCCTCTGAATGTGTATTTTCAAATAGCTTGTCTTCAAAGTCACTAATTTTTTCTTCTTCTTGATCAATTCTGCTATTAAAGACTCTAATGCACTCTCCATTATGTCAATAGCATTATTTAACTTCTCCAGAATTTATGCCTCATTCTTTGCAATTATTTTAGTCAGCTTTTTAAATTTATCTGATAGAATTCTGCATTTCTGCCCTCCGTTATTTTGAATTACTTTGGGTACTTTGTACTCAAAGTACTCTCAAAGTAATTCTCTGTCTGAAAGGTCACATATTTCTATTTTCCCCAAATTCATTTCTGGTGCCTCATTTCGCTTATTTTGTGAGATCATATAGTCCTGAATAATCTGGATGCTTGTGGATGTTTATCTGTGTCTGGCTATTTAAGAGATAGGTATTTATTTTCATCTTCACACTCTGTGCTTAGTTGTACCCGACATTCTTGGGAAAGCTCTCAACATATTCAAAAAGACTTGATTGTTGTAATCTTAGCTGCATGTGCATTAGGGGGAACCCCAAATCCAGTAAAGCTGTGGTTCTTGCAGACTTATTGAAGTACCACCTGAAGGTCTTAGATGAAATTCTTAAGAATTATCTGGATTATGAGGCAGAGGCTCTTGTTCTCTTCCCTTATAGTCTCCCAAATAAATGAAGTCTCTCTCTCTCTCTCTCTCTCTCTCTCTGTCTCTCCATTCTGAGCTACCTGGATCTGGTGGTGGGGTGTTACAAGCACCCCTATGGGCACCACAACTGAGACTGTGCTGGGTTAGACCCAAAGCCAACACAGCACTGGGTCTTGCCCAAGGCCTGCTATAACCATGACCTGGCTACGGCCTATGTTCACTCAAGGCTCTACAATCAGCAGCTGGTGAAGCCACCAGACTTGTATTCTTATCTTCAGGGCAGTGAATTTCCCAATGCCATGGTGGTTCCAGAGATGACATCTGGAAACCAGGGACTATAGTTAAAAAAAAAACAAAAACAAAAAAACAAAAAAAAAACCTTAGAAATCTACATGGTGTTCTGTTGCAGAGTGGCTGAGTTGGCACTCAAACCATGAGATACAGTTCTTTTCTCTCTTCCCTCCCCTTTCCACAGGCAGAGGAGCCTCACCCCATATCTATCCCCACCACAGGCCTATGGGGATTACTGCCAGGATACCACCAATATTCACTTTAAGCCCAAGGGCTCTTCAGCAAGATTGAGGTGAATGTTGCCTGGCCTATGACTCACCTTTCAGGGAAGTGGGCTCCTCTCTGGCCCAGAGCAGGCTTTGTGATGCCATCCAAGAGGCAAGTCCTGAAATCAGGGACCCAAAGGCCTCACTTGGTGTGCTATCCCTTTGTGGCCTAGCTGAAATCTAAGGTGTGAGACTAAATTTTCTTTACTTTCCCCTATGTTTTTTTTCAAGCAGATGAAGTCTCTTCCAATAGCCACTATAGCTGGGAATGTGCTGTAGCAGAAGCAAGGAATCACCAGAAGTAAGTCTCAAAGTCTTACCCAAGGACCATGGCATGTACCACCTGGGTATCACTGCTTGTTATTCAGTGCCCATGAACTCTTTAGTCAGCAGGTGATGGGCCCTTCCCTTCAAGGTAGTGGGTTTCCTTTTGGCCCAGGGTGTGTGTAGAAATGTTGTCTAGGATCTGTCACCTGAAAATGGGGCCTCACAACACTGACCGGTTCCCTATTTTACTGTTGCTTAGCTGGTATTCAAGAGGCAAGAAAAAGTCCTCTTACCCTTCTCTCTCCTCAAGCAAAATAAAGGGGTTTCTTTTGAGGTCATGAGCTGCACTTCATGAGTTGGGCATGGATGACACAACTACTCTGTTAGCAACCCCAGCTGGTATCTCAGTAGGTCACTCGCTCCCCAAATCTGCTGGCTCTGAGCCTAGTTCAGCACTAGGACTCACCTAGGACTTGCAGTCCTTATGGCCTAGACTGTCCTTCAAATTCACATAGGGCCCCAGAGCAGCTTAGCTCGAGGTGGTGAGGCTTGTCAAATTTCAAGTGTCAACTACTTCAAATGGAAAATTACTCTCAGAGTAGGGTTGGTTTAAATATTCCAGCCATGTTTTGGCATCAGCTGAGTTCAGTTGGGTTTTGCTTTCTGCTCTGACAAGGCAGCACTGAGTTAAAGCAGTGTCTCACAATTGCTGCACTCTCACTCTCCCAAGCACAGAGATTCTGTCTCTGCACCATGCAGCTGTTGTTGCAGGATGGGAGGGTGGTGACATTTGTGATTCAGCACTTCTTTTCTAAACTTCTCAGTGCCTCTTTTAGTGATATGAAGTTAAAACCAGGTACTTTATGTGCTCACCTGTTTTGTGGTTCTTACGAAGGTGCTTCTTTTTGTGTGTAGATAGTTGTTAAATTTGCATCCTTGTTGGAGGGATGATCAGTGGAGCCTTCTTTTTGGCCATGTTGCTCTGCCTTTCTCCAAACCTTTTTTCTTTATAAATTACTCAAGCCTCAGGTGTTTCTTTATGGCAATACTATGCAGACTAAGACAAAATAATCCACATTTATTACACTGTTTAATTTCTTTTCTGTTTACTAAAATTATTACAGGTGTTTTTTTAATGGTTTTACCCTTTTATATACCCTTCAGCAAATTTCTCTAGTATTTTATTGAATGCAAGATTGATCTCTAAGAGTATGTGATTTTTTTATACCTCTTTCTTCTTATATTGCATCTCACAACTGCTCAAATCAGTAATCCTTCTGACAAACTTTGCCGTAAAATTTATGTATTCTCAATTGCAACAATAAAACATACGCTTTGAAAAGTATTTGGCAACACACTGAGAAGGGTTTTCACACACATGACTAGTTAAGAGTCTATGTCTTATGGAATTCAACATAGTCTTTTCATTGTAGAGGTCCTGTGTTTACTAAGGTATCTAAGAGCACCAAATGTGCTATTTTCCATTTTGTGTGCCTGGTCAGTCATAGAAGTATAACCACGTTAAAAAGATTAGAAACATTGGAATGTCTCTGAGAGTACTTGAGGATAAACCATAAATAGAAGGCATTTTACCTAGATACAGTTACCTAGATAATCCCAGGGAAAAGAGCTCATTCTAAATTCATAGAAAAAAATGTAGTTTTATATAACTATGCTTGTCAGCACACTAATTTCTCTTGTCAAATTCAGCAAGATTGCCCCTTATAGCATGCTGTAGCTACCTGGCATTAGTATGCCTATGATTTGAAAAATTATTTTCCCTGAATATTTTTCCTGGCTTACTCAAATGAAAGACTTGTGAGTGAAGTAACAAATTATTAATAATACATGCCATAAAGTAAAACATATTCTTTTTCAGATCTCGATTTATTAATCAAGAATAAATGAATGCATCTGAATTATTTTAAAAAACCTAAAATTATACAGATTGTACTCAAATTGAGTATTTTCAATATTCTATTCAAAATATAATGAAAGGCATCACTCTTCACATTAACCTATACATTTATGAGGAAGCAGTCAGGTTCTCATATGAAATATTTAACATTGTATCTTGTATGAATTAAAATGAAAAGTATGTCTTATATATTAGAAATTTTGCATCAAGTTCAGACTGGAGAGTCAGCTGCTTTGGCCTTATAAGATAGACCTCAAGGGGTCAGATTCCAAAGCTTGTCATTCTCTACTACCTCAGCCAAGCTTCAATCACTGTTGCTATAATTATATGATAGTGTTCCATATTAAGCGCTATTTATTACCTCTTGTTGATTCTCAATGACTGCTTGAAAACTGGCCTTCTTTAAGTGTTACACATAAAAAATTGAGATTTTGATTTAATCTGTAATGGTTATGAGAGCGTACTAGGCTTGTGCCATGCTAAATTAGGCTGTAAAAATCTAGGGTTAGAGGTAACCCACTTTTATAACGTCCAGTATTTATTTTGCTCTAGACCCTCAGTCTATAAAAATGTATATTCCAAATGCATCTTAATTGAGTTTGTACTGTTATTGGTTAATTACTTAATTTGTTTTAGTTTCAAAATTAGTTGAATCCCACTATACCACAGATAAAGACAAAATTGGGATTATAAACTTCTTGTTTTATAGTAAAATAATGGGTTGCTGTGGAGATTAAATTATTTGGGGCATGCAAATCATAGTGCTTTACAAACAGTAATGGTGGCTGGTGCACTTCTAAATATAATTCACTCATCTACATTTATACAAAACTGTTCTGCCTTGCTTTAAAACTTCTACCATAGGTGCCTTAAAATACATGCTTATACTGTTTCTTCCAGGATAGAAAACCCATTTCTGTAAGGGTTCTATGTCTGTTGTCTTACTTTTTTTTTTCCAAATTTGTAAACAATTCTTCCTTTCACAACCAGTTCTGAAACCCACAAAAGTCTTACAATGTCATTCAAGATGAGAAAATATCTTGGAATGGACAGGCTCACTTCTATACTTGAAGAAGTTGTTGGAGTACCTGTAGGCAGAGCCTTCCACTACTCTGACTGATAGACAAGTTTGCACTCCATCATGTATGTTCTAAGTACTCAGCCTCTCTAGAGGTTTTCAATCCCAATTATTACTTTTTCTACTATATAAGAGAGTTTCTGAGAGAGACACTGGGTTGACGACAGGGAATTGATTGAAAGTATGAATATTAATGAGTAAATTTCCCATTCAATCAATCTATCCTAAAAAATAAGTACTGCCTCCACATCTGGAAGTGCTAGCTTCCAAATATAATACATTGTTCCAGTTAAAGAAAACTGAGCTATCTTAGGGTGAAATTTTCTGAGTTCTTGCATTTGAACATTCATCAACATAATGACCAAATCTCTAATCAAAGGTCTCCCTAAGCTTACATGTAAGCAAGCTCGATTGACTTATACAGAGCTTCTTAACAGTTTTTAGTTCCTCATTCTTAACTATGAACATATATTCTGACTTTTGAGAAAAATTGCAATACAAAATGTCAATAAAACAACAACAATAATATGAATCATTGATGGAAAATTTCTGGAGATGTCAATAGGATTCTCACTGAACAGTTATCAGAGTACTGATCAGTTCATGCTTGGGAGGAAACTACTCAAGGCAAAAGAACTGCCCAATAATATGAATAAAACAATTTGTTCAACCCAAAGAAAGTAACAGATATTTGATTTTTTGTCTAAAAACAAGCAATAACTTCAAAAATATATGAAAATAACACTTTTCAAAACATTGGAGTTCAGGCAATGCATGACAATAATTCCCCAGGTTACCGCCTTCTGAGAGTTTCCCAGATGCAGCTCAGAGACAGGGAAGCCAGGGGAAGCCCAGCAGACTCTCACAGTTGAGGAGATATGCCTGTAAGTCCAGAGAGAGCAAGGTGGCTACAGTTTACAAGGTAGAGTAACTTAGAGGAAAGGCCTATACAGAGAAAACACTTTGAAAATCACAATAGGATCATCACTGAGTATTCCTCAGAGTACTGTGAAGTTGATGCATGGGAGAAAACTACTCAAGACAAAAGAACTGCTCAAAGGAATTAGAGGATAGAATACTTGGAGCTCAGACAAGGCCTAGAACAATGCCTATTCTTACCAGCTGCACAGGTCAATGTCATAATTCACGGAGCATTAGGTAAAGTGTTTTTTTTGTTTGTTTGTTTTTTAGGCAGAGTTTCGCTCTTGTCACCCAGGCTGGAGTGCAATGGCACGATCTTGGCTCACTGCAACCTCCACCTCCCGGGTTCAAGTGGTTCTTCTGCCTCAGCCTCCCAAGTAGCTGGGATTACAGGCGCCCGTCACCATGCCAGACTAATTTTTTTGTATTTTTAGTAGAGAAGGGGTTTCACCATGTTGGCCAGGCTGGTCTTGAACTCCTGAACTCAGGTGATCCACCCGCCTCGGCCTCCCAAAGTGCTGGGATTACAGGCATGAGCCACTGCGCCTGGTCAGGTAAAGTATTTTTAGAAGTCTTTCCTTTGGATTAGAGATAATAAGCCTTGCATAAAATGTTGTTTAGGTCCCACCTAACAAACCTTAAAAAGCATGGATAAAGCTGTTTATGAAATAAAACTGCATCCCAGAATAAAGCTTGAGAAGAATTATAGAATAGAAAAATCACCACCACATCAAGCGAGTGGAAGGATTGAATATTATGTAGAGACAAGAAAAACATTCAAAAAGACACAAATCAAATCTGAAAAATTAAAGAATACAATGTCTCAGATGATATTCTGGATGAATGGCAGATTAGACATTACAGAAGAAAAGATAATTGAACTTAAAGTCTTATCAGCAACTATCATAAATGAAACTGGAAAAAAAGGAATAAAAAATGTGAATGGGGAGAAAACTTTAACCTAGGAAACATGTTAAGTGGACCCCCAAAGTTGGAGAGTGGGGACAGAGAAAACATTTGAAGAAAAATATTTGAAATATGGTCATGACAAGCCATATGTTTCTGTCAAGAACTGTAAAGGGTCTGAAATTTTACTCAAACTTGTTAGGTGAGCACGATTTTGGGCCAGCTGAATGGGAAGAAGACTTCAGACTCCTGGATCAGCAACCAAGAACAGTTTATTATTCACAACAACAACAGTAGTTAGAGTGTCACCATTTTTTGCACTGCTTTCTTGAGCCCCAGTTCTCACAGGGTGTTGCAATAGAAAGCCAGTTAATATCTCCTCTTACAGGAGAGAAATCTTGAGTTTATGAAACTAACACCTTTTATAATGGGTTCTCTATATGTCTTCCTTTTGCTCCGGAGGGAAACAGTCTCAATCTTTCAAGGCTGTTCTCTACACACATCCTTGAAATGTTAGTTTGGAAAAAGGGACACTTAGTACCTCATTCACAAGACATGCAGAAACTCAGAAGGTAGTACCTCATTCACAAGACATGCAGAAACTCAAAAGATCTATTGAAAATTATCTCCCAAAATTACTATCTAAATTTAATAAAATTTGAAAAGTCAGTTCCTTAGGTGCATGAGTCACCTTTTAAGAGTTCAATAGTCACATATGGCTAGAAACTATCATATTGACAGTGAAGATATGGAACATTTCCATTACTGAAGAAAATACTATCATATAGAATGGTTGTACATCATATAATAGCAATAATAAGGTGTAATAATAATAGTAGCCCTATAAATTATGGGTTATTATCTGCACTTTACAGATGAAGAAACTATGCCTTAAGAAAGTAAAGCAACTTACTAAGTTAATATGTCTAGCAGGTGTCAGAGTTTGGACTGCATTAAACTATTTTCTTATACTGCTTTCTATAATGCCTGTGGCAGATTGTATGTTCAAGTAATGACTGCAACAATATTTATGATCCCACATGCTCTTCTAGATCCTTGCTACTATCCTGTCAAGAAGTGGAGCCTAGGGCTGGGCGCGGTGGCTCACACCTCTAATCCCAGCACTTTGGGAGGTTGAGGTGGGCGGATCACGAGGTCAGGAGTTCGAGGCCAGCCTGCCTAGCATAGTGAAACCCCATCTCTATTAAAAATACAAAAACTTAGCTGGTGGTGCGCACTTGTAATTCCAGCTACTCAGGAGGCTGAAGCAGGAGAATCACTTGAACCCAGGAGGCAGAGGTTGCAGTGTCCTTGAACTTGGGTGGGCCTTTGTTACTGCCCCAATGGAAGTGATATTACATACAGTGTAAATGATGATATGTAAGGTTAACTGTATCCTTGAAAAGATGTCGTATCTTTAACAAGATGATAGAGCTTCTACATGGCTCCTTTTTGGGACAATAGCTCCTGGAAGTCAGCTGCCAGGCTATGAGGAATCCCAGGTCACATATTTATATCTTTTAGCTGAGGCCATTATTGAGTTCCCAGGCAGCAGCCAGAATTAACTCATACACATGAATTACGAAGCCTTCTAAATGTCTCCAGCCCCAGTCACCTTTGGATTTTAGCCTGGGAGATCCACAAAAGTAATTATCGACCTGATCTAATCCTAACTTATATTTCAAATAATAACTAGTAATAATAAAAATAAGTTTGTTTCATGTTATTAAGCTTGGGATGATTCCTTATGCAGCAATAAATCATTGAAACAATGTATCTTCAAACCAATTATTTAAAAACCTTTTTTTCAGCCAATGAATCAGTATTTGTTTGCTTTATTCACTGGTGCATTCAACAAATGAATATATACGTGGGTAATTTCTTGTATAGCCTGTGTCATATTTTGCAGAACTAGAATTAAAAAGAAAAAGTCAATTTATGGCTTATATGAAAAAATATACATATTGAAAAAAGAAATTTTATCTAAGCAAAATTGTTTCTCAAGTAGCTCTGTACATTTTTTATGTATTGTCATATTTGGGTTTCATACCCTAGACTTCTGTCTTTCATTTATTTATTCCGGTTGATAGGTAAGTTGCCTTATTTGCATTATTTCTAAAGACGTGAAAAATTATTATGATTTTTAAATGTTAAAGTAAACATACCTCATACTTTTCACTAAAATGCAAAATATTATAATAAAATAAATGACAAATTTTTCAAAGAAACATGAAGTGTAGTCAATAAAACATACAACTTTATTAAATCTCTATGTTCTAGAATCAATTTTTGCATTGACATATATTCATAAGACACCTAGAAAATACCTTGTTAATTTTCATAGATTTAAACATTTCACAGGTTTAATTTCAGTAAGCTGACAATTTTCTAGAGGATATTTTTATTGGCAAATACAGATTATTTACAGTTAAACTTTGAAATTGGATATTCTTTCCAACTTGATCAATTCTTAAAGAACTGAGAAAAGTCTCAAAATAAAATGGGTTAGAAATAGTTTATATGTTATTGCTTTAAAATCATTTCAAGTAGTTACAATACACTTTCACAGAAGCATCATTTTGCCTGAAGCATACAGGAGGGACACGGAATCAGGAACGAACAGAATGGAGGCCCCTGGAGCTATGTTTATAGATCCTTGCTCATTTATTGTGCAATTTATTTACTATAGCTTAAGGGACAAGCAAACATTCATCACCCACTGCTCCCATCATTTTCAAGGCTGTTTAGTAGATAACACAAATGCTAAGCAAACAAGTCTTTTGATCCATTTCAATCTACTTCTGATTTTTCTTTTAGGTAACAAAAGTTTATTGATTTGACTCTATCTATGTGTTTCTATCTCTATGTCTACATCTAAAATTTTTCCATCTGTGTCTCTATTTACACATAAAATTGGAAAAAACACCACCCTTGGAGTATTTTCTGAACAGGGACAGAAAGTAAAATTGTTTGGTACAAAAGGGATTCCCATCTAAGAGTCTGATATGTGTGGAGTCTTAAATAGACAAAGGAGTTAGGCTGGTGAGAGATGGGAAAAACAAAAAGAAAAAAACAGATAAGCTCTAAGTACGCCTTTCTTCACGGTTCAGGTCATATAGACCTCCTGTGCAAACAACTGACAATCTTCCTGAGCCCAACTGTCATTAGACACCTACAAGTTAGGTCATCGCAACCTTAGCATTTTTAGTACTGCACAAAGCCCTCTTCAGCAGACAGCATAAACACTATTTTATAAAATTTCTACCAAGGCTTTGTTTCCCGGCAGTCAGTTTCTGCTGGCCTTCCCATTGCCTCCTTGCAAACTATTTTCCTAATATTTTTTCTAATAAATCTGCCTTTCTTTACCCACAACTGTCTTGGCAAATTCTTCTATCCCCATGCCACCAGCCCAGATAGTTGTCGTTCACCTGTAATATTTTGGTGGCCCATTAGGGGACTTTCTTTTCATGGGGAACTCTCTCCCCTGTCTCTTTCCCTTTCCCAACTTGGGACCCTCAACAGACAGCGTCTAAGCACGAGCCAATTGCAGGTCACTGATTGGAGCTACACACAGGTGGGACCAAAAGGTGTCTATGTGGAAGTGTCTGACCACCATCACCCGTTTTGATCAAAGGACCTGAGTTTACTTATTTTTTTCTGTCTTTCAGCAGCCAGTTTCTTGCATCCCTCTGGCAATTAAACCTGTTTTCCTTATATATTACCCAGTCTCAGGTATTTCTTTACAGCAGCATGAGAACGGACTAATACAGTAAGATGATACAGCAGAGAGTGGGATGCTGCTATAAAGGGACTGAAAAATGTGGAAGTAACTTTGGAACTGGGTAACAGGCAGAGGTTGGAAGAGTTTGGAGGGCTCAGAAGAAGACAGAGAGATGTGGGAAAATTTGGAACTTCCTAGAGACTTGTTGAATGGTTTTGATCAAAATGCTGATAGTGATATGGACAATGAAGTCCAGGCTGAGGTGGTTTCAGATGGAGATGAGGAACTTGTTGGAAACTGGAATAAAGGTGACTCTTGCTATGCTTTATCAAAGAGACTGGTGGCATTTTTTGCCTCTGCCTTAGAGATCTGTGGAACTTTGAACTTGAGAGAGATGATTTAGGGTATCTAACAGAAGACATTTTTAAGTGGCAAAGTGTTCAAGAGGAAGCTGAGCATAAAAGTTTGGAAAATTTGTAGCCTGACCATGCAATAGAAAAGAAAAATCCATTTTTATGGGGAGAAATTCAAGCAGGCCAAAGAATTTGTATAAGTAAACGAGAAGCTGAACATTATTTCCCAAGCTAATGGGAAAAATGTCTCCAGGGTGTGTCAGAGACCTCCATGCCAGCCCTCTCCCATCAAAGGCCCAGAGGCCTAGGAGGAATACATGGTTTCATGGGCCTGGCCCAGTGACCCCCTGCTCTATGCAGCCTTGAGACATGGTGCCCTGCGTATCAGCTGCTTCAGCTTCAGGTGATTGTAATTACCTGAGGCCTCCCCAGCCATGCTGAACTCTGAGTCAAAAAACCTCTTTTCTTTATAAGTTACCCAGTCTCTGGTATGTCTTTATTAGCAGTGTGACAACAGACTAATACAGAGGTCTCTGATTGTCTCACAGCTGTATGTAGTGGAGGATCTTCACTTAGTGCCTGAGTGGCTTTGACTCTGGAGAGGCGGACCCATGGAGAGACACCTCGGAGATTTACAGCCATTGGGGTGGTAGGAAGAACTCGATATGGCCCAGTCCAGATGGATTCTAAAGGCCTTTCATCCTATGCGAGAGTTTTAAGATACACCCAGTCCTCAGGCATCAGTTTAGGCTGTGTGTTCTCTGGAAAAGAGGGATTGGGTTTTAGACTGTGAAGATTTTGGTAATGGTTAATGGTTTTGATGGTTTGTCCTAAGAGATATCACATGCTGTGTGAAATAATGACTTTCTGGATCTAACAAGAGGTCTGTTTGTAAGAAGGGCCTTCCATAAAGAACTTCAAATGGGCTGAGATGGGTTTCTGAATTTGGGGTAATGCAAGACCTTCAGAGGGCAATAGGGAGCACAGCGGGCCATGACTGTTCAGTTTCCTGTATTAGCTTTGTGAGATGCCTTTTTATGGTTTGATTAGCTTTTTCTACTTTTCCAGAGGATTGTGGATACCAGAATGCAAGCAAGTAGTATTTCATTTGAAGGGCCTTAGCCAACTTCTTGTTTTGAGAAATGAAGGCAGGGCCATTGTCTTACGGAATGAGTAAGGGAGCCCAACACAGGGAAGAATGTGGTCCAAAAGGGGCATGGTGGCTTCTAATGCCTGTTCAGTTTTGGTGGGAAAGGCCTCTATCCACCCAAGTATCTACAAAGACTAGCAAGTATTTAAGTTCCTTGCATTGGAGGCATGTGTGTAAAATCTAGCTGCCAATCTTCTCCTGGTAGGGTCCCTCATCTTCGAACGGAGTAGAGGAGAGGAGGAGATTTGTGGGTCCCTTCAGGATTCATTTTCGCAGCACGTGGCACAAGCCTGCAAGATGGCTCACTGAAGATTGGGTTATTCCTTTACCAATAAACAGTGGACTTACTAAGTTTTGGAGGGCTTTGGCCCCCACATTAGTTGATTTGTGTAAGCTTTTTAAATGTTTCCATTGCGAGGCTCCTGGAACGAAAGTTTGCCATTAGAGCTTTTTAGCCAGCTTTCTGAGGTATGAGAGAAGCCTTTTGTCACTAGAGCCCTTTGGGTTTCTTTCTGTGAATAGTGTGAGACAGGAGAGTGGGGTTAGGAACCGAAACTGCCTGAAGGGGCAGCCTGGCAGCTGCTTTTGCTTAGTCATCAGCTCAATTGTTCCCAATTGAGATTTCATCACTGCTTCCCTGATGGGCTCTGCAGTGAATGATAGCTACCTGTGCAAAAAGCAAAATTGTCTCTAACAGAATCATGATTACAGGAGCATGTCTAATTGGAGAAGTTTGGTCTGTTGAGAGTTTCCTTTTTCACCAAATGGCTGCATGGGCATGTACTACATGAATGCATAGGCTGAGTCTGTGTAAATATTAAATCTCATGCCTGGTCCTAATTGTAAGGCTTGAGTAAGGGCAATAAGTTCTGCCTTCTGGGCTGAGGTGGTGCTGCCTGGTACGGGCCTTGATTCTATAACTTCAGTAAGGCTAACAATTGCACACCCTGATAACTGGGTACCTTCCAACATGAAACTACTGCTGTCTGTGAACCAAGTGGCCTCTAGATTGGTAAGGGGGGTGTCTTGGAGGTCTGTTCTGGTGCTACAAGTTAAATCAATAGTTTGTAAGCAGGAGTGTTTAAGTGGTCCATCTGCATTTGGATCTGGTAACAGGGTGGCAGGATTAAGAAATTGACGTGGCTTAATGTTTAATTATGGTGTTTGCAGTACTGATTGATATCTGCTAATTCCACTATTAGAGACCCAGTGAAAGGGCTTTGAGTTTAAAATATTTGTTACACTGTGTGGTGTATATATTATTATTTCTTGGCCCAGAGTTAGCTTGGAGACCCCCCTCAACTAATAGGGTCACAGATGCTAGCGCATGGAGGAATGGAGGCCAGCCCTGTGCCAACCAATCAGGGTTCTCTGATAACTGATTGGTCTTTGGAAGGGATCCAATGGCTGGGTTAGGACCATTTTCAGGGTACAGCCCTACTCCTGGCTGCTTTCATGGGCTGGCATTGAGTGTCTGCAGCTTTTCCAGGCACATGGTGCAAGTTGTTCGTGGATCTATCATTCTGGGGTCTGGAGAACAGTGGCCTCTTCTCAGAGCTCCACTAGGCAGTGTCCCAGTGGGTACTCTGTGTAGGGGCTTCCACCCCACATTTTCCTTTTATACTAATGTGGCAGAGGTTCTCCATGAGGGCTCTGGCCCTGCAGCAAACTTCTGCCTGAATATCCAGGCCTTTCCATACATACTGAAATCTAGGCAGAGGTTTCTGAACCTCAATTCTTGACTTGTATGCACCCACAGGCCCAACACCATGTGAAAGCTGCCAAGGGTTGGGTCTTACACTCTCTGAAGCAATGGCCTGAGCTGTCCGTTGGCCCCTTATAGCCATGCCTGGAGTGGCTGGGATGTAGGGCACCAAGTCCCAAGGCTGCATACAGGAGTGGGTCCCTGGACCTGGCCCAGGAAACCACTTTTCCTTCCTAGGCCTTGGAGTCTGTGATGGGAGGGGCTGTTGTGATGGTCTCTGGCATGCCCTGGAGACATTTACCCCATTGTCTTGGTGATTAACATCCAGCTCCTCATTACTTTTGCAAATTTCTGCAGTGGGCTTGAATTTCTCTTCAGAAAATGGGATTTTCTTTCCTATCCCATGGTCAGGCTGCAAATTTTCCAAACTTTTATTCTCTGCTTCCTCTTGAATCCTTTGCTGCTTAGAAATTTCTTTGGCCAGATACCCTAAATCATGTCTCACAAATTCAATGTTCCACAGATCTCTGGGGCAGGAGCAAAATGCCACCAGTCTCTTTGCATAGCAACAGTGACCTTTACTCCAGTTCCCAACAAGTTTCCCATCTCGCTCTAAAACCACCTCAGCCTGGACTTTATTGTCCATATTACTATCAGCATTTTGATCAAAGCCATTTATCAAGTCTCTAGGAAGTTCTAAACTTTCCCACATCTTCCTATCTTCTTCTGAGACCTCCAAATTGTTTCAACCTCTGCCTGTTTCCCAGTTCCGAAGTTGCTTCCACGTTTTTGGATATCTTTATAGGAGCACTCCACTCCTGGTACCAATTTCCTGTATTAGTCCATTCTCATGCTGCTAACAAAGACATACCTGATAGTGGGTAATTTATAAAGAAAAGAAATTTAACTGACTCACCATTCTGCATGGCTGAGGAGGCCTCAGGAAACTTACAATTATGGTGGAAGGGGAAGCAAACACATCCTTCTTCACATGGTGGCAGGGAGAAGAAGACTGAGTGCCCAGTGCAGGGGGAAGCCCCTTATAAAACCATCAGATCTCCTGAGAGCAGGATGGGAGAAACTGCCTGCATGATTCATTTGTCTTCACCTGGTCCCACCCATGACATATGGGGATTTGGGGAACTATAATTCAAAATGAGATTTGGGTGAGGACACAGCGAAATCAGCCTCTATCTATTGTTTAGACAAACTCAGATTCTGAGTTGGATTCAGGTAATACTAACCCTAATTTTCAACTCTAGCTTCAAGGAGTTTCTTTTTCCTTACTCCCTTAACTTTCCTTAAAAATCAATGAAATCTACTTTTTTCCTGGCTTCTTTACTTAGTTACAGCTGTAAACTGCATCCTGGTCATTACTTTCATTGTTCTGCACTTCAACTGCCTTTTTACATCTGGATGCAATAATATTCTCCTTTCTCCTTGAACTTCACTCTTTAAGAATAAGCATGTCAATGACTCAACCACCATAACATAGTCTGGCTACTGTAGCTAACAATTAAAGCTATTACTGAGTCCTCTGAAATTTCTGGTGGGGATCCCAGATAGTTAATCTATTTATTAAATTAGCAAACGGATACTCATCAAGGCAGTTTGCACTCTATCAAGCACATAAAAACATGCAAGCACTGGTGGACTCAAGGCAGTAATACCAACTTTGAGATTTGGGTTTATCTAATCAGCCATATAATTTAATGTCACAAAATCAATACCACATACTATAGGAAAAATAGCATAAAATTTTCAGTAAAAACTTCCTTCACTTGGATTTTCTGAAAAGATAACCAATTAGAACAATTTCTAAAAACCAGATGCCTAAACAATATTTTATCCTTGATGACCTTGTATGTAACTGTGCTTTCTAAATTACCAATCACCAAAGGAAGGAGGCATGAACTTCAAGGTTATAATTTACAGAGATCCCAGAAACATCATTTAATACCAGGGCTTCCTGCTTTCCCAAGAAATCTAGAATATTTTGATCTCTCTTGAAGTTGATGGAAATTAGCCCAATGGCTTTTTAAAACTTTATTCTTAGAGCTAACTCTTTTTACTCAATTCTATTACAGGCTCACAGTAATTATCCAATTGCTTCACTTAAACAGCTTCATCCTCTTGACATTAATACTATTATAAGGGAAGTAGGATATGGTTGCTATTTGCAGGGGGATTTCCAAGATTACCACCCCGATAAAATTTCTTTATATTTGTCCTAGTAATCTCATATACCTCCATGCCACAACAACAATATACCAAGGTACTAGGTGTTTGTTTGTTTTTCTTATACTCTTTACAGTCCTTCTACTTTCCTGTCTCCCTGAATTCACTATATATTGTCACCTTTAACATGTCAGGCTTCATCCTAGTTACTTGGATATGTCTCCAATTAGCATTAACACTTACAATGAACCTTATTCTGCCAAGTCTTGTGGATTACACTGTACTTGAAGGGACTCACAAGCTATTAAGGAAACAACCTTCTCTGTGTGCCAAGGATTGTTGGTTTTGTTTACTATTAGTCTCTGAAAGGTATGATTCCACATTCCCTATTTATGCTCAGAATTTCATCCCTTTTAACACCACCTTGTATCCCAAATTCCTGTTTCCCCACTCCCACGGGACCCTAAAAAGCATACACAAGGCATGGTAGCTTCATTCTTTGCCTATTTAAATCAATACACAACCAAGCTAAAAACATAAACCCTCTCAAAGGACTGGTTCCCTGACCCAAGAGAAAACCCCCTGTTGTAGGCCCCCTTTTTAAACAAGTCCAATTCAAACATTAAGCTTTTTTTTTTTAAGCAACAGAAAACAAACATTACTTCAACCCTGTTGGTAATGTTCCTAAACCCCTTTGCAACTACACTGTAACTATAAATTGTACCAATAGAAAATATGTATCAGGGGAAAATATAATTTGGTACCAGTTAGAATATCAGGCCTAGCCAACCTCAATGCCCCAAATCTCCAAAATATAAACTATCACTTCTGTACAGTGAGGCCCTCTCCAGACACTTGTCCTGATGTAACTCCATGGCAAAATGGCAAGGTTGTGAATTCCCCTAACAATTGCCTACAAATTCTCATGTTCAGCAACCCCAAATCTCAGATTTTTCTAGACTCTTAATGCTTTCAGTTATTCTGGGAAAACAAAATCCACCCAAATGCAAACTATAATATCCAAGCCTTACAGCCTCTTACAACTGCTACTCTAGCTACTTCATACTTGTTCTTCAGGTCAGAAGGCCAAAACACACTTCTTTTCTTCACTCTAAGTTTAATATCTTGCCTTAAATCTGAGGAAGCATTCTTCCTCTGTAAACAAATGCGTGTATTTGTCTTCCAGCCAACTGAACTAGAACTTGTACACTAGTTTACTTAGCCCTAGACATCCAAATTGCTCCTTCCAATCAATTCCTTCCAATCCCATTTTATAGTTCTAGCAGAGAAAACTGAGCAATCCAACTGATTGCCATGTTCATTGGCCTAGGGATTGACATTGGGTTAAGCATGGGAATAATAGGTATGAGCCTCACAGCCCATACTTATTATACCCTCTCAATGGAACACCCCACCAAGCTCAAACATATCTCGGACACCCAGGAAGTCCTCCAAAATCAGGCCAACTTCGTAGCACAAATTGTTCTCCAAAATGGCTGTGGCATAAATCTGCTTACAGGAGCCCAATGGGGTATTTGTTTAGTCCTTGAATAGGAATGTTGTGTTTATGTTAATCAGTCGGGAATAGTGCAGAACCACGTCAAAAAAAAAAAAAAAAAACAAAAAAACCATGTCAAGCTGCTGAAATAGAAAAAAAAAAAGCATCACAAGAATGGTCTTCATGGATATTTACTTTGGGATGGTTCTCCTGGTTCCTCTCCTTTTTGGGGCCACAAACAGGTATTTTATTATTCCTTCTTTTCAGTCCTTGTATCTTCAACTTACTTGTCAAATTTTCTAGATCTTGTGGGCATGCTTCAATCTCTTTATTCTTTTTTCTTTAGTCTCCTTTGTGTACTTTCAAATAGCCTGTCTTCAAGCTCATTAATTCTTTCTTTGCTTGATCAGTTCTGCTAAGAGATTCTGATGCATTCTTCAGTATGTCAATTCCATCTTTCAGCTCCATAATTTCTGTTTGATTTTTTAAAATTATTTCAATGTCTTTATTAAATTTATCTGATATTATTCTAAATTTCTTCTCTTTGTTATTATGAATGAGTTTCTTAAAAACAGCGATTTTGATTTCTGTGTCTGAAACAACACGTGCATCCGTTTCTCTGGCATTGTTTCCTGGTGCTTTATTTAGTTTATTTTGTGAACTTATGGTTTCCTGGATAGCCTTGATGCCTGTGGGTGTTAACTGCTGTCCGTGCATCGAGTAGTTATGTGTCTGAAATTGGTGGGTTCTTGGTCTCACTGACTTCAAGAATGAAGCCGCAGACCCTGGTGGTGAGTGTTACAGTTCTTAAAGATGTGTGTCCGGAGTTTGTTCCTTCTGATGTTCGGACGTGTTCGGAGTTTATTCCTTCTGGTGGGTTCGTGGTCTCGCTGGATTCAGGAGTGAAGCTGCAGACCTTCGCGGTGAGTGTTACAGCTCTTAAGGTGGCATGTCTGGAGTTGTTCGTTCCTCCCGTCCGGAGTTGTTCGTTCCTCCCGGTGGGATCGTGGTCTTGCTGGCCTCAGGAGTGAAGCTGCAGACCTTCATGGTGAGTGTTACAGCTCATAAAGGCAGCGTGGACCCAAAGAGTGAGCAGCAGCAAGATTTATTGCAAAGAGCGAAATAACAAAGCTTCCACAATGTGGAAGGGGACCCTAGTGGATAGCCACTGCTTGCTCCAGCAGCCTGCTTTCATTCTCTTATGTGGCCCCACCCACAACCTGCTGATTGGTCAGTTTTACAGAGAGCTGATTGGTCCATTTTGACAGGGTGCTGATTGGTGTGTTTACAATCCCTGAGCTAGACACAGCATGCTGATTGGTGTGTTTACAATCCCTGAGCTAGACACAGCATGCTGATTGGTGCATTTACAATCCTTTAGCTAGACATAAAAGTTATCCAAGTCCCCACTAGATTATCTAGACACAGAACACTGACTGGTATGTTTACAAACCTTGGGCTAGACACAGAGTGCTGATTGGTGTATTTACAATCCTTTAGCTAGACATAAAAGTTCTCCATGCCCCCACCCGACTCAGGAGCCCAGCTGGCTTCCCCTAGTGGATCCCACACCAGGGCCGTGGGTGGAGCTGCCTGCCATTCCCGTGCCGTGCACCTGCATTCCTCAGCCCTTGGGTGGTTGATGGGACTGGGTGCTGAAGAGCAGGGGGGCGGCGCCCGTCAGGGAGGCTCGGGCCTTGGGGCAGCCCACCGTGGGGGGGCTCGGGCATGGCGGGCTGCAGGTCCTAAGCCACGCCCCACGGGGAGATGGCTGAGGCCCAGCAAGAATTCAAGTGCAGTGTGGATGGGCCGGCAGTGATGGGGGACCCGGTGCCCCTCCACAGCTGCTAGCCCGGGTGCTAAGCCCCTCACTGCCTGGAGCGGCAGCGCTGGCTGGCCACTCTGAGTGTGGGGCCCACCGAGCCCACGCTCACCCAGAACTCACGCTGGCCCGCAAGGGTCGCTCCCAGGTTCCCGCCCGTGCCTCTCCCTCCACACCTCCCCGCAAGCAGAGGGAGCCAGCTCCAGCCTCTGCCAGCCCAGAGAGGGGCTCCCACAGTACAGAGGCAGGCTGAAGGGCTCCTCAAGCATGGCCAGAGTGGATGCCGAAGCCAAGGAGGCGCTGAGAGCGAGCGAGGGCCGTCAGCACATTGTCACCTCTCAGTTAGGTATTTACTGTAGTATTCTCAGTATGTGCTTGTTTGTGCCATCCCTCTTGGGAAGGCTTTCAAGACATTCAAACAGACTTGAATGTTGTAATCTAAGCCATATGTACATTAAGGGGAACACCAAATTCAGTAATGCTGTGGTTCTTACAGATTCATGGAGGTACCACTTCTTGGACTAGGATATAATCTGGAAGAATTCTCTGGACTTCTCAAGAGAGAATCTTGTTTATTTTCCTTTCTTACTTTCAAACAAATGGAATCTCTCTTTCTATGTGTTGAGCCACCTGTAGCTGGGTGTGGGGTGACACAAGCACCCCCATGGCCACCACCACTGGGACTGTTCTGGGTCAGACCTGAAGCCAGCACAGCACTGGGTTTTAGCAAAGACCTGTTGTAACTACTACCTGCTTACCACCTATGTTCATTCAAGGTCCTGAGGCTTTAAAATTAGCAGCTGCTGAAGCCAGCCAGACTTGTGTCTTTCCTTTCAGGGAAAACAGTGAGTTCTTCCAGGCCCTGGGCAGGTCCAGAGATGCTGTCTCAGAGCCAGGGACTGGAGCCAAAAACTTAGGAATCTACCTGGTACTCTGTTCTATTGTGGCTAAACTAGCACTCAAACCACAAGACAAAGTCCTTCCAACTCTCCCCTCCCCTTTCCATAGTTAGAGGAGTCTCACCCCATGGCCACCATTACCACAGACCCTTGGAGAGTACTGTCAGGTTACCATTGATGTTTCCATAAATTCCAAGAATTCCTCAGTCATCTTGTGGTGAATTCTGCCAGGCCTGGGACTGGCCTTTTGGGGCAGTGGACTCCCCTGTGGCCCAGAGCATGTTTGAAAAGACCATTCAAGAGCCAATGCTTTGAATCAGGGATCCCAAGCTCCCTCTTGGTGCTCTTCTACGCTATGATCTAGCTGGTATCTAAAATGCAAGATAAATTCCCCTTTACTTTTCCCTCTGCTTTTCTCAAGCAGGAGTCTGTCCTCATAGCCACCAGAGCTGTGAATGTGCTGGGTCTCACCAGAAGCTTGCACACCTCAGAGTTTCACCCAAGGCCCATTGTGTGTAAAATTTGGATCTTGCTACTGGTTATTCAGGAACAAATACCCTTTGGTCAGCAGGTGATGAATAGTGCCAGGACTTGGTTCTTCCCTTCAAGGAAGCAGGTTTTCTTCTGCTCCAGTGTGTTTCTAGAAATGTCCAGGATCTAGGGCCTAGAATGGGAGCCTCACTACTCTGCCCAGTGCTATATCAGACTGGCTGAGCTGGTATTCAAGTTGCAAGACAAAGTCTTCTTTACTCTTTCCTCTCCTCTCCTCAAGGAGAAGGAAGGCGTCACTTTCATTGCTGCAAGCTGAACTGTGAGGAATTTGTAGAGGGGTAGCACAAGCACTCTCTTAGCCACCCTGGTTATGTCTCACTAGGTCATGTGCCACCTAAGCCCACTATCTCCAAGTCCAGCTCAGCACTAGGGCTTGCCTAGAAATTACAGTCCTTGTGACCTAAACTGCCTTTTAAGTTTATTTAAGACCCCAGAGGAATTTTAGCCCATGGTGGCAAGGCTTGCTGAAACTCAAGTTCCTATCACTAGGATGGGTGAATCTAATCTCCTCTGCCTAGGGCTGGTCTAAGTGCTCCCTCCATGGGTAGTTGTCAGCTGAGATTAGCACAGTTTTGCTTTTCTCTGTGACAGGGAAGCACTGAATTCGATGCAATTTCTTACAGTTGTTGCACTTTGCCTTCCCCAAGTGAAATGGATTCTCATGGCCACACAGCCACCGCCAGAGTATTCGGGAGGGGTAGCATCAAAAATTAAGACTCTCTTTCCTACCGCCTTTAGTACCTCTTTCAGTGATACGAAGTTAACACTATGTACTGTGATTGCTTACCTGATTTTTGGTTCTTATGAACGTCCTTTTTTGTGTGTAGATAATTATTAAATTTGGTGTTCCTGTGGAGGGTAAAATTGGTGGAGGTTTCTATTTAGCCTCCTTGTTCTGCCCCTTTGCTAGATGTTTATTTTCATGTATAAGAGCAAAGTTAAGCCTGCCAGTTTTGCTATTGTACAGGCACATCTTTATAGAAAAAAATGTTGCGGAAGCTTTCTTTATGTGTATCATCTTCTAGCCTATGATAAACCAGAAGTAAAAGCTACCTTCCACAGCTTATTTTCCTGTTTGCAAAAAGGAAAGGCAGTGGCTAGTGCATTTCGAGGTTAAATAAAACAATTCATAGTGTTGATTGGTGTTTATATAGTAACCTAAGAAAGATTAATTACAAAGAAAAATAAACAAAGAAATAAATAATAGTTAATTGTTTAATGTATACCTAACTTATCACTCTTCATTGACCTACAACTAATAATTATTATTTAAAACAAACAAAATAGATTTTTAAAACCTGCTGCTTTATATGACTTTCATTTATCTAAAAACACATGGTTTATACAGTAACACTGAGATTCAATCTTTGATAAATCACCCACTAAGGAAGAAAAACTTCTGATTCTTCATGTTTTACTTTGCATATAAATTGCCTCTTGAATATTTCCACATAGATCAGAATTATAATTTGCAACCCAGAATAAAATGGACTAAATATATTTACTTATTCTTTCTCTGACAGAAAAGCTGCCTAAACAGAAACACCATTGAAGAAAAAAGAGATTGCAGTCTTCTCTGTTTCTGCCATGTTGAAGCTTGGATACATTGTTTTTGTGTCTTCTGTAGAAGAAATCATTTGATTTGTTTATTTCTTTTCTCTGCAATATGTGAAAAGTAAATGTTGGTGATGTCTAGTTTATTTTAAAAAAAATAGTGCATTTCTCAATGCAGTTGGAAGGGCTAAGATTTAAATAACATTGAAAATTATAACTGAAATAAAGCAGAATTCCTGACTTTTCTATTGTTCAGTAAGTTCTGTTGATTTCCTCTGTGATATCTTTGGCAGGCAGAGTCTCCCTTCATTATTCTAAATTTGGTGAAATAAAAATTGTATTAGTTTTTAATAAAATTATGTATCTGGGTACAGAATTTATTTGGGTAGGAACTGTCAACAGTGTCTCTACATCTCTATCTATCTATGTATCTATGTATCTATCTATATCTATGTCTATATCTATCTGTCTATCTATCTATATCTCCCCTATTAATTTTCTTTTTCTAGAGAACTGTAATTAATATAGTATGCATTTTGGACTGTGCTATAAAAAATATTAGGGGGCAGCCCATAGTGTAGCTCTATTTGTTGCCACTCTGGTTCTACTCAAGAAACTATTAGACTTCCTTCTCCTTTCATGTGGACTAACAGATGTTTTACACTTCCAGTTTATACATAAGTCTTACTTATTTGAAGTTTTCATTCAACTAAATGATTCCACTGATTACTTTCTATTTATAATAAATCTGTTAGTCACTACAGAGAACACAGACATAAGTAAGATCATCTAGAGTCTCAAAATGCTCAGATACTAGCTGGGATGAAGTTGGAGGTGGATCTATAAGGTGGGAGTGGAAGGAAGGCTGATAAGTAAAAAACATGTAAAAATAAAAAATCCGGAGGGAGACAAGTGGCACGTAAAAATGTACAAAATGATATGGAAACAAATGAAGACATGATTGCATCTAATTAGAGGGATCAAAAGTGCTTTCATTAAAGAGGTGGTGAGATACTATTGCAGAATTTTGACATGTGACATTCAGGGTGGGGATATAAGACATTCTAAAAGGATGGAGTTAAATATGCATGGACAAAGCAAAATATGAGGCAGAAAGCACCCAGTATGTCTGTGGTGTGATGCTTTGTAGAGAATCTAGCAGATTAGACAATTAAAAGCCTGAAAATATAGTTTGAAACAAAATGATAAGAGTCTTGAATAGAAAATTGAG
The DNA here is from genome assembly GCF_029281585.2 of Gorilla gorilla gorilla. Lineage (NCBI taxonomy): Eukaryota > Metazoa > Chordata > Mammalia > Primates > Hominidae > Gorilla > Gorilla gorilla. The sequence continues at coordinate 104,417,215 of NC_073247.2, forward strand.
GAATTCTGAGTTAATTTTATAATTAGCTGTGGAGCAATGAATGTGTTTGAGTAGGTCAATACTTACTGAAAGGAAATTATGCTGATAGCAGGGTGGTATAATTTATAAGTTGGGAGGCAGAAGACATGGAGATCAGTTAAAAACCTCTTACAATAGCACATGACTGAGTCAATCAAGCCTGAATTTGAGTGGTGGCAGAGGAAACGGAGAATAAAAAAGAGTTTTTTTGTGGAAACTAAAATCAGTACAATTCAACAACTATTTGGCTATAAGGAATAATAGATAGGGTAGAATCAAAGATGATAAAGAGATCTCAAGTCTGGTTAGAGCTGTTAGAATAAACTAAATATCAGGAAAATGAATTACCTTGAGCACAAAAATGAGGATTTCAATTTTCAAAATGTTGAATTTGTTGTGCTCATGAGGTAGAAATAATCAGTGAAGCAGTTGGATGTGTAGGTCTCCTGATCTAGAGAGATGTTAGGACAGAAGATAGAGATGTAAGAGTCATTTACATAGAGGTGATAGTTGAAGCTATGGATCTAGATATATTTTCTGATTAATAGATTCTAAAACAAAATGTGAATAAAATCTTAAGAAATATACAGAAGTAGTAGAATCCATATTGAGGGTAAGAGTCATCAGGACATATCTAGCAAACGTCTAAGTAGCTCATGCGATGGGCACACAAAGTGTATTTGTGTGAGTAAAATTTGAGGAAACAGCTCAGATAGAGTTTGGCATGTCCATCAAACTGGTGAGCTCTTCCAATAGTAGTCTTCTGTCAGGGAGGCTTAAAAACCCTATGCTTGATCCAGTAACAATGCTTAGTTAATTTAGGTAATAATAATCTAAGTAAAACATTGTGTCCTCAGTATGAATTTTGAGAAGTGGTAAAGTCTACTTGTTAAGAATATAGTTTCTAGAGCCAAAGTGTGTGGGTTTGAATTCCTGCCTGTCACTTACTAGCTGGGTTACTTTGAGCAAGTATCTTAACTTCTCTGCTTCTTAGTATCTTCATTATTATTATTATTATTATTATTATTATTATTATTATTATTGAGACAGGGTCTGGCTCTGTCACCCAAGATGGAGCGCAGTGGTGCTATCTCGGCTCACTCCAACCTCTGTCTTTGGGCTCAAACCATCCTCCTATCCTAGCCTCTCAAATAGCTGGGACTACAGGAGTGCACAACCATGCCCGGCTAATTTTTGTATTTTTGGTAGAGATGGGAATTCACCATGTTGACCAGGCTCGTCTTGAACTCCTGAGCCCAAGTGATCCACCCGCCTCGGCCTCACAAAGTGCTGGGATTACAGGCGTGAACAACCACACCTGGCTGTCTTATTATCTTTAAATGTATAATTGGGAAAATAATACTACACCAGAAGTTAGTTGTAGTAATTTAAAAAGTTAAAATGCAGTAAGTATATAAGACAGTTCTTGAGGCTTGTTAAGTCCTTAACAAATGTTTGCCATTATTATGTTTAGTCTCCTCACCCTAATTCAGTTAGATTGTCTGAGACCTATGGAGAGATCTTTCAATGAATGTTCTTTAAGATAGAGACACACAAGAATAATTCTTAGGAATTTCTATAACAAATTGTAAAAGAAATAAGGAGTTACTCTTCATCACACTGCCATGCAAACCTTTTTAGCTTTGGCAACTGAAAGATAACTGTTGTGCCTAGCAGATCAAGTAGAAAGACTACAATAACCAGAAAAGCAGGGGCGTCGTATCAGTGGCAACAGTCTGTTCTATGGTACTGAAGTAATGCCTGCTGCATTAGGCAGAGCGGCAACCATTAGAATTAGAGAACTACTGTACTTAGCTGAATGGCAGTGATTATTATGTAGCACCTAATAGAATAATGCAGATACATTGGGAGTGGAGCACTCATAAGGTTTTCTGAAAAATTATCGGGGCACTCATTGTAGGGAGACTGGAGTAAACCTTGTCAGCAAATGTGATAAAAAGATAGTGCAATTTGTGTTATATATATTTAGCAGGCTGACAGAGTAAGAGAAGCTGCAAAAGGATACAGAAGAATCAGTCAGATAGAAATGAGGAGAGTATAGTATTATAGAAGGCAAAGTAAGAGAAATTCCTGGAAGTATGGCATTATCAACAGGCTCAAATGCTGCAGAAATGTCAAGAAGAATGAATACCAACAAAGGTGATTGGATCCGGAAACCGGAAACTCATTTGTAGTATCTCATAAGGCAGTTTCAGTAGAGCAGTGGTGTAAAGAGACTGATTGTAAAAAGCATAATTATAAACGGGTGGTGAGAAAGTGAAGAAAATTGGTGTGAAATCTTCTCTGGAGGAAATGTGGAACTATGAAAAATAGACAAGATAGTACGTTGAAGAGGTGATAGGAGTTTGTAAATGATTTTTTGGTTTAGGAAGAGCTGAGCCATGTTTGTAGATAAAGAAGGAAAACCTGACACAGGGAGATTTTAAAAATTCAAGGAATAGGGGCCGGGCACGGTGACTCACGCCCTTAATCCCAGCACCTTGGGGAGCCGAGGCAGGTGGATCATGAGGTCAGGAGTTCGAGACCAGCCTGGGGCCAATATGGTGAAACCCTGCCTCTACTAAAAATACAAAAATTAGCTGGGAATGGTGTCGCGCGCCTGTAGTCCCAGCTACTTGGGAGGCTGAGGCAGAAGAACCGCTTGAACCTGAGAGGCGGAGGTTGCAGTGAGCCGAGATCGCGTCACTGCACTCCAGTCTGGGTGACAGAGCGAGTTTCTGTCTCAAAAAAAATAAAATAAATAAAAAATAAATACAGGAATAGAAAGACTAATAAATAGAATATAATACCAAAGAGAGAGGCAGGTAAAAGCTTCATTATTTTATATGTATCTATTCTAGTTGAAAGGAACAGAGTCTCTCAATGACTAGTTCAAGTTATAAGCATAATGTAAGGAGACATATGCAGAAACATGTACTGAGACTCATAAAAAGCCCAAAAGACATTGGTCATATTTCACAGAGATAGGAATCATAGCGTATTTCTGAGACTATATTTTGGACTGTCAAAGACTATTCTAGAAATCTCTGCAGCAATTTCGAATGGATTTTCAATTTAATGTTCAATTATTAATTTAACTCAGGTACTCTTCTGGTTTTTGATATTTTATTTGTATCTATTCATGTCATATTCTATGCATTGATTTTTTACCCCATTCAATATATTTCTTATTTGAAACTGATATTAACCAGATTTACTATGCATAAATCACCATACCCCAATATCCCCAAATTTGTTTTTTTCATGAATTCATTTTGTGTGTAAGATTGATGTCCTACAAAATTAGCCCCAATTTACTCAAAATTTCCGTGTGCTTATCATTTTGACCCATTAACTTTATTATTTCTCATGGTCCTTCTTGCCTTTTTGCCCCTCTTTGTGCATAGTTTCAGTCTTACTTCCCCATATTAACTATCCCATTCTCTTTGGACTCCTAGTTTAAGTTCCTTAAAACATAATCTGATTGGACCAGTTTATCTATATTTAGCCAGAATTATTTATGTTTTGTCATCTCATGGGCTACTGATTAGTATAGGAAATGGCTTTTCTTGGTCAAGTGACCATTTGTAGTCTAATCTCCTGTTTTGGCGTACTGGTTGTAGAGAAGCATAAAGTGAAACATCATATGGGAAGAACATAATCAAGAAAAAACCAGGGGTCACTTCCTCTAGCAGGAGTCTTGCTCACAATCGTGCGTAGAATGAGCTTTGACCTAGTAGGCATTATGCTTGGCTGATTGCAAACATCTGTGAATTAAATAAATTAACACAGAAAACCTAAATCTATTTCTGAAGTGATTTTGTCTTTTCCTCTTTATTTTCATCAATAGTGTCTTAGCTTACATATTATTTTCATCTCTTATTAGGACCTTTGCTCACTTGCCTAACTGTTTCTGATCTTTTCTTCATGATAACCTATTGTCCAAATTAATTTTTGAGTTTTATTTTAAAAACACATAATAGATAACATAACTCTCCTATTCAATATATTTAATGTCAATGAAAGTTAGCATGTTGAAGTGCGATGTGTATTCTATTCACTTAATGTGTAGTTGTTTAAAAATGTTCTTCAAGTAATAGATTACTGTTATCATCCTCCTTTATACACAAGGATATTGATACTCAGAAAATTCAAATAATCTGAGCAGATGAATAAAGTTAGTAAGTGTTGCAACTGGAATGTAAACCAATATTTATTGATTCTGATACCAATTCAATATTTATTATTTTAAACTCTATCCTACACAACTTTCCATTGTCTACAGAAAGAAGTTCAACATTCCTACAAATTCATACATAGTTCTTGACAATTTTCCCCAAGCCACATTTAGAGGCTCACTTTTTCCTCTTTCTCTCATCATGTGGCTACCCTTCAATATAATCATAGTAAACTTCTTGCAGTTTCATAAATACGCCACTTTAAAAATATATCTCCTGTTTATGCCAAACATCCTAGGCTGGAAATGTTCAAATGACAGAATTCAAAGTTATTTGTAGTGTGATATTTTTAGTACTACAGTAACTGGAAATATATATCTCCAGATATTCCTTGCAACTACGGTTATGTCGGCTGTAGTATACAGAATTCTAGCTGCTCTCTCTGGTCCCAAGATTTCATTCTTGGTTACTGAATCAAATATTAATCTAGGTATGGTTGCGAAGGCATTTTATAGGTGTAATTTAAGTCTTAAGTTAATGGACATTAATATATGGTGATTATCTGAGTGAACACGACCCAATCAAGTGAGCCCCTCCTTTCTTTTAAAATATTTAATTGACAAAGATTGTATGCATTAGAAGTGTACAACATGATGTTTTGATATATGCATATATTTTGCAATAATTGTTGCAATCAAATAAATTAATACATCTATCAACACAGATAGGATCCATTAGGTTCCCAGAACATGATAGTCTTATAACTGGAAGTTTATACACTTTGACCATCCTTGATTCCCTCCAAACCCCAGCTCTTAGCACCCACCATTCTGCCCTCTGTTTCTGTTTGACTTTTTTAGATTCCACATGTATGTGAGATTATACAATATTTTTCTTTATGTGTCTAGCTTATTTTGGCTAGCATAAAGCAAAACATTTTGTTTAAATGTAGAAAAGAATATCGAAAGGCTTTGAAGCAGGAGAAAGATTTAATGGACTCACATTTCTGGCTTTGAAGAGGAGCAGGACCGTGTGCAAGGACTAGAGAGTGGCTTCTAGGATTTAAGAGTGACCCCTGACTGACAGCCATTAAGGAAATGTGGACCTATGTCTTACAACCTCATGAAGCTAAATTTTGCCAACAACCTGAATGAGCTAGAATTACATAGGTTTCTAAACCCTCCAAACCTGAACTCAGACTGACATTTTGATGCCAGCCTTGTAATATGCTGAGCAGAGAAATCAACTATGACATGACAGATTTCTGAACTACATAAATGCGGGCTAAAAAGTGAATGTTGTTTTAAACCGTAGTAACTTGTTATGTAGTAATAGAAAGCTATCATAGAGTCAAATTAAGTTTTACTAATAAGTTGCAGTTACGTAAGATTTGAGGGCTGAAATAAGGCATAGACCTTCCAAAATAACTTTTGCCATTTTCTGGCTGGCAAACAATGTATGTGAAGATTCTGTTGTTCAATTTCCAGTTTTAGCAATGAAAGTGGCAGTTACAGCAATAATAATGGACTAACATTTTTTAATCTGTTTATAAGCATCATGAGTGTTGAGAAAAATACAGGCTCTCATGGTGGCTAGATTTCACATTTCATTTCCCAGACAGTCATGTTCCCAGACAGGACAAGGTTTGGCTGCTTGTTCTTGCGGTCCAATAACAAGATGCAGACAGACTGGGAAAGAAGGGAGTTTATTTCTGCAACTGGCTACAGACAGAAGGTCGTAGTAACTCACCAGACCAACTAAAAGTTACAAGGTTTTTCTTCAGTGCTCATATAAATTCAGACCATATGCCTATGTGTGAGAGTGCACCTGCAAGCCAAAGTGTTTCACCCTGTTTAATCTTTAACTAGGGGCTGGGATCTGAAAAATTACTTTAGAGCTTTGGAAGAATTACTTAATCTAAAGTGGATCTTGGTACAAGGTGTACAAAGTGTGTAAGAACTTTTCCATTATTTTAATCAAACTCTAAGTTCTGAGGAAGCCCAGGTGGGGTGTTAAATGCCTTGTTTTACATTCTAGCCTTTGTTCTAAGGTGCTAGTTTCTCCAGTTCTCTAGTGTTTAACTTATACTTTTATCAGAGTAACTGAAGGGTGTTGGTGAAGGCTGACCTCTCTGGTTCCTCATGGCGACCTGGCCTACCACAGTTGTAGTAATTATAGTAGTAGTCATAGCTTCCTAAACATTCTTTCTAATCCCTGGATCATGGCTTCAATAAGATTACATTAAAGCTCATATTTTAGGGCCAAGCTTTCTGATTCCTTACCTTTGTGATTATGAGGAAGGTAGTAGTGATGCTGATATATTTTCTTAGGAGTAGTAGGTATTGTTTCTGGAGGTACAGGCTTAATCTTTACTCTCCAATTCTTGCAGTAACCTCATAAATACTAAATTTATTATGTTAAGTTTCTTTTTTTAAGTGACTTCTATTACCTAAACTGAGCCCTGATTGATACTACAGTGCTTGACACTAGAAGTAATTATAGGCCATAAAACTTCAAAATTGGTAATCTGGTATTGGTTATCTGGCCTTGGCATGTATAAAGCTATGACAATCCTGTTACTATTGGAAAGTGTATCACTGTTAGTTCATAGGACACAGTGGCAAATAGTTACGGTTTTACTGATAACTGTAATGAATAGCAATTGTGATAGACTGTTATTTTTGGAATGAATAATCTAGGTTTGAGGGTTAGATGTTTGTTTCTGACCATAGTAGAGAGTTTAATGAAAGAAAATGCTGACTTCAGGCTTATAAATTTTTGGCTTAGGATTTCCACCTTGAACCTGCACTGGCTTATGGCAGAGATAATGAAACAGAAATCTCAGTGACCATACACCACAAGGAACACAAACTTCGCAAAAATAGTTTGGAAAAATCACTGAACAAATGTATAATGGCATCTCTCAGCAAGCAAAAATATGCAATCCCTTAGGAATAAGAAAATATGATTTCCAGAATTGCCAAATTATGACATTCAAAATGTACAGTTCCAAACAACAGCAACAATAATAAAATTACAAAGCATACCAAAAAAAAAAAAAAGAAAAATGAAACACATAGCCCACTCACAGGAAAAAAAATTGACAAAAACCATCTCTGAGGAAGCCCAAACATTTGAATTTATAGTAAAATACGTTAAATAAAATGTCTGAAATATGCTCAAAGAGCAAAAGGAAAGCATAGAAAATGAATTTAAGGTATTCGGAAGAACGATGTCTGAACAAACAGCAAATGTCAGAAAAGAGATAGAAAGAGCTTTCAGATAGTGGAACCTATGAAGGTTCCTGGAGGGTGGTGTATTAGTCCATTCTCACACTGATATAAAGATGTACCTGAGGCTGGGTAATTCATTTAGAAAACAGGTTTAATTGGCTCATGTTTCTGTGGTCTGTACAGGCTTCTGTTCCTGGGGAGGCCTCAGAAAGCTTATAATCATGGTGGAAGGTGAAGAGGAAGCAGGCATGGTTTTCGCATGGCCAGAGCAGGAGACAGAGAGAGAGAAGGGGGAGGTGCCACACACTTTTGAATAACCAGATCTCATAAGAACTCTATCACGAGACAGCACTAGGTGGATGCTGCTAAACCCATAGAAATCAACCCCATAATCCAATTACCTGCCACCAGGCCCCAACTCCAACACTGGGCATCGCAATTCAACATGAGATTTGAGTGGGGACACAGAACCAAATTATCAGATGGCACACCTGGTGAGGGCATGAAAGCTTTGTACTCCTTTCCATATGCTTTGCCATATGCATCTTTTTATAAGATGCTAGCCACAGAGGTGAGCTGGCTCGGGTAGAATAAGGTTCCAACTGAGTCAGATAGTTTCAGGTCATGACTGCCACACTTGGCCACATTTGTCCTGTTGGTTGAACCTGGTGGGCCTCTCTGCCATGGCCAATCTTTTGGGATATCCTTTATAATAAGATGGAAAATGTAAGTAAATGTTTCCCTGGGTTCTGTAAGCTGATCTAGCAATTTGATCAAACCAAAGGAGGGGGTTACGGGATCTCTGATTTATAACCAGTTCGTAAGATGTACAGGTAAAACAACCTGGAGCTTGCAATTGGCATGTGAAGGGGGAATACAGTCGTGGGGATTGAGACCTCAGCTTGTGGGATCTGAGACTATATTCAAGTAGACATTGTCAGAGTAGAATGGAATTAGAGGAAACCTAGCTGATGTGAACTGTAGAAGTGATTGCTAGCTTGTTGGTGGAGAGAAATCCCCACACATTTTGTCACAGAAGTCTTCTGTGTTGATTGTTGTTGATGAGAAAATAGAAACTGCACTTTGAGTTTGTGTGTGAGTTTTTTCTACTCTCAACTGAGTCCATGAAATGGGGTTTACTAGAATAGTCCTGGCTCACAGAAACAGATGGTTTGGGAAGAGAAAGAATAAAAGGGTGGTGATAAGGAATCTTTGATTCCTTAGGGGCCATGTGGTCACCATGGTTTGGAGCCACGGATGTGCTGCAATTAGTTACTAAAGGTAAAATTTACCAGTGGAATTCAGAGATGAACCTAGCTCCCATGGACTTGGTTCTGTAAACCAAAAATAAAATAATAAGGTCCCCCAACCATATGCATGAATCACTCTCTTTGGCCAAGGGAATTCCAAAGTTAACCTGAGAAACTTGTTCAGGCCATGATGGTAAGGTGAAGCCAGACATGACTCATTACACCCTCCTCCCTTTTGGAACTACTGATAGAACAGACTCTTCAAGTCTAATACGAGATATTTACAATCTATTCTGTCTGAAGCCTGCTACCTGGAGGCTTCATCTGCATGATAAAACCTTTGTCTCTAAAACCCCTTATCATAACCCAGACATTCCTTTCTATCAATAATCGCTCTTCCAACCAATTGCCAGTCAGAAAATCTTTGAGTCCGCCTATGACTTGAAAGCCCTCCACTTCCAATTGTCCCCCCTTTCTGGACCAAACCAATGTACATCTTAAATGTATTGACTGATAACTTATTTCTCCATAAAATGTGTAAGACCAATTTGTGGCCAGACCACCTTGGACACATGTTCTCAGGACCTCCTGAGGGCTGTGTCACAGGCCTTTGGTTACTCATATTTGGCTCAGAATAAATCTCCTCAGAGATTTTACAGATACTAAATTTTTTCACAACAGTTCACTAGATGCATTAAAAAAATACAACCTATTAGTTAAAAAAAAAGCAAAACATTCAAGCCCTTGGTTGTTATCTGTGAAAGCTGAAATGAAACTGAAAGAGAGTACTGAGTCAGACCTTTATTCTAGCACAAGCACAGATTTCAGTGAGTCTGAGCTTTAGCCACTAGCCTCTAAGCTGATGCCCAAGGTAAAAATTATGCAGGGACAACAGACAGTACTTCTAAGACCTGTGGTTACTAAGAAGGTAGTCAATGTGGGGGAAGGGAAAAACCAAGTAATGATTGGAACCAGTGGGTATAGCGTGGAAAAAAATTGTTTCATTTTGTAAATCTGTATCATCAAATTTCTGAGAAGCCTTTACTAAAATGGATTGTGAGAGTGTAACTGGCCAGTGGGTTTTTCTTGTCTGTTGCCCAGAGTGAGCAAATTTATCAAGACAGGGAAATGCCAATAGAGAAAGAGTTTAACTCATGCAGAGCTGGCTGAACAGGAGACTGGAGTGTTATTATTACTCAAATCAGTCTCCCCGAAAGTTCAGAGACTGAGTTTATTTTAAGAATAACTTGGGGGGTAGGGGAGAGTAAGTGGGGAGTGCTGATTTGTTGGGTCAGAGATAAAGTCATAGGGAATCAAAGCTGTCTTCTTGTGCTGAGTCAGATTCTGGATTGTGGCCACAAGACCAGATGAGCCAGTTTATTGATCTGGGTTGTGCCAGCTGATCTATTGAGGACAGGGTCTGCAAAATATCTCAAGCACTGATCTTAGGTTTTACAATAGTGATGTTATCTCCAGGAGCAATTTTGGGAGGTTCTTCATCTTGCAGCCAGAAGCTGCATGACTTCTCCACCATAATTTCTAATTGTGTAGCTAATTTGTTAGCCCTGCAAAGCAGTCTAGTCCCCAGCCAGGAAGGGAGTTTGTTTTGGAAAATAAGCTGTTATCATCTTTGTTTGAAAGTTAAACTATAGACTCAGTTTTCCCAAAGTTAGTTCAGCCTATGCCCAGCCCAGGAATGGACAAGGACAGCTTAGAGACAAGAAGCAAGATGGAGTGAGTTAGGTCAGATCTCTTTCACTGTCATAATTTTCTCAGTTATAAGTTTTTCAAAGGCAGTTTCACTGGGGACCTAAAGCTTTTTTACACAAGAGGGGATAAAATGATCTGGGGGTGGAGAAGAGAAGTTCCTAGGACTAGAATATAAAAATGTAAGGGTTGATATAATTATAAAAGTTGGAATGCTTTAACAGGTTTTATGTAAAGAAGTTGTGCCTCCTTTACCTAAACATTTTATGAAACTGGATATTATATCTGAGTGGGGAACACTTTTCCTACCTAATATCATAAAACAAAAACCAATTGATAAAGTTCTAATGGAGGTTACAGTTGGGAAAGTAAGAGTTGATAAAAATGAAAAGTTTATAGGTGAGTTTGTACATGTGAACATGATTTATATGAAGTGGTAGTGTCTCCTTTACTTGATTGTATAATGAGCATGGACATTGTATCTGAATGGGAAATCTCCTACCCAGTTGTGTAAAATAGAAGAAATATAAATATGCCTATTTAGCAATATTAATTGGACATCATGTTAAACAGAAACCAGCAAGATTTTCTGAGCCCACAGAATGTAGAATAGAAGCTGGAGTTCTGGTAGGAATAAACTCTCCCTTTAATAGCCCTCTGTGCAGTGAGAGAAAAGAAAAATAGCTCAGAGCAATCTGAACTGTGTGAGGTATGCAGAACCAAGAGAAAATGAGTACAGGATTTTAGTCATCTCCCTCTGCTCACACTTATGCCTGGAGAAAATTTTTAAAAGTCATTTTGTTTCTGAATAGCTGTCTCACCCATTATTTTTATGTTCCTGGAATTTGTGATAAAAAGAACAATGTATAGCTGATCAATAGCTTATGTAATTTTAATGTAAATTCCGGGGAAACAACTCAGAAACTGACTCTTCTTTTCTTTACAAATCCACCTGTAACTGCTGCCAATTGAAGTTGTCCTGCCATATTCAGAACAATATGAATCTATGCTCTCAGGTTGCAAATTCTCAATTTTGGACCCAATAAAATCTCTACTTTTGTTAATTTTGCCCCAGCTTCTTCCATTTAGGTTAACAAGTGTTAGCAGAGGTACAGCTTATGGCAAAAGCGGGTGAGTGCCTCTCTGTGATGATTACCTGGAAGTTTGGATTAAAATCTTTTTACTTGCAGGACATTTGGTGCTTTACTATGGGACATTAAGTGAAGCTACCCTTTATGACTGAAATGAAGCTACCCTTCATTTTATAAACCTCGAATACCAAACTATCTTGGGTGATGTCAGAGAAATACTCTAACATAGTAGCAGTGGCCAGAAGAGTTTCATAATAAAACTGAAATTGTTTATACAGAATCTTGCTACCTGGGGAATCCAAAAAGAAGATACTATTGAGCAGGAAACCACTTTTTCCCTAGAAATGACTAAGAAACTGTGTCTAAAGCTGCTGGATTCTATCAAAAGTTTGAAAGTGCCCTATAAACAACCCTCTTCTGACTAACAAAGAGCTGCTTGGGATGTAAATGACAATTCTGAGGTGAACAGATGACATCCTATTTGGAAGGATGCCAGTCTGATTAAAGAAGGTAATTCCCACTTGCTCACTGCTAGTGCAGCAGTCTGAGATCGACCTGCTAGGCAGCAGCCTGGCAGGGAAGGGGCGTCCGCCATGGCTGAGGCTTGAGTAGATAAACAAATGAGGCTTGAGTAGATAAACAAAGCCTCCGGAGAAGCTCGAACTGGACGGACCCCACCTCTGGGGGCAGGGCATAGCTAAACACAAGGCAGCAGAAACATCTGCAGACTTAAACGTCCCCGTCTGATAGCTCTGAAGAGAGTTGGGGTTCTCCCAGCATGGTATTTGAGTTCTGAGAATGGACAGACTGCCTCCTCAAGTGGGTCCCTCACGCCCAAGTAGCCTAACTGGGAGACACCTCCCAGTAGGGACCGACTAACAACTCATACAGGCGGGTGCCCCTCTGGGACAAAGCTTCTAGAGGTAGGATCAGCCAGCAATATTTGCTGTTCTGCAGCCTCCACTGGTGATACCCAGGCAAACAGTGTCTGGAGTGGACCTCCAGCAAACTCCAACAGACCTGCAGCTGAGCGACCTGACCGTTACAAGGAAAACTAACAAACAGAAGAGAAAAGCATAAACATCAACAAAAAGGACATCCACACCAAAACCCCATCTATAGGTCACCAGCATCATCATCAAAGACCAAAGGTAGATAAATCCACAAAGACTGGGAGAAACCAGAGCAGAAAAGCTGAAAATTCTAAAAACCACAGCGCCTCTTCTCCTCCAAAGGATCGCAGCTCCTTACCAGCAACGGAACAAACCTGGATGGAGAATGACTTCGACAAGCTGACAAAAGTAGGCTTCAGAAGGTCAGTAATAACAAACTTCTCTGAGCTAAAGGAGGATGTTTGAAACCTTGCAAGGAAGCTAAAAACCTCGAAAAAAGATTGGACGAATGGTTACCTAGAATAAACAGTATAGAGAAGACCTTAAATGACCTGATGGAGCTGAAAACCATGGCATGAGAACTATGTGACACAGGCACAAGCTTCAGTAGCCGATTCGATCAAGTGGAAAAAAGGGTATCAGTGATTGAAGATCAAATGAATGAAATAAAGCGAGAAGAGAAGTATAGAGAAAAAAGAGTAAAAAGAAATGAACAAAGCTTCCAAGAAATATGGGACTATGTGAAAAGACCAAATCTATGTTTGATTGGTGTACATGAAGTAACGGGGAGAATGGAACCAAGTTAGAAAACACTCCTCAGAATATTATCCAGGAGAACTTCCCCAATCTAGCAATGCAGGCCAACACTCAAATTCAGGAAATACAGAGAACATCACAAAGATACTCCTCGTGAAGAGCAACCCCAAGACACATAATTGTCAGATTCACCAAGGTTGAAATGAAGGAAAAAATGTTAAGGGCAGCCAGAGAGAAAGGTCGGGTCACCCACAAAGGGAAGCCCATCAGACCAACAGCGGATCTCTTGGCACAAACTCTACAAGCCAGAAGAGAGTGGGGGGCCAATATTCAACATTCTTAAAGAAAAGAATTTTCAACCCAGAATTTCATATCCAGCCAAACTAAGCTTCATAAATGAAGGAGAAATAAAATCCTTTACAGAGAAGCAAAGGCTGAGAGATTTTGTCACCACCAGGCCTGCCTTAGAAGAGCTCCTGAAAGAAGCAATAAACATGGAAAGTAACAACCAGTACCAGCCACTGCAAAAACATACCAAATTGTAAAGGCCACTGATGCTAGGAAGAAACTGCATCAACTAATGGGCAAAATAACCAGCTAACATCATAATGACAGGATCAAATTCACACATAACCATATTAATCTTAAATGTAAATAGGCTAAATGCCCCATTAAAAGACACGGACTGGCAAATTGGATAAAGAGTCAAGACCCATCACTGTGCTGTATTCAGGAGACCCATCTCATGTGCAGAGACACACATAGGCTCAAAATAAAGGGATAGAGAAAGAGTTACCAAGCAAATGGAAAACAAACAAACAAAAAAAAGCAGGGGATGCAATCCGTCTCTGATAAAATGGACTTTAAACCAACAAAGATCAAAAGAGACAAAGAAGGCTATTACATAATGGTAAAGGGATCAATTCAACAAGAAGAGCTAACTATCCTAAATATATATGCACCCAGTACAGGAGCACCCAGATTCATAAAGCAAGTCCTTAGAGACCTACAAAGAGACTTAGACTCCCACAAAATAATAATGGGAGACTTTAACACCCCACTGTCAATATTAGACAGATCAACGAGACAGAAGGTTAACAAGGATATCCAGGACTTGAACTCAGCTCTGCACCAAGTGGACATAATAGACATCTACAGAACTCTCCACCCCAATCAACAGAATATACATTCTTCTCAGCACCACATCACACTTATTCCAAAATTGACCACATAGTTGGAAGTAAAGCACTCCTCAGCAAATTAAAAGACCAGAAATCACAACAAACTGTCTCTCAGACCACAGTGCAATCAAATTAGAACTCAGGATTAAGAAACTCACTCAAAACCGCACAACTACATGGAAACTGATCAACTTGCTCCTGAAAGACTACTGGGTAAATAATGGGACACATTTAAAGCGGTGTGTAGAGGGAAATTTATAGCACTAAATGCCCACAAGAGAAAGGAGGAAAGACCTAAAATCGACACCCTAATATCACAATTAAAAGAACTAGAGAAGCAAGAGCAAACAAATTCAAAAGCTAGCAGAAGGCAAGAAATAACTAAGATCAGAGCAAAACTGAAGGAGATAGAGATACAAAAAACCCTTCAAAAAAATCAATGTATCCAGAAGCTGTTTTTTTTTAAAAAGATCAACAAAATTGATAGACTGCTAGCAAGATTAATAAAGAAGAAAAGAGAGAAGAATCAAATAGACACAATAAAAAATGATAAAGGAGTTATCACCACTGATCTCACAGAAATACAAACTACCATCAGAGAATACTATAAACACCTCTACACAAATAAACTAGAAAATCTAGAAGAAATGGATAAATTCATCAACACATACACCCTCCCAAGACTAAACCAGGAAGAAGTTGAATCTCTCAATAGACCAATAACAGGCTCTGAAATTGAGGCAATAATTAATAGCCTACCAATCAAAAAAAGTCCAGGACCAGATGGATTCACAGCTGAATTCTACCAGAGGTACAAAGAGGAGCTGGTACCATTCCTTCTGGAACTATTCCAATCAATAGAGAAAGAGCGAATCCTCCCTAACTCATTTTATGAGGCCAGCATCATCCTGATGCCAAAGCCTGGCAGAGACACAACAAAAAAAGAATTTTAGACCAATATCCCTGATGAACATCGATGCGAAAATTTTCAATAAAATACTGGCAAACCAAATCCAGCAGCACATCAAAAAGCTTATCCACCATGATCAAGTTGGCTTCATCCCTGGGATGCAAGGCTGGTTCAACATACACAAATCAACAGACGTAATCCATCACATAAACAGAACCAATGACGAAAACCACGATTATCTCAATAGCTGCAGAAAAGGCCTTTGACAAAATTCAACAGCACTTCATGCTAAAAAGTCTCAATAAATTAGGTATTGATGGGACATATCTCAAAATAATAAGAGCTATTTATGACAAACCCACAGCCAATATCATACTGAATGGGCAAAAACTGGAAGCATTCCCTTTGAAAACTGGCACAAGACAGGGGTGCCCTCTCTCTCCACTCCTATTCAACATAGTGTTGGAAGCTCTGGCCAGGGCAATCAGGCAGGAGAAAGAAATAAAGGGCATTCAATTAGTTAAAGAGGAAGTCAAATTGTCCCTGTTTGCAGATGACATGACTGTATATTTAGAAAACCCCATTGTCTCATCCCAAAATCCCCTTAGGCTGATAAGCAACCTCTGCAGAGTCTCAGGATACAAAATCAATGTGCAAAAATCACAAGCATTCCTATACACCAATAACAGACAAACAGAGGGCCAAATCATGAGTGAACTCCCATTCACAATTGCTACAAAGAGAATAAAATACCTAGGAATCCATCTTACAAGGGATGTGAAGGACTTCTTCAAGGATACCTACAGACCACTGCTTAATGAAATAAAAGAGGATACAAACAAATGGAAGAACATTCCATGCTCATGGATAGGAAGAATCAATATAGTGAAAATGGCCATACTGCCCAAGGTAATTTATAGATTCAATGCCATCCCCATCAAGCTATCAATGACTTTCTTCACACAACTGGAGAAAACTATTTTAAAGTTCGTATGGAACCAAAAAAGAGCCTGCATCGCCAAGACAATCCTAAGCAAAAAGAACAAAGCTGGAGGTATCACATTACGTGACTTCAAACTATAGTACGAGGCTACAGTAACCAAAACAGCATGGTATTGGTACCAAAACAGAGAGCTAGACCAATGGAACAGAACAGAGGCCTCAGAAATAACACCACACATCTACAACCATCTGATCTTTGACAAACCTGACAAAAACAAGAAATGGGGAAAAGACTCCCTATTTAATAAATGGTGCTGGGAAAACTGGCTAGCCATATGCAGAAAGCTGAAAGTGCATCCCTTCCTTACACCTTATACAAAACTTAATTCAAGATGGATTAAAGACTAAAAGTTTAGACCTAAAACTATAAAAGCCTTAGAAGAAAACCTAGCAAATACCATTCAGGACATAGACTTGGGCAAGGGCTTCATGACTAAAACACCAAAAACAATGGCAACAAAAGCCAAAATAGATAAATGGGGTCTAATTAAACTAAAGAGCTTCTGCACTGCAAAAGAAACTACCATCAGAGTGAACAGGCAACCTACAGAATCAGAGAAAATTTTGGCAATCTACCCATCTAACAAAGGGCTAATCTCCAGAATCTACAAAGAACTTAAACAAATTTACAAGAAAAAAACAAACAACCCCATCAAAAAGTGGGCAAAGGATATGAACAGACATTTCTCAAAAGAAGACATTTATGCAGCCAACAGACACATGAAAAAATGCTCATCATCACTGGTCATCAGAAAAATGCAAATCAAAACCACAATGAGATACCATCTCATACCAGTTAGAATGGTGATCATTAAAAAGTCAGGAAACAACAGATGCTCGAAAGGATGTGGAGAAATAGGAATGCTTTTATGCTGTTGGTTGGAGCGTAAACTAGTTCAACCACTGTGGAAGACAGCGTGGCGATTCCTCAAGGATCTAGAACTAGAATACCATTTGACCCAGCCATCCCATTACTGGGTGTATGCCCAAAGGATTATAAATCATGCTACTATAAAGACACATGCACATGTATTCTTATTGCAGCACTATTCACAATAGCAAAAACTTGAAACCAACCCAAATGTCCATCAATGATAGACTGGATTAAGAAAATGTAGCACATATACACCATGGAATACTATGCAGCCATAAAAAAGGACGAGTTCATGTCCTTTGCAGGGACATGGATGAAGCTAGAAGCCATCATTCTGAGCAAACTATCACAAGGACAGAAAACCAAACACCACATGTTCTCACTCATAGGTGGGAATTGAACAATGAGAACACTTGGACACAGGGCGGGGGACATCACACATGGGGGCCTGTCATGGGATGGGGGGCAGGGGGAGGGATAGTATTAGGAGAAATAGCTAATGTAAATGACTAGTTAATTGGTGCAACAAACCAACACGGCACATGTATACCTATGTAACACATCTGTACTTTGTGCACATGTACCCTAGAACTTAAAATAAAATAATAAAAAAAAATTCTAATGCCCTAAATCAAGTCAAATATGATAGACTGATATAGAGATTATTTTTACAGGAAATGCACCAATAAAACGAACAAGTTTAACAACAACAACAAAAAAGGTAACAGCAACAACAAAATAACCCTGGTGGGATGAACTGCATTCTGTAAAATCAATAAATTAATAAATAATAAAAGCCCCTGTGCTTGGGTTTTTATTGATTCATGGGCAGTGGCCAATGGCTGGGCCACATGATCAGGCAGAAGGTCAATGAAAATCTGGCTTATTAATGGGATGCCCATATGACCTTATGGAAATTTGAGGAGTTCATTAAAGTAGAACATGTCTATGCTCATCAGAATAGCCCCTTTTCAGGTTCAGAAGGTAATTAGAATTGACAAGCTGATATCCATCCACTAAGCGATCCCTTGAAGTGGCTGCCTGGGTCCATGAAATGAAATGAGTGGATATAGGCATACTTCAGCAATTAAGAGATGAACTTAATCTAGACATGTTTCTCTTACACCCTATTAGACACATAACAACAATAAAAATTCTTATGTATGCCAGCAAAGAGACAGAGCCTGCCAATGGTTATGTGGCAGATTCCCTGGTGGGAAGGCCATAAAACTAGCTGCCAAGTGGGACTGAAGCTGGTAGACCTGAGGGAGCTACAAATGGGTCTTGACAGGAAGAAACAGGTTCTGGACTAGGCTTTGATTATCCTGTGGAAGATGCAAATGCTCAGAGTGCTGTAAGAAAACCAGAACAGAAGATATTGCATAGATGTGAATGGGCAAGCATCATTACTTCAGGCTGAGAGACCCACCATACAGGCAATAACATTCAACAGTGGGCAAAGATATCTCCTTTCAGAGTAATAGTTTGATAGAAAAGTGAAACAGGCAACGAAAACATTGACTGCCTAAAACAAGGGGAGATAAAAGAATAACGGGATGGCTTATGAGTGTGAGCACAGGGCTTCATAAATGTGTGACCACACTCAACATAAGTGGGGTTAAGGGAAGGTTCCCATTGGTTAGATTCCTTCACATTTCTGTGGTTTTTGTGAAGAGGGGATGGGAAAGGATGCTAGTGTGACTATGTGACCCTTGCCAAGAGAGGAGTATATTAATATAAGGACTATACTTTTTCCCCACATAACCTCAAAAAAATATTTCTCCTGTTTGATGCAGTGGTTCTAGGACCAGGGCAGTAAAAACAAGTGCTGAAAGCAGAGACGATTTTTAAGAAAGAAACTATAACTATGTATTAAAACTTTATGTCAGAATTTCAAAAGGCCAGATGCGGGTGGATGTTGCCTTCACCGCATCTGGCAAAATTGGAGTTAACAGTGAATGTAGCTACATTTTCTGGAGGTAAAAATAGCTATCTAAATGTGAATGGACTGAGGAGGAGGTACCTGCCAGACTAGTGCTTGCAATGTAGATCAACACGACTGCTGATTCTAATGTCTCATCCAAAGGTGGAAGTCTGAGTATTAATGGAGAGATGGAATAATAGCTGAGGGCAAAGGGATGAATAAATGGGTTTTGAATTGAGGGAAATCCTATATTACATTAAAACCTCAAAAGAGGCTTAAAGAAAGAGATTATATTGTCTCTTAGCTCAAGTATGCCAGATGCCTGAAAGGGTGAAGCTATGTTTGCTAAGACCACTGCTGCTTTTGTATCCTGCCAAGATTGAATGAATATCTGTAAACATTAATGGCCTTACCCCGGAAGATATTCATGCAATATAATGGACTGAACTAATGATTAATGATTATATGGGATTCTAGAATTTGGCAGTGTCCTCTGAGTCGTATGTCCTTTTGATGTAAGGGATTTGAATTTGAAGACCAGGGGCAGTCTGTGATATTGTAAAATACATATTTAGTCTTCAATCTTGTTTCCAGCAATACAACTTCTAAAATCTTTAAAAACTCCAAAGTGATGTCTTTGTATATGCTAATAAGTTGACTGATGACTGGCATCCCCAAGGTAGCTTCAGGATAGGAGCTGGTTATGGGAAACACTAAGGCAGGATTAGAGGGTTGAGAGCTTTCCCCAAATTCCAGGGAAGGGAGAGGGGCTGAAGACTACCATGATCACCAGTAGCCAATGGTTTAATCATTCATGCCTATATAATAAAGCCTTCATAAAAACTCAAAAGGACAGGGTCTGGGGAGCTTCTGAATAGTTGAACACATGTAATTTCCTGAATGATGGTATGCCAGGAGAGCCATAAAAACTCCACACCCCTCCCACATGCTTAGCCTTATGAATATTTTTATGTGTATCTTTTGCAATATTCTTTATAATAAAATGGTAAACATAAAAAAGAGAAATTAGAAAAACAAACAAAACAGGAACTCAGAAGATGAAAAGTACAATAACTGAATTAAAAATTCACTAAAAGGATTCAACAACTTTGAGCAGGCAGAAAAATGAATCAGCAAAATTGAAGATAATTTAAATGATCTAGTGTGAGGAATATAGAGAAAAAATAATGAAAGAAATGAACAGAAACTGAAGTAAATGTCAAACATCAAAAAGTGTATTAACATATACATTATGGGAATGCCAGAAGGAGAAGAGAAATGGGAAGAGAAAATATTTAAATAAATAACTAATGGATGAAAAGTTAAATATGATAAAATATATGAATCTACACACCAAAGAAGCTAAATGAACTTCAAATAGGAAAAACTAAGAGACTCACATTGAAACACATTACAATCGAACTGTTGGAATCTAAGACAAAGAGACCTCTTGAAAGTGGCAAGACAGAAATGATTCATTTCACATAAAGAAATCTCCAATTAGATTAACAACTGATTTTGTATTAGAATCCATAAAGGCAAGCAAGAGGTGAGATGACATATTTAAAGTGCTAAAGACATAAAACTGGCAACAAAAATTCTATACTTCACAAAACTATTCTTCAAAAATAAAGGATAATTAAAATATAACTAGATAAGCAAAAGCTGACACAGATTATTAATTGTAGAACTTCCCTGCAAGAAATACTAAAGGGAATACTTTAGGCTAAAATAAAAGAACACTAGACAATAACTTCAAGGTATATGAAGAAATAAAGAACACTGGTAAAAGTAACTATATAAGTAAATATGAAAGGTGGTATTATCATACTTTGGGTTTGTGACTCCTTTATTTGTTCTACAATTTAAAGTCTAAATTAATAAAATTTTAATTATAAATCTATGTTAAAGGAAACAATATGTAGGAATACGATCTGTGACTATTAAAATATAAAAGAAGAACGAAGGAGATATATAGGAGCAGTTTTTATAGTACTGAAATTAAGTTGGTATTATTCAAACTAAGTTATCTTAAGTTTAACATGCTAATTGTATTCTCCATGGTAACCAATAAGAAACAAGTAAAATGTATAAAGAAAAGAAGAAAATCAAAATGGTGAACCATTAAAATTTTAAAAAGTAAAAATAAAGCAGTAATGGAGGAGTAGAACGCATATAAGACATGCAGAAAACAAATATCTAGATGGCAAAGGCAAGCCCCTTCAAATCAAAAATTACTTTAAATATTAACAGATTAAACTCTCTAATTGAAAGGCAGATATTGGCATAAATGATGGAGAAACGTGATTTATTTATATGCTGGCTATAAGTGACCCACTTTAGTTACAAATGCACAAAGAGGTTGAAATTAAAAGAATGGAAGAAGATTTTTCACGAAAATAGTAATCAAAGTGAGCTGGGGTGGCCATATTATTGCAGAGAAAACAGACTTAAAGTAAAAAAAAAGTCACAAAAGACAACGAGGATATACACTGGTAAAAGGTAAAATGTGGCAAGAAGATATAGCAATTATAAACATATATGCACCTAACAACAGACTTCAGTGTTCCATGTTCAATAACGGATAGAACAACCAGACAGAACTTTAATAAGGAAATAGAGGACTTGAATAATACTATAAAACTATTAGACCTTAAAGATATATACTGAATATTACACCCCAAACGACCATACATTCTTCTCAAATGCATGTAGAAAGTCTGTAGAACAGATCATATTTTAGGCCACAAAACAATTTTTAATAAATTTTAAAATATTGCCATCATATAAAATATTTTATGATTATAATGGAATACAATTAGAAATCAATACCTAAAGAAAATCTAAAAGCTTCACAATTATGCAGAAATTAAACCAAAACCTCTCAAACAACTAAAACATTAAAGAATAAATCATAAGGGTAATTGGAAAATGTTAAGAAATATGCAAAACAATCTATCAAAACTTATGAGATGCAGCTAAAACACTGCTGAGAAATCTATAGCTGCAAATGCTTAAATTAAAAAAAAATTAAAATCTCCATTCAACAACGTAACTGTATGCCTAAAAACTATAAAAAGAAGAGCAAACTAAACCAAACATTAGCAGAGGAAAGAAATAATAAATATTAGCAGGGAGGTAAATGTAATAGAGAATAGAAAAGCAACAGAGAAAATTAATGAAACTGAAAGTTTTTGAAAAGATTAACAAACATGACAAACCTTTAGCGATATTGACTAAGAAAAAGAAGACAAATTAATACAATAAAAAGTAAAAGGATAACATTATTATCAACTTCATAAAAATAAAAGGATTAAAAAATATTATGAGCATTTACATGTCAGAAAATTGACTAACCTAGATGATATAAACTCACTTTTAGAAAGATAAACTACCAAAACTGACACAAGAAGAAATAGGAAATATGAATAGAACAGTAAAAAGTAAACATATTAAATTGTTAATCAAGAACCTCCAAACATATAAAATTCCAAGATAGATCAGATGGGTTCATTGGTAAATTCTACCAGACGTTTAAGAAACAATTGGCACTAATTCCTTTGAAACTTTTCAAAAAAGTGGAAGAGAAGGAAATAGTTTTAAACTCATTCTGTGAGACTAACATTACCCCATCCCAAAGCCATATAAAGACAATACAACAAAACTACAGGCTAGTTTCTTTTTGACTATAAATTTAAAAATCCTAAGCCTAATATTAGAAAACCTAAGTCAACAGCATATTAGAAGGATTATACATAATATCTAAGTGGTATTTATCTCAAAAATCCAAGAGTGATTAAATATATGAAATTCAATCAGTGTAATATACTACACTAACAGACCAAAGAAATAAAGCCACATTATCTGAATTGATACAGAATATGCATTGAATAAAATACGATATCCTTTCAGGATAAAAACATTCAAAAACTAAGAATGGAAGAAAATGTTCCCAAGATTAAATAAATACCATATACGAAATACCCACAGCTAATATCGTACTCATTTGTGAAACACTGAAAGCTCTTCTGAGGATTCCTGCTTTAGCCATTTCTATTCATCATAGTCCTGGAAGCCCTAAACAGGAGATTATGCAAGAAAAAAACCTACAAGCACCCAAATTGGAAACTACATGGAAAATTATGTTTTCGCAGATGACCTAACATTATATGTAGAAAACCCTAATTTTACACAAAAAATAATCTGTCAGAGATAATAGACAAATGTATCAAAGTTTCAGAATACACAGTTACCATTCAAAAATCAGTTGTATTTGTATACAGTAACAATTAAAAAATTATTCTATTTTCAATAGCATCAAAAAGAATAAAATACTTATGAATAAACTTAGCCAAGAAGGTAAAAGACATACATCAAAAAACCATAAAACATTACTGAAAGAAATTAGGGACTGTGATGGTTAATATTGAATGTCAACTTGATTGGATTGAAGGATGCAAAGTATTGGTCCTGGCTGTGTCTGTGAGGGTGTTGCCAAGTGAGATTAACATTTGAGTCAGTGGACTGAAAAAGGCAGACCCACCCTCAACATGGGTGGGCACAATCTAATCACTTGCCAGTGCAACCAGAATAAAAGCAGGCAGAGGAATGTGAAAAGACAAGTCTGGTTTAGTCTTCTGTCCTACATCTTTCTTCAGTGGTGGATGCTCCCTGCCCTCGAACATCAGACTCTAAGTTCTTCAGCTTTGGGACTCGAACTAGCTTACTTGCTCCGAGGCTTGCAGATGGCCTACTGTGGGACCTCACCTTGTTATTGTGTGAGTCAATACTCCTTAATAAACTCCTCTTTATATATACATCTATCCTATTAGTTCTATCCCTCTAGAGAACCCTGACTAATACAAATTTTGGTACCAGAAGTGGTTCTAGAGGAATAGAATATTAAGATGGAGTTATTTTGTCGGTTTTGGGGTTTCTGGAGTTGGCTACTTAATATGGATTAGGCCTCAAAATGCTAAGGACTCTACTTCTAATTGTATGAAGAACACTGATAGTCCTTACCGTGAACTGTTTGGAGAGTTATGCATAATGAACACACTTGATACTTCTGATTTCACTGCTCATGAGAGGCAAGGAGGTTAGTTACTCTACATAATACCTTTGACCATATGTGGAGAACCAAGGATATAATAAAGTTGGTTGGTTGCTTCTGAGTTCACTGGAAAGGGATGAAAGAAAATGATGAACTCAAGGATTCCAACTCCTGGCTTCAGAAGCAGACATGGAGCCTTAAACCTTCTAAGACTGCTCTGAGTGAGAGTATTATCTCTTGTAGGAAAAGACTGAAATTGTGGAAAATCAGACACAAGCTCTTATCATGTAAGTGGCTTACCTGCAACAAAAGGTGCATGCACAGCCTTTCCAGATGTCTAGTGTTAAAGTGAGGGCATTGATTCAAAAAGAGTGGGACCCTGCAACTTAGAATGGGAACATGTGAGAGGACCCTGATGAGGCTGGGGACACTGAGCTTGTAAACTCTGATGAGCCTTTTTTGCCAGAAAACAAAAAACAGCTTCCCTATCCCCAGTAGTGGCAACATCCCTCCTGCCCCAACCCATGCTGCCATCAGCCTTTCCACCTTTGTCTGAGGAGATAAACCCTGACTGCCTGAGGCAACAATGATGGCCTCCCGTGAGGCAGTTGCCAGCAAGACAATGCTGATTCTCCTCAGAAGCCACCCCCAACACCCCTGTTAGCATCTAGTCCTATAACTAGACTAAAGTCCTGGCGGGGCCCCAGAGGTGAGGTTCAGAGTGTGACACATGAAGAGGCACACTACACTCCAAAAGAAATGATTGAGCTTTCTAATTTTTATAAGCAGAAATCTGGAGAACAGGCATGGGAATGGATATTAAAGGTGTGGGATAATGGTGGAAGGAACATAGAATTGGATCAGGCTGAATTTATTGATTTGGGCCCACTAAGCAGGGACTTTGCATTTAATGTTGCAGTTTGGGGAATTAAAAAAGGTTCCAATAGTTTATTTGCTTGGTTAGCTAAAATATGGATTAAAAGATGGCATATTGTGAATGAGCTGGAAATGCCTGATCTTCCTTGGTTAACGTGGAGGAAGGGATCCAAAGGCTTGGTGAGATTTGGATGCAGGAGTGGATTAGTCAATTTAGACCTACTCATCCCAGCTGGGAGGGTTCAGAAGATATACCCTTGACCAATATTTTGTTAAATAGATTTGTGAGAACAGTACCTGCATCCTCGAAGGGCTCTGTTATTGCTCTTTTCTGTATGCCAGATCTTGCAGTAGGAACCACAGTCACTCAACTACAAAATGGGAATAATTGGATCCCGAGGTGGCAGAGGTCAAGTGGCAGCACTCAAACGTCAAAGGCAAGGTGGGCATAGGTACCATAATGGAAAGCAAAGGCAAAGCAGCAATCAGAATAGTCTGACTCTTGTAGAGCTCTGGCATTGGCTAATTAATCACAGTGTTCCTAGAAGTGAAATTAAAAAAAAAAAAAAAAAAAAAAAAAGAAGTGAAATTCATAGGAAGCCTACTGCACTCTTACTTAATTTATATAAGCAGAAAACTTCCAGGCGAAGTGAACAAAAGACAAATTTGAATTATAAAAACAGAGAATCATGGCCCCTCCATCAATTTCCAGACTTGAACCAGCTTACAGACCCAGAACCCCTTGAATGAAGGGGAAGCCAGTTCCCCTTGGGGAAGACCCCACTACACTACCAACTATTTTTGCTGTTAATTTTTCTTCCATCTTTTCCCAAGGAGACCTCCAGCCTTTTACCAGGGTAACTATGCATTGGGGAAAGGGAAATAATCAGACCTTTCAAGGACTGGACACAGTCTCTGACCTGATGTTGATTCCTGGGGACCCAAACGTCATTGTTGCCCTCCAGTAAAAGTAGGGGCTTATGGAGGTCAGGTAATTAATGGAGATTTAGCTGAGGTCTGACTTACAGTGGGTCCAGTGGGTTCCCAGACTCATCCTGTTGTCATTTTCCCAGTGCCAGAATGCATAATTGGCATAGATATACTGAGCAGCTGGCAGAATCACCACATTGGGTCCCTGACTGGTAGGGTGAGGACTATTATGGTGGGAAAAGCCAAATGGAAGCCATTAGAGCTGCCTCTACCTAGAAAAATAGTAAATCAAAAACAATATTGCATCCCTGGAGGAATTGCAGAGATTACCACTACCATCAAGAACTTCAAAGATGCAGGGTGGTGATTCCCACCACATCCCCGTTCAACTCTCTTATTTTGCCTATGCACAGAAAACAGGTGGGGCTTGCAGAAAGACAGTGAATAATTGTAAGCCTAACCAAGTGGTGACTCAAATTGCAGCTGCTGTACCAGATGTGGTTTCATTGCTTGAGCAAATTAACACATGTCCAGTACCTGGAATGCAGGCATTGACTTGGCAAATGGCTTTTTCTCCATCACTGTCCATAAGGCCCACCTGAAGCAATTTGCCTTTAGCTGGCAAGGCCAGTAACATAACTTTACTGTCCTACCTGAGGGGTATATCAACTCTCTGGCTTTGTGTCATCATTTTGTTTGAAGAGCTCTTGATTCCTTTTCCCTTCCACAAGATTGATCCATTACATTGATGACATTATGCTGGCTGGATCCAGTCAGCAAAAAGTAGCAAACACACTGGACTTATTGGTGAGACATTTGTGTGCAAGAGGATGGGAAATAAATCTGACTAAAATTCAGGGACCTTCTATCTCAGTAAAATATCTAGGGGTTAAGGGGTGTGGGGTCTGTCAAGATATTCCTTCTAAGTTGAAGGATGAGTTGCTGCATTTGGCCCCTCCTACAACCAAGAAAGAGGCACAACCTATATAGATTTTGGAGACAACACATTCCTCATCTGGGAGTGTTACTCTGACTCATTTATCAAGTAACCAAAAAAGTTGCCAGTTTTGAGTGGGGTCCAGAACAGGAGAAAGCTCTGCAACAGGTTCAGGCTGCTGTGCAAGCTGCTCTGCCACTTGGGCCATATGACCCAGCAGATCCAATAGTGCTTGAGGTGTCAGTGGCAGATAGAGGTGCTGTTTGGAGCCTTTGGCAGGTTCCCATAGGTGAATCACAGCAGAGGCCTCTAGGATTTTGGAGCAAGGCCTTGCCATCTTCTGCAGATAATGACTCTCCTTTTGAGAGACAGCTGTTGGCCTGTTACTGCGCTTTGGTAGAAACTGAACGTTTGGATATGGGTCATCAAGTTACCATGAGACCTGAAGTGCTTATCATAAACTGCGTGCTTTCTGACCCATCTAGCCATAAAGTGGGGCATGCACAGCAGCATTCCATCATCAAATGAAAGTGGTACATATGTGATCAGGCTAGAGCAGGTCCTGAGGGCACAAGTAGGTTACATGAGGAAGTGGCTCAAATGCCCATGGTCCCCACCCCTGCCACTCTGTCTTCTCTCCCCCAGCCTGCACCGATGGCCTCATGTGGAGTTCCCTATGATCAGTTGACAGAGGAAGAGAAGACAAGGGCCTGGTTTACAGATGGTTCTGCACAATATGCAGGCGCTACCTGAACGTGGACAGCTGCAGCACTGTAGTCCCTTTCTCGGACATCCTTGAAGGAAAGTGGCAGAGGGAAATCTTCTCCGAGGGCAGAACCTTGAGCAGTGCACCTCATTGTGAACTTTGCTTGGAACAAGAAATAGCCAAATGCTTAATTATATACAGATTAATGAGCTGTAGCCAGTGGTTTGCCCAGATGGTCAGGGACTTGGAATAAGCATGATTGGAAAATCGGTGACAAAAGAATTTTGGGAAGAGGTATGTGGATGGACCTCTCCGAGTGGTCAAAAATTGTGAAGACATTTGTATCTCATGTAAGTGCTCGCCAAAGGGTGACCTCAGCAGGGGAGGATTTTAATAATCAAGTGGATAGGATGATTCATTCTGTGGATACCACTCAGCCTCTTTCCCCAGACACTCCTGTCATCGCCCAATGGTCCCATGAACAAAGTGGCCATGGTGGCAGGGATGGAGGTTATGCATGGATTCAGCAACATGGACTTCCACTTACCAAGGTGACCTGGCTATGGCCACTGCTGAGTGCCCAATTTGCCAGCAGCAGAGACCAACACTGATCCCTCGACATGGCACCATTCCTTGGGTAATTAGCCAGCTACTTGGTGATAGGTTGATTACATTGGACCTCTTCAATCATGGAAGGGGCAGAGGTTTGTCCTCACTGGAACAGACACTTACTCCAGATATGGGTTTGCCTATCCTGCACACAATGCTTTTGCGAAGACTACATCCATGGACTCACGAAGGTCTTATTTACCATCATGGCATTCCACATAGCACTGCCTCTGATCAAGACAGTCACCTTACAGCTAAAGAAGTGTGGCAGTGGGCTCATGCTCATGGAATTCACTGGTTTTACCATGTTCCCCATCATCCTGAAGCAGCTGGATTAATAGGATGGTGGAATGGCCTTTTGAAGTCACAATTACAATGCCAACTATGTGACAATACTCTGCAGGGCTGGGGAAAAGTTCTTCAGAAGGCTGTGTGTGCTCTGAATCAGTATCCAATATATGGTACTGTTTCTCCCGTAGCCAGGATTCATGGGTCCAGGAATCAAGGGATGGAAGTGGAAGTGGCACCATTCATCATCACCTCTAGTGACCCACTAGCAAAATTTTTGCTTCCTGTTTCCTCAACATCATGTTCTGCTGGACTTAAGGTTGTAGTTCTGATGGAGGAATGCTGCCACCAGGAGACACAACAACAATTTCATTGAACTGTACATTAAGATTGCCACCTGGCCACTTTGGGATCCTTCTACCTCTATGTCAACAGGCTAAGAAGAGAATTACAGTGTTGTCTGGGGTGACTGACCAGGGCTATCAAGTTAAAATCAGTCTACTACTCCACAGTGGAGGTAAGGAAGAGTATGTGTGGAATACAGAAACATTTTTAGGGTATCTCTTAGTATTACCATGCCCTGTGATTAAGGTCAATGGGAAATTACAACAGTCCAATCCAGGCAGGACTACAAATGGCCCAGACCTTTCAGGAATGAAGGTTTTGGTCACTGCACCAGGTAAAAAAACACAACCTGCTAAAGTGCGTGCTGAAGGTAAAGGGAATACAGAATGGGTAGTAGAGAAAAGCGGTCATCAAAATTAGCTACAACCACGTGACCAGTTGCAGAATCAAGGACTGTAATTGTCATGAGTATTTTCTTCTTATTTTGTTAAGAACATGTTTGTGCATGTATACGCTGTACTAAGAAAATATCTTCAATTTATTTCCTTTTTATTTTATCATGTGCCATAAGATTTATTGACTTCATATCAACATTTAAGTGTTATTAACTATGTAATAGCATTTGTGTTAGCGATTGGTGCATTTCCTATTGTACAAAAGACAGTTGTATTATGTTAGGTGTAATTATGACCTTATTATTGTCTTTACTTAAGATTATGTATGATTTCAGGAGATGTGTATGAGTTCAAGTTGACAAGGGGTGGACTTGTGATGGTTAATGTTGAGGGTCAACTTGATTGGATCGAGGATGCAAAGTATTGCTCCTGAGTGTGTCTGTGAGGGTGTTGCCAAAGGAGATTGACATTTGAATAATTGGATTGGGAAAGGCAGATCCACCCTCAATATGGGTGGGCACAATCTAATCAGCTGCCAGTGCGGCCAGAATAAAAGCAAGCAAAAGAAAATGAAAAGACTAGACTAGTTTAGTCTTCTGGCCTACATCTTTCTCCCATGCTGGAAGCTTCCTGCCCTTGGACATCAGACTCCAAGTTCTTCAGCTTTGGGAACCGGACTAGCTTCCTTGCTCCTCAGCTTGCAGACATCTTATTGTGAGACCTCACCTTGTGACTGTGTGAATCAGTATTCCCTAATAAATTCCCCTTTATATATACATCTATCCTATTAGGTCTGTCCCTCTAGAGAACCCTAATAGATACACAAAAGTAAATGAAAAGACATCTGTGTTGTTAAGAGGACAGTAGTCCCCAAAGCGACATACAGGTTCAATATAATTTGATTTTTCTTTAATATATAATTTTTTTAATAGAGATGTGGTCTATGTTCCCCAGGCTGTCCTGCACTCCTGGGCTCAAGCAATCTTCCTGCCTTCACCTCCCAAAGTGCTAAGATTGCAACCATGGGCCACAATGCCCAGCCCAGATTTTTTTTAATGGCCTTTTAAAAAAATGCATGATTTTAAAAATAGAATTACCTATTCTAAAATTCACATGGATTTTCACGATACCCTGAATAGCAAAAAGTAATCTCAAAAAGAAACACAAGAAACAAAGTGGAGGACTCACATGTCCTGATTTCAAAACTTACTACAGTATACAAAACATAGTATGGTTCTCACATAGGGATATACATAAAGGCCAAGAGAATAGAAATGAGAGCTCGGAAGTAAACCTTCACATATAGTAGTGAAGGTTTATCACTAATTGATTTATAACAAAGTGCCAAGGCTATTCAATGTGGAATGAAAGTTGTTCAACAAATGGAGCTGATAAAACTGGATATGCAAATGTATTGAATGACGTGAAATCCTTACTTTACAGCATATCTGAAAATAGCTCAAAATGAATGAAAGACCTAAATTGAAGAGGTGAGACTTCAAAATTCTTAGTAGAAATCATAGGAACAAATTTTCATGACCCTTTATTTGGCAATAGTTACTTAAATATCATACCAAAACCACAATTAAGAGAAAAAAAAAGAGGTAAATTCGACTTCATAAAAATCAACTTTTGTATATCAAAGGACACTATCAAGAGAATGAAAACACAACCCACAGAATTGAAGAATATATTTGCAGATAATATCTTAAGATTTAACATCTAGAATATATAAAGAACTCTTACAAAAAGGTAACTCAATTAAAAATGGTCAAAGTACTTCAACAGACATTGTTCCACAGAAGATATATAAATGGCTAATAAGCATATGAAAATATTATTAATATCATTAGTCTTATGAAAATGCAAATCAAAACTACAACGAGATACCACTTCCCACCCACTAGAATGGCTACTAAAAAATATTCAAAAATAACATCAATTGTAACGGATGTGGGGAAATTGGAACTTTTTGCATTACTTGTGCAAATGCAAAATGTTGCAGCCTCCATCAAAAGCAGAGTTTGAGAGTTCCTCAAAAAGTTAAAATGTAGAATTACCATGAGGGACTCAAACTGATAGTTGTACATGAATGTGCATAGTAACATTATTCACAATAGTCAATAGGTGGAAATAACCTGTGTGCATCAATGGATGAATGGATAAAAAATGTATATTTATATAATAGAATGTTA
This sequence comes from Gorilla gorilla gorilla, assembly GCF_029281585.2. Lineage (NCBI taxonomy): Eukaryota > Metazoa > Chordata > Mammalia > Primates > Hominidae > Gorilla > Gorilla gorilla. Next base: position 104,448,566 of record NC_073247.2, read on the forward strand.
TTCAGGCATTAAAAGGGATGAAGTTTTGATACACACTGCAACATAGATAAACCTTAAAAACATCTATTTTAAATAAAGTAAGGCAGACACAAAAGGACAAAAATGAACCATGTAAAACAGACAAAAATGTAGAGATAGAAAATAGAGGTTTCCAGTGGTTGGCAGGAGAAGCCCTGGAGATTTATTGCTTAACAGGTTTATAGTATTTGCTTAGTGTGATGAAAAATTTCTAGAAATATACAGTGGTTTTGGTGCAGAATATTGCGAATTTGTTGAATGCCACTGAATTGTACAGTTAAAAATTGTTCAAATGGAACATTTTATGTCATATTTTACCGCATCAAAAAATGTATAATCTCTGAAAGAAGAGTAAACATCTGAACAGGCGAGTTAATTTTGAAACAACCAAGAAGAAAGCATACTTAGAACTCCACAAACTGCAATTATATATATATATTGTCAGACATGAAATATAGAGTAGCTAAGCACAAAATGTTTAAAGAATAAAAGGTGAAATTACAAAGATCATTTAGTAAGAAAATATCAGAAAACAATAGGCATACTTGAACAAAGTGAAACTTCCCGAAATGAAAAACTACATATTCAGTGTAATAACAAAACTCAAATCTAGGGATTAAATGGCAGATTGAAATTTTCACTAGAAAATAAATTTGAAGAACTTATTCAGAGTGCAGTTAAAGATATAAGATGGAAAATATAAAAAACAGGTTAAAAGAAATGGAAGATAGACTGAGAATGTGTAACATTTGACTGATTAGGTTCACCAAGAGAAAATGAAAAAGAAAAATGAAATACAAAAATCAAGACTGAAAAAATAATTGTGGCTTCCATTTCTAATAATAGTCATATGGATATTCCAGAAATAATAAAAAAAAATTAGATTTAAGATATAATACATAGATTTAATTAGATTACATTTAATTGATTAGATTTAAGATATAATAATAGATTTAAGATATATAAGATATAAATGTATTATATCTTAAATCTAATCTTACTAAACTTAAAATCATTTGTAAAAACTATTGTGGAGATATTTCTAGAAATTTCAAGACACCAAATGAATTGCGTACGTGATAAATATAAATAAATCATCACTAGGTATGTTCTAATAAAATTTCAGAACACCAAAGATGAAGATAAATTTTAAAAGTAGCCAGAGGAAAAAGGTGAATTACCTTTAAAAGGTTACAGTTTAACAAGAAGTCTGACTTTTCAACTACAAAGATTTTCAGAATAATATCTTCAGTATGCTGAATGAAGTTTTAAAAAAACAGCTGCCAAAAGAGTTTTAAACTGTGTAGGTATATTTCAAGACTAAAGGGAAATGAAAACATTTGTAGATAATGAAATCTGTAATTACCAGCTGAACTTAAGGATATGCTTCAAGTGGAAGAAAAGTAAATTGAAATGGAGGATCTGAGATGTAAGACAGAATGAGAAATAAATAAAATAGTAAATCTATAAATAAATCTAGATGAACACTGACTGCAAAAAGCTACAATAATGATAACATCTTTGGGCATTTAAAAAGATAATTAAAATAAGTAAGAGGAGTGACAAATTCTTTGGGAGGTGATTAAATTGAATGAAGGTATTCTAAGGTACTTGCACAGTCACAAGGGATGAAAAAAGGTTTTGTTTATAGTAAGACTTTGTCAAGTAGGCATATGTAATTTCCAGGTTACCCATAAAAAATTCAAAACAGAAAGTGAAATTTCCAAATTAGTAGAGAAAAAAATGACATAATAAAAATTATTCAATTCAAAATTAGGCAAAAAAGAAGAGACAAAGAAACACAGGATATTTAGTACAAATAAAAATCACAACATAATACAGTTCATTAAAACTCAAATTTGTTAGTAATTCCATTGATTATATATGAATTATGTGTTCCATTTATGAAGCAAAATATCAGAAGAAAAATCCACCCATATACTGTTTTAAAGAAACATTTAAGACATAAGAATACAGAAAGTTTGGCAGTAAATGAATCAAAAATGAAATAATGAGTCTACGTGAAGATAATCAATGTTCACCGAAATATTAGGGTGAAATGCTGATGGAGAACTTTATAATAGATATACCAGGTCTATAACACCTGAGCCTAATCAAATGTAACACCATAAAAGTGAAATATCCAGACACTATCCACCAGATTATAGGAAATGCAAAGCAAAAGAATATTAAAAGACATAAAGATGACTCAATCTTGCAATTCCAGAACATGGGAACTTCTAAAAGATAAATTGTTTTAATCAATATGTAGTAAAAAGGGAAAGGGAACTGTTATTGAATAAAAGTGACATCGTGACCAAATGTAATGTAATAACTTTGGACACTGCTTGAAGAAACCAACTATAAAAATTCATATTGAGTCAGTCAAGAGCATGTTTATATTGACTGGAATTTTATTACTTTAAGGATTAGTATTGATTTTTCAGTGTAGTAATGGATTGTAGTTATAGTAAAAAAAAAAGAGTTCTTATTTTTGAAATTTACATTGAATTATTGATGAATAAAATTATGTGATATTTGGGATTTTCTTTAACATAATTTTCATTATTAATAATAAAATCATGAAAAGGAACAACTCTTGTTGAATGCACATTTGAACTCTGTTGAAGCAGGCATTTCTGACCTAGGGGGAAAAAAAACATAAAAGAGAAGATTTTTACGTGATAAACACAGGTGGTTGCCAGGGGCTGCCGGGTGGGGAAAATGGGGAGATGTTAGTCAAATGGTACAAAGTTTCAGTTGTGCAGGATGAGTAAATAAGCTCTGGAGATCCAGTGTACAACATGATGACTATAGTTAATAATACTGTATTATATACTTAAAATTTCCTGAGTAGATTTGAAACGTTCTCGCCATACACACACAGAAAAGGGTAACTGTGAGGTGATGAATACGTATTCAAGCTAATCACATAATTAGCCTGATTGTGGTATTTATTTCACAATGTATAAGTAAATTAATAAATCACATTGTACTCAACTGTATATATTTTTTGTCAATTATACCTCAATAAAGCTGGGGAAAATGTAAAAATAAATAAATAAATAACCGAAAAAACCCAAACATCCATAAATGAAAATGATACCAAATCTGGTGCCACTTTTTACAATGGATGTAAAAGTCAAGAGTTAAAATCTTTAACATGCATGCTTACTATGTCGAAAGATCACGTATATGAAAACAAACATACTTTATTGTGATTTTTTTTAATGTAAGCGATGAAAATCCATCATAAAATAGCTTATGTAAAACAGGGAATGTAGCAACCTGTATAATAGAGGAAGACTAAGAGTAGTTTCGGTTTCAGGCCTGACAATACCAACATATTCAAAAGCTGTTTTCTGTTTGGCTCTCCCTCATTCTTTTGGCTCTGCTTCACTTTGTGAACTGTGTGTTCCCTCATTCTCTTCTCCTACGTGTGAGTTTCCCTCATGTGGCCTATAAGAAGTTGGAAGACAGAGCAATACATATCCATGGAAAAATATAAATGATTAGCAATAATGTTGGTTCAATTATAGTTATTTAATACATTCCAACTTTGCTTGACTATGAGAAATAATGCTATAGACACATATGTAATTATGTAGCAGTGTTGTGAAAGTGCCTTCAGATATATAAATGCAGTGTCTTTTTTTATTGTCTACAATTGATTTGATTTTTATTTTAGGACCTGTTCATGACCCTATTAGATAGCAATAAAAATAATAAAAGCTACCCCCCACCCAAGGTTGAACATAATCCTGTAATCTCATTTTACTCCAATAACTTAAACTATCTCTTTAGGTAATTCAGTTCATGTCTCCTTGGAAGACCCAAGTACCTCAATTTTTAGTGTTCTGCCTCCCTCTTCTTGATCCTCTCTCAGATGGCTAGTGGGTATGTTTAGAATTGAAGTGGATGTGGCTTATGTGACCCTCCGGGCAATAAAAGGGATATGGGATGTCCTGCATTCTTATGGAACCCTTTGGACTTCCGTTGTTCTCTCTGGATACTCAGCAGTTTGTGCTGCTTCCTAGAATGATGAGTGCTGGTGTGCAACTGGTCTCATTTGCCCTCCTATGTGTGATGTGCTGCACCTACTTGTTGAGCTCATGTTCTTGGATATTGGCCCCTAATCTTGAATTCCCAATTCATGATAATTTCTCTTCATTACAATCCCAGGTTTCTGCTGCTCCAAAAGTGTCCTATCAACTCCACATAGCATCCTCAGTGAGGTACACTGAAACATCTAAGTCCCAATTTTCCAGGCCACAGGGAATCAGAAACTTTGACTCAGGTTCATCAAACTATTTATCTAATACCTGCACCTCAACATCATAGCTCAAACATTGTGTTGAAAGTAAGGGCATGTGAGGATTCTTCTAGAGGTTTGCAGCCTCTGCCTAGTGTGTCAATAATCTTAATATTTACATCCATCTGACTCCTCCACCTCTATCTATTTGTTCTAGTAGGGGTTTGTGAAAGTCCTGGTGTCTAATCTCCTAACCCTCTTTGTGTCTCAATTTTTCTTCCCAGAATTTCCTGGAACAAGAATGAGCTAGATTTCTTTTCTTTTCCCATCTTGGTAATATTGTTATTTGAAACTTTATAATCAAATCAATTAAGTCTGCCTCTTAATTTCTTAAATGGGAGATAAAATTACTAAACTATTTCCTCTTGTCTGAGCTTTAACAATAATTCCCTTGCTAAATAATTTAAGAAAGTCAATTTTGACACTCATGACTAATCAAGGAAATTGATCACATTTAGCCAAAGAAATTTGATTCCTGAGAGGACTGGAGGTACAAAGTTGCAAATAAACAGTGTTTAAGAAAGGAGGAGAATATCTGAATGTTTTAACTTTTCTAAAATACAATTTACTATAAGGGGACACTTGAAAATATTGCTACATGAAAGGAGAGGCAGATAAGGATGGTACTTTTTATGATTTAAATAAAAAGTGGAGGATCACGCGTAATTTTGGTTTTTGTGATTTATCATAAGTCATATCACACTGAACTCTAATTACTTTATCAATATAAAAATTATACAGTAATAGTTCAGGCAGACAAGTAAAACAAGCATGTAGGATAAACTGATCTGAGGACTTGAAGTAATTTCCATCGTAGCATAAGGCAGATACTTTTTCAGTGCCCTGAATGTTGTTTATTATGGATACTAGTAATAATTCTTCTGAGTGTATCAGAATCACCAGTAGAGCACTGATGAAAAGTGATACTAATAGATAGGAGTAGGTAAGGGAGTTTTCTTATGGAAAGGAGTGAGAATGAAAGGTAAATATAGAAAAAATAAAGATAGAGGAAAAAGATTATTACATGACATTTCAGATAATCAAATGAGATTGAAAAGAAAGATTATATAATTCTACCACATAGCCAGTGAAATTCTAACTTTTAACCATAGCTTCTTCCAACTGGTTCGGCTGAATCCTTGACATCAATTCTTCTGATTCACTGTTATCCAAAATGATCTGTAAATACTTAGTTTGCCTATTCAGTTAATATTCAGCTGGACACCTTTTCCAGAGTTCAATCTCTTATTTTTTCATTTTCCTGTTAGTGCCCTCTATTTGGATACTCATCTTAAGTGTTTTGTATTATTGTTTTATTATGCACAGCATTTCTGGTTCAAAATCATCATCTTCAGTTTGAACGGATCATTCCAACATCATCACATCGCTTGACATTCTCACTAGTAAGTTTATCCTACCCACTATCAGATCTAGCACTATAGCAAAATGATGAGCCAACAACTCAAACCTGATTATTATGAATCCAATTACTGGCATTTTTCAGTCTGTCTAGTTCTACCTCAATGTTTTTTCTCCCCCAAACAATGTATAGATTCAAAGAAATCCTAATCAAAATTACAGCCAGCTGTTTTTGAAATTGACCAAGCCAGATGATTTTTAATTTATATGTACTTGCAAAGGTTTAAAAATAGCCAGGATAGCTTGAGGATGAAAATTATGCTTTATTTAAAAAAATATGATAATTAAGATGGTGTGATTTTTTAAATAAGAATAGGACAATGAAGGAAATAAAAATTCCAGAGCCCAAAAACAGACCTAAATAAAGTCATCTGATCTACTTCAAAGGTGACACATCAGAATAGTGGGGTAAGAAATTTCCGTTCAAAAAATGATGCTGTACTAATTGTATATCCACATATTTTAAAAAATTGACATTTTTTAATGCCGTAGAATTTGAAGAGTGAAAAGAATAAAAAATCTTTTCAGAACTGGAGGGAAAAAAAAAAGCAGCTCTATTGTTAATAAGTCTGGGAGGACAGGCAGAGAGAAAGTCAGATATAGTTTCAAAAAAAATGTAACATTGTTTCTTCCAAGGTCTTGCAACAGTTGTGACATTCAATAAGGGCCACCTCTTTGGGTGACCACTGCTTTCTTACTATCGACATATCCAGACCAGATTTTCGATTTTTATGTGTTACTAGGGAAAACCCAATTGCTTTTGTCAGTAACCAATCCCCAGTTAATCTGTACTTATTTTAATCCATCCTCAGAAATAACAACCATACTTCCATTAGACTGCCCTCAGAATCCTTCAGTGGTAACTCAAACTTTGCAAAAGACACTTCCTTCTATCTTGTCAGATGACATTCCACTAGTCCTCTGAAATACCCTTCCCTTCCAGTGAGTGAATAAATCTGATTTTGTCACACTACAGGCTTGTTCCTGTTGATCTTTAACAGGAGTTTGGACACTCTAAATATGAAATGTAAAATGAGAAACTTCTGGAATATAACATAGAAAAATGTCTTTATGACCTTGAGATAGGCAACGACTTATTAAAAAGAAAACAAATAAAACAAATCGCACTAGCAGCAAAGAGAACAATTGATAATTTGTACTACATTAAAATTCAGAATTTCTTTTCACCAAAACACAGCATAAAGCAAAAGAAAATGCAAGCCAAAAATGCATGCAACCCAACATTTGAAATATGTTTAACTGGAAATATCTATTATGGACAAAGTTACTTGTGTCCATAATGTATACAAATTTTCTAGAAATTAATAAGAGACAGTCAACCTAATAGGAAAATGAAAACAGACTTTTTGAGGCAATTTGGAAAGAGGATATCAGTATTGGTGAAATTGGTAAAATTACTTTGTAGAACTGTTCATGAACTATTAAACCTGAATATCTGCATAGGTTTTGAACCAGCACTTCCAATCATGGGTCTATTACCAACAGAAATGGGTACGTATGTGCACCAGAAGGCAAGTGCCAAACCATCTATAGCACAACAGGTCCTAACATGCAGAAACTAGAAATTACTGTAATTGCCATTAACAATAAAATGAGCCAAAGAACATGTTTATTTGCAGGAGATGTAACACAATGGAATACTATGAATGATCAATAGAGGAAAAAGTGCTACTACATGCAATAACATAGATGAATTTCACAAATATATTATTGAACAACAAAAATGCTAGTCACAAGATAATACATACTGTATGATTCGATTAATATAAATTTCAAAAACAGACAAAAGTAACTTACAATGTTAGAAAAGAGGGTGGCAATAGTGATAGGTATGGGGCACAGAGAGCTTAGATACTAGAAGAAATTCAATATGTATTGACTTAAATGGCCAATTCAGCTACCTGCACATTTATGGTTTGGTAACATTACTGTCTGTAGGTTATTCGTTTTTTAGATACTAATTTTTTAAGGGTTAAGCACAGACAGGAGGCAATTCACAACCCTAGTACAAAGAAAATGGCAAAAACCAAAGTGAGTCTATATAATTGAGAGATTCTCAGTTCCCAAAGTGTATTCAATATTTTCTTTTCATTGTCACCCATATAAAATAAGACTTTATATGAGAGAGTTTATCTGGGAAGTGACAGGACAGTTGAGGTTTTCCCTGGGAGATTTTTCGATCATTACTGGGTGAATAGGGCACTTTAGGTATGTTGATTAAGAATAAAAGGAAAAACAAATGCTCAGCATTTCTCTAAAGTTTGCATCTAATCTGTTAAACTTTAGTTGAGTTTTGCAAGATTGTCATCTGGGAATACCACCTCAAAAAAGTAGTTGATTAACATAATCTCTTGATTAATTCAGAGGTGTGAATCCCAAACCCTTAGCAAATGAATTGGTAGGTAATGATTAATGATCAGGAAAAAGACAGGAAATTGGGCAAAATGTGAAAAAAAAAATTAGTACCTACATCAGTTTGCTAGGACTGCCATAACAAAGTACCACAGACTAAGAGGCTTTAAGAGAAATGTATTTACTTTCAGTTCTGAGGGCTACAAGTCTGAGGTGAAGGTGTTGGCAGAGTTATTTATGTTGGCAGAATTGCCTGTTTGTCTTGCAGATGGCTGTCTTCTTGTGTCTTCACATGTTCTCTCTGTGTGCAACTGTGTCCTAATTTCCTCTACTTATAAAGATAACAGTCACAGAGAATTAGAGCTTGTTGAAGTGACCTCATGTAACCTCAATTACCAATATAAAGGCCTTACTTTCAAATACAATCATATCCTGGGGTACTGGGGTTTAGGACTTCAACATATTAATTTTAGGGAGACAAAGTTCATGCTGTAACATTACATATAACTTTACATTGAAAATTAATGTAAAAATAGCCCATAATTATTTTTTAAATTATTTTTAAACATTGTTCAAGAGTAGTTATGCCCATAAAAGTGGAAATCATCATGTCAAGGCAAACAAATTGACAAAAATCTAAGTGAGCAAACACAATTGAAAATACCTCCTTAGTTACTGCTATAGATTGAATCGTTTCCCCTTTCCACAAATTGATATGTCGAAGGTTTAACCTCGTATGTTATATTTGGACATAGGATCATTAAAGAGATAATTAAGATAAAGTGAGGACCTAAGGGTGAAGCCCTAATCCATTAGCACCGTTGTCCTTATATAAAAAGGAAGAAAATGCACAGAGAGAGAGAGAGAGAGAGAGAGAGAGAGAGAGAGAGAGAGAGAGAGAGAGAGAGAAAGGCAATGTTAGTACCCAGAAAGAAAATGGCCATTCACAAGCTAAAGAAATAAAGAGGCCTCAGGAGAAACCAACCCTGCTAGCACCTTCATCCTGAACTTCCACCCTCAAGAACAGTGAGAAATAAATTTGTCTTAGTCCATGTCAGGTGAATAAAACATAATATCTTAGACTGGGTAATTTATAAATAATAGAAATTTAATTGTCACAGATGTGGAGGTTGGGAAGCCCAAGATTAAGGAGTCAACAGTTTTGGTGTCTGGTGAGGGCTGGCTCCTCATAGCCACTGTTTTCCTCACAGAATACTCTTGTGGCAGAAAATATGTGAATACTGAGTCCTCACATGACAAAAGGAGCAGAAGGATAAAGGGCAAAAAAGGGTAAAGCCTGTGTCCTCACACGGCAGAAGAGATGGACCAGCAAAAAGGAGTTAATGTGCTCACTACAACCTCTCTTATAAGTGTTCTATGCATAAGGGTAGAGCAATCACTTCCACAAAAGTCCTTCCTTTTAATACTGTTACATTGGGTATTAGGTTCCAACACATGAATTTTCAAATCACAGCATTGTTATTTAAGGCATCTAGTCATTGGTGTTTTATTATGCAGTGCTAGCAGACTAATACAGTTACCCAAATATATTTAGTTTCCTTTTCACAGGGTATTATGTATGGAAAGCACATGTTTAAATAAGGGAGAGGACTGGTACATCACCAAAATTTTGAGTTTTGTTTAATGATTTTATTATTCTTTTTTATATCACTCATTCAATTTTCTTTTTTAAAAAAATTTATTTGAGGTTCAGGGTTACATGTGCATATTTTTTATATAGGTAAAGTCATGTCATGGGGGTTTGATGTACAGATTATTTCATTACTCAGGTACTATGCTTAGAACTCAATAGTTACTTTTTTTCTGCTTCCCTCCCTCCTCCCATTCCCCACCCCCTGGTAGGTTGCAGTGTCTGTTGTTCCCCTTTTTATGTCCAGGTGTTCTACTTATCAGTGAAAAACATGTGATATTTAATTTTCTGTTCCTGCATTCGTTTTCTAAGGATAGTGGCCTCCAGCTCCATCTGTGTTACTTCAAAGGACATGATCTTGTTCTTTATTGTGGATGCATAGTATTCAATGGTGACTAGGCACCATATTTTCTTTATCCAGTTTTCACTGATTGGCATTAAGGTCGATACTACGTCTTTGCTATTGTGAATAAGGCTGAAAAGAACTTACACATGCATGTGTCTTTATGATAGAATGATTTATTTTCCTTTGGGTATATACTCAGTAATGGGATTGCTGGGTCAAATGGTAGTTCTGTTTTTAGCTCTTTGAAGAATCTCCACACTGCTTTCCACAATGCTTGAATTAATTTATACTTCCATAAACACTATATAATTGATCTATTTTCTCTGCAACCTCATCTCTTGGTTTTTGACTCTTTAACAATACCCATTCTGATTCGTATGAGATGGCATCTCACTGTGGTTTTGATTTGCATTTCTCTAATGCTCAGTTATGTTGAGCTTTTTTCCTATGATTGTTGGCCACATGTATGTCTTCTTTTGAAAAGTGTCTGTTCATATACTTTGCCCACTTTTTAATGGGGTTGATAATTTTTTTCTTGTAAATTTGTGTAAGTTCTCTATACATGCTGGCTATTGGACCTTTTTCAAATGCATAGTTTCCAAGTATTTTCTCCCATTCTGTAAGTTGTCTGTTATTCTGTTGATAGTTTCTTTTGCTGTGCAGAAGCTCTTTAGTTTAATTAGATCCTATTTGTCATTTTTACTTTTGTTGCAATTGCTTTTGGGTTCTTCATCATAAAATATTTGCCAATTTCTTTGTCTAGATTGGTGTTGCCTAGCTTGTCTTCCAGGGTTTTTATAGCTTTTGCTTTTATATTTATGTCTTTAATTTATCTTTAGTTAATTTTTGTATATGTTATAAGGAAGGGGTCAAGTTTCGGTATTCTGCAAATGGCTAGCCAGTTATCCCACCACCATTTATTGAATAGAAAGTCCTTTCCCCATTGTTTGTTTTTGTTAGCTTTGTCAAAGATCAGATGATTGTATGTGTGTGACCTTATTTCTGGGTTCTCAATTCTATTCCATTGGTCTATGTGCCTGATTTTGTACAAGTACCATGTTGTTTTGGTTATTGTAGCCATGCAGTAGAGTTTAAAGACAGGTACTATGAGGCCTCCAGCTTTGCTCTTTCTGCTTAGGATTACCTTGGCTAATCAGGCTCTTTACTGGTTTCATATTAATTTTAAAACAATTTTTTTTTGAGATGGAGTTTCACTCTTGTTGCCCAGGCTGGAGTGCGATGGCGCAATGTTGGCTCACTGCAGCCTCCGCCTCCCAGGTTCAAGTGATTCTCCTGCCTCAGCCTCCCAAGTAGCTGGGATTACAGGCATGAGCCACTGCACCTGGCCAACAATTTTTTTTCTAGTTCTGTGAAGAATGTCATTAGTAGTTTGATAGAAATACAACTGAATCTATAAACTGCTTTGGGCAGTATGGACATTTTAATGATATTGATTTTTCCTACTCATGAGCATGGAATGTATTTCCATTTGTTTGTGTCATCTCTGATTTCCTTGAACAGTGTTTTGTATTTATCATTGTAGAGATCTTTCACCTCCCTCATTAGCTATATTCTTAGGCATTTTATTCTTATTGTGTCAATTGTGCATGGTATTGTATTGCATTCATGATTTGGCTATCAGTATGGCTATTGTTGGTGTATAGGAATGCTAACGATTTTTGTACATTGATTTTGTATCCTGAGACTTTGCTGAAGGTGCATATCAGCTTAAGAATCTTTTGGCCTGACAGTATGGGTTTTTCTAGATATAGAATCATGTCATCTGCAATCAGGGATATTTTGACTTCCTTTCTTCCTATTTGGATGTCTTTCATTCTTTTCTCTTCCTTGATTATTTGGGCCTTGACTTCCAATGGTATGTTAAATAGGAGTGGTGAGAGATGGCATCCTTGTCTTGTGCCAGTTTTCAAGAGGAATGGTTCCAGCTTTTGTCCATTCAGTATGATTGTTGACTGTGGGTTTCCCACAGATGGCTCTTATTATTTTAAGGTATTTTCCCTCAATACCTATGTTGTTGTGAGTTTTAATATGAAGAAATGCTGAGTTTTAATGAAAACTTTTTCTGTATCTATTCAGATAATCATGTAGTTGTTGTACTTCTGTTTATGTGATGAATTGTGTTATTGATTTATATATGTTGAACAATCTTGCTTCCTAGGGATAAAATCTAATTTATTGTGGCAGATTCACTTTTTGATGTGCTTTGGTTTGCCAGTATTTTGTTGAGGACTTTGCATCAATGTTCATCAAGGATATTGACCCGAAGTTTCTTTCTTGTGGTGACTCTGACAGGATTTGGAATCAGGATAATGCTGGCTTCACAGAATGAATTGTGGAGGAGTTCCTCCTCTTCAGTTTTCTGGAATAGTTACAAGAGAAATGGTTCCAGTTCTTCTCTGTACATATTGTAGAATTTGGCTTTGAATCTGTCTTGTCCAGGGCTTTTCTGGGGGGTGTGGGGATGTGGTAGGCTATGACTGATTAAATTTAAGAGCTCATTATTGGTCTGTTCAGGAATGTAATTTCTTCCAGGTTCAGTCTCGGGAGGGTGTATATATCCAGGAATTTATCCAATTCTTCTAGATTTTTTAGTCTGTGTGCATAGAGGTATTCATAAGAGTGTTAGTAATGGTTGTTCTGTGGGGGCAGTGGTAATATCTCCTTTGTAATTTCTGATTGTGTTTATTTGGATTGCCTCTCTTTTCTTCTTCATTAGTCTAGCTGGTGGTCTATCTATCTTATAAATTTTTTCAAAAAATCTAGCTCCTGGCTTTGGTTATCTTTTGAATGGTTTTTCATATCTCAAACTCCTTCAGTTTACTTCTCATTTTGGTTACTTCTTGTCACCTGCTAGCTTTGGGATTGGTTTGCTCTTGCTTCTCTAGTTCTTTTAGTTGTGCCGTTAGGTAGTTAATTTGAGATCTTTTTAATTTTTTGATGTCAGCATTTAGTGCTGTGAGTTTCCCTCTTAACCCTGCTTTAGCTTTGTCCCAGAGATTCTGGTATATCTTTATTCTCATTAGTTTCAAATACTTCTTGATTTCTGCCTTAATTTAATTATTTACCCAAAAGTAATTCAGGAGTAGATTGTTTAATTTCCATGTTATTCTATGGTTTTGAGTGATTTTTTTTTAGTCTCAAATTCTATTTTTATTGTGCTGTGGTCCAAGAGAGTGGTTGGTATGATTTTGGTTTTTTGCATCTGTTGAGGATTTTTTAATGTCTCATTGTGTTGCAACTTTTAGAGTATGTGCCATCTACAGATGAAAAGAATATACATCCCATAGTTTTGGAGTAGAGAGTTCTGTAGATGTCTATCAAGTCCATTTGATCCAGTTTTGAGTTCAGGTCCTGAATATCTTAATTTTCTGCCTCGATGATCTATCTAATACTGTCAGTGGTGTGTTAAAGTCTCCCATTATTATTATTATGTGAAAGTCTAAATTTCTTTGAAGGTCTCTAAAGAATTGTTTTATGAGTCTAGGTACTTCTGTGTTGGATGCATATATATTTAGAATAGTTAAGTCTTCTTGTTGAATTGAACCCTTTATCATGATGTGCTACCCTTTTTTGTCTTTTTTGTTCTTTGTTGGTTTAAATTCTAATTTTGTCTGAAATTACAATTGCAACCCATGCTTTTTTCTGTTTTCCATTTGCTTGGTTGATTTTTTATCCCTTTATTTTAAGTCTATCAGTGTCACTGCATGTCACATGGCTTGCTTGAAGGCAGCATACACTGGGCCTTGCTTCTTTATCCAGCTTGCCACTCTGTGTCATTTAATTAAGGCATTTAGTCCACTTGCATTTAAGGTTAGTATTGATTATCTGTGGATTTGATCTTGTCATTGTATTGTTAGTTGTTTGTTATGCCTACTTGTTTGTGGTTGCTTTATAGTGTCACTGGTCTGTTCATTTAAGTGTGTTTTTGTAGTGGCTGGTAATGGTCTTTCCTTTCCAGGTTTAGTGCTTCATTCAGGAGCTCTTGTAAGGCAGGTCTGATGGTAACTACTTTTTTCAGCATTTGTTCATGTGAAATGGATCTTATTTATCCTTTGGCCAGATATAAAATTCTGAGTTGAAATTTATTTTCTTTAAGAAGATTTAATATAGGCCCCCCAATCTGTTTTGGCTTGTAGGGTTTCTGCTGAGAGGTCTGCTATTAATCTGATGGGCTTCTTTTTGTAAGTGATCTGTCACTTCTCTCTGATTCCCTTAATTTTTTTTGTTCTTGTTGTTTTGGCCTTAGACAATCTGATGTTTATGTGCCTTGGGGATAATCTTTTGAAATATTTTGTGGGAGTTCTCTGCATTTCCTCAATTTTAAGGTTGGCCTCTCTATCTAGGTTAGGAAAGTTCTCATGTATGCTAACCTAAAATATATTTTCCATGTTGCTTACACTCGCCTCATCTCTTTCAGGGATGCCAATGAGTTGTAGATTCAATCTCTTTACACAATCCTGTATTTCTCAGATGTTTTGTTCATTTCTTTTTATTCTTTTTTTAAAAACTATTTTCTGACTGTCTTATTTCTGAAAGCCAGTCTTCAAGCTCAGAGATTCTTTACTCAGTTTGGTGTATTCTGCTCTTAATACTTGCAATTTCATTAGGAAATACTTATAGAGTGTTTTTTAGTGCAGTAACATCAGTTACATTATTTTTTATACTGGCTATTTTTTCTGTCAGCTCCTGTATCATTTTACTGTGATTCTTAGCTTCCTTAGATTGGGTTTCAACATTCTCCTGAATATTGATGATCTTCATTCCTATTCATATTCTGAATTATATTTCTGCCATTTCAGCTATCTCAGTTTGGTTAAGAATTCTTGCTGTAGAATGAGTATGATCATTTGGAGGAAAGAAGGCACTCTTGATTTTTGAGGTGTCAGAGTTCTTTTGCTGGGTCTTTCTCATCTTTGTGGGTTGATGTTTTATTCAGTCTTTGAAGTAGCTGTTTTTTGGTTAAGATTTTTCCTTTTTTCCTACTTGAAAACCTTGAGGGTTTCGTTATGGTATAAGGTAGGTTCAGTCATCTGGTTTCATGACTGGAAGCTTTTAGGGGCCAAGTTTCATCTTAGGACTCCTGAACTGGGTGTTCTAACTCTGGGAGACTGATATCCAGCCCCAGATTTTATCTCTTCCCCCTCAAAGGTTAAGAACCTGCTGTGCTGGATAGACCAAAGTGCTTTTGGACTTCTGGTCACAACATTCTAATGAGTGGTGTCAGACAAAGCACTTCATAGGGCAGTGGAAGCTGGATCCATCTTAATTCACATGTGGCAGCAATAGCATCAGTGGCAGCACAGGACAGGAGTGTTGCATGCTTTTTGGTAGTGACAGGGTGTTATTGTGTGCTTGGTTGCTGGCCTCTGTGCAGGCATTCACAGCAGTGTTGATGGCAGTACAGTTCAGTGGGGGTAGGGATCCCCCACCAGTCATGGTGCACATGTTCATGCTGATGTCAGCATGGGGGTACCATGCTTGAGAGTGCAGTATTAGGTGCACCCTCTCTGTGCACACTGGTGGCAGTAGCCACTCTGAGTGGGGGCAGGTCTGCTGTTTTCCATGCCTAGTTTCACACCAGCAGTAGAGTCACTGCAGAAGTGGGGCAATGGTTGGAGCAGGGTTGGCAGGCTCCATGCCTGCTAACTCTCCAAAAACAATGGCCATGCAGTGTAGGTGGGTGTGTGTGCACTCACTTCTGCAACAGTGACACAGCAGGGTGCATGTGCACTCCAGCACTGGCAGAGTGTGCTAGGTCTTTCCATGCACATACATGCTGCCAAAGCAATGGGGGAAGCTGGTTGTGAGTGAGGGGCTGCAGGGAAAGTGGCATGGGGGAGGCTGCAGTAAGGGAGGGAAAGGGTGGACTGGTGCACGTCTCTGGGGTCAACCTATTGGAGCACTCTGCCTGTCAGACACAATCTGCCTGCACAGGAGCTATGATATGGGCCCCCAAAGTTACCTGGGGGCTGCACTATAAGAAGACACAGCCAGGCTGGGGACTCAGAAGAGGCAAGCAGACTGAGGGGTGTTGGGGCGGGGGAGGTGCCCTGACTCATGGACACCACCACCATGCAGAGTTCAGGACCAACACTTTGCTTAGGGCAAAAATCTCCCATGGGAGCATGTGGAGCCTTGGGGGATGGAATCCCTGGCCATGCTCCACTACAGATGCGCCCACACCAAAGCCTCTGGGCTCTGCACTGGCTGGAGTTCTGTCCCCTACCACTTCTCTAAGCAGCTTTCTCTGCCAACTCAAGTGTCCATAGTTGTAGAGGGGTCTCCGCCTGCCAGG